>NC_092588.1:143772000-144462500 GCF_047663525.1 Anas platyrhynchos
AGTAATCCCTAATGGTAAGCATGGAGAGTAAATTGGGAGAGGTTCAGTGCAATTTATGGATGGTCCGGATCACTTGCTCATGCTGGTTGACTCAGTGCATTACTTGTAACTGTTAAAAATCAGCTGTTTGCCAAACTGTGCTAAGCTTCACAGATGTCTTAACTCATTCCAATATCCTGTTCTTGCTTTCATTTTTACTTTTTTATTTTCAGAACAAGACTTCAGAGACACTGGAGTAGTGGGGTGGGCTCAAAGCTGGATGAGTCTGGATAGCAAACCTGGCTCAAAACTGGAGAAAAAGATGGTGCTCTAGAGCTCATTCTGAGGTCCTAGAACCATAGAATGGTTTGGGTTGGAAGGGACCTTAAAGCCCATCCAGTTCCGACCCCAATGCCATGGGTAGGCATGCCACCCCCTAGACTAGGTTGCTCAAAGCTCCATCCAGCCTGGCCTGGAGCAACTCCAGGGATGAAGAATTTGCATCTTCTCTGGGCAACCTGTGGCAGTGCCTTGGCACCAATAAAGAATTTCTTCCTAATACCTAATCTAAATCTACTCTCTTTCAGTTTAAAACCTTTCCCTGACAAAGAGCCCCTCCCCAGCTTTCCTGTAGGCCCTCTTTACGCTGCTATAAGGTCTCCCTGGGGCCTTCTCTTCTCCAGGCTGAACATCCCCAACTCCCTGAGCCTGTCTTCATAGGAGAGGTGCTCCAGCCCCTAAATCATCTTTGTGGCCCTCATCTGGGCTTGCTGCAATATGTTCATGGCCTTCTTACAGCTCCGGAGCTGAAGGCAGGGCTCCAGGTGGGGTCTCACAAGAGCAGAGCCCCTTCCTCCCCTGCTGGCCACGCAGCTTTTGATGCAGCCCAGGACACGGGTGGCTTTCTGGGCTGTGGGCACACATTGCCACTCGTGCAGAGCTTCTCATCAACCAACACCCCCAGGTCCTTCTCAGGGCTGCTCTCAATCCATTCTCCAGCCAGCCTGTGTTTATGCTTGGGATTGCCCTGGCCCAGGTGCAGCACCTTGTGCTTGGCCGTGTTGAACCCTGTGAGGATTGCCCAGGCCCACCTCTCAGGCCTGTCCAGGTCCCTCAGGATGGCATCTCTCCCCTCCAGTGTGTCAGCTGCTCCACACAGCTTGGTGTCATCGGCAAACTTGCTGAAGGTGCACTCGGTCTCATTGTCTG
Source organism: Anas platyrhynchos (assembly GCF_047663525.1). Taxonomy (NCBI): domain Eukaryota; kingdom Metazoa; phylum Chordata; class Aves; order Anseriformes; family Anatidae; genus Anas; species Anas platyrhynchos. The sequence goes on from NC_092588.1 coordinate 143,773,189, forward strand.
TGGCTGACAACAATGTCAGTCCCTTGGAGACAGGAGACATCACTGCCTCTTCCACAGCGTGGCAGTACTAGCAGCTGTGTGGCTAGCACCAAGTGCAGCTGGAAGAGCAAATCTGTCTTTTTACCCCTACAAATGTCACGGTGTGAGGGTAGCACGCCTGTTACTGCTTTGCCTCCAGGAAGGGCACCACGCTGTAGCACGACAGTATTTTGCTACCAGAAATATCTTGTCTGGAACTGTGATTCAAGGCGCTACTCTGTTTTCCTTCCTTATTGAGCACATGGGTCCTATTTATATGAGGAAATTCTTAGAAATAGGGCTTAATTCACAGAAGGATTTCACTAGAAATTCTGAAACTGAAATGTAGGGATGTGGCACTTTTTTTTGGTAAGTGTGCAGAGACACACACTTGCCACTGACAGAGTGGCAATTAAAAGCGTCTTACAACCCCTATTTCCAAATCCTTTCTGTGTTGGCTATTAGTAGCACTTTTCTTTATAAAAGGGAAGGAGGTTAAAAATTGTGCTTGCATCTGTTTTTGTTGCTATGACAGCTGTCTTGGTCCAGTTTTAACTGTCATACTCTGGATAGCTCTTAACTGGGATTTTAACCTTAATAGTTATGTGCAGAGGAAGTCAAAGAGGAAACCTTTCAATGCTGTCTCCTTTGCTCACTCAAAAAATGTTCCCTTTGAGTTGTACTGTTTCTAATCAAGATGTAATGGAATGTCTCAATCCGCTGCTAACTGTTTTGGTGCCTAGCATAATTACAAGTGCTACAGTTACGGTATAAAATAGTAGCCAGTTTGTTAGCACTAGTTAATCATGGCGTGGCTTGAGCAAGAAAGATGTTGTCACTGATACTTCGCTTCTGAGACCTGAAAACTGGGAAGATCACTTGAACTGAGGTGATGCAATTTTTGTGCAAGGTCACGTACAAAATCATGTACTCGGATGGCAGTTGTGAAACCAGGCAGCCCTCCTTGCAACACGTTATCAGGCATTGCACAGCCAGCAGTAAACAAGGTGCAGGCAGGGGGATGTGTTGTCTTCAGGTACCAACTTACTTCAACACTAATGTGCAAGAACAGTGCAAAAAAGCCATGAAATGGCCCATGTTTATTTAAACTTCTCTCAAGTGAATAGCTAACTTTAGCAGTCAGCGCCTGTACTAAGCGTTTGTATGTTGCTGTCTTCCTGGCACTAGCTGGAAAATCCTGTAATGGGAGAAACTTTTAAAGGTTAGATGGCAGCCTGTTAGTCTGAATAAAGCATTTTTGGTAACTGTTGGTGGTAAAGCGGCAGAAGTTTGGAAAGCTCTACGACCCTAATCCAGACCTGTTTTAAAGGGCAACTTCTAATACAGAATACCATACCGTTTAGGCCAGTTGGAGGGCCAGCTGTCTATTTTGGAAACCAAGCTGCTGCTTTTTAAGATGAAAGCCATATTTTTGTGAATATGAACTCTTTTGTATCTGCTGGCTGTGCCTCGTCTGAGGGAAGGAGCAGCTGTGGTGCATTCGCCAGACCTGCATTTGGCTGTTGCTGCCATTGTGTTGTGTGTAAACATGTACCATTATTTTGGATCACATAGCAGCCTGTTCAAAAGGGTCTCGCATTCCCCAGCTGTTCCGCAACTTTTCCATCTCTGAGCTTGCCAGCTGCTTAGCACAGGCAACTGTAGCTGCATTTGCTTTTCTGGTGTTAAGTATTAGTGGAGATAAAATTGACTTCTTCTTGCATGCTAGGTGCCGTGAGCCCCTTCACTACATCTAAGGACTTAAAGCAGAAGTAGACTGTTCTTGCTACACCAAGGTTGTCATGAGATGTTTTCTTTGCCACTGGTTGCATTGATTGCTTACAAGTCTTTTCCTATAGATTTGGCACCAATATGAAATAAGGCAGTATTTACCTAGAGATGTAGATCCCGTGTCTGTGGTAGTAACTAATCTAAAAGAAGCAGGGCATGAAAAGGCTCCCCTTACAGCTATGTCAACAGCTCTTTTGTTTCCCCACTTCTCTGAACAATGTTCAGTTTACCGAGGCATCTTGTGATCTGCTGTCAGCCAAGGCTTTCACTTACCTAGTCTTGAAACGAGTTTTGTTTCAGTGGCAGCACTGCTGGGATCAGCTGTCAGGAGGGAGCAGGCTCTGAAACGCCTGGTACCTGCGGGTGAGGGACCCTCATCTGCGTCCTGCCTGCTGGATCTTTCCACCCAGCCTGCTGCTCCTGTGGTGTAAGGGATGGGAAGCCTCCAGGAAAGCTGTTTGTGCTCTTTCCTCCACCTGTCAGTCTGTGACTACGTCCCTGGAGGCAGAGAAGCCAAAAGGCAGACTATGCTCATGGGGTGAACCTCAGCAAAAGTTTTGAACAGAGTAAGTTCAGGCACCCTTGGAGAAGGGAGAAAATAAATTTAGTGCCCAAAGTTATCGTTCTAACCACTTAACCTGCTTTACAATGTCAGTTTGAAACTTTGGCTAAGAAAGCGTGTATCCTTGGTTGCTGCAAGAGAGCGTTAAGGTGTAATAAAGCAAACTTCTCAGAAGCTAGAGATGGTTTCATTAGCTAGTATTTCATACCCCCTACAAAGGCATAAATCAAGCACTTTAGTGAAAGCATACTGAATGCAGTTTGTAGTTTAAAAATATAAATTTGATTTTTCCTGGCTGTGAATCGTGGAATGGTGAAGGGAATGACTTGTGCGCTCTTACTGTGGGTAGCAGAAAAGGCTGCCAGTGCCCCAGGCTCTCAGTTACCTGTTTTAACTGTTTTGAACACCCTATTATTCAGCGAGGACATTTTGAGGTGGCTGTAGATAAATTTCTTTTTCTTCCTAGCCATTTTTTTTTTTCCAGGCCTGTTCTGTCCTAGATGGTCATAGCTTTTGTGTTCATGTTAACATGACTGAAGTAATATTCGTGTTTAATAGGAGGATGACTCTGGCTTAATAATAAAGCATTGCCATGTAAAAACAAAACAAACAAACAAAAATAAACATAAAAAGAAGTCTCATGGTTTGTATTTCCAAATTGCTGAGATTTTGAACTTTGCTGTTCAAATGCTAGTGTCTTAAAAGAAGTTAAAATACTGTCTGTCTTTGGCAAAATGCTTGCTCTTATCTTCTGGAAAATCACTCTTTCAGGCTCTGTGTTGGAATACTAAGCCGGTATTTGTCTGAAATCGTAGCAGAAGTACAGACCAATAGCTTGAAATGATCATATTAGATACATAGTTATGTTAGCTGAGCAGAGTCATTACATTGACCCTAACTTAAAACGTGTAGTTACTACAGGAAAATATGTAGAAATGAATGCATGTTCTTGGTATAGTAACCATATAGAAATGGCTCTTCAGAAAACAGGTAATGAGTTCTCATCTAGAAAAGCAGACTTTCAAGTGTTCCAAAAATGTTCATGTTTTGAAAACAGAGAAAAACAAGTTTGATACTGAGGGCAAGGAAGGATGAGTGGGCAATGGATGAGAGCAGATGAATGGGGTCAGGAAATGTGTCTTATTTTTTTTTTAAAGTGCTTTTGATTAATTCATAAACCTCTTTGGAGTGAGTAGAGGGAATGGACATGGAGGAGTGGAACTTGAGAAGGGTAAGAGGGTGCTGGTTTGTCCTCAGTTGAGCAGAGAAAGAAGAGAATATCTGATTGATAAGAGGTATTAAATTATTAACGGCTCTAAGAGAAACAATTATTTATTTTTCTTGGAAGGAGGTGGGAAGCCAAGTGATGAGACTTTCAATGGCACCAACTTGCTAGATGTGTTCAAGGGAATGGGGCAAAAAGAAGGCATTACTCCCTCACCCACCTCTGAAAATTGTTCTTAACTATAAAAATTGGTGGAAGTTCTGGAGACACATTAAAAAAAAAAAAAGAGCATTGCTGAAAGCATGTTGTTGTCTCTCTTAATTTCCTTTTAAATGAAAGGTTCAGCCAGTGTTGTTAAATTGGCTTAAATTTGCTCCATCCCCTAAAGGGGAAAATATTTATTTTAAAGTTTCCTCTACATTTAAGTTGGCTCCCCAGCCGGTTTAAAGACATGTCTGTCCATGCAGTGCCTTCCAACTCCAGGAAAGCTGGCAACTGTAAGGCTTAGCAGAGGAGGAGACCTTGTGGACTGCACAGGAGAGCAGCATTTCCAGCAGCCCGGAAATTGCTGTTCTGAAAATGTAACTTGAGTTCATCCCTTCAACCTTTGCTTCCTTTTGCTGTTGTTAATAATTTCCTTTGCACAGCTAGTGGTAAGCGCAGCTTCGCCTGCCTCACTCCGCTGCTTCTTCCATTGCTCTCTGAAACTAAAAAAAAAATAAATATACAGAATGTATTAATTTAAGATCAGCAACAGACCAGTGGCAGGTAGAGCTGCTTCCCCAGGCCTCAGGGTGGTGTTTGCTGGGAGCTGTCATCTCCAACTTCAGCGATTTGTTTCTCTCCAGGCAGGTTATTGCAGCTCTTACCGTGGTTTGATGTGCACAGTGGCGAGCTTGGGTGCCTGTTATCTCACAGCTCCTGCGGTTCCTGAGCCTGCCCCATAATAGCTGAGCAGCCCTGGGTAAGGCACCACAGGTCCAGTTATACACAACCGTCTCCATCACTGGAAGATTCAGGAGTTTGGAAGTTTTTTTTTAAGCGAAAGCTGCACTAAAGAAAAGAGAATATATTTCCTGAGGTAACAGCTATCAGTAAGGATCTGGTGTAATTCTCTGATCTTTTTAGGGTTTCCTGTTATAGCTTTTCATGTTCTAGATGCTTTGCATTGTTTGTGAGCCCCTCCTGAGACTGTTCTCTCCTTTGTAATCGGCATTGGGGCGTTACATGCAAAAAAAGCTGCTGCTGCTGCTTCTCCCACCTCACTCCAGAAGGCTACTTAATTTATGTATTCCTGATTAGATTACACTGTTGGCTTTAGGCTTAAATTACATTAGGGTGTTCTGTCATTTGTGGCTTAAAGTATGTACTATGACAAATAGTACTTCAAAGGGGTTTGTACGAAGCCTGATCCTTGCAAAGCTCATGGAGTGAAGATTCCCCAGAACTCTGTAAACACCCCGGCCGTGGTGTCACGTGCGAGCTCAGGTCCTGCTCACCCCGTGCACCTCTCCTCAGACCTGGGGGAACCCCAGCACAGGCTTAAGTACAGAATATGTTGTCTGTCCTCTTCCTGTCATGTGGTGGAGTGCCCAGAGTTGACAGACAAGGGGTTTGGTTATTCTTCATTACACTTGTTTATCCAGTCTCCATAATATTTGGTGCTTGTTTGCCTTTGCAACTCGCATGCAATTGCCTATTCTGTATTGTTTTTGTGGGTTGGCAGTAAAGTTGTTCTGGCTTCCCACTCCAAGCAAAAGCCTGGAGTATGGAAAGTTGTTTATATGGATTCCTGGTATGGAATGCAAGCCTAATCCGTCCAGGTTGAAATAAAATTGCTGTGAATAAAATTAACTTTGAATTTAAATGGCATTGTACCCAGATAAACAACTTGCTGGGGCTGGCGCTAATAAAAGCTAACTGTAGCATAACTAACTGCTGCTAGGTATGCCTTGCACGTTCTTAAAACCTGCAGTTTGAGGGTGATGCTTGGACATTACTTCTGCAATTAAACTTAATGTCTGAGATGCAAAATGCCTTGTGTCCTGCTGGGATGCTCAGGCACAGGCAACTTGAGGGGATCTGTGTGGGCAGGGAGGTGGCAGGTGAAACCTTACAGGTGAGTTGTACGTTGCCATTCCCTAGTTTGGGAACTCAAGTTGTCTTCCAACAACAAGCTGGGATTTTGTTTCATGTGTCCTACTGCTGGAAACTCAGCCTAGTAGCCTTTTAAAAGAAATCTTTCAGGCAGAGCTGGACGTGCTCTCTCTGGGCTGCCAGGAGGTGTCTGCTGGGAACGAGGTGCTGAAACCAAAAGGCAGGTAGGCATATGTGGCATAAGGGAGCTCTGCATCCGAGTGCTTTCCTGCTGAACCTCAGTCTGGCCAAAAAATCTCTCCAAATGCAATGTAGAGAAGCAACACCTTAAATACTGTCTTCAGGAATTGTGATTTCTTGTGGAATTGGTGGAGCAACATAACGTGTGCTGTCATGGTGTAAAAGTAGACTGTATCCTTCCACTAAAACAAATGCTACCAAATTAAACCTCCTTTATGCAACGACTGACATGAGCACTTATAATTGTGCTGGTCTGCTGAAACAAAGCAAGCAATCTTGGTGTTACAGAAGCTGGTTGCTCAAGGAAGCCCCCAAAAAAACTTTTTCCATGAACAAGCTGGTATGAATTGGCATTCTTCCTTGAGCAGGAAACCACAAGTTCTTATTGTGGAAAACTTCTAGCCCTTGTAAAACAGGCATTAGTTCTGTGTAGGAAAGCTGTGCAGAATGTTCTGGTGTTCTGGGTACGGAGCTGCTGTGAGAAACTCTACTGTTTTGATAAACACAAGATCACTTGCTCAGATGTTTGCAGTCTCGTGTTCGCTGGGCGCGTTGCTGTGGCTTGGATGCCTGTCAAATACCTACAAGCTCGAGACCATCTTTATTGCTCAATTATTTTTACCCCCTGAAGTCTCTAAAGACGACGGTTGTGGCAAGCGAACGTGTCTTAAATGGAGCATTGTGTTTGAGGTGCTTTGTTGGGGTTTCTGAGACTGGTGCACGTGGAAATTGCCCGTTGTGGTTGGGTGGCTTCTGGGTCAGGGCGACGCAGGGAGCACACATGGATGCATGCACACGTGTGCTCACACACACACGCTTACACGTGCTTGTGCACACTCTTTGGCAACACTTGGCCAACGTGTGTGTGCAATTATCAGCGGGGCATCAGTGAGAGATGAGCATACTGCAGGCTGGGAGCTTCAAATTCTGGTGGCTTGAAAAATTATGTGTTTGGTCAGTTCCCTGAAAATATCCTGAGCTTCCCTCTTCTTCTTTATGCTTTCTACTGATTAATTCTGGGTGTTCAGTGCTGTTTATCTCATCCTGAAGTATGACCTGATCTTCTCAATATCCTCATTTTTTTTTTCTTTTTTTTTTCTGTTTTAATCCTTATTCTGGATTTCCAATGACCATTTTTTTCAGACCTCATCTAATTTAAACCTCTCTTTGTTACCTAAGAACTGGACCCTAATTTTGTTCCTTTTTGTTCCACTGTCAAAAGTATAACTCAAATTACACAGCCCATTCTTCTTTTTTTTTCTTTTTAATGAAAGAACAATGGATGTGGGTGTCGCAAATTGCTCAAGCTAGTGGTGATAAAAACGATTTTTTGCTTTGCAGAGCAGGCTACTTGTTGGAAACTGATTTATCACATCATCTTCATTAATGTTTTATACTTTCTACTATTTTGGAGTGTTAGCTGGGCTGTCAAGTACTGGAACGCTACTGCTGCTATTTAAGGCAGGACATCTGTCATGATGTGTCTAGAGTCTGATTTCCCCAAGCCAGAACAATTCTTGCCTTTATGCTCTACCTATGTAGCTGTTGCTCTTTCTACAGACTAAAAATACTGCAAATAAATAAAGCCACAAAGAGCTTGCATGGCTCTTGATTGGCTGTGATTTTGGAGAGCAGGAACTTGCCAGTAGCTGTGCCTTGTGCTGCCTGGACAATACCTTGGCAGAGTTTTTTAGCGTTCAGAATTTGCACAACTCGACCAAATTAACTTTCCCTTCTGGCCAGACATAACTTTCTGTGCTGGGAGGGCGTGCACAAAATAAATTCCCGCTGTGCTCACTCTCATGCTGCAAGCACAAGGGGCTCCGGGATGCGCCCCAGCAGCACCCTGCTGGTGTGCTATCCTCTCCTGCTTCTGGAAGTCACGGCCTGCATGCCAGCTGCCTCGGGCTTTGGGACTCTTCCTTCCCTCAGTGCTGGCCGCCCTCTCAGTCGTGGTTTGCGTCCCGACAGCTGCTCGGTTTGCACACTTTCATCGTAGGTCCTGGCATTGCTGAATATTCCGCGCACAGGAGGGGTAGGTTACAACGTGGAGCCTCAGAGCTCGTTGCTGGAAGGGGCAGACTTCACAGAGTGATCCAGAGAGACCATTTCCCTTCCCCATTGAAACCTTACTCTGAAAACTCTGTTTCAGAGGCGATTTTAATGAGCTCTGAAACCCACATCACAGTTCTGAGGCCAGCTCTTTATGTGTGCGTGTGGCTTTGCTGTAATACCGCTTGGGGGATGAGCTTCCAAGAGCCGAACAGCTCTGCTCCTCCCGTTCCCATCCTTCCTGCCTGCTCCCAGCAGCATGCCTCTGCTGCTCCTCCTGGCTTTGCTCTGCTCTTTGTGCCTTTGCAAGCTGCCACATCTCCCTTTCTGGTGTCAATGTTCTGCTGTGCCAAGGAAGCCCCCGGAGCTCTGGCAGGGAACGGGGTCAGGTGCCAGAGGCATCAGCCTTGGTCTTCACGCTGGTGGTGCAAGGGGTGTGGAAATGTGCAAAATGCACGCTCTCCACAGTTTACCTCATCTAACTGTAGTGCAAATGTGAATTTTCCCATCACACCTTTGCTGTGATTTGACAAATTAAAATCTTTCAAACTGATCTCTGAAATGGTATTTATTTGATGCTTAAAATGCTGGCATTGGATTTGTTTTTTTTCCGCTTTTTCTTTTTTTTTTTTTTTTGGTGGCTCCTTCACCACAGACTACTTCTTGCAGTTGTTTGTTTAAAGGAAGCTTTGTGCTTCAATCAGGGGAGATCGCAGCTGGGAGAGGCCAGAAGCTCTCCCAGTCGTGCTGCGTGGTTTGGCTCCGTTGGATCGTGGCTGCACGTGGCTACCAGAACTGTTCTCGATGGGAAATTGCAGACCTTTACTTGTTCACCAGACTGTAAAGATGTCACGAGAACATTTTTTAAAGACAGCAGGAGTTGGGTTTTGGAGTTAGGATAGTCGTGGTGACAGTGTGTCTCTTCCGTACTTGGTGGAGTGAATTAAGGGGTGGAAATGCTGGGTGAGGTGATTCAGACTCACTGTAGTTTATTCATTCTGCAGCCCTGTTCTACCTACAAGATCAGAGGTTCGGGGCAGCTTTGTTAAACTCAGGCCAAGTACTTTAAGGTTTACTAGAAAGCAATGTGTGCTGCTAACCTGCTGGTTTTGGCTTGTGATCATCTGCCAAGGCCCACTTTTTCACCTTGTTTTGCAAATGGGGATTTGCTTTGGCACAGAGGAGCCGGGTGTCTTGTTTGAGCTACATAATGCAAGCGCCTGGCTGGACACGCTCCTAGCAGTGGTTGGTGCCCAGCCTTTTCCGCAGCTGCCCAGTAGTGCCACCAGTGCATGGTCTTGTCTCCCAGGACATCATCTTCCAGACCAAGATCTCCAGGTTAACGTGAGGCTTTGATTGCAAAGGACACCTGGGCTGGCTGCTGAAGGTGTTGCATTGCCCAAATGTTGTAGAGGAGGCTGTGCTGTAGAGTCTATATGCTCTCCAGGGTAATTCAGGTATGCACTTTTGGCCAAAATAAAAAAGAGACTATCTTCTTTCACGTTTTAGCAAAACTTTTACTCTGTTTAGAACAAATTGAAGAATTGTGGTTTAAAAAAAAAAAGCATATATATGCATAAATATACTTGAATTTTCCCTGTTCTGGTAGATACACTTCTGCTGTGCAGAGGGAAGAATGATGGTTGTGCTAAGCTCCAGATGCAGGAGGGTGTTCTGCATTACAGGTGGATAAAATCAATTTCAGAGCCATCTGGCAATGAGCGGAGCGCGACTGCTTGACTGCACTGAACATCATTTGGATAAACAAACCTTGATCACAGCTTTCATTTTGAATTGGTTGTAGCACGGACCTGAAAAGATTCTCATTGCTTCTTTTTTACATTATTATCTGGTGGTCTTATCTGAATTTGTGCGTAATTCTGGATTATTACGTAACTCAGCTCTGAGATTTAGGCTGAAAGTAAAGGTGATATCTTCATACCAAAGTCCGTGTTGTTCGGAGATGTTCCAGCGTTAATTGTTAACAGGAGTGCCCTCCCTGCTGAGCTGTGCTAGCTGTTCAGGTGCAGTTCCTGATGTCTCACAGCGCTGATGGATTTGACTTAATAGATGGGACGTGGAAGACCTTTATCCAGAAATCTGCTGCTAGAACTTCCTTGGGATTGGATTATGCTTGCAAATGTTACTTGACGTTTTCTCCAGATTTAATTACAGCATCTATTTGATTCATTCTACTTAAATTGTACGTCCTAATGGATAGAAGGGGAAGAAAGCAAGCTTTCTTTGATCTTTGAGTGCAAGATCTGATATTATTTCATGGCAACCTTAGTATCGTGTTCTGTTTTTTGAATCCTTTTAATAGCTTCTTTATTGAGTGCTGTGGTTTCAGGTTATGTATATTAAAAAAAATAATAAAAAGATTAGGTTCTAATTGCTGTTCAGATTAAGCATGCATTTTTTGTTGCACCTGATTCCCAAGAATCATTGTGATGTTCCAGTTGTTTTAGGCACTTGAGAGGCTTGCTTCATCTCGTCTATTGCCCTTGCTTCATTTTGCCTTATTTCTATTTCTTTCTTGTTTGGCACTATCCATCTCCAAGACTTTGGGGAGGGGTTTTCAACTGCAGCTATGGCACTTGAGTTATAAGTAAGCCTCCAGCCTTGTTCTGCAGTTGCTCAATGAAGAGAGCTGTCTCAGGTGTCACTGAGGGAGCTGGGATGCTTTGAGGAGCTGCAGAGCAGCAGACGATCACATCTCCATAAGGGTTCTGCTCTCCAGCATGGTGTAATGCCACTGTCACCCACAGATCGAGAGTCTTTGCTTGGGTGAACAGAAGTGCAGTAGGCTTCGTGGATCCACTGTGTCCCTAAATAAGTTATTTTGTTAGTTTTTTAAATGTATTTTTTTCTTAAATATAAATTCAATGATTTTACTATGGAATTTTTACGTTTAATTTCACTAATTAGCGTGGAGTTAGTCATTCAATCACAAGATGCTTAAGCCCAGGAAATCAATCTGAACACTAAGGAAATGTCTTGGGATACATTGTCAAGAGATGATGTGAGTAGGCCAGGGCATGACCTGCTGATTAATGACCATATGGCATTAATTGTGTCCTTCTGCCTTGTCTGAGAGAGCTAAATGTTTCATATCCCTTCCACTTCTGAATCTGGCCTTTCTAGAGACTGTAGCCACTTGTTGCTGTTGTCTTTTGTAAGACGTTCAACTTTTTATTTTGGATTTTATGGTCTGTTTCTGTCATTAGTCTGCTCTTGGTTGTTTGTTTTTAGTTCTCTTTGGCAGCGTGTTCCTCCCTAGCTTGCAATGAAGACCTCATCACTAGACACTCAGCCTGTGTCCAGCTGATCCAGGTGTTCCCAAGCTATCTTGTATTCTCTGGTGTTTGGGTAACATGCGTCTGCATTTCAGGATGATTCATGCTAACCTGATCAGGAGAGATTGTCTGGAGGGGGCGGAAAAAGAGGAGGAAAAATGCTTTCTGAATTAGGTGGCCTCTTGCTAGCTTCAGGAGAAGAGCTGCTTGAAAGCAGATACACTTCTAAAGAGCTGCTTTTGTGTTATGGGCCTCTCTCTCAAGAGCTGCACAGCTTTAATTCTCATTTAAAACTTTTTGGATTGCTTGGCTGTTCCTGGTTTTGTCCAGATACACGAAGCGATTTTGCCTTTGCTGTGCTTGCCGGATGAATGATGCTTTGGTGCAGAGCTGTAGTGATTGCTAATCTAGCTTGGGCAGGAAATGCCAGCCCGTCTCTGCCAAACCCAGATTTGATTCTTCTTTTGTAGAGATGTAGAAGGAGCATGTGCTAAGGCTTCTGCACAAAGCAGGTCTTACAGCATAGCTGAATATAACTGAAGATCAGAGCCACCTTCCAGATTTTATAGCGGTCTTCACGTGATCTATCACATCTCACCCAGTTTAATGGAAATCTACTTCTGACAATCTACTGTTCTTACACTATGAGACTGATGTTGGTTGCCCAATTCAAGTGAGGAGGTTTTTATTCAGCAACGACTTTAAACACAGTTTGTACTTCCCTCCCTTTCCCACTTTTTATTCAAATATGACAGTCCTGTACTTCTTATTTCTACTTTGGCTGGCCAGGCACCTGGAGTTGCCAGCCACTTGAGCACTTCTCTACTTTTTCTTGCCTTCCACCAAATCCTCTCCTGTAGCCATGTTTGCAATATCTTCGTTTCTGGCCAAAAGAAAGCACGGGTGTTTTGTTTGCTTTGTGCTAGACCGGGGCGGTGGTGTGCGCGGAAATGCTGTGTTCCCTGGCAGAATAGCATCTTCCTTCCTGCTGCCAGCTAAACAAGATGTTCTGGGAGCACTGGAACCAACACCGCCTTGCTTTCCTTCTGCTTTGTCCTGGAGCTCCTGCAGCTGCCTGTCTGCCTGGCGTCCAGCAACGCAGGAGCTCTCCAGGGGGTTTTGCAGCTGAAACACAAAATTCCCCTTTTTGCAGGATGGGGTGATCTTGGTGTCTGAGAAGACGAATAAATAAATTCATGCAGTACTTGTCGTTGGGATCACCTATACACAGTTGTCCAATTCCACTGAGCTTTTTGGGGGTGGGTGGGGAGGAGAATCTAACCATTTAAAAGTCCTTGCTTTACCTGTTTGAAACCAGCAGCCCCAAAATTTCCGATTTCAGGTGGCAGAAGTTATGTGAGTGATACTGCCTCACAGCTTCCTTTTCCATAGGTAAGGCCCAAGGAGAGTCAAAACCAAAAACAACAACAACAAAAAAGGCTCTTCCAGACTAATTTGAAAAACTTGATGGTCAGAGCTGTGCAGTTACTCCAGCTAGCACTGCCTGGGCCTCTTCTTAATTCTTGAGGTCTGGCAATGGGCAGCTGTTTCTGTTGCCTGTCTTGTTCACGAGAGCATGTTGAAGCTGGAGGTGTTGCCTGTGATAAGATGGGCTTCCCCTGGTGAAACTGCCATCGGCTGCCTTGCTACCTGCTGCTTTCTGTCCTTGCTGCAGCGAGTCTGTCCCTCTGCAGTCCCGCGGTGAGCAGCGCTGACAACTGCCATGCCTCAGCATGTGGTAAGCTCAACATACTTAAGACAGCGAGTGCTTTGTGTTTGGCAGTAAACATCATGCTACAAACGGCTTTTGACTGGCTAAATTAAATGGAAACTGAGCCGTTCCTCGCTTAAGTTTCTGCTCAAGGTTTTGTTTAAGTCTTGCTCAAGATCTTGTTTGTAAACCCTGTTAGAAATCAGTTGTGCACCTGGTTTTCAGCATTTCTCCTGTACTCAAGTGCTGAGGGAGACGTGGAGTATGAACACTGGTAAAAGTTTATTTGTGTTGGAGGGAGAAAGGGAATGCCTTTGGCTTGGGGGAACAGATGCTCTTGACCTTAGTACTAGGTATTAACACTGGAACTTCAGGGTATCTAAATCTGTTCCACAGGCTGGCAGAAGACACTGGATTACATGCTGATAAAATATCTCTAAGTGTTACTATTCAACAAGTCTAGGAACAGTGTCATTCAGTTCGGCAGCCCTTCCGGAAGGTGTCCAGAACACCTGATGTCCCTGCTTAGGGAGCTAAAGGACAGATTGTAATGGCACCGCTTCTGATGTCCCATTTCAGTTGTACAGAAGCTTATTAAATAACGCAGCGGTCTTTAAGTTCTATTTTGCATTGGCTAGCACTGGCATTCATTTAATTACAGTTGTGCTCTAGTTCTAGGTCTTCCTCGAGGAATTTCTGAAAGCTGAACGGGTTCTTGTTCCAATACACAGTTGTGCATGGCAATTGTCATTTGCAGTGAGTTTGCCTTTGTTAGGATATGAGGTCAAGATGGGCTGCTGTGTGACTGGAATCACTGGCAGCTCATTTACAGACATAAAAGAAAGCTTCTGTTTGCCAGGTGTACCTTGGGCAAGGCTGCTGAAGAGGTTTGGACATGCAGTCAGTGAACCCTGCACACAGGCTGCCTTGTGAAGACTTCGGGCTTCATCGCTGGGACACCCACGCTCAGACTGCCTACAACACCTAGCAGTTAAAGTGCTAAAAATTGGATTTTGGGGATGAGCTGCTTTATTCAGCTAGCACTTGGCTTTTATTTTGATGTGTCTGTTTGATAGGTGTTGGTATTGTACGCATTGATAAGGAAGGAATTCAAGCTGCAGATTAAGGAGTAGGCGTGCTGAGGAGGGTTTGACCACGATGATTCGCCCCCTGACCTGCTGACTGAAGCTGTAACTCCAGTGGATGTTTCTGGCCGCTGTGTCTGTCCCACAGCACTCTGCCAGAAGAGGTTCCCACCCCGTTAGCTGCAGACCCACACGTGTCAGAGGTAACTCTCGGTACAAGTGCACACCACGAGTGTGCGTGGCTCTGATTTATAACCGAGCTGTGGCTGAGCAGAGCTACACAAGTGCAGGTTGGATAGCACTGGCTAATTTATGCTCAGATAGCATAAATTCAGAGCTCTCGGGCCTGCCAGTTGGCCAGTACGTGAGGTGAGCATTTTACAGCACAGAATTTCATCCTTGCAGTTCAGAGTGAAAACAGCAGATGATTCCTGGGCTTGCTGTAAACCTAATTTTAATCTCGTTTGTTTGAGTTGCACTATTGTGTTTTTCCTGCTTTTTTTTTTTTTTTTTTTAGCCTGTAGGTAGGAAAATTCCCTAATGTAAATAGTTAACTCTTGCACTCGTTGAGGTCCTTGCCTTTCTTCATCCAGCCTAGTAGGTTACCTATTTGAGAGGGAATTGCCTTGCTGCAGCCTGGCCAGCTTCTCAGAAGGTTGTTACCCACCTACAAATAACCTCATTCTCATCATTTCCAGTGAAACAAAGCCATCTAAAATTTAATTAAAACTAAAGCAAAAACAGAAATTGATTTTTACCCTGTATGTTGTAGCCCTTTGTATATGTTTCAGAAAAATGTTTTCAGGTTTATCCACGGTTGGCTAGCCAACAAACTGATCGTCTGCCCGAAGCGTGGAGGTTATGAGTTTGCACGAAGATGGGGAAAAGCAGGAGTAGTGCACACCTCTGTGCTGCAGTTTCTCAAGAGCCTGAAGCAGGGAGGTCTGCTCTCCTTCAGATGCCTTACCCAGCAGTGCGGTGGGAGGAGAGGAGCCCTTGCCAGGAATGATAAGGCCTCCAGGTGGTGATCATGGTAAACACGCTGGGAGAATCTCAGCCCTGCTTTCCCAGGCGTTAGGTGAGGCAAGCAGGGATGTACTCGTGTCGCTTGTACGGCTGGGAGCTTGGTGCCTCTAGCAGCTAAATGACATGCAGAGCAATCCAACTGCGGCTCTTCCAATGCTGCTGGCGCTCTGGCTTATGGTACTTGCTTCTGTTTGCAAAACAGAATTTGTCAGCAGAGACAGACTACTTCGCTCTGGAAATGTAAATCTTATCACAGGAGCTTGTTGTGTTGTAGTAAACACACCTAACTTTACTTTCCAACAAAAGCTGCGTATCTGGTGTCTTTTTTTTTTCTTATTGTTTATTCAATAGGCTGCCTAACAGCAAAGATACCTTCTGAACAGATTTATGCAGAACTGGCAAATTGAGTGGTAATGGTATTGCTTCCATGAAATTCAGGCTATTGTGTTCCACATACAGCATTCACGACTGTGTTACTGACCAACGAGGCTGCCCTTGGCTACAATGAAGTACCCTGTAAGATTTCTATGACATTTGAGATTTAACTTGAGACAAGTACCTTAAAACATAAGAACCAAAGTCCATAAATAAACTATAAGCAGTGTTTTAATAGCAGAATCGGTTAGCAAGGAACTGAGCAAATCCCTCAGGACTAGACAATCTCTGCCATAATTATGCAGTCCACCAAGTGAGTAAAATTTCCAAAGCTTAGCTCATAAATAAGACGATGGTTTGTTCTGTGATTTGTGATGGGATTCCTTAAAACAAACAAGGAGACTAAAGGCTCCAGAGGCTACTTAATGTTTTGCAGATGGGTTGATGGCTGCTACTTAATTGGTTGGAGATGCACTGCAGTTATAAAAATAATGCTTAATAAAGAAGCTCATTATTAGATAGGTGCTGAATTTCTTTACCGATATAGCTGTTTCCAACAGGTCACCTTTCTCATTTTCTGTCTACCATAACCTGTAAATGTTGAGTCAGGTTTTCACTACTTGCTCTGCTGGATTGTGCTAATAAGTTGAACACTTGCTGTGACGTTTCTTGTCCTGCTTTGGTACTATTAATGTGTGTCTGTTCTAATCCCACACATCCTGTCTTATTATTTCGCCTATGACAGTTGTATCAATAGAAGAATTGGGAAATAAATGACACTTGCACCAGGCTGAGGAAGAAATGCTTCCCAGAACAGGAGAAGACCAATTCTGTGCCTGTTCCTTCCTACCTCCCTTGTACTGCAGCTTCCTGCAAAACAGAGGCTTGGCCTGGAGCCTCTGAAAACTTTGTTTCTGTAATTGTCTGACTCTGAACCTCAGCACCTGAGTGATGGGAGCCACAGGCTTCTCCCAGATAGGTGTTCTGTGAAACAATTCCCTTCCCTAGGGGCAGCATCTAAAAACTTGTTCCAGACGGTTACATTTTAACCTCTGTTTTTTCATCCTCACCTCTCTGAGATTGAACAGGTCTGTGAATTTCAGGCGATGAACCAGAAGCTGCAATGTGGTGCCATGCCCTCATCCACATGTGCCAGCGTTCCTCTCCGCACCAGCTCTGCTTTTCTGACCTTGCACTGAGTCATTTGTGTGGTCAACATGTAAGGAAGGAATTGAATTATTTTTATGGTTGCTGGTCTGAAATGAGTCAGCGCAGGGCCGAACAAGTCGTGGAGCAGGGAAGGGACAGGCTCAGCAGCCAGGGAGAGGACGGAGGATCTGGCAGCCAGCTGAGATTGCTGCGGGGCTACAGGGGCTTCTCCAAGGTCACACGAGCTTCAGCCAGCAAGAAACTGAAACCATCTCTCTCATGTCGTAGGGTGCTGGCTGCTGATCTGTGACATGCAGTAACTGGTAGAAAGAGGCTTTAGATTGATTTGAATGTGCTGTTTGCTTACAGGTACTGATGTATGGTATGAATTAATAGCGGCTTTCTAGCATGTGCCAAAATCCAAATGTACTGGTCGTGTAGATTTCTGCATGTAGGCTGTGTGCATTTGATGAGGAATACAGAGTTAGCTTCAGGTCGCTTTCCCTTGCAAATGTGGTGGTTGGATAGACAGTGATGTGCCAGCTACAGCCCCTTTGTGTTTTAGGGCTACTGCCTCGATAGCCCAGGAATGCGTGCATGGTATTACATTGCCAGTTTGGGAAAAAAAAGTCAGCACACAATTGCCTGATATCTCATGCAACCTGCAGCGTGACACTTTATCAGTTGCCTGATATAACATTTAGCACAGAATATTTCACTAGTCCTGGGCACACAAGTGTCTTACAGGGATACCACAGCTTGAGCAGTGGTCCTTATTTTGATCACAGTGCTGAATGTAAGGGTCCAAGGGCAAAGCTTAGGTAATGTGTTGTGGCATCAGTTTCTGTGATTAGTATATTGGAGAGTGTGTCAATATATATTTACTTCTATTTCTGGAAACCAAAAAATGCTTGTGCCAGTTCAAAAAAAAGAAAAAAAGTCTGGATTCTCCAATAATGTCTTTAGCAACCCAACATGCTGTCCGATGTTTGTCTAGGAACAAATGCATCATATGTGGATTTTTATGTAGGAGGATTTTTAGCCTGTAATGGTTGGGTGTCGGCCACAAGGTTCATGTGACATGACAAATGTGGAACATCTGTGTACTGATGCACACCACTGTTCTAAAAGTCATTCCATCGCCACATGCGTTGAATTAAATACAAGAATTTAGGGCAGAAATAGTTGGAAGAACACATTCTGTCAAATACAATGGCAAGGATCTGTTGTGCAAGCCATCAGAACTCAATTATGCACTTCTCCATGCACTTCTTGTTCAGGGATCTGCCTGATGTGCTCGGTGATTTAGCCATTGCCCCCTTTGGACTGGGAGTAGCGGTGCTGTGCTTTCCTGGTCCCTGGCAAAGCATTTGGTGGGTAGAAATGGCAGTTCAGCATAAGTGACTTCTTGTTACAGCTCCTTTTCTGAGTGATGTGTTGGCTGTATGGGAGGTAACTAGGTGGCCAAGCTGGCATGGTTGAATTGGAGGTGAAGTGTGTGGCTTGGACCAGGATCTCTCATATTGAAATATCATCTTATACATAACTCAGCCCAAAATGACCTTACTTGGTGGCCGATATCCTTGGAAATCCTGAGTCCTACCGTTTTGACTTCGTGCTGTAACTGGGGTATGAGCATTTGGCCGTAAAAGGGCTGGGGCATAGAAAAGCAAAGCGGTTCTTATAGGTGAGGTTTGTCCTTGGCAGTTCTGGACCAGTGGCCAGGAATCCCATTTCTTCTGGACTCTTTAGTGGATTGCGTGAAGGGTGCTGTGCTTCATTACAGTTTGTGTACTTGGTGTTAGGTCTGATGAGAGGCTGCCAGGTAAGACTGCAGGATACAGCACATCCAAACCCAACCTAGGATGGATGCAGGGGGGCTGCTTTGGGTGCTCTGTTCATTGCTGGGGCAGCAAGGAGCTCCCTGTTGGGTAGAAGGCAAGTGTCGTAGATGCCAACTGTTGTCTTCCTGGTTCCATACATGTATTTCAGAAGTAGCTTTAAACCTAAGATGTTTAGGTTTAAACCTATAACTGAATAATTACGTTGTTTTTTGTTTGTTTGTTTTTAATGCAAACCTGTTCTTTTAGGTGTTGTCAGTACAGATAAGGATTTATGGTACTCACAGCTAAAAACCAGCCTTAAAAAAAATCAATCTTTACTTTCTAGATTGCCTTCACAGTCTCGGATAGGGAAACAGAAAGATGAAGGACCTCCTCTAGTTGATCTGAACTTAGTTTCAAACAACTGTCTTGGAGATGATTTCCAAATACTTCCTTCATACATTGAAATTGCGACGGCTGTTTTCATGCTGTGCTGCAATCTTTTTGAACTTGATATTTCCTAAGCTTTTAATGTCTTGTTCTAAAGACATTTCAGCGTACAAGAGCTTGCCCTCTAGAGTGCATGTGAGAGGTTTTGTTCCAACTTAGCCGTGTATGCCTGAATTTCAGAGGCCGTATGTACAGAAATGGGAACACTTGGACACTTTGAAAATGTCACTTCTCAGAAGCTGCTTCTGAACGACACCCTGCTTTTACAGGAGTTTGAATTAAATTGAGTATCTCTGGGACTTGTTGTGCAAAGCCTTCTGGACAGGTGTTTAGGGCTTATACCAGAAATGGTTCAATGGCCCTAAGTAACGTAGGCATCCGTTTTAATTGTCCTGTTCGCAATGCTGTCTTGAAATTGGCTCCACCTCTATTAATTAGTTTTTATAATAAAACTATAGTTAGCTCATAACAAAATGCTGACATTTCAATTGTTAAAGCTGGTGGGGGAAAATGTTTCTGTTAAGGTTTTAAGCTGACAATTTGGAAACTAACAATGTTTTTTTAAAAGCTTTTGGGCAAAACCAACCAGCCGCTCTCCCACCTTGGTCTGCCTGGGGTGGCTCTGGGTGCTCTGGCTGGTCCTTAGTGAATGAGGACCCACGTGGATTTTTGTATCTTCTGTTCCCAGCAGACTTCTTGTCCTGAGTGTTAGCTACAGTGAGCACCTGTGAGCCAACAGCTCTTTCCACGTGCTGTCTGAGAGTGTGATACAGAACCTGGGCTGATCTAATCGTGCTTCTCAGGTAGAGAGCTTGCCAGAGACAAGTGTTTATGTTTGAGATGTTTTTTAATGGAGGTTTGTAAAAGTTTAGTTAGGAAACAATTCTGTACATCCAGAATATTTAGATGTTAAATTAAGCTGGTGCTCAAAGTACCTAAATACAGTTTTGTTACAAAGTACTTCATGTAAACACAGCACGAGCCTCACATTCCTTAAAAGAATTTAAGTTTTGTAGCTTCTTTTACCAGTGCTGCAGTTTTCTTAAACAATCGAGAATAATCCTGCTGGCACCATCTGACTGAAGTGTGTTTTATTTCACGGAAACGTCCTTCAGAGTGTTGGGAAAATAACTCAATAATGTTTCCTAAGGCTCTGAAGAGACTTCTGATGTTTTGAGTCTTTATTACACTAGAGGTCAGTGTATGACGGCAGCTTGTGAGATGGTGTAGAGTTTCTTGCAGAATCCTGTTTCATCAAATTTGAAACCAGATTTGACAAGAAACTGTAGCCTACAACTATGGAAAAAACTTCACATTAACATGTCTTATGACTTTCTTGGCGAAAGGGCTTTTTTGGGCTTCCTGCTTTTATTTCTCCTTGCTCAAGAAGTATTTGGCATGTATCGATAATAGTGCTTTAATGTGGTAAGGATAAATGTGCACGCTTGATTGTTCCAACATGCACCTCAAACATTTATGCTGCTTTGTAGTAACGTGACTTTTTGGTTCGGATAATATATTTCCATAAGCTGTGTTAGTTTTAGGAGTCATCTGTCACTCTTGCACTGTGTAAACCTACTCCTGGTGTGGTGAGAGAGTTGTATCTGTACCTATTATGCTTTGGGTAGCTCTCAGCTGGATAAATGGGTAACTTTGGGGTGAGTGGTTTCACTTTTGGGTGTTGAGGGAAGCAGTCATGCATGTTTCTACCACAAGACTTGCAGAGATTGGCTCCTCAGCATGTCTTCCTCAGCAATGCAGAAAAGGGATTCCTTTCAACATCTGGAATGTGCAACAGCAGACTTTCTGAAAACATCATAGGCCAGGGGGACTAAGCCAGATGGTCAAGTACAACAGTGTCAAGTAAGGTCAGATGGAAGAGAAATCAGCTGAAGGAGAGTCCTGGTTGGAGCAGATCCCCGTGTGTGCATAAATGATAATTTAAGTGAGAGGACGGAATGGAAGAAATAACACTAGGGTGGATTTGAGCTCCCGAGTGTCTTTTCTAAGAGAATTGGGTACAAACAGAAGCCTCTGTGTCCTGTTCTTGCATCGGGTTCTTCCTGAATGACTGGAGAACAAGAAAAAAGGGGCAAGGACCAATGTAGGGGGTGAGTGCAGACAGCTGAATTTTGCTGTTTTTAAGAGATTTTTCTGTGTGGGAGACCCAGACCCATGAACATCTTTGTGATCTTTCTTTTTGGTGGGGCAGGGATATAGAGGGGATGCTGTAAAAGCATAACCATCAGTCTGAAAATCTCCTTTGCACTTGGCTGCTGCCTGGTATGTTTTGTTGTGTGCTTCTGAAGCACGAAGCAGGATGGCACCTCAGCTCAGACAGTGTGGAGGAGGTGTGAGGCTCTGCTAAAACTGGGCTCCCTCTGAGGATTCCTCGCTTTACAGGAAACTTGCTGACTCCCCGCCTCTTCCCCGGGTATTTCCAGTCTGGGTTTTCCTACTCCCTGTGAGAAACGAATCTGTACGAAAGCTTTGCGGAATGGTGACTTATCAAAACAACTTTAAGAAGTTTTATGTGCTCAAACTTAATTGGATTGTGTTTGAAGAGCCTGAGAAGAGGAAGGCTTTGCAGAACAATGTGATACAAGTCGATAAATAAAACACCCTACAAAATTCTTTCCTTTTCCTGTCCTTTTTGACATCGGAGTGATGAAGAGAAAAAGTTTATCTTGTGAAAACAAACAGCATAAACTCCACAAGCCCTTCAAGGTCCTTCTGAGGAATGGAACATGCCTGATTATAAGCAGTTGATTAGGAAATTCTCACTTTTTTAATGAAATAGATCTGCATTTAGGGCTATCAAGAAAATTTGCTTTATATATTCATATATATATAATCATGGAATGGTTTGGGTTGGAAGGGACCTTAAAGCCCACCCAGTTCCAACCCCCTGCCATGGGCAGGGACACCTCCCACCAGACCAAGCTCAATTTGTTCCCGTTCATGAAGTACAGACACACTGAGACATTATTTAAACATGGTATTAAAGGGTGGCATAAAAGCTGTCATATCTATCATGCAGCCACCCTATAGATAACCCGATGGGTCACCGTAGATCCTTACAGAGCAGGTATAGCTCTGTCTGCTGTGTACAAAGTGGCAGTTTCCTGATTCGGCTTTTGGGTGATAAGTCCAAGCAAATATTGTTGTTATCTACATCCGGGATAATCTTTGTCTAGAAAAACTGAAAGCTTGACTCTTTTTCATGGTCAAAAATGTTGCGTCTTTGCAGCTAAGTGGAAGCAGTTACCAACTAGCCCATCTTCCTAAATCCTAATATCCAGCATCCAGATAATGAGTTGGTGTCTGTCTTTTCTTCATAATATACAGTCTAACCCCAGGAGACATCAAGTATGTAACAAGGCAGAGTTCTTCAGAAAGGGAAAATGAGTATTTGGAGTGCCTTTTCCTGCTTTTGTTCCAAGCTCTCACAATGCAGGAGTTGTCAGATGTGTGGTTCGAGTGACCCGCCAGACACTTCTCAGATGAACTGGACAGAGCACAGAAAATCGCAGCCAAGGTCAGGCTTTAAAAGGCTGGAATTCAATTTCCAGCTCTCATATTTTGATTGCAATCTCAAATGCTCATTGATAGGTGCTCTGTATTTCTTGGGCCTTGTGCTAGCTTCATTGTCTGATTGTGCCAAAACTTCTTGCAAGACTTCTGACGCTAAGAGGGATTCATAAAATATAGTGACATAGGCAAACATAAAAAATAATAAATAAATAAAAACACCCACCCCAAATCTGTCAAGATAGTTCAGCTCACACTGGGTATTCAAGGTCCCTTTGCAAGGACAGACTTTATCAGGCCTCAGAGATACAGGCCTTCAAACCTGCAGTGCTGTTTTCTCAGGTTTGTGCCAGTACACAAACGTAGCATTTCCCAAGCAGAAGAAATAATGAAATACAGCAGGGGAACAGCGGTAGCACAGACTAGGTTTAATACATTCTGTGCATTATAAATGTCATCTTTTCCTACCTCGTGGTGACTTCCAGGAAACCCTTGAAGTAGTTGACCAAAGCTATTACTGCTTTTCAAACCCTTGGCTTGTCAGCAAGCCTCTGCCATTCGTTCACCTCAGAGGAACATTTCTCAGAAAGCTGGAGATGGGCAGACAGTAGGTTGTGGTTTACCGTATTCAAGGAACTTTAGATTAGTTTCTTACCTGAAATACAAAAATAAGTGTGGGTAGGCCATAAAAACTCAATTGGTTAATGTGTGTGAACAGCTGCATGACACTTTGGAGTGGGCTGAATTGTTGTTCCCATAGGCTCTAAGGTAGTCTGTGTCTAGGGTTTTGTTTGCCTCCTAAACTCAGATTTTTTTCTGAACTCAAGCAGAATTCCTGTTATTCTGTCTTTTCAGTGAATTATTTGTGCTCTGACCTCTTCTCTAGATGCTGTTCTTAGTGTCTGACATGTTCAGCAGCTGCAGTGGAGGCAGAGCAGAGATCTGGCTGCTCTTAGCAGTTGTTGCTCAGGATATCATGATGTCATTTGGTGCCTCCTATTAGATTAAAAAAGGAAGTTTAGTCAAGCAGCTGTGAAAGTGAAAGACCTGAGTGGTATCTTTGCCACCTAAAAATACCACGCAGGTGAGCTGAACCTCACCCTGCAAAAATAAAAATATGTTTTTTGCAGCTGGTTGTTGCAAAGGGGAGACAATAATCTCTTTAACTGCAGGTACTACTTCGTGGACTGTTCATATTATATAATATATAATATTATAATATTTCATAGACTATTTTCTGTCTGCATCAGAGCTCTGTTTGCTTCCCTGTGGGAAGAAACAGCCTCATCAGTGGTAGAGAATACAGCAGCCAGCCTTGAGTCGTTGATTACTGTGGGTTTATGAGTTCAAGGGGTTGGCCTCTCTAAAAGGACAATGTAGTGCCAGGATAATTAATCGAGGCTGAAACAACCTGAATTGAGCGTTTCATCAACATCTATCACCACACCTGGGCTAGGTCACCCTGTGGGAAGGTGATTTGTGTTACAGGCAGACCTGGAGATGGTTTATTATGGCTCTTCCAATAGCATCCATTGATGTTTAAAACTGGATTTTGAAGATAGTAGTCTTCTGGGAGATGGTGTGTTGGTCTTGTCGTCTTCAGTGCTGCATGGCCTTACTGAAAGGTGTAATACAGACTATCTTCTGTGAGGTTGTTAAGTAAAAGCTCAGTTTTTGAATAGTTAGCTCAAGAGTGTGTTCCATGTTAAAGGCTCTGACTTCAGTAACTGAAGGGTCAGGTTCCTTGGGGTTCCTAAACTAAACTTGCAAAACTTCTCTTTTCATGTAAATGTAGCTACAGCACATCAATAGGTAGGCTCTGAAAAGTGCTGTTGCTTGTGGTGGCAATCTTGTCCATATGAATGGATGAGGTAGCTGTATACTCCAAACTGCTCTTTTCCATGTAGTCAATTCTTTAGAAATACTAGGCAGTTGCACAAAGTTGTTTTCATACCTTGGGATGTGAATTTGTGGTTCTCACCCATACTTTTTTGTGTTTATTTCTTGTAGGAGGAGGACTGCCTTTTGGATTGTGAGCCACTTGGACATGGTAATGCAGGTGTACCTTGAGAGTCAGACCTGGATGACTGGGATTTAAGGTGGGTGTGTGATGAAGAATGTGTGTAGATCTGAACCATGAACTATTTTTTCTTGTCGTTTTTTTTTTGTTTGTTTGTTATTCTGGAGTTTGTACAAAACATTTAAAGCAGAATCCATCTATACCTCCTTGTGTATGTGTAGAAGAAATGTAATTCAATGTGAAAGTGACAAGAGATGTTCCCCAACTTCACCTCAGCATGCCGCGAGAGCCAGCAGGCAGCTGGGGTGGATCCCTTCTTCCAGCCCTTCTGTTGCTCCCTCTTCCAATTGTTGCATTTTAAAATAAGTAGCCATTCTAATGGCACTTCTTTGAAATGTAACATTTTAATTAATTGCAGGTCTATGGTCTGCCCTCTAAGCTGTACAGTCTTCATTTTTCAGATTTTTGAGGATATATTTGCAGCTTAGACTTAATTCAGTTATTTTGGTTCTTGCCTGTTGATGCTTGAATCTCGCCCTACCACGTGTGGCCTTATAGCTCTGTGTCATTTACTCTGATTCAAATAACTTTCTAGATTCTTCTGTAACGAGTGAGGTTGTCTAGTACACGTTGTCCAGCCTTACAGAGCAGGCTGCAGCTGTGTGACCTGAGTGTATAGTGTTAGACATCAAAGATCTGCTCTATGAAGGTGACCAGCAGAGCACTTTGATGCCAGCCTCGTTTAGTATCCTTGTCATGCTCAGAGCTATGCTTTTGACTCCTTCCTGCTTTGTAACGCTGAGGAATTGATTCTTTTTGAGAGGTAAAATTATAAATAGGCCCATGCTGTCACTGTATTTGGAAACAAATAGTGGGGTGACACAATCAGAGAATCCTTCTCCTCCACCTTCAGCTGTTGTTTCTCCCTTACTGGAGAGAAATATTTCTTCACCTGTAGCACCTTCTCTTTCCTTTATAAAGGACAGCTATTCGGGGAACTCGAATAGAACCAACACAGAATATAAATGCAATGCATTTTGTTTGCACATCACCCTCGAAGTATAAAGCTATTTGTACAAATGATTTCAAGAACATTTCAACTCCTTCTGTTATTTGAAAGCTCAAAGTACTGTTTAATCCAGCCAGATCTTACACATATACTACAGTTGCTTTCCCCACAGAAAGTGGTAAAGCACTTTCCCACACGAACCAAGAACAAAAGGGACCTTTTTAACTTTTATTTTTCTTATTTTTTTTGTGCATGTGTGTCTATCAGGTTCTGTCACTCCCATAAAGACAATTCCCACAACTTGTGTAGTGCATGGGATTAATATTGCTCTGAGAATTATGTAGTTTCTGTGAGTGGTGAGATGTGATTTTTTAGAGATGGTCAGGATCTCACTATTTTGTGTCTGCAAAATAAGGGATAGAAGGTACTTTCCTAGCTTCTGATGGCTCAGGGAGCGTTCTGTAAAGAGTGGAAGGTTGAATAAGAGCTGTGGTGTTTTTTTTTTTTGGCTTTTTTTTTTTTTTTTTAAGATGTTAAAAACAAGCGGAGGAGTAGGGACAGTGCTTGCTATCCTCTCACACATGCTAGGCAGCTTGAAAAGTTGGAAGGAGTTGAAGTAGAAAAATGAAACTTGACCAAGATTTGAAAAAAAAAATTGGTTTGCATGGTCATGAAAAAATGTATTGAATCTTGACAATCCTGAATAAAAGCATTTTTGTAAAGTGTCCTCCAGAAATATTTAGAATGGGCGTATTCACATCTGCTATTAGCTGTATGCTTTCCGAAAGTGAGCAGAAGTAGCCTGTTTAAGCACTAATGCCAGGCTGTACCTCACAATCTCTTAGTGACCTAGATTTTTTTTAATCTTCTTTCTGATTTGAGAATACTTTGAACTTTTGTGATTTACTGCTGCAGAGCAGTAGTATTGGACTTTTTGCAAAAGCCAAGCATACAACGAAGATCATCCTCTTGAGAGTGGTTCACTCTGTACAGTGTATGCTAGTATTTTCTTGAAATGTGTGCATTTGGTTACTGGAGCAGTTTCTGGCAGTGATTATTAATCACGCTCAGTTTGCTTGAGGATGAACGTGTTATTGTTGGGTTAGCTTGGTACCTAGTGCAGGGTGCAGGGTTCTCGCTGGTTGTTTTCTACCTTGTTGGTAAGGACTGGTCTTTGGTTATCTTCTACCTAGATCCCCTCATGCTTTGGGACTGCACAGCTTGAAGTGCAATACTCAAAGCTCTGATTTTTGTTATCATGTTTTGTTGTTGTTTGTCCAGATTGTTGTGAATTTTTAATAAAGATGATGCCAAGTGAAAAAGTATGGGGTAGATAGAGAGTGCAAAAGCATCTTCCATACTGCTGCATCCCTCTTCAAATGGATGACTACTGGTAAGGAAGTAAGCTATGCCCTGCATCATTCCCAGAAGTTTAATGTGCATCTCTGCACGTGGCTTGGGTTGGTGACAAATGAACTTAGCTATTGATTATAGTCAACAAAATAGCATCTTGGCAACTTGAGAGTTGTAAACTTTGGATGAAACCACTAGTTGATTCTGTTTAACAGCCCTTCTGAAAGCAAAAACCTTGTAGGAAGTTTTTGAGGAGCAGTGTGTCCACCTGATCTCCATTCACTGAAAACTTGTGTTTCTAGAATCTGAATTGCCCCTACCTCTTTCCAATGCTTTTGTCACAGTGTCCTACTGAAAATGTCAGAAATTTTTGGTTTAAGGAATATTTTGCTTCCCTCAAACTGCAATGACTCAAGATGTTGGTGTAAAGTCATGTGGAGCAAGAGAAGGTCAAGAAATCTGAGAAGTGATGCTGTAAATATACTGCTTCTGCTAATTTCTTCGAATGGTGGATTCGAACTTCGTTAGTGCCTTTGCAAACGTTAGCGTATGAGACTTGCAACTGATACCTTTT
Source organism: Anas platyrhynchos (assembly GCF_047663525.1). NCBI lineage: Eukaryota > Metazoa > Chordata > Aves > Anseriformes > Anatidae > Anas > Anas platyrhynchos. The sequence goes on from NC_092588.1 coordinate 143,800,576, forward strand.
CTAAAAATGGAGGATGGGAGGCGAGGAAGCTCTGTTTATTTCAACAAGCACAAGCAACACTTCCAAAATACACCCGTGGCCGTATCGCGGAGTTATGAATCTTAGGTTATCTAGCGGTGACTAACGTGGCGAGATGGCAGCCTAATATGTCCATGCTTTATTTAGCCAAGGTAGTTCTTATCAGAAGATGAAGAACGCCAGCGTTTCATTCACTGTGTGTGTTGAAGCTCCAGGCACAGATAGCGCGTCTGTCAGCAGTTCGCACTGTGAGATGCAGGCGCTCGCCTCCCAGAGTCACACTGGAAGTTCTTGAGGATTGCATTGGACGGAAAGGAACAAATGCCCTCTACCTTCTCTCCCTCCAAGTGCATGCTTTTTAGGCTGTCTTACCGTTTGATTGAAATTAACAAAGGATTGAGATGTCTTTTGATCAGATAGAGTTTCACTTGCATTGTGGCGAGGTTTTTTTTGACGCTGTATTATCTGACTGGGGTGGTGGTTCACAAATAGCTTGTAGCAGCTTTCCAAATTCCTTGGGCAGAGCCTAGCTCGTGCCAGCTATTACGTTCAGAAAACCCTTCAGATTTAAAAGACAGAAAAGAAAAAGAGGACTTTCCTCACTGCAGTTTCACGTGTGGAGTCGAGGTGTGCGGCAGCAGCCCTTTGCCATTCTACCTATTTAAAAATAAAATGGAAGAGTAAATGCTCCCTGGCAAACCACAAGATCTTCAGTTTGTGGGTTGTATATAGATGCACTGAAGAGGAGCTGGAGGGTGTAGGCTTTGACACAAGGCACAAGGTGTTACCTCCACGGGCAGGCAGTGCCTGGCGTTGGGGATGGCTGATGCTAGCCCTCCCCAGCTGGCCACCTCCTCATCGATTCCGAGCACGGGCAATTTCTTGGCCCTGTGACAACACCACCAGCTGTAGCGTGTGTCTGATAGCGAAACAATGAACGGTTTGTTCTCCCAGAAGTACAAAAAGGGGGCTGGGTTTAAAAAAAAAAATCAGGAAGAATTTCTCTATGGCTGATTTTAGGCTCTCACAGCAACTTGAGTGTGCTGAATGAGTGGCTCCCGAACGGAGCCAATGGGGGTGGTCAGGCACAGGCAACACTTTTATCCCACAAGAGGGAGGAGGGGTGAATGAGTTGGAAGATATAAGCTGAAACAAAGCCATGCTGTCCTTCTGAGTCATTCGCAAGCACTGGATGGGTAAGGCTTCCTGCTTCCTGGGACACAGAAGTGGGGTCATGATTCTGACAATGGATGCTGGTAAGTCACTCGTTATTAAATCTGATTTTTCTGGGAAGTTTTGCCCTTCCCTCCCGACCCCTGCTGAAGAGAAGATATCTGTAAACAGGGAAGCTGAAATGTTAAATGAATGCATGCTGGCTCACTTCAGACTTTTCAAACCGTGTGCACTCTACTGTGTGTTTTGTCTTGACTGTTACTATCTTGCAAAGCAAGACCATGGTACCAAAGTTGTGTCTGTTCATGTGTGCTTTTGTCTTTACTGAGGCAGAACCTGTGGCCTAGAAGGGCATGGCGTCTCTTTTTTTTTTTTTTTTTTTGATAAAAGATGCGATACTCTTTGTACAGTACAAGCCAGATCTCACGCTTGCTCTGAAGAGCTAGAGGTGATTTAATATATTGGATGTGGCTTCTTCTGCTCTGCTTAGAGAAATTTTGTACTGGAGAGGAAGAGGAAGAAAACGCTGCGTTCCCATGACAGTCAGTTCTGTTCTGTGAGTTTGTATCCAAGTAAGTGTGTGTGAAAAGAGCATACGTAGTTGTTTTTTTTAAATTAGCTGCAAAAGTGGAATCTTTATGATAGCGCCCTGTGTGATAGGGAGAATGGACGTGAGCAGTAAGATGTGGAGTGGTTTGTATGAAAGAAACAAGGAATCCCAGTCCTGCTCCTTGAGAGGGGGTGTGTTCCCATGTCATAACTCACATCCTTCAAATTCCTCAGTAATAAAAGACCTAAGATTTGAAATGGTTATGGATAGGGCACGAAGCGCCAGCACTTGTGCTCTGGCAGCGTGCTCACGACTGCTCTTTCTCTTTAGCACTTGCAGGCATGCTTGCTGCATTCTACGAGCTCCATTGAATTTTTGTCAGCAATGGGTTTGGCTACTTTTTTTCACCACTGTGCAGAGCAAGCACAATGTGACAAGTTCTACAGGCGGCATTCAAAGTGATAAACTTATTCAGGCAGATCTTGCAGGTCTGTTTAATCTACTTGTCACATGCTCGGTTTGCTCCACGCTAATGAAAAGCTCGCTGTCCCCTGTGCATCTGAATTCATTTGGTTGGGCATTTAGTAGGGCCTAAAGGGCAGCCCTCTGTGCCCAGTTCCAACTCTTTGACTTTTCTGACACTTCTAAAAAGTGACACAGCTGGGTTCTTCATGCACAGTTAGAGCAAAACACAAGCCTCTTCATTTAACCCACCCACGCTTAATTGAAGTTACTTCGTCATCCATCATCTGCGCAGGCAAGATGGAAAGCAGGGGCTCCTCCTGCGTTCAGTGTGTGTTACGTACTTTACACAGCAGTTAAACCCCAGGTCCTTTAATTGAGGTGATAACATTTAACACCAGCTCAGAGAGGAGCAGGGTGGCAGGTAGTTGACAAAGGGACACAGAATTTCCCATGGTGGATTTTTTTTTGTCCTTTTGATTAGAGTGGCCTCCAGAGGAGCTGAATTCCAGGCCCTTCTTGAAGCAGTTTGAATACGGGGAATGAGAAATGCTCTTCTCCCTGTCTTGTGCAAGAAGAACTGATGTTTAAATGCTAGATATCATGCCTGGTATTACAGGAGGGTGCTCTGGCAATGTTCAGGGTGTCAGTGGTCGCAGGAGGTATGGATTCAGGCCGTAGAGCCAAGACACATCTCCCTTTGGAGTGCTGGAGTTCCTGCACTGTGCCGGGGTAATTTAACTCTTTGTTTTGGAAAGAGTTAGTGGGGAGACGTTAATAATACATAGTTAAAAATACATCTTTTGTTTATGTACGCTTACATGCTTGTGTGCTGTTCCTTTGCACTGTGAAGTGAACCGTAAAGATAATGCTGCTCATCTGTGCTTCACGGGGTCCGAACGGGTATCCTCTTTCACAGCAGTGGCCCTGCACTAATTTCTCGGCAGTCACCGTGCTCTAGGAGTCCATGTGGTGGTTTTCGGAGATCTGTTGGCTTGTGTCGGTAGCAAACATGCATTTTGGAAGTTCCTGGTTATTTAAGAATTCTTGAATTAGAGTTTCTGTATGGGAAAATGGTTCTAAATACCAGAAAGGAAACACTGTAATATAAAAATTCCTAACAGTGAGTTCTAGTGCTTTGCAATTGTGTCTAAGTTACAGAAAAAATAAGCAAGCAATTCAGTGCCTTAATCTGGGAGACCGATAGTGCTCCATGAGTTTTTATCTTTTTTTTTTTTTTTTTTTTTTTTTTTTTTTTTTTAACCAGCCTTTTAAAGCTGAGCAGACTGCTCTCAGAGCCATTTACTTATTTTGAATTGCAAGTTGGCATTACAAGTCAGGGCTGATTTAAAAAAAGGCATCGAATGCTCAGGCTGTTTTAAAACTTCTGCTCCTTGAGATAATTGCAAGAGCACTTACTCATTTGTTTCAGTTTTTATTAAACACGTTTTATTCTGCTGCATTTGTCTGTGCAGCGTTTAGCTTCTTGCAGGAGCAGGACTCGAAAAGTCGTGGGGCAATAAAAAGGACCAAATAAAAAGGAAAGCTGGAAGGTAGAGTTGACAATCTAATTGGATTGGAAGCAGCTCCAGGCTGGGACTGTTGCAAACAGCTGATTTGATCCTTCTGAGTTTCAAGAGCTATTTATGGTAGATTAGCTGTATCAAAGCTCTACTGTTCCAACCATAAAAGGTTGGTCCTATGTGAAGTTGCCACACTGCATTTGGCTTAGTCCCTCTGAGCTTGGAGAGCCTATAGCTTTTTCTGTGGATAAATCCAGGGATGGATGGAAGTACTAAAGGCAGATCGAGGAGTAACATTGTTGAGGACTTCGGATCGCAGCGAACTCTTAAAAGGAGATTTTCCCTAATAAATTTTTTGCTCTAATGTCTGGAATCAGCCCTTGGAATATAGCTCCTGCATATTTGCTGCATTTGGTGAACGCATGCTTTTAGGAAAGCGCTGTTCTAAATTTATCTGACTTATCTGAATCATCTTGACTGCACATGCACTTGCCAGCCTTGTGTGTTGATATTTGGTAACTTTGTGAAGTCACTTTTCTGTTTTCTTAGCGGTGAGTGTTAAGTCCTTTGGGAAGGAGCCTTAGCTGAAGTAAGAAACTTCTCTAAAACAAGAATTATGAAAATTTTTGGCTAAAGAGTGCTTCAGGAGTTATTACTAACCACTTTGAGAAGACTTTGTTTGAGCCCTTCTGCTACATCTGTGCCTTCAATTCCTCCTCCTTTGTGTAAAGGCAGACAAGTGGATTTTTTGCAGGATTCAGCAGTAAGTAGCATGTCCTTCAGAGAGCGTGCACAGTCGTTGGAGCCAGTTGTTTGAGAGTATTTGAGGCTCTGTCAGGTTGAAATGTGAGTGGGTTTATTCCAGCCTGTGCATGCCAGTCATTCAGCCTTCCTTAAGGCATTTTGTGTTTTTATTCTTGTGGTTTTGCTTGGAGGATGAGTTCATTCTGCTATGAATGGAAGGTGCTGTTGCTGGTTGGTTTGTGTGTAAGGTGACTCTTTTTTCTTTTTTAGTTTTAATACGTTAACCTTAGCCACAGCACTACAGGCAGCTGTAAGAACACATAAAAACAAAAAGTTTCAGTAGTAATTTTCTCCTGTTTAAGACATACTATAAACGTAATTGAATACTTGCATTAGAGAGCTCTGTTATACTTTGACTCGTGGGGTGTTCCGAAGAAAGCTTCCTCCAACTTTTATATTTTCTTATTTTTAAACATGACCAGGACACAACAGGTGAAAGTCACTGGCACTGCTTTACCATCCACTTCTGCAGCAGGATCAGATGCTAAAAGGGGGGAGCTCAGTGAGGGACAGGGGACGGGGGGGGGGGGGGGGGAAGAAGAGGCTTCTTGCTTCAAGGGTGTTCCAGATGTTGTTTTAATCTCCAGAAATGCAAGTAGAGAGTCCTTGCCAATAAGTTTTCTGTTTTAAAAACAGCTCTACCCATTGTTTCTGTTCCCCTTTCAGGAGCTAGCAATGTAAGGCCATCGTCCATTTTCTTTGGATTGCAAATCTGTATTTGTATTAGCCTGTCAAATGGCTCTGGAATTTTTATTCTGAATTCAATGTTCTTTATTCTGTTCTGCATTTTAGTGTAAGGAGTATTTGTTGAAAAAAATAGATATATATTTTTAATCTCCATTACGTGAGCCTTGGCAGATGCCCATTTTAATACTTATTTCTATTTGTAGATTTTATAGGAGATCAGATCCTTTGCGCAGGGGGTGGGGGAAGCCTGCGTGATCAGTATTCTCTTTCAGATTATCTGTTAATTTTTGCCTGGAATAACAGACCTGAACTTCAATTTGCTCTTGACTTAAAATATTTTATATTGCTTCCAGTAAAATTAGTATTTTTACTAGCCATCCTTTTTTATATGATCAGATTTTTTTCTTCGAATGCAAGTTGACATAAATCCCTCCACCACTTTAGCATGTCTGTGTTGTGCTCCTATGAGCCTGGTAGAAAAGAGGTCGGTGCCTTAAAAGCCTTAAAACAGACATCAGCAAAGACATCAGATATAGAAGTTGGCTACCCTTGGGTCTGCACAAGAGCAGGAGTCCTTAACTTGGGTTTCAGGCTGAAATGCACTAAGGGGGTAATGCAGGAAACATTTTGATTGATGAGAACTACTAATATCAGCTTCCCTTTGTGCTTAAATATTTTGGAACAGGTAGACATTCTTCCTTGGTATCTCAGGGGGATTAGTTGGTCAATTTAAGCATTAATTCTACCTTTTCCAATGCAGTTTTGTCTTAACTGCATTGCTAAATGACGTTCCTGGCAGAAGTTTGCAGTGTGAGGGAGATTTTCAGATCTCTAGAAGCTTTACTCAGAAGGAATACAGCTTTGGCTTTGGCATTTCTTTGCTAAATTTCTTATATTTCTTAGTGGTAATGGGATAAAAGTAGTGGAGAGCAGGCAAGGAGTTCTAATCTGGCTATTCCATCTTTGCTTTTTATATGGAGAAGAGAGATTGCAGCAGAAGTTTAATTGTACGTAGAGCCCCAGAGAGGGTAAGGAATAATGAAATTGCAGAATACGCACTTCTCCTTCACAGTGAGTCAAGGCAGACTCAGAGGGGGTGGTGTTGAGCCATTTGTGACCGAGACATTTCCAGACAGAGGCTGGAGGTGTCTTTTGCCAGTTTGCTGTGTGGAAAGGGTTATGTGTGTTATAATGCATACGTCATAATGCATTATGAGCTGAGGTTTCTGTCTTGTTTAGATTTATGTTGATGAAGTGGTATGAAAACTTTTAATAGTACACTTGTTTAAACAAACTGACATTGAATTTATTTGTTTTCTTCTTTGTTTAAATGCAACAGTGTCATTTTCCTTGCTGAGAATGGATTCACAAGACAGGCTCTTATCTGTGAAGCCTTTCATATAGTGAATATAACCAAAAATTGCACAAGCTCATTTAGCTTGAATTGCCATTGCTGGAGTGCGTTTTTGCTCTCCAAGTTGTTGGCTCTTGTGCATGGCGATCTCCTTACAACTTTAAAGAGGCAAAAATCTCTGGAGTAGTTTGCAGGAACACTTTCCAGAGGCATCACTGTTCCGACTCTGTTTTCTTGCACAAGACACAGGCTGCTTTTTCTCCACTCAGCAGCCTCCATTTGGCTTAATGGAAGGGAACAGCATGCTCTTAAGTGAAGCAGTAGGCAAAGTTCTTTTCCCTTATGAATTCCCTGGTTTCCTTGCTACTTTCCCAGCTACTAGGCAGCTCAGAGTTAACCGATGTATTGGAAGGTCTCTGGTTTTTAATGAGCAAAGCGTGTCCTAGTTGGAATCTGCCTTAAGCAGATAAGAATGCATTGGGTAAGTGGTGATAAAAATGCTTCTGATGTCACTTGCTCACATGGTGTTATGTTCAAGGGAGCCTTGCAGCAGAGAGGGTAGAACAATTATGCATTAAGTATTTGCTGATTTCTCTGGATGTAGTTGATGAAATGGCCCCTCTTTGCTCTAACGATGCCAGTTTTCAGAGTTAAAAAATAAATCTGTAAAATCAGACTTCAAATTTGCAAATAAAATTAACTTCCAGGGTTGTGTCTCTCTGGGTAAACAACAAACGTCACGGTGAACTCGGACATAAAGCATCATGTTTATTAATAACCAAGGCCCTGTACCTTTCTAAACAAACAACAACAAACACACAAAAACCACGTCAGGCTACATCAGACCACGAGGCAGATGTGTAATTTCCCCACAGAACTGAGCATTCCCGTGGAGTCCATGGCTGCTGAGCGTGTTCCTCAGGGCTTGTACCCATAAAAATGTTGGCAGTCAGCAAAGACCTTCAGGATTTCTTTCTTCCTTTGTCATATCGGTGTTAGATTCGGTCAAAATTGCTGTCTATTCCTCAGCATAAAACAAAGCCAGCACTGTCTCCTGAGAGCTTGCCGGGCAAGAAGGGAGGGGTGTGCCATCAAAATGACTGCACAAAATGGTCTAGAATGTACTCAGGTGCTATGTGCTTTACACATGGCTTTTTCAATCTTGCTGTTTCTGAAAAGAAGTGGAACTGAGCCTCTGAGACAGCTAGAAAAACTATTCCATAAAAGTAATTGCCCCAGCTGCTTACATAAGAGAGACAAAAGGACAGTATTTCAATGTCATCTTCCGCTAAGTACCAACTGGAAACAAGGTGAGGTCCTGCTGGAAGCAGCTTCTCAGCCCTCTATTGGCACTCCATTGGTATCCAGGAGTTAGTAATGGTAATCCTGTAGCCACAAGGTTTCAGCTCCACTGGATTTCACTTTTTTTTTTTTTTCCTCCTGTTCTTTGTGAATACAAGTAGCTATTTTTTATTTTTATTTTTAAAGGTTTTAAGGTGTCATACTACTAAAGCGTGCAGCTAAGAAACTGCAATGAACAAGGACAGTCAAAAGCGTAAGGAAATACCCAAATGTTAGATTGCTTTCAGCGGGAACTTGAGCCCTGTGGAAAACTGCTGAATTGCAACAATGAGATAGGAAGGGTCCTCTCTGCAAGCAGGCGTGAATATCCGGAGGTTGTGTTTCAATTTCAATATTGTCTAAATGCATTTGCCAGTTTATATGTGCAAACAGTGGAGTTACTGATGTTTTGACAATTACTGCATTAGTCTCTGGGCTGGGGTGAGTCCTGCTACTCGGCCATTTAAAATTGAATTGAGCAGCCACTGAAAATGTTTCTGTACCTCTGCAGAGCTTCAGGAATGTTGTACTTTCAGTAATCCTTGACCAATTGCATTGAGAACGAGCAAACCCATTAGTAGCTTTTTAGTAGATTTTTGGGGTCAGTTTTGCTTATATAGCAATCGTCTAGAATAGTGCTTCAGCTGGTTACAGTTATTGGGTAATGGAAGCAGTAGTGAATGACAGCACTCCTAGGAGAAATGTATTCTATTTGCAAAAATTTGCTGCGTGGACAACTTTTGGTATTTTTTCCTTGCTGAAGTTTCTAGGAAAGCAGTAGGGTCTTTGGCTTGTTTCCTTCAGAGCAAGAATGACTAACTGAACTAACCACAGGTACTTACGTAGGCGATTTAATTTTTTGAAATGATATGTACGTCTATCACCGACGTCGCCTCGAGATTTTTGGGGTGTATGGGTCAGGCAGCCTTAAGGGTACGTACGTAGGGGAAAGGCATGTCTGTAAAGGGGTAAATAGACTGATGTGAATGTACTGATGCTTTCAGCAGATGCAAGTTGATGCAGTGAAGAGCCAGGCAGGCTGACAGTGCTGGTGCCAGCTAAGGTGGAGGAGGATCAAATGTAGGAATCTATGCCAAGCCTTCATCTCGCCATCTCCTGCCCTGTGTATTTGAAGTGACCTGTCCAGCCGAAGATCTCACAGACATGGAACAGGATATGAGAGCTGTGGAGCACTTGGTTAGGTTAGGTTCTCTGAAGCAGCAGCAAAGAATTGCTTGTCCCAGAGCATCTCCGAGCTCAACAGAAGAGCTTTGGTCATAAACTCAAGTGTGGCAAGCTGAGTGCCAGCTAAGAAAGAGAAGTGTTCAGCTAAGAGGAGCTCTGGTAACTTGAATAGTTGTGAATTTTAGAAATATCCTGTATATGCAAGCTGTTGTCATTTCTCTTCTGACCAGAGGCTGGAAGTCTTTGCTGATCAGTCATCAGGTGAAATCACAACTCTTTACATGGGAGGGTTCCATTTAGGTGGGCACAGGAAAAAAATGATCTGTCCTGGCACTTACTCAAAGTCATAAAGTTTTTCCAGTGTTAATCATGTACCAGGATGTTAGAATTTTATACCTATATATATGTAAGTATATGCAGGATATAATGATTTGTAATGGCTGAGTCAAAGGAGAAAATAAGACATGAGGCTGCTCAGCACACTTCAGTCCAACATTTGTTCTCTGAGCTAGCAATGTGTCAAACGTTAACTAGGAGGATTTATAGCAATAGATATTTGCAGAAAAACAAAATCATCAGTAAAACTTCCCATGTTCGTCATAGCTGCCCAGCTTGAGCCAAGGGAGCTCAGGAGTTGCCGTGCAGTTCCCATGCATGTAGACTGGGGTTTAGGACTGTCACCTGAAGTAGGAGAGCGGGTTTCTGGCTGGAAAGTTTGAAATTCAGGTCTCTCAGTTTCTGATAGAAATGCCTAGACAGTTCAAACACCATTTGGTGAGGCCAGCAGCATTCTTTCCTACTGTCAGTGGCGCTAGGAAGAGCAGTGAGTAAAAGCCCAGCTATGTTAGGTATACCCAAGCGCACCTACTGGGTCGTGTCCCTGCAAATGCTAAAGGCTAGGCTTACCAAGCTTGCTTTCTGACTGCTTTGGGCAGCTGATGGTTTGGAGTTGCAGATGAGAAGAGTGAAAGTGACAACCCTGATTTAAAATACTGCTTTAGGAATCCCTCCAGGCCATTGTCAGCCCCCAGCTTGCTCCCGACCCCTTCTCTCCACCTGCTGCAGTTTGCCCCTGGCCGCACAGGTCAGGGAGCTGCTGTCTGAAGGCTTTTTGTTCCCTTCTCTCTAGCCCTATGGGTTCCCCAGTCCTGCTCACCACAGCCTGTGCTGATTCACATGGTGGTGAGAAAAGAGCTGCTCCATGGGGAAGTGAAAGCAAAGGACAAACAAGTAGGGAACACTGCTAAGGTTGGGAGGCAGAAGCACGGACAAAAACCATGGTCCCTATGAGCTGTGAGATGCCTCAGTGACTTGCAGTGCTTTCACACCGGGTGAAACATCAGCACTAAACGTGTGCAGCTCTGGCACTACCATACTGTGTTCTCGACAGCCTCAGCCTGCTGAATTCAGAGGCCTAAACAATAAGGCAGATAGGACAACACGTTATGTCTTATGCCAAAGAGAACTTCTCTCTTATTCTAAGACACCGTATTGATTCCTGAGCCAAGCCTACTGCTGTTCCTCCTAGCCCAGTGCTCAAGTTGCCCAGTTGTGTACTCTGTGCTTCTGAAAGAGCATCATGGAGGCTTAGGTGTGAACAGCCTGCTACTTGAAGTTAGTCAGTTCTGCACCTTTCATCTGAGATTTAAATAAACTTTTGTCTTGAATTACAGAGGCTGTGCTGGTTTATTTGGTCTTAATTAGAAAGAAGTGTAACAGTAAAGCTGGGGCATAATTTTGAAGTGTAGATACCAAAGATTTCTATTTAATATCTCAGAAGCTTTGCAACTTGATTGAAGCCAGCATAGAAATTGCCAGTTTCTTACTGAAATATGAAATGGATGAGTATTTCCAAGTTAAACCTAGGGCCAGTAATTGAGTAGACTTTTATGAGCGACTTGCAATTGCCCATGGTGATGTGAGGCTGTATGCAGACAGTGAAGTATCGTGACAGCACGATTCTGTGGAAGTAATTGTCAGGAACGAAAGTGACTCTATGCACATTCCTCTCAGCAAACATTTAAGATAAAGCGAGGACTATTAGGCTTGGTTGCCCTGGCTTGTCTTCCTGGCTTAGCAAGCAGCCTGCCACTGCAGGCCGCTTGGCCCCTGTGCAAGACTGCAGGGAGACAGAGGGACAGAGAGGATGGAAATCAGGGGCTGAGACAGATCAAGGGGTAGAGACCAGGCTTTGAGACTGAAACCTAGAGCTGGTTTCAAGGACGACCAAGGGAATTACTTAGATAAATTCTCCCATGCTTTTGTTTTCACTGTCTTGATTGGATAAATGGACTAGTTTAAACAAGATCTTTGGGCCGGCTCTCTGCTGGGAACAGACAGGTTGATATGCTGGGATAATAGTCTGAGATTTAATCTGGGTATTGCGTCATGGGATTACACCCCGGGAGGTGTGAATGGCTGGTGCTCGACATGACTTCACTCACATGTCGTGCACCCTGGCAATGTTCAGCACCTCAGAATATTTTGATCCTTGTTCATCTTTTATTCAGTGCTGTGAAACGCAACCTGCTGCTTGACTGCAGGACGTACTGGGTAGCTCGAGTTTAAATTGGCTCCAGATTGATTAACACTTCCAAATTGCTCCTTGTCTGCAGCACGTGGTAATGACTTGAATTACAAAGTAGTCTTCTGGTGGTTGCATTGCTTCAGCAAACCTGGGTTTTTGCGTTGAACACCGCTTCCCATTAGCAGGGGAGCAGAATTTAAGAACGGCACTTGCACATTACAAGACTGGTAGGCTGAAGCCTAAACAGGAGTGGTGCTGGAGCTGAGCTGCATCCTTCTGCCCACCAAGTGATGATCACACTGGGCAGACACGTGAAACTTCCCGAGGCAGAGGAGCCATTCTGTAAGTTCCCTGGGGTTAAGTAGAGTACAGTAAAAAGCAATGGAGTTGATAGGACTGTTCCCGTGGGCATCCACTCTTTGTGGGTGGTCTAGCAAGGCCGACAAGCTGTAAAGCTAGGAAATATTTACATTACGCAGGGCCCTGACCCTGGCCAGTGTGGCTCTATATCCTACGAGAGCATTGGATGCCAAAAAACCTGGGCATTCAGCTTTACCCAGCCTATTGTTCTTTTCCATGTAGCTAAAAGTCCTTCCTACAACCACCTGCCAAGTGCTGGGGCTGTTTAGCTTTAAAGGTTGCTGGCTACCCAAACATAGTTTTGTTGCAGGCTGGGGATTTAGCTTGCAAGTCCAGAAAAATAAACAAATAAATGGGTGCTGGTGGTGTAGTTTTGCAGCACAGATTTTTTTTATTATTATTTTTTTTTCTTCCCCCTCCAACTGGAGCTCTTAGAAAAGTAAAAAAAAAAAAACTAGCTTTTAGCTCAGGGATTCTTGAAGTAATTTATTTTAACCTTCTGTTGTTGTTCAATAAAAGCATTCTCTTTCTCAAGGAGATTGCTTAGAAATGAAAAGTTCCCCTTCCCCCTCTACCACAAAGAATCTAACCCTGTTGGGGCAAACAGGCTGCTTGTGACTGACAATAGGGTTTTGTGTTCGGAAGACATAGCATAAATTACTCCCTCCCCTCCCCAAAGAGGTCTGGGAGAGAAAAAAACAAGGCCAAATAGCCTGGTTTCTCCACAGAAGCAAAACAAAAATAGTGTAGCTTAACCACAGTGATGCTGTGCCTGCTGTACTCTGGCGGGTGCCAGGGACTGCCTGTTGTAGTACCAGAGTTTTTCTCTAGGTTTTGGTAAGAATTTACAGTTTATCCCAATTCCCAAAGCTGCGGCCTGGGAGCTAAAGGAAGCATGGACTGAAAAATCTTAAGTGATGCTCTGTAAAGCATTTTATTTATGGTACTTCACACCTTAAGGACTGGCCAATAGGCCATTGTATCAGTCACAATTATAGCCTTTCCCTTTTTAAAACAGGATCATGATTACACCCCTCAAGACTTCTGACCTTTCTTCCTGACTGCCTTTGAGTTGCTGGTCTCTAATTTCCCTTTCCTTACCCTCCAGGGATTAAATCCTTTTTTTATTACTTAAGTTATTCTTTATCTGTCTTTCTGCCCCCCCCTTTTTCCCTGCTTATTTTCAATAGTCTGCAGGTTCTGTCTTAAATGCAATCATTTGCCAGACAGTACTGCTGGAAACGACTCCTTGAAATTGAGATCTTCCCTTTGTTTTTTTAAATATTTGGAGCAGAAACTCAAACAAAGCAGAAACTTTGAATGCTTGTTTACGACAGATCAAAACTCTGCGTGTGTTTGTTCTGTAGTGGTGATGGTGAGGGGAAAATCACATAATTGCATAAATTGTTCTACAGTAAGGCTTGATGATGCCTTCAGAAAGGTCTATTGAAATTCGTTCTGTTGGGAAATGACAAAAGTGGTTCTGAGACTTTTTGAGCTTCTGCTTTGCTGACAAAGGAGGAGCCCAGTCAGAGAACAGATGAGAGAAATAGCACATACCATTTGGCTTTCTAGTTTTGCTTACCAGCTTGCATGAATATTAGAAGAAAGCTTCTGAATAATTGAGTAAAAATACACCTGGCTTAATACATTTAACATAGCCTTAAATTCCACATGCCTTTACAAACTGTGCTCTAAACATTTGTTGCATGATTCAATTCATAAGAGCTTTTGATTTACCTGCACTGTGGACTTTTATTGAGCTCCCTATTTAGAACAAGGAGATGCTTTACGTCTGAAGGAGGTTGGGTCACACGTCTGTGAAACACAATAATGCCCAAACCAATGGTTTCGAGCACTGTCACAGTTCAGGGGGTGATGTGAGGGGAAGCAACTGTCAAGCAAATCACGTATTTCAGTACAGAAGAAGTGTTTATGCCTCTTGGTAATGGAATAATGTGTCACAAACTTTATATAGCTGTTGCAGTGTGCCAGTATCTGAAGCAAGCTGACTGCACGCAATACGCAAACCTCATAAACCCCTCGTGGTTTGGGCTTCGGGTATACACGACTGCTTTCTTACACGGTGGCAGACTTTGAAGGGCTGCTTGTTGCATGCCTGGCGTCTAATTCCAGTGCCATGTGGGAGGAGAGAAACAGGAGATAAGGGAGAAAGAGGTTTTGTAGGCTAGAACCAACAAGGCCTGTGAAGAAGCATCCTGTGCGGCGGGGGGATTAATAGGCATCCTTAGCAGTAGCGCTCAGATGTCTGCCGTGCCTATTAATCTCTCCAAAACGACCTAGATGGCTGGACCAACTGCAGGCTCGATACACATTCTGTCAGCATAAAATTGGTTTGTAATAAATATGCTGAGGAAGCAGCAGGAATAATGGAACCTATTTGGGAACTGACGTGCCATTGGGTTTTCATAAATCCCTGGAAGTGTAACGCTGGCAAATGAATATTCATAAACCAGGCTGTTAAAGCTTTAAGAGGACCTTGAGGGGGTGATGATGTCAGGCTGCGGAGTTAATTATAGAGATGGTAAACTTCTTGGCTAACTAGGTTGAGCATACGCTCACAAGAGTTTTTACACAATGCGGCAATCAGAGGGAGCCACAGCATTGGATGTCGGCTCTGAATCTCTCGATATATATTCCCTGAGCTAAAAGCCCAGTGGTTAGAGGAGGGGAAGTATTTACATCCCACTGCTGTGTAAATAAATCAGCTTCAAGGAGTTGAGTAGCTGATTGTGTCGCTTGTGATTATTTTTGTTACTGAGTTGTTCACGATTCCTGGCTTGCTCGCCACGAAGTACCCTGCTGGGTTGGGAAGCTTGTGATGGCTCTCAAAAATGGCCAGTTGTTGGTAGATGTGGTGTTTTATCTGTGTCAGTCACTGGACTTGTTACGGGGGACACCAATACTACGGTAACTGTGCTTACTCCTGGTAGTGATCAGTTTTACTGATTGTTGCTTTGTTTTACTCTATGCCTCTGAAAGAGCTATGAAAAATATGATTTCTGTTTTGTAGGCTAGCAGTAGCTTATAATGCTCTTAGAATTGCTGAGGGTTGGAGAGACATCCAGAGGTCATGGTTCTGGTGTCATTTGGCAGAAACAAATTTAAAAAAATCTCTATTTTTTGCTGGTAGTCACTATATTCTTATTTTTCCTGTTGAATTTTTCCATGCTATTGATTGAAACTTTAGAAGTCCCTCATATGTGATCCTATTGTGGTATGACAGACAAAAAATGTTGAACTATTTGGAAACAAGGTAGTCAAGTCCTAAATTGTAGGACCTTACTGAAATTAATGTTACTTATAATGTACGTAATAACGTTCCACTTTAAAAACAAAGCAACAACAAAAAAAAACACAACACACGTTTCCTTCCTTAAATAGAGAGGGTGCTAGGAAAGAGCATGCTATTGTGTTTCCTGAATCCAGATCTGTAACATGGGACCCTTTTAACAGCACAACTGGTAGGAGGAAGAGGAATAAAAATAATACTTGGATTATTTATTTATTTATTTTTGATGTGGTGGAAAGCTAAAATCTAAACCAAACTAAACTAGTCGTTTGTTTGGGTCAAGGAATTGAATGAAACAGCTGATTATCCCCGGTCTTCTGCCAGAGCAAGGAACAGCAAACACTGCAAACATAGATGGAGCGGTTTGTGAATACCAGCAAAAAGTCCGAGAACTTTTTGATGTGCAGTTGCACATCTCAAAACATGCTGAGAGGATTCGGAAGGTTTGGGAGGACTTCAGAAACAGCTCTGACTTGTTAGGAAGTTGAAATCTTGCTTCGAAAGAGGCAGCTTTCAGCTGTGAGTAAGTAGTGGAGATGCTGTATAGCCATAAAGTTGCAAGAAGCCCCGAAGTTTGACACATCAGAAATAATGCTTGGAAGAGCTCTCACAAGCTGGGGGAGGGCAGCAGGAAATCACTAGTGTCCAGTGAGACTTGTTTCAATTTTGAGAAAAGGAAAATCGCTTCTTACCTCAGCTTTCAGCAGCCCTTGTTGTGGGGTGGCTAAAGAGGCAACGTCTGCTTTTGGGTGTGAAGTTGGGCTGCCTTTTTACCATTGCCTTCAGAGGAAGAGGAAAATATGTTTGCCATGTATGCAATGTCACAGTTTGCATCACTAAGTAAGTATGAAATCTTCCATGCTTATTCCTCAGTGCTGGATCCCTTGTTACAAGGTGACTCACTGCAGATTCAGTCTCTCCCCTTCTGCTCTCTCCCTTCCTGCTCTAGGCTCACCAAAGACACTAGCTGTGTGGCCTCTCTATTGGAGATCAGCAGGGAAAAACACAAAATACATGATTTCAAGATGTGTTTGACGACAGAAAATAAACTTCAGCACTGTTCTGGACAAGAGCCTTTTGACTGTAACTTGCAGGCAGGCAAAGTTGTGTTGATTGCCTCTGTGCAGGAGACAGCGAGGCTGCTGGTTGGGGAGGAAGGACCAAACAGATGCTGAGCCTCCATCACCAGTCTGTCCCCGGGGAAGAAAATCCACTTTGTTTGAAGTCTGGGTTTCTCCTTAGCAAATTGAGCTTTTTATTAGTTATTTCCCCTCCTTTCTCCCACAGCCTCATTATTATGTTGCTGTTGTATTTGGTTTTCTTGTCGGAGTTGTTTGGACTTTCCAGGTGGGGAATTGGCCTTTTTAGGTAGATGCAGAGCAGGTTTGGCTCACGAGGTCCTTTGGGTGCCCTCCCAAGTGAGCAGTATCCACAGGCATGGCGATGATATAATCAAACCTGCTGTCCACTAAAGGATGGATGCAGGTGGGATATTTATTGGGACATTACTTGTCTGCCAGGTGTTTCTGTGAGCAGCGTGGTCCGGAAAGGTTGGAAGTGAGCGGCCAGCTTGGTGGTGACGGTGCCCCAGTGCAAGTGCTGTAGATATATCTGCAGTGCTTGGATAGAAATGTGAAAGTGAGCATTTTTTCCTCACCTCAACAGCACTGAGCCAGGGCTCCCGGAGGAGCACAGGGGATAATCCAAGCTAAAGACTGTACAGAACTTGAACTTCAGCTTCTGGAACAACTGTTCTTTTTCTGAGGACGATGAAAGTGCCTTTAAATAGATACCTTTGATTTCTGTTTTGCTTCAATGCCTTTTTTTTAAGGTTGCTTTATATGACCTTGGCAAGATCTGAGATGAAGGAGATGGGGGGTGAGGGGTGCCTGGATGGGACTTAATTGTTTCTTTTTCCAAAAAGTAAAAATTGCTGAGGATATGGTAACTCCCCTGACTGAGAGCATTCCTTGGTGTGAGAGAAAGCAGAGTGAAGAAAGGAAATGCAGACATGCCGTGTGTGAGGTAGGGTGAACATCTGAGGTGAGCAACTTAAAATTCGTAGGGTCACCTGCTCTCCTCTGGTTTCCTCTGCTGCTTATGTTTCTGAGGCCCTTGGAAGATGGGACTGTAAGGAGTATGGCTGGCCTCGAGTCTTGGTTCTGTTTATTTTTGTCAAAGCGGGCTGGTCAGGGGGTGTGTAAAAATAGTATCTCTTCCCTGTCTGTGGGAAGACAGGGGGATGTGATCCCAAGCGGTCATCGTGCAGGTATTACGGCGAACCCGTGAGCACTAATGCCAAGATTTGAGGTGATTCCTGCCTTTTGGTACATCGATGGCGCCCAGTTTGAAGCTTTATTCCCAGTCATTTGGCAGCGTTTCAGTTAGCTGTTTGTCCCTCTCCCATTCATAACCAGCGCTGCTTGTGCGTTACATGGCCAGCATAATCTGCATCCAGCCCCTGCTCTCAAGCAAAGATAGCACCATGATGCAGGCAGCAAGTCTCCCAAGGAGTTACAGCTGGGTGAACTCGAAGCTTTATAGGATTTCTGTGGTGCTCTTGTCTCTGCCTAAAAGCGGAGAGTAGATTTCTCCTCTTCCCTTTAATGATTAATAAGCAATTACAAAGGGGTTTTGTTTGCTGGCTGTGTCAGACTGTAAATCCCGCATTTGTTTTTCCGTCCAGGGTTGTTTAGAGGAGCACAGGGCTGCATCGATGGTGCCCCTCGTTTTGCCAAGTTGTTCTTTTGCATGTGGCTGGGCACCCTGTATGAAAAAGCCCTGCCCTGCCTGCTCGTGCATTGTTCCCAAATAAAGGCATGTCTGCACCGGGAGCTGAGCTCCAGCTGCCGGACCTCAGGGAAAAAAAGGACCTTTACCCACAGATTGAAAAGAGCTGATTTATCTGCAACAAACCGTTCCTTCCCCAGCTCCCTTCTCCTTCTCAAATTAAATTTTAAAAAAGTTGTTTTTAAACATATATAATTCAAGTTGGTTATATGTTCATGCTCTGTAGCAAATAGCTTAAGCACCAGCCCTGAAGTCACCTCAAGCTTAGTGAAATGTCCAAACATTAAAAAAATATATATAATAAAATAGAGCAGTTTAGATCAAAAATGTTTCTGTTCCTGAAAGGCATTTAATAAGTGAACTTTTCCTTGTATATTAACTCTCATCTGCATGGTGAGTGGGAAGTTGAACAGGTACCTTTACAATGCAAGGCAGCAGTTTGGGTGGCTTTCATGTTTTTTATTTTTTTTTATGCCAGAAGTGCTTTTAATCAGGGTTTACTTCCAAGTTGAAGTGGCATAATAGCGTTTTTGCTGTATGTTCTAGGGGCATAGCTAACGTAAGGTTGTTAGGAAGAGGTAATTTATTAGACCAGCTGGTATAGGGGGGAAAAAATGAGACAAGCTTTCAGGCACACCAGCACTTCGTCGCGTCTGAAATAGAAACAGAAGATTTCAAGGTTAAACAAGTTACAAAAAACTACTCCGTTTAATGAGATATGGGTTGAACTGTCAAAGAGGAGCTTGCTGGTATGGTATTCCTTCGGTGGGGTGGCGAAGATGATTGATTTACTGAAGAAAGAAGGAGTTTATGGTCTGGAGAGGCTATAAACCTATTACCTGGTGAGCACACGGCTTTTCTTCATGTATGGGGGAGTGAGGAAACTTCAGTTCTTTGTTATCTCTTTGGAAAGTTTTATTTTTATTGGTTTTGTTTTTTTTTTTTTGAGAATTGAGATTGCAAGATCAGATTCAGTTTTAGATAAGTAGGGTCGGGTTTATTTAAAGGAACTTTATCAGGCGAATGTAGTTTCAAGCCTTCTTCGTCAACAGGTTTCCATCCTTAGCCTACAATATTAAAATACAAGGTTACCTAGTGGTCAATTCATAGTTGTTAAATTAGTAACAAAATAAAAAAACACTCTACTGTTTGTTTTTTATTTTTAAAGACCAAAGTACTTACTTCCAAAATCAGATCAAATCTATTCTAGCAGAACCCCTGAGTGTTAGTGGGTTGTTTGTTCCTTTTAATCTATAATTTTCCTCAGTAGGAACAAAATGCAGAGTTGAAATGCTAAGAAACAGTTTCAAGGCTTTGCAAAATGACAGATTCTTGACTTGTTCTGCTAATAGAGCTGACAACATAGTTTTTTAGGCTTTGAATTAGGATGTTTTATCAAGGCAGTTGCTTCAATACATGTGTGGCAATGCACTGTCAATGCATATTAGACTGTATGCTGTGGAGGAGAGCAGAGAAAAACTATTCAGTGCTCTTTCTGAAGGCTTTCACTTTTTTCTGTAGTGCTGTACCCTAATATGATTAATGTTATAGTTTAAGCAGTGTCAGATTAAACATGTTAAAGGAGCAGTCATTATCTTCTGACTTTTTAGTTCATTTTAATGGGCTGTCTGTACAAATGCCCTCGAAGTTAACCCTTGTATATGTTAACAGTTGCTTTTAAAGTTATGATATCTGGCTTCATCATGCAAACCTGCCCATGCATATCAGTTATAATGTTCACAACGATTGATGCCATCTGAGTGGTCCGGAAAGCAGCCTGCTCTCTTTCCTGAGTCCCAGTGCTGCGTGCTAAGAGGGCAGAGCTGTTTGCTCAGCTGTGTCCTGTCGGTACTGCAGGGGCTGCAGAGGTAACCCGTGCATTTAACCCGAGCTCCGGGGAGGTGGAGGAGGTCAGAAAGGCTTAATCTAATTTAGATAAATTGTGTGCCAGGAAACGGGTGTAGCTGTTTTTGAGCATTTGTCTTGCTCTGCTGGAAGCCAGCTTCCTCCAACCTGGTGACCCAACAGTGGAAAAAAAAAAAAGGAGTCATGTATTGGAAGCAGCTTGACGTGTATCGGATGCATCAGATACATCGTCCTCTGTGATCCTTGATGTTGTAGGGTAAGGCATATCTGTGTCTTAGCTTCCTTGAAGGCAGTTCTTCAGAAACTTCCCTATATTGAGGTATGCTTAAATATCCCTTTCGCGTGGCACTGCAGTCACGGTGGCTAGAAATGGAGCTGGCATTTTTGTGTTTTGCTCAAGATTTTCAAGACTAGTAACTACTTGTAAATCCCTTCTACCACTGTCTGCTTTTGTAACCTGGCTTATGGATCTCAGGAGACTTCCTGAAAACCTAAGCTGACCACCGAGCTACCCTGCAACTGGTCTTGAGGTATTAAGTAGTCTCTGTGTAACAAACTCCTAGGGAGGCTAATATTAAAAGCTTACAGTCATACATCATTTTAATAATTGACAGAAGAGAAGTAGCAGCACTACACATTCGAATTCCCAATTCCAGTGGACTGTGATGGGTATAACTATGCACTGGTTTTACATAATGGAACCCCAAATGTCTTCTCGCTATATTACTTTCTAAACCCTGCCTCCTAGCAAGGGTCACTGAAAAGAAGTCAGGGCTCTGCTACAGTCTCTAAATTTGGAAACTGAAGTATCCTGTATGGAGTCTGTACTTGTTTATCTTCTTTGCAATGTAAGTTATTAAGGGGGAAAAAAAAAGTGTGTCTCCGAACAGGAGTAGTTAAGCCTTCAAATAAGGCAAAAGAAGTAAAATTTAAGCTTTATTTTGGGGGTGGTGTTGGTAAATTTGTCACATTATTTAACAACTCAAGTTACTGGATGTTCCTTTTAAGGTACTTGCCACAAAGTAGTGCATGTGAAATGCCCTCAGTGACATGCTTTCACCCTTTAGGAAGAAAAGTACCTCGACTACCAATTTATCACTAACACAAAGAAACAACTGCTTGACTTTTTAAATAAAACAGGCAGTGGTGTCCACTGATGCAGATTTCTGGCATTCCTGCTGCTGATTCACCTTGGCATCGTTTAGTCTCCTCGATTCTTTTCCCTGCCTTTCTATGTTTGGAAGTCATCTTTCAAGTTTCCTTACCAAGCTGCCTGCCTCCTGTTTCTCTTTGCTTCCTGATTACAAGTTGAGAAGATCGGATGGGCAAATAAGACGCTTTCCATCAAAGGCTTTGTGTTTATTCTAACAGAAAATTTTCTTAGTCTATAGCTGAAACAGATCTAAGAAGGGGAAAAGAAGAAGCAAACAAACAAAACCAACAAAACTTTTTTTTTTCTTCCTCTGGGGCCCTCTGTAGAAAACAGTTTTTCTATGTGGATGGTTTTCACATGCCCTCAGACCCTTGAAATATCAGAAACTGTGGACACTCTCATACTGTTCCTCGTAATGACTTGCAAGAAATAAAGATAATCATGGCAATCAAAAAAGCTCAAAAAATCAACTGGCTGAGAACGTACATACACCAAAGTCCTTAATAGAATGCTTTTTTCCTCCCTTGAGGGAGAAAAGTGTGAATTTGACTGTAAAAATGCAACTGCTTTCCAAGTGAAATCCCTATATAGTGTCCTCTCTAGGAGCAGTCGTCTAGTTTTGGTCAGCCTTCATTAAATAGCATTCTGCTGCTCCAGATCTTCTTGGATAGGGTTTTGTTATTTTACTGCATATTGTGAGCTAATGCAGCTCCTGGCCTAGCTCCAGTCTGTGCTGTCTGAAATACAGACTTTGGGTATAAGCTGCTGATTATGGTTTCAGACTTCCCAGGAAACAAAAATAAAGACCTGAAGAAAATGCTGCAGCTTTTCGTAGTGATCTCATGCATGGCCACATGCTGTCAGGATGTTTAAGTTTCTTGTGCTGGATTTTAATGCAGGCATACTTTCCATGGGAGTTTAAACTACTACTGTTGTTTGACTTAAAGCCATTGGCAAGCAGTACACTTACAAGATAGTCTAAATGTCTTGAATTGTAGCCTTGACTGAGCTCTTTTCTGTTTACTTGACTATTTGAGAGCTTGATTTTTGAAGTCAAAGCAAGATATGTTTATGCTGAAGTGTGATACAAATTGTTAAATCATTTATTTGGAGAAACTGATGATTACCTAGATGTTTTACTGCTTTCTTTTAATCATTTTTTTCATTAGTACATATAGCACACATAAAGATCAGGCCAGGTGTAGAAAGGCACTGAAGAAAGCAAGCATCTTGCTTGGACTTCAAAATCCTTTGCATGGAGTGCTGATATTATCAATTTAATAGCAAATGTGCCAGTGCTGCTGGTGTGCTGAAATACAGTTCCCAAACGGCTCCTGGAGGCTCCCTGCTGCAGGAAGGAGCGCTGTGCCTGTGCCATAGGATTGCCTCCTGCAGATGCTGTGAGCAGGGCATTGTGCTAACAATAAACTAGATGTGTTTCAGTGAATTTCTGGTGCGACTGCCCCACACGTGCTGTTACAGTGCTGAAACTCGTATAAAATCTCACTTTAGTGCTTGGATCAGGAGCTGAGGGTACAGCCTTAGCGGTGGCTGTGATGCCTGTGAGGGATGATGGGGTGTTTTTAACAACAAGGCTTCTCGGGGGCCATGTACCCCCAAATTCTCCACCTCTCATTGCTCTGCAGGCCTGACAGGGCTTGGATTTGGAGAAGGTCGTGTGGCTGGGAAGAGAAATCTTGCTGCAGCGTGGGCCCCATCTCCCTGCTGGGTTCTGCAGCCCATGCTGAGCTCTGTCCTGCTGCAGCTGAGCGTGCTCTTGCTGCCTTCGCCAAGCCTTGGACATCTTGCTCAGCAGCAGACTGCATCCAGACATGACGGAGGGTTTTGTAGCATCACCTGGCCCAGGGCTACGTACCGCTCTGCCTGCTGGCTGAGCAGCTCTGTGCTGTGCCTGTCTGTGATTTCGGTGACAATGCGCCATATTCCTCAGCAGTGTTTTTCCTCACCATCAAGACAAATGCTGCTGTAGGTATATTTTCAAAACTTGAGCTGTACAGCCTGCCTTGCAAATCATAGAATCATAGAATATCCTGAGTTGGAAGGGACCCTTAAGGATCATCAAGTCCAACTCTTGACACCGCACAGGTCTACCCAAGTTCAGACCATGTGACTAAGTGCACAGTCCAATCTCTTCTTAAATTCAGTCAGGCTCGGTGCAGTGACCACTTCCCTGGGGAGCCTGTTCCAGTGTGCAACCACTCTCTCTGTGAAGAACCCCTTCCTGATGTCCAGCCTAAACTTCCCCTGCCTCAGCTTAACTCCATTCCCGCGGGTCCTGTCGCTGGTGTTAATGGAGAAAAGGTCTCCTGCCTCTCGACACCCCCTTACGAGGAAGTTGTAGACTGCGATGAGGTCTCCCCTCAGCCTCCTCTTCTCCAGGCTGAACAGGCCCAGTGCCCTCAGCCGTTCCTCGTACGTCTTCCCCTCCAGGCCTTTCACCATCTTCGTAGCCCTCCTCTGGACACTCTCCAACAGTTTCATGTCCTTTTTATACTGTGGTGCCCAGAACTGCACACAGTACTCGAGGTGAGGCCGCACCAGCGCAGAGTAGAGCGGGACAATCACCTCCCTCGACCTACTAGCGATGCCGTGCTTGATGCACCCCAGGACACGGTTGGCCCTCCTGGCTGCCAGGGCACACTGCTGGCTCATATTCAACTTGCTGTCTACCACGACCCCCAGATCCCTCTCTTCTAGGCTGCTCTCCAGCGTCTCATCGCCCAGTCTGTACGTGCAGCCAGGGTTTCCCCGTCCCAGGTGCAGGACCCGGCACTTGCTCTTATTGAACTTCATGCGGTTGGCGATCGCCCAGCTCTCCAACCTATCCAGATCCCTCTGCAAGGCCTTTCCACCCTCATTTGAGTCCACAACTCCTCCAAGTTTGGTGTCATCAGCAAACTTGCTCAAAATGCCTTCTATTCCTACATCCAGATCGTTTATAAAAATATTGAAAAGTACCGGCCCTAAAATGGAGCCTTGAGGGACCCCACTGGTGACCGCCCGCCAGCCTGACGCAGCCCCATTCACCATAACCCTTTGGGCCCTGCCCGTTAGCCAATTGCTCACCCATCGTATGATGTTTTTATTTAGCTGTATGCTGGACATTTTGTCCAGTAGGATCCTATGGGAAACCGTGTCAAAAGCCTTGCTGAAGTCCAAAAAAATCACATCAGCTGGTTTCCCTTGGTCCACCATACGGGTGATCTTATCATAAAAGGAAATCAGGTTAGTTAGGCAGGACCTACCCTTCACAAACCCATGCTGGCTGGGACCAATGACTGCTTTGTCCCCCAGGTGCGCCTCAATACGTTCGAGAACCATCTTCTCCATGATTTTACCAGGCACTGACGTGAGACTGACAGGCCTGTAATTGCTAGGGTCTTCTTTCTGACCCTTCTTGAAAATCGGCACAACATTTGCCAGCTTCCAGTCTACCGGGACCTCTCCAGACTCCCAGGATCGTTGAAAAATAATTGAGAGAGGTTCCGCGATGACGTCCGCCAGCTCCTTCAGCACCCGGGGATGAATCCCATCCGGACCCATGGACTTGTAGGGATCCAGGTGGAGTAGCAAACCCCGCACACGTTCAGGGTCGGTCGGGAGTTTGTCATCCCCACCGTCCCGGTCCTCCAGCTCGGGGCACCCTGGGTCCCGAAGCCCATCATCGGCATTGAAGACAGAGGCAAAGAAGGCGTTAAGCGTCTCTGCTTTGCCTATGTCATCGTCTGTGAGAAGACCTTCCCTGTCAAGGAGCGGCCCTATGTATTCTTTAGTTCTCCTTTTTCCATTCACATATCTAAAAAAACCCTTTTTATTTTCTCTCACAGACACAGCCAGCTTCAACTCTAGGTGTGCTTTAGCCACACGAATTTTCTTCCTACAGACACGAGCAGCATCCCTGTATTCTTTCCATGTCACCCGGCCCTCCTTCCAGTAGCGAAACACTCTCTGTTTCCGCCTAATCTCCATTAGAATGTTCCTGGTCAGCCACGCCGGCCTCCTGCCCCGCCTGCCTGACTTGCGATATTTAGGAATCGCCTGATCTTGTGCTTCTAGGAGGCATCGCTTAAAGAGTGACCAGCACTGGTGGACATCAAGGCCTTCAAGAGCAGCTTCCCAGGGGACCTTGCTGACTAGTTCCCCGAGCAGCCTGAAGTCCGCCTTCCCCATATCTAGGGATGAGGTTTTGGTGGCACTTTTCCTTCTGTCACCGTAAATCACTGCCTTGCAAAGACCTAGTCCAGCACCCAGCAATGTGGAATCCTTCCTGTAACTAGGTGCTGCTGTATTACTATAATACCTGGTGACCATCAAGACACGCAGGGAGTCCTTCATTCTTTCCAAATCTAATTTGTTTAAGCTGTCCATCTTGCCTTTCTTCTAAGGGATGTCTCTTTTTTCCATTACACACACTCAACGCCTCTCTTCAAACAGCACAGTGTTCCTTCATTGCTATTCATGGGACAAACAAGTTGACTGATGAAGGGAATTCACCTGCAGAAGAAAAGTATCCAAGACCATCAGATCAGCATGCTCACATAACGACCCTCTAGTTGGTGGTGTGCTCTGTGGTGTGCTGCTGAAGACCAAGACGAGTGAAATCTGGGGTGAGTGCTCCCACATGGGACGAGCTGCAGCGTGGCAGAGCACTCCTCTGTGCCAGCACGCAGGCATCCAGGTTGCACCAGCCTTGGTGGCTGTCCTGTACGTTCTCAGGGGGGCTTTTGGGAGAGAGCATAACAAACCTCTCAGTTTCCCATACATCTGCATCCACTCAGAGATTTGTAGGATCTCTGTTTTCTCTGCTTGCTACATTTCAGTTGAACAAAGTTGCATCGCTACCTTGCTTTCCAGCTTGAAGGGACCCTCTTTAAAGCAGGGGGAAGAACCTCCCCATTATCTCACTGAAACCCCATCCGTCTTCTGACCAAATGTGTGCCTGCAGTACATAACTGTTGATTGTGGTAGATGTATTTCCTCTCATATGACTGAGGTCTGAGGTGGGAGTCAACTGTTGTAAGGTCACTGGAGGAAGTGGCCTGCTTGGAGGGGTGTGTGAAAAAAAACAAACTCTTCAGCCTTGATTTAAAGCAGAAGACTTGTGAGAGCCATTAGTCTGTTCCTTAAGTGTCACCTTTGATGTGCATAGATTTTGCTGAAATTACCTTCCAACCCTCTTCTTGAAGAATTCAGCGAGATCTTTACGCTTTTGCTTTTCACCGATCAGGTATAGCTGCCAAACAGCTCTGCTTTGCTGTGAACAGTGAGCATGCCGTGCTTCCTGGTGAGGGCGACTTCTGTACCAACCAGATCTCCTTTTGCAGTTAAGATATTTAGCACATGTATACGAAAATGTTAATTCTTTTTTTTTTTCCTCATCTTTTTTTCTTAATAACAGTGGAGAAAATACTGCCGTATTTCTAAACTGTCCCCAAAATAGGACAGTTTAGATAAATAAATTCTTAACATCTGTGAGCTAAGATGGGAAAATGGGAGTATTAGAATGGAAAATGTCAACTTTTACCTCCATTTGAAATTAAAACTGCAAAAATATAAAAGCATCTAGTGTGCAGTTGCACAAATGGCCCTAAATTAAAAGATACCAAATAATCACATGTGAGAGTGCCATAGTGGCTTTTTGGATGCATCTGACTTTATTGAGATTCTCCTTTTTAACCAAAAAAAGAGACATATTTCCCCCTGGTACTTTGGGTTTGTCAGTGTGTATTCTGAGAGACTAGAAAAATGTTGATGTTTTGAAATGCATTTCCTTTACAAAGTAGTGCAAGCCTGGGAGGTTTTCTCTCAGCCCAGCCTGGATGTCTGTGCAGTGTGACTGACTTGCACAGTCCAGGGTGCTATTCTTCTTCATAAAACTTTGCTGACAGATCTGTCTAACGCGTGCATGCACCAATCCATCTCATTTCTATTGTGTTATTTAGTTTTATACAGCTTTCGTTATAAATATTAAATAGTAATGAGAACATACTGTGCTGCTGATCTAAGCAAATTGGACACAGAGTGAGTTAGCTTATTTTAGGACTACTTGTGTGTAATCATTTCTGACCCTTTTTTGAATGTGTCCCATTTCTTTGTATTATTGAAGCTTATTGGGTGAGAAAGCACTTTTAGCAGAAAATCAGCAGTTCTGAGCCAGGATCTGTGAGTGCATCTGGGCACAGCTTCAACCTGAGATGATAATGGCTAGGCTTACAAACTGCCAGCGTGGTTTGCAGCTGTATTGTTCACCGTGCAGTACCTACAGAGTGAGTTGGCCATATAGGCTGTCACTTTGCCTCTTAATAGTATGAACCTGAGGTTCATTGCAGGAATAGGGCATACCTGGGACAGTTTGGTTTCTTTCAGTGGAGTGATAATCATGGCTTCATTTAATCACTGTGTGTTGGAGATGTTTCTAGCTGTGAGAAACATTTGGTCAGTTCATCATTACCTCTAGTCATCCTAGGCAGGTATTAAACCCTTACATGGGAGCGCTTCTTCACTACTTCAAAGCTGTTGTACTGAGTTTCCAAATTTTGAGGACTGAAAGTTTCCAGGGCAATGGGAAGCATCCCCTGTTTGTTCTCCAGTGCCTCCCACGTCCTCTGGAGACTTTGTGCTCTCTGCTGAAAGGGGACAGCCAGCCCCTGCAGCCCTCGGGCAGTGCACTCAGCGGGGCTGTTTCATTCAAGGCCGCAAAGCACTTAGAAGATTGGATGCTGATTTTAGAAATAACAAGGTACAAGCAGCAGTTGAATTGCCTTGATATTTTACTGTACAGTGCCAGACAGGGACTGAAGTGCCCTGTCTGGCCTGAAGTGCACTGTCTGCTCTGACGTGCAGCGCTGGGCGCCCCGGAGGGGGCTGGCAGCAGCACGTGGAGGTGACCGCGCTCTGCCTGCTGGCTCCAGCCTCGGAGCAGGCTCTTTGCTTTCCTTGCAGACCCTGAGGACAGGATGGTGTCCAAATCTAGCATCTTGAAATGCTGCTTAGTGATGATTAACTAGATGATCTTCAAGGTCCCTTCTGACCTGAGCCATTCTATGAAAATACCCTGGGACAGGTGTGAAGGAAAAGCTTGTCAGAGTTACAAGTGAGGCAGCAAGCAGCAGGAGCGGATTTTTTGCCAGGTAGTTATTTTGGGGAGAGTAGATCATTACTTTTGAAGCCATCTGTCTGAATTGCAGCAAGTCTCACTGTAACTGATCAACAGTGCTAAATAATTAAATAGCACTGTTCAAACGCACGTCTGCTCCTTCCTTTCATCTAGTTCATTTGTTTCTCCTGCTCGACAAGTACCTGCCTGCTGTCAGGAGCCGTGGAGGTGGCTGTTTATACCCACGCTGCTGGCCTACTTCTGAGCAGCTCACGTAACGAGAAACCCCGTTATTTCTCCGGCCCAGCCATCCCCAAACGGGCTGCGTGGCGAGCTGCCAGCAGGATTGTGCTGCCCGTGCTGCCTCCCCCCTGCCGCCAGCTATGGCCTCCTCTCCTGCCCCGTGTTGAGGTGCGGCCCTCGCCCTGGGCACCCAAGGGTGGCAGAGGAGGGCTGGGGAGGCAGGAGAGTGCAGGGTGACCTACAAGGCAGCCACTCAACTCGCGTGTGGCCTTATTAGGCAAGCTGCGGTGGCGGTGTCTGGGGACAGATCATGCTGGATGGCGGCGAGGAGCGCTCAGCCCCGATCCGATCCAGCCCAGACCCCGGGAGATGCGACCCAGTACCGCCGAGCTGCGTGTGGCAGACACCGGGAATCATGCTAGAGGCGGCTTAAAAAGCCCTGCTGCGTGAATGTTCATAGCTGCAGCTCCCTTTCCTGAAGTGTTTTTTTTTAACAAGCTTGGCTGTAACCCTGAGATTCGCGTTGTTATTCCGTATACCGAGTGCTTTGCTGTGCCCTTTCTTAGAAGCCTGTTTTCATTCTTTACTGTGCTGTGTGTTTTTAGAGAGACACCTGAACAAAGAGGAATGAGCTTTTCTTTTTGTGTGACTTCAGGACTGTTTCTTCACTCTTCTCGTGCGATTTTATGCCCTTTATTGGAAAGCTGTATTTTATTGGCTAAAGGAGCAGTCCTGGTCCCTGGAGAAGGGGAATACTGGCACCCGTTGCCTGCACACAGACCAGGACTTGACTAGGTTTCGTCATACCCACCTCATAAAAACTGACTTTTATGTGGAAGAAGGCTTTAAAAAAAAAAAAGTCTGTGTGTTATTCCTTTAGTGAAATCCCCCCAGACCTTGTCAAGTGCAGTACAGCCAGGTGCTGTGCGGGCTTCCTGTGCAGCTCTGGTAAAGCTGCTCAGATCCGACTGGTCATTACCTCGCTATTAGTGATCGGTGCCCTGCCGAGCACAGCACACACTTGGGGTTTTCGTAGGGGGCTTGGGAGCGTGTGAGGACAATAAAGAAATAAGGTCTTAGCTGCTATGAATTTAAACCTGCTCCCTAGACAAGTTGCTCCAGAACTGCAGCATCACTGCTAACCAGGTTTTCTTTCCTCATGAATTTTTGCTTAGCTGTGCTGGATGAAAATCCAGCCTTGTACGTGTGCTTACTCACAGTGACATTATTTTCAGTGACAGAACCGGTAGCGAAGCTAGCCCACCTTGACCATCAGTACTAGAACAGAGCCTTTTTTTTTTTTTTCCTTTTATTGAATATTTAATTTTCTGAGAAAGTATTGCAACATGCTATAAACAGGATGGGAGCTGGGGTCATAGGTTTGGTGTGTGCAAGGTTGCTGTCTGCCTGAGGCTTAAAAATGATGGTTATATTTCAAGGTAAATATGCAGGAGTGTTAAGTGGCCTGTGAAATGTCACATCATTGTGGTAAACAAAATTGACGCTTTCCTTAGATGACTATTGAGAACAGCCAAAGAACTTTGTTATAAATTCTTTCTTGTGGTATGCACTGCTCTCTGCTCCCTTATTGGGCTTTTACTTGTGAGCAGAGATGCTGTTCAAGAGCAGCCAGGAGGAAGCCCTGTAGCGTAGCTGTGCTTTTAGCGTCACTTAGCTGCCCAGGGCCACTTGCCACTGTAGGGAAGGAGGCAGCCTTGTGCTAGGAGGGATGCACTCTGCTGGAAGGTTTTCAGGAGACTGGAGAGACTGGAAGTGTTAGAAGATGGGAAAACCTGTCCTAGAAACCCCAATGACTTGTCAGGAGGACTGGAGCCCTGCAGGCAGTCTCTCCCAACAGAAGCTTGCACCCTTGGTCATTGCAACAGCTTCCAGTGTGTTAGTAAACAAGAAGCTGCTGCTTGTGGCAAGACTTCGTTGTATGGTGTTTACAGGGACTGACCCTCTGCCTCTACAATCTGAACTGCAGCTCCTTTACAGTGGGCCATGATGTGAAATGCTCTGAGTCATTATTTGGCTAGGTAAAACGCTTCTTCCTCAAAGTCCTTGGGCTGCTTTGTCACATAGATTGTTCATACTGCTGGGACAGGAGATGCTGCCTTCTCCCTCATTTCCAGCTATTCGCTAAGTCCGTCCCTGACCCTGGCATGGTACACATCTGACGTGTTCTTTTACAGTTTCAGGCTCACAGACAAACGGGTCTGACTCAATTTGGATAAGCTGTGTGCCTCACTGGTCTATCTGATTACAGAAGTGCAAGCAGCGTGTGGCCTTTCAACTTCATTCAAGGAGCTGGCATAGGCTTATCCTACTGTTAAACGGAAAGACCTTGAACATCTTCAAATTTGCAACAGTCTTGACATACGGTTTCGTGAACAATTTATCTGGGGACATTACCTTCACGTTTCTAATTCTGAAAATGTGTGACACGATTGAAAGGCACTAAAATCTCCTTCTAGGAGCAATTCACTGCTAAAATTAATGGTTTGAGTGAGATTTTGTTATATCTGAAATACTAATCAAACACTGAAAGTTTGTTTTTGTTTTTATTATGTATGGAAAATACCCATTGTTCTCCCATTTCCCGGTACAAGAGTAAATACTCAGTGCCAAAAAAAAAAATAATCCATATTATTTTTAACAAATCTGTCACCTTGTACTCAAAAATCTTAGTCCTCTTTATGACTCTAACTAATCAGCTTTTTTTGCTCTGTGCCTGTGACCTGTTTTTAAACTGTCACACAGGTGCTACAGTGCTGAAGTTTACCTGAAGACTTGTCCAAAACATAATCAGTAGTCAAGCAGCAGGCATCATCTTGACAGAATCATTTTTTAAAACCTGTTGCAGAGTGGAAATGAGAAAAAGCAAAGTGAAAAGGATTAAACTTGATTCCTGTTGGAGGGATGGTAACATGTCAGGAATCCTGGTTTAAAAATCTGTACAAATGGCCTCCCTTTAGGAAATGAGAATATTGCTTGCCCGCGTACATGGGATTTGGGAAGAGAGGAAAAAATTGACTGGCATTGCCAATCCCAGATACATCCTGTATTTGCAAGCAAGGATACTTGCACATGTTTTGAGACAATAACTTGCTGTTAAAGTGATTATGCTACTTAAGAAATCTTCTGTTAGACTTTTGACATATATTTTAATTTTGGGCTAAATTACTTCTTGTAATTACTTCTGCCTTGGCAAAAGTTGCTGGAAGGTGGGGGAAAGGGGAAATAGGAGAGGCTCTTTCAGTACCTTCTCACTTACCTTCGGAAGCACAAGTCTGCATGCTAAAAAGTGGCAGGGTGTGCTTGGGGTGGGTGTGTGGCCTGGAGTCTAGGAAGGGTCAGGTGGAGCGATGGAAAAGAGTGGGCTGGTCTAGCCCTCTTTTTTTTAACCCTCCTGAGATCATCCACAGCATCTCAGATCTCAACACAGCTCTCAGGGTATTGCTATTCCAAGTGCACTCTCTCCTTGTCCAGGAGCAGAGCAGTGGAATAAAATTCATGAGCTCCTTTAGACCTTTGTGCATGAAGTATGGATGCAAATACTATTTCACCATCTTGTTTAGATAGATCATCTGTTTTCCATGCTGCTCAGAATCCTGTTTACCTAAATAGCACATTTACTGAAAGTTTCTTTGCAATCACTGTAGCATTTTTTCCCCCTCAGTGTTCTTGATTTTTTTTTTTTTTTACTTTTTTATTTTTAGACTTCCTTCAAACAGCTGTCATGGGCTTCTTTGATTTTTGTTTTTATGATAACTAAGAGTCACAACAAAGTATCTGGTTCTCCTTATCACACAGGAACATATCTAAATATAAATTCCTAAGCGATCAAAATTTAGAAAGAAAAAGGACGTGATCTTAGTGGGACCTGATTCATAACTCTTCAGTGCTTTGGGGTTGGCAGCCCTGTAAGTTGGGAACAGCTTTGCAAGCCGTTTAAACTCCAGCTTTGATTACAATGATTAGTTTTGCCAGACAAAAGGAAGATATTTTCCTTCTCTTCCTGTGGGAAGCTTCAGAACAACATTTAGCTGCCAGCTGGTCTTTCATGAGCAGTCTCAGATTGGAAATGTATGCATGCTTAACCTCTAGCTCTTTGCCCAGATGACTGCAAACTTAGCTTCCAGCTGGGTTTGCCCCCCTTTCCAACAGCTGAACTGTTGTTCTCTTTTTTTTGTTTGCTTATGTTGGAGGCCACAAATGCTCAAGAATTAATGATGGCAGGGAGGACAAGAACATTACTACTGATTTGTAACTCAGCCTTGATAACGTTGTTTGGCTCAGCATACTTCTGGGTCCTGCAGGCTGGATCGCTTTAAAGGAGAAAATACTCTTCCTCCTTCCTTCATCGAGTGCTTGGAGATGGATTTCTTCTCTTCTAGAAAAGACTTTTTCTCAAACCCGCTGTTTCCAAACAAGCAGCAAAAAAATGAATCCTAGACTTTGTTTCTTTATACCATTCTTTGATGCTGCTGACTTACTGTTCTTACCAAGGTATCTTCTCCACTCCCAAACCTGGTTAAGGCTCAGTACAGAGACCTCTCCTGCAACAGCAGACCCCTTTGACCCTCATGACTTTAAGACTTAATATTGGAAGCAGCGTTGGCACATTCGCCTTGTCTTGAGGTGGAGCAGAAGTAACTCTGGGGTTACAGATATTGCACAGTATCAGGAGTTTTTACGTCTTTCCACAGCTCTGTGTGATTTACCTTCTGCACCTCATTCACCAGACAGGTGAAGGCCTAGCAGAGGTCCTGCAGGTGGGGCTTTCTTTCTGGGCAGCCGTGAGCTGTTTCCTCAGCTCAGCTGTCAGGTCTAACTTCTTCTCCAACCCTTCTAAAGATCGCAGCCATGAGATCTATCAAATGAGTGTTATTTATCTGTACTTTATGGAAAAACAGTTCCCTTACTGTCTACTGAATGAGTTACAGCTGCTTAAAAATGCTACAGGTAGTAACGCATCCACTCAGCAGATCAAGAAGTATTCACATAAGCAGGGTGGGTTCAGAAAGAAGGGACCTTTTTGGACCTGGGCCTATCTTTTATTGGTTCACCTGCACAGATACTGGTCCACAGCGTCCAAAGTGGGTGTTACCAGCAGTTTCTTTGTTTTCTCTGCACTCACTGTCTCGTTTGTGTGTTTTAAGCATGTCAAGACTTAATGTCTAGACCATAAAGTGGATTTTCAGGATAATGGGAAATTTAAATGTTGACAGATAACAAGTTTTGTTAGTGCTTTTATATTTTCTAGGCTTGAGCACAGCTGGTCCAGAGGGTATAAGTGTTTGGGCCCCTGTCCTGTGTTAGTGTGGTGAAGTGGTTAGAATTAAATGCCAGAGCCAGTAAGGTTACAGGCAAAGGGAAAAAAATACAGTGCATAACTTCAGATACTTCTGATCAGAATTACTCCTTGGGAAATCGGGGGCTTCACTGACAGGCCCCAAGTCTTGGGCTACTCTTGCTTTAAGGAGTTCTGTATGGTTGAAAGGCTCACAGCCAATATTTGTGCTTCTGTTAAGGCCACTCTAAGATTATTCACATTTTAAAATAAATAAAAATAGCAGTGGCATTAGACAATATGGAGTGCATATTCTTATATCCATTGCAAAAACTTGTCTTTGCGCAAAAAGCTGTAGTTATGATGACCTAGACAGACTAAACACAACTTCATGGTGAGCCAACAAAAAATCAGTAGTTTTTTGAGAGAGTATGGTTTTCACTTGTGGTTCACCATTCTCTTTCACAGCACTATTGCTTATATTTTGTCTGTTCCAAGCATGGATCGGGGTCCTGTTATATGAGATATCATACAAATAGGTAAGCAAAGTCAAGAACTCCAGTCCTGTGTTTCTAAGCCATCTCTTCCCTGTCCTAACAACCCCAGCTTTGCATCGAGTTTTCCACCAAAGCTGGCTGAAATCCTTCTGAAGGGAAGAAGTGTGTTTGGGGCAGGGAAGCTAGCAGGCAGTCACTGCCTTTGGTTGGCTGGATGGGGTTAAGCATGTGGATCTATTCCAGTCAGGTATTTAACGTGCTTTGTGGGCGACCAGGTAGTTTGGTGGGGAAGATGGAGCCAGGATTATTGCACCATTTTGAGCAAACACTTCCAGACTTTCCAAAAGGAATCTGACTCCTCGCTTGGATCCAAAATCCATCGACTCCATTTAATAAAAAAAATAAAAATAAAAAAAATGGTAGCTAGACAGACAGTATTTGTGCAATTTTACACCTTCTGTCTCAAATTAAAATATTTTGAGTTGCGGTGTCTGTTCTTAAGTTCCCACCCCCACCAGTAATTTTGCTCATATGTTATCCATAAATCTTGTCTATTTTAAACGTTCCAACTAATAGTTGGGCAAACGTTTAGCATAATGATATGATTAACAGAGTCCATTTTTTGGCAGCGTGGATACTGTTTTTCTTCAGCAAGCATTGCAGTTTATCCTGGTCAGAGATAGGAAGAAATTATTCCTCTTTTTGGAGGATTTTTTTTTTCTTTTAAATATGAGGATTTAGGGGTTCTGCATTCATTTTGCAGGAATATAATGTGTGATTTGGCTGGATCTTTGAAGTGGTAATATTATAAATCTTCCAATCACCGTTGCCCAATCTGTTTTAGCATTCATGTGCCTAATTTCTGTTTGTAATCTGATTACTGGCTTGAGCTGCTCCAGCTTGCAGCCTATTGCTATGCATTTACTGTACTCCCTGGGACGCGATAGCCTGACAGCTCCAGTCCTGTGCTATGAAAAATCTCTACACGATATTGCTAAGACAGGCCTAAGGGCTGTGGCTGGTGGAGAATTAGCTGCTATTGTAGTTTCTCTTTGCTGAATCCTTTGTTTGTGCAACCATGTTCAGAAATCCTTGGATCTCCAGCTATTTGGGAAATGTTAAATACTCTGAAGAGCAAGGTAAGAGTTCAAAGTAGATAGGAGAAAATGTAGTTCATTTGCGTGCTTTTAATCTCTCTCGTGTGTTTATATTTGTAAATATTGTTTGACTGGCTCTCCTGCAGCTACATTAGCTACTTTACTGATCAGTATTCAGTTAGTCACCTAGGCTATTTCATTATTTCCTAAAGGACACTTTTGAAAGATCCGATTAGATGGATCTTCTAATTAGCTTAGCTTGCTACCGATTTAGGGCCTTTAAATATACTAGATAACAGTGGAAGGTTGTATCTGATATATATATATGTTATATATATATATATATATATGTATATATATATTTAGATTCAGCATTTTTAATTTCCTACGTATTAATCTGGATATGGATAGTGGTTTTATCTGGTAGTTTGTACCTAAGGGGGGGGGGGGGGGAGCTAGACCAGCCAAATGGTTAAACTTATGAGCAAGTTTGATTTAGTAAATATACTCCTAAATACAAGTATTTAAAATGATTTTAATGGGGTTACTTATATGTTTATAATTCTTCATCGAAAGAAGGAGAAAATGCTGTTGCAATCATTTTCATTCTGTGTCTGAGGTACTGTGAGGGTTTTTTAAATTAACCGTTGAAATCAGACTGTTAAACTGATGCTTCTTTTGTGGGCTTATTTATTTTCTTTTGAAGTAGAATTGTTTTACTTTTTCTCCTGTGTTTGTATTTGATTTTAACGCTTCCATGTTATAGTGAGTAAATTTTATTGGGCTTTAATCCTCCCACATGGGGTTTAATTAGAACAGGAGGAAATGCATAAAATATCAAAACTGTGTAGCAGAACATAGTTCTCTGGTTGGGTTTTCTGTTTATTTGTGTGTGGGAAGGGAGCAGCTTGTGCTGTGAAACACGACAGAGGTTTAATAGGTTTTGGAGGCATTATGAATGTGGTGTGTATGAATATTGCAAAATGTGCTTAATGGGTAGCAAAAGTCAGAACAGCTCGTCTGCCCTGTCTTCGCAGCCCTTCTCCCTCCCTTCTCCCACTGAAGCAATGAAAGCTACTTTCTTCCCCTCTCACATCCCCTCTTTATTTTTGGCCAGGGTAGGGAGAATTTCTCTGTGGTCTACTTGTGGTTTTCATGGTGGACAGCTGTTTCAGTGCCAAAAACTATACGATGGGTGGTTATCCCGTTAGAATGGCTATAAATTCAAGGTATGCCTGGTTCTGATTAGCTAAACTGATATTGAGCTGGGCTTTTTAAATTATTGCATACTGGTCTTACAGTAATGCAAAGCTGGCCTTTTTAGAGATACTTACATTATGGAGCAGTCTTTGCTTTTTAATGTTCTAGTGTAAAATACAGTGATTTATATACCATTCGTACTGTTTTTCTTAAAATACTCTGTTTTAGCCTGACAAGATGTTTCTGTGTAATCTGCGAGCTTTATTCTCCATTTACTTGGAAAGAGAAACTGAATGTTAACAAAAACAGGAAAAAGTTGCTTATTAAAGCTGAAGAAAGCTATTAGCGAAAGTGCTTGAAATTTTTCAGTGACTTGTAGCAAATGCCTAGAAAATGTCCTTTTGCACAGCTTAGTCTCTTTATAAAGCTGTTAAAATTACCTTTTTATTTATTTATTTTTAAATCTGTGTACCTGGTGAGGTGGCAGGGGGAAAGAAGTGGAAGAGCAAAGGAGAGAGTAAAGTTTTGAAAGGCATAGAGAAAAGATACATTTTCTAAATTAAGACTCATGTTGTTAGCTATAATAAGCTTAATTAAACCCTTTTTTGCAAAAATAATAAACATCCTACCTAGATTTTAAGATGTTTTTTGCTTGCAAAGTAAATTATTTTTTTTAAATAACAACTCTACATTAAAAATGTTGTTGGCCAGTTAACTCTTCCTTGAAATAGTTAAATCTGAGTTCTGCATTACAGTAAAAGGAATGTCGCTGCTTTTGAATTGTTTTGAAGCTTTTGACTGAAAAATAAGGTGATCACTATGTCAGTGAACAGTTGTTTATTAATTTTGGGTCTTGGGATAGCTGACTTAATGCAGATGGAGACCCGAAGCCATTTGCCCATTGGGAGTACATTTTTAGTAGCTTCATGTGTTTTTTAACAGCAGTTACAGACCAGGCTGCCCTGCTTCCTGGCTAGCAGTTGTGTAAGGTCTCTTAATAGCATCAGCATTGCTGAATGGAGGCACCTGGTACTGGGAGCACTGGTCCCCCTTGCTGCTGGTCATTCACAGACCCAAGGATGATGCTTTTGACTGAAAAATTGAAGAAGTCAAACTTGGGGGGAGAGATGGGAGATTGCCTGTTGCTTGCTTTGATGCAGAGAGGTTTGGGAACTGGTGGTTTTGTAATCCACTACATCCTTCTTGAGTTTAAGGTTGTATCTCCTGTGATTTTGCTCTCAGCAAAATATGTAATGTGTTCCACTCTGACAACAAACATGTCCTAAGGCTATTCAGAAAAAAAAAATGGGAGTTTCCAAACAGTGGACAACCTTCAAAAATATTTTTGTCGTGGATGGTCTGATAATATTGCAACAAACCTTCAGCTGGGCATCTCTGATTTCTGCAGTGAATATGCAGTTTTTATAGCATTGCTAGGCTGCAGCCAAAAAGGCTCTTGCTGCTTGCTGCATTTTTCATTATCAGAGTGCTTTATAAATGTATCTACTGGCCGCTTTATAAGCAGGGAAACTGAGTCAAGCAGTTTAAATGGTAGCCTCAGGCTGCAGTGCTACACTGAATACTAGGATGAGAATAGCAGAAGCTTCACCACTTTATGGAACTGCCCATATGTTTTACTGCCTGTACTTATTTTTGAAAATGTTTGGTTTACCCCCACCTTGGGCACGCCAGCCTATGCTCCTTTGACTAGAGGCAAGGTCTTTGTACAGCCTTTGCCAGGGGAAAAGGACTATTACTGGAAACTATATAGGCTAGTTTCCTAAAAGTTCCCCATTTATTAAAGCTTCTTCACTATGTTATTTTTTTTTTCTTTCACAGATTTTGTCAAAGGAAATTCAGTTAGATTTAAACCTTCACGACTGCTCCAAAGGAAGAGAGCGTTAAGGTAAGGTCACGTTTGTCTTCCTAGTGAAGATGAGCAGCTGCATAACTGTAACTTGCAGTCATTGCTTGAATCTACACTTACTTGATGATTCTTGGTCCTCTCATAAGACCAAGCTTTGGTGGATGCTCTGAACAGTTATTGAAAACACCAGCTGCCTCCTAAATAATCGTGTAAAAATTTACAACAGGTACTGCCAAGGGAAGAGTCCTGCTCTGCACTCAGCCTCCAGCCACTGCACTGCCCCTCTTCGCTCAAAAGGCATGGACACAGTGCAGACATTTAGTGAACCAGCTTGGAAAACTGATCTGTCTGACAAATAAGGTGGCCAAAATTACTTCTCCAGCTGTGCACACAGCTTTGTCAGACCATGGGAGGGGACCTCACAGAGATGATTGGGGGGTGATGGGTCTGCTTCCACGCAGGGCACTGCTGCATCATGCCTGCAGTCTCAGGACATGGTTCCACGAGGCTGGGTAAGGTGACATAGTTCACAGTTAAGCAAGGTGGCAGGTCATGTTCCCTCTCTTTTCCCATCCTTACTCCAGCTGTTCTTTGGTTTCCACCTTCATGCTTGCTGGACTCACAAATTGCAGAGTACAGGGGAGGTTAGGGAGCTGGGAACTGCCCCTTGCCCTAGAAACCATCTGTTTGCTGGCTCACCCAGACTCACATTTGCAAGCATCCTCTCGGTGGGACTCCCCATCAGCACACACCTTTCTTCCTCAGCATTTCTGATTCCCTGCCATGCTGCATCTCTTAGCCACTGGAGAGAAAGAGAGGGAACAGGTGTAGGAGATGCATCGTCTTACAAAAGGCAGGTAGGGGAAAATCAAAATAAGACCAGGGGAGAAGGATGCAACTGTGCAGCAGATCTGTTATTTAAGAATCTAGAGAAGGCAATTCTCCTGGAGGTAGAGCAAGAGAAGAATAATGCATGCCAAGCACCTCCCTGGCAGGCGCACAAGTGGATTGTCATGTATGTCTTTCAGACACAAAATCTGAGTATATCCCATAGCTTTAACCCAGATGGCAGAGCCATGTTACTGGTGGCATTTGGATCAAACTTCTGCTTGCTTCTGGGCATGTAACTAGGTTAGTGGGACAGCTATTTAGAAACTGGATGCTGCTACTGCAGCAGATGGAGTTTTCAGATTGGAATCCCTGATGTATAGAAAGAGCTTGCACTTGGGAACCTGCAGGAGCAGTGTAATGCTGAGACTGTCAGATACTCTACTGCTGCCACATTATACTTTGTTTTTAAAGAAAAACTATTGAGGTTTGAAAAAAAATGTTGTTGTGTTTTAATGGGAATCATATGAATTCCTGAAAATTGAGGAGTATGAGTTCCTTGGCAACCTGAGGCCGAACCACATGCAAATCCCATGTGAAACAAGCTTGTTGGTTGTATTTCATGAACCATACTCACGGGCTATAGTTCAGGCAAGCAAAGGAGGAGTTGCCCTTTTAGTAGCCAGTTTTATCAGGGACTTTAAGAAGAGGACAGTCTTTCATGCTTCTAAAACCTGTT
Source organism: Anas platyrhynchos (assembly GCF_047663525.1). Lineage (NCBI taxonomy): Eukaryota > Metazoa > Chordata > Aves > Anseriformes > Anatidae > Anas > Anas platyrhynchos. The sequence continues at coordinate 143,840,566 of NC_092588.1, forward strand.
TTTATTTATTTATTTATTTTTGATTTAGAGAAACCCAAGTATGCCTTAAGTTATTTTTGTAATGAATGCTCATAGCCTAGCTGTGGAGTGCAGAAGCTCCTGATGTTGCTGGTCAGAATCTGCACCTACATTTCTAACGTGACACAAGAAATTAAGGAACATGAAGTTGAGTAGATACAGTTGAGATACTTGTAAAACAGAGCTGTTGATGAGTTTGAAGGTACAGTATACCTGGCAATCTAAGTCTGACTGACTTCATACAAGCAATTCAATTGATGATCCAAATGTTCCATTATCAGATAAACTAATAAAACAATGGAATCTCTAGCTAGCTCTCTTTGACGGAAAAAGAGAAGTCTTGTTGAGGAATTACTTATGAGCAGATACTTTTTAAAAACCCTTTTGAATAATTTCCTGAAATTATTTTTTTAAAACTACTTGGAATTACTCCAACATCATTTTGACTCAATTTAGATTCCTAATGAATGTTCTTTTTGAATATGTGACATGTCCTAAATACACCTACTTTCATTTTTAGAACTAACTTTATATATGTATCTATAAATAGGCAATTGCTTGGATTGACTGTATCATCTTCAGAACAGTGCTCTGTCCCTGAATTCTCTGTGCAAGTGAAAGCAATGTAGTTGATGCATCAGTTGAAGACATTTTTTTCTGTTGTGTAAATTTTTAAAACAAGCAATGTCACTTGTGCCAGTGTGAACAAGTGGGCATGCAAAAATGCCTCTGAAGAGGAAAAGCAAAAAATCTGTGGATAAAATGGTCGCTATGTAAAAACAGCTATTCATTAAAATAAGTGAATAACTGTTGAAAGTCTGTCCTGAGGGGAAGGAGAAACAAGGGCATAAGGGAAACTGTGAAGGGACTTTCAAAAAGTAAGTAACCTGTGATGTCATGTAGCCCAGCAAGGGTTAAATGTAAGAAGTTTGTAATTATTACAAGAACTTGAATGAAATCTGCCAGTGAGCAGAGGCTGGAAGCCACCCTCAGTACAAAGGAGGAGGGAGCTCACATGCAGGAAGAACTGGATGACCTTGAGTAATAGAAAAGGGATGTAATGTAATAATACTAAGTGCACAGTTGTACATTGGGGGCTGATAAATTTTTCTGTCACTTGCAACTGATGAAAGCAAAGCCATGGCATATTAGTTTCTCATGCAGGATTGAGCAACCTATACAGTGTAGTTATAAAAAGGCTAGCATGTTGTAGACCCCAGCACTCATCTGGTTTTCTCCATTAGATATATATATCTAGATATAGATAAAAATACAATAATGCTTTCTCCATTAGAATTCCTGGTTTTGCAAGACGCTAGTAAGACCCAGCTCTGGAATCAAGACTTTCCAATTCTGATCACCATATACAGAAAAAAAGATTAGTTAAAATTGAGAATAAGTAGAGAATATTTTTAAAGATGGTCAATGAAATGGAGAGCCTGCCTTGAGGAAACTGAGTAGATGTGAAAAGCTTCTGTTAAAAATAAGTAAGGTAACCAAGTACACTGGCAAGAGAACAAACGCATGTAAACCCAGTGAAAGACATTTAGGCTATGAGTAAAGGCTCTCTAGCTTCAGAGTCCCTGGAACAATTTGAATGAAGGGCGAGGGGAAACCTAATTAGTTTATAATACCTGAAAGTTTGTCGAAGATCCACAAGCAATCCAATAATGTCATTCTTTTATCCAACCAATGGACTAGTAACAGTCCTGATTCTGTATGGTTTTATCCTTGGAAATTCATGTGACGCAGGCACGGTGGTGGATATTAGTGCACAGTTAATTTAAACAGGGATTTTGCTTTATGAGTGAATGTTGGGAGTGCTGTGTTAATGGAAACTTGAGGTATTGCACTGTTGTCACAAGCATTACAGAAGCAATCAGAGATGCTGCCAAATAAACCCCAGGTATTCAAAAGTTCTAAGTTGGGTCCCTCAACACTTTGAGACAAGTCTTAAGTAATACAAATGTTTTGACAAAATAGATTTTGATTTATGGCCGTAGTGCAGTCTTATTCACATTTTTCAAAGTCATCCTCAGCCAAAAGGAGTAGAAACTGGTTTCAGATGGAAACTGCTAGTCCCTCAACCTCGGGGTTCTCAGTAAGAAAATAACATACTGTGAGGCTGAAAAAAGCCATGAGTGCTTGCAATGTGGGGTTAGGCACATGAAAACTTACAGTTAATTGTCTCAGTCTTTGCCCAGTCTCAGATGACACATGCACCCATTTGCTTGTGGCCACTACATGATGCATATTTTTTAAGTTCCATTAAAGTGTTTTCACCCTGGATGGATGCAGTCTCCTGTAATGGACAGCTTATTGCCACTATTAATCTTCTATTTGCTGTTGCTGTTCTATGGAGGCTAGCATTGCTTCTCTTGGCAGCACCTGGAATAATTTCTTTAAGTGCAGTTCTTGGAGACAATTTGCAGCAGGTGGCATGGTGCCTGGATGTGACACAGCCCGGTTTCCTTATGGACATTTCAAGAGTTTAATTCTCACCACAATGTCTTCTTACAAGGGAAGATTATTTGTAAATGATTAAGAAGCAAATACTTCTTGGAGTTAATGTAAAATATTATCGGTCGTTGTATTTAAAACTGTTTTCAATGAGAAATATTCATCTGGAATGAGTAAAAGAAAAAAAAAAGGCAATTTCTTCTTTTCTAACAAATATCCTTGATGAAAGGGTATTCAGCTGCTTAAAAATAAATAAATAAATAAAAATTGTCCTAAGAAAGGATTTTCCAGTAGTAAGGCTGTGTAATTTATCTTATCAGAATGACAGCAACTTGTACAGCGCATCACTTCCATGGTAAAATGAAGAGCCTAGAATCACTGTGGGGATTTATATGTTAAACCTGTCTACATAATTTACTGAAGATCTTAAGACTAGTACATTTTTTTCTATGCCTGATCGGGGTACATTGGAAGTCATAATGGCAGAATACAGCAGGTCTTCATCCATTTTTAATAAATGGAGAATAGATTTAATTTTATTTACCCATGAGGAGAAACACTCTTTCCAAAAAAAAAAAAAGTCATTGTAGACAGTTAGCATCTGCCATAGACCATCACACCACTTCCATTTGAGAGTTGGAATTTGTATGTTTAATGAACATATTTAAAGAGATTTTTATCTTATCTAAATAGGCATTTTTTTCTGTTCTGAAGTGATAAAGTATAAAACTGAATGACCTGTTCGTATCAGTGTATTATGAGCCGAATAATATCCAGAGACCAGAGCAGTAACAACAGGGCAGTCATGCAGAAGGCTTCTAGGTGTAGTGTGCATACAGTACTAGATCTGATGACATATGTTTTAGTATTTATGGAGAATCATTCTATGTAGATTATTTCAAATGTAATTACTAGTAGAGCATTTTGAAAGCAGTCTCTGGTCAGTAATTTAATGCAAAAATGTGTCATAGTCAGTTCCAAATAAGTTTCAAATTATGTTAGGTTTGGCTTCGTGAGTTTCTTGGGGTTGTTTCTTATTTCGTTCTTATGGAAAGTATTTTCTTCAGTATCTCTGCTAAAATATCTTGCAGTAAATTGGTTACATCTTGGCTTTATTTGATTTGTAGCAGAAACAGCCACAGTTCTGTAAACCAGATGTTGCTTTCAGTTTTCAGAAGGAGTTCTCATTTGAAGATAAAGAAGAACTTGCAAACAGCACAAAGGATATTGATGCTAATCTCTTAGCAGTACTTCCAAAAGGTAGGTAAGGGAGACATGTTATGAACACAAGTGGTAATTTAACAGCGTATGAAATTTAGTTTATTCAAGTGCACAGCACAGTTAAAATCACTTGAGCACAGCTGTTTTGTAAATGGGTTTTCCTTGTGAAGTATGATAGGGGATGAAATGGGATGGATCACAATGCTCTTTTATAAGGCTTTGTTATGTCCCTGCTTCAAAAGGCTCGGTTTTGTTTAGCTAGTTTTAAATAGGTTAAAAAGTGGTTGAAATTCAAAACTTCAGAGAGGTGATCCAAGTAGATTAGTACTGAATTCAAGGACGTTAACTTGGCTTGCAGTCGTAGCTCTTTCCAGTCACCCTCAGTGGTTGGTAGAATCACTGTTTACACGAGTAACTGACGACACACAGAATTTTAATCTTGCATGTGCTACATAAGGTACATATTGTTGTTAATGAGACCATTTTGGAGAAAAGTAGACCAGCAGTATTCCCAACACTCTTATGACTAACTCTTTTAAACAATACAGCAGGTGGGTTGTGGCTAGCTTTGTGACTTGAGCCATCCAAGAAATTTTGTTTACAGTAGGTAGTAAATTTCACAATAGCCCAATTATTCTAGAACTGGAAGCTCTAACATAACATTGTCTACAAGCAAGAAAAATAACACAAATATCCTGTCCCTCATTAGATATTTTTCTCTTTAAACTACTAAAGAAATAATGCAGTTGGTTTTTGTGCATTTTGGGGTACATTTTGTTAGTTTTCAAATTTCAATATTACCTTGAATAACTTCGAAAGAAAACATTACTGCCATCTTTATCTTCTGATGCAGTTGAGGGAGAGGAGAGAATTGAAATTCTCTTGAATTATTTAGAGGAAATCACAATCTGCTTGGAAGTAGTTATTGACCAATAAAGGATGGCATTTTTAGGAAGAGCTCCATGTAAACAGCATAAAGATATTCCATTTGCTCAGGCACATTGTAGATCTTGGAACATTGATTAGAACTCTGTGTTCTTTTAAAACTGATGGTATTTACCCTTTTCACACAAAATACAGGGCTGGATGCACTAATCCCAGTGAAACAGAACTAACTGGCTTTCTCTTTTGCGTCATTTGTTGCAGCTTACTTCTTCCAACATAACATTTAAGTAATGTGCTTGCTTTTGTAGTATAATCATTACAAATGTTTAGAAGGAGATTTCATTGGCATAGTGGCATAGAATAAAATTATATGCATTTATACAGTACAGACTACATGAGAGCACCAGCCAGAAAGAATAAATAGCCCCTCATTACTCCGTATGCTTAGCTTCACAGTCATGCTGGCCAAGATGAGCAAGCAGTAAGTTAATTGTGAGAGCCTTCACTTGAAAAATTTTCTCCGTAAGTCGCTTCTCAGTGAGCTAGTTTCTATTCCAGGATGTCTCTTCTTTTCCTAAGAAATTATTCTTGTAATAAAGGCATCAGTCTAGACTCCAACAGAAGTTAGTAACGGAAGCTGATGGTTACATTACTTGAGTCCAAGCACTTGTGAAAATCGAGGCTATTTGCCTCATCCAGGGGTTAACTTTGGTCCACATTTGCATGTGCTGGAAAATGAGAGGAGTATATTTAATTTTCAGCTGACAGGGACTGAACTAAAGTTCAGAGTCTAGCACATCACTGCCTGCAATTAAGCATTAAGTGTATTAGCATACCTCTGCTTGCATAAACAGAAGGTAAAAGCTTCCCCGGGCTAGTTTGTAAACTGTCACCTCTTCAGGTGGGGAGAGGAGAAGAAAGGAACAAGATTGGTGTGTTAGATTTTCCTCAAAATTAAAATGTTTATACCTGTGTTGCAATGGTTATTTATGATTTCTGAGGAAGCATGCCTGTGCCAGGTACATTTTGATCCACCTTTATACAGACTTTATAAACCTATACCTGTGAGCAAGCTTTATAAACGTGTATCCCCACCCTCTGCTAGAGACATTTGGAAAGCTTGACTCGGTTTTTAAAGCTTGTGTATTTAAAAATAAAATTTACATGTGTTGGAACGTCTGCAACTTTATCAACATGTGTCTGCTCTGCTATTATCAAAGAGGGCTTCCAGCAAAAACATATTTATATTCTGAAAGATTTTCTGAATTCTGTAAGAAATCTATCACTTTAAGAATTTTATGAAAAAAAAAAAATCCTTATGAGGTGCACTCCAAATGTACTTTTTGTTATTATGATGGGATGAGACATGGAACAATTCTGATTTTGCTAAATATCTGGTCTGACAAGGTAATTGTAGGCCTACTCAGTTACTGTAGACCTCTGAAGGTCTACAGTTACCGCAATTACCATGCCTCTTGACAGTCTGCATTAGAGGATATCCTACCACAGCAACCTGCTCTGCATTCTGAAATAAAGTTTGAAGCCCAGGGCTGTTCCTAAACTGCTGTGGTTCTTCCTCTTTCCCTTTACCATACTGACCAACAATGCTTATGAAGTGTTGGCATGAAGCATCTTCGATAAGGAGCTGTTACTGTGAAACAAATTGTTATAAGCTTTTTAGTCTTTTCTTGTGTGCTGTATTAGAATCATGTTTGCTGAATCAGATCTTTGTGCTACCTTTTAGGTAGAGGTGTTATTATTCTTTACGTTGTCATGGATGTCTTCGAGATGGTATGGGTTTCTGATGGTAATGTGGAAAACCATTCATGAACAGATTGGAAGCTAGCACCAGCTTATTCAAACTGCAAACCAAAAAAGAAAAACCTGATCACCTTAGCATGCAAGGGCCAACCAAAGTCCTTGCGACAGAAACTTTTCCAACCAGCTTTCATGATTTAAAGTCCTACATTTTATTTAGCAAAAATAAATCACTAAAGTAGTATAAGACTTCGTGCATTTTTCTTTTTTTGTTTTTGTATGTGAGTTTTTTTCTTTTTGGTTTGTTTTTTTTTTTTCTTTTTTTTTTTTTTTTTCATTGTATAGTTGAAAAATATTACTGAAACTGTTTTCACAACAAAAGCTCTGCCGATATCAGCCAACCTAGCTGAAATTACTGTCTGGAATCTCAAGTGTGGAAAAAGTGTAAGGCAGTCTAGAGTAGTCCCTTGCTATTTTTGTCCCATCTTGTTTGGGAAGGTGTTGGAGAGATGCTTCATGAGTCCAGTGCTCTTTTTAGGACTGCAGAGCCGTAGTAGAATCTCTGGAACTTCAGCTAACACGTAGTGGGAGGGTGTTGAACTAATGCTGCTGGGAGCTCTTCAGAAATTCCAAATATCTTGTGTGTGAATGACTTATAGGCAAGTTTCCTTTTTTTGAGGAAAATAAAAAGATTGATTTACATGAAGCTCAGTTTATGAGCTTGACTAAAACTGTGTAAAAGGCCTGTTCTCTGGTGGTTTTAAGGACCATATAAATTGGTGACTAGGGAAGAGAAGTGATCGGGGTTTGGATGGCATGTGGTTTTATTAACTGCGAGCTATGGAGGTCTTTGACCTGTCTGAAGTGGCAGAACAATTATAGGTTTTGTTTTAACCATTTTACGTATGTACAGGCAACAGAAAAACCCTAATATCCAGAGGACAGACTTAAACAGAAGTAGGTTTGGCAGAGGTGAAAGCAAAGTATTCGAGAAATCATTTCCTTCAGTGTGAACGTGAGACGGCTGGTTTCACATGGATAAAGTCTTTGTTTAATACGGTTCCACTGCTAGCACAGCTGAGTAGGCAGGGCAGCAGTGGTAACGAACCGTTTATTGAGAGAAAAGTCCATGAAACGCAGTGTAAGGGCTCATCTTTGCTTTAATCGTGGTTCAGGATGCAAATTTTCCATTGGCCAAGTCCAGTTCCCATCTGTCTCCAGCAATCTCTACATGGAGCTTGCTGGCTTTCAGTTTGCAGGTCAGCTTGGTGAATAGTGTAGGCTTCAATCCGCATTGCTGCAGGTGCTTAAGGTAGGTATGGAAGAGGTAACCCCATGGGTTAGCTCTGAAGTATCTAGCTACTCTGTGCTGCTAGTCACATCAAATGTGTACATCATAGATTTTTCATTGCATGATAACAATCAGTTTGACTAACCTGGCTTGAAAACTTCAAGTGGATAGTTTTAGTCTATTCTGTAAAACTGTAGACTGGCATTTTTTCAGAGTGCCCCAGATGATTTTTTCCCCTGTGTATCCTGTGTTCCCTGTAGGCATCCATCTGTAGCCTCCGGTGCTGTATTAATACCTCACTCATTTGCTTCTCTGAGTAGTCATGATGAGAATCCATTCAGCCTTGCTGGTCAAAGGCATTTTACCTGGAGTCCTAGTGGCTTTTCAGCACGTAAGGGTTATATGACAGCCAATGTTAACGGCACCTATACTGTATCTATCACTAACTGTATCTAGCACTATGATGTGCAAGCACTGATAATGACTACAGAAAACTGCCTGGGTGTGTGGCAGCTCAGCTGAAAACCTTAGATTTGTCCATAAACTCTAACAGTTCAGAAGGATAGGGAGAGAAACTGCACCTGACCTTTAAAAGGGTGGTGTTTCAATAATGTTTAACTTAAGTATCTAGAGCTATGAAGTCCAGTAGGGAATAGAGCTGATAGAATTACTTTTACACTGGTGTGGTCTTCTAGACTCTCCTGAGTCAAGTGTTTCTGATGGCAGTCTTGGGCTGATTTATCAGGCTGTAGACTATGGAGTTTGCATTCATTTTTGATCCCTGGGTAAACAGGATCAGAAATCTAGAGATGCATTGCGTTAAAATAGCTTTAGCTTTTGGCTGAAAAAACAAACAAAAAAAGCAAACAAGCAAAAAAAAGCACACCTTTTGGCACCACGTCTTTGCTAAGGCAATGACATTTAGGGGACTTTTGGCATTCCCAGCCCCGCTTCAATCCGCTGCATCCCTTGACAGCTTGGATGGTTTCTCTTCCTGGTGGTAAGAGATCACACCACACTTGTTTACGTAGCACTCACTGCTCCAGTGTGGTTTGCGAACATCACTGATAACCACGAACATATGTATATACATAGGGATTACCTCATCTATCATGCCTCCTGCTGGTTCACTACTGTTTGGTGAACTGTGACAGCTGTCTGCTGGCACATAACACCACCTAACAGTTTAGGGCAAGAGAGGGAAAGTATGTCCAACTAAAGCTGAAAGGGAAAACCAGCAGAGTAGAAATGCAGAAATATTATGAGAGGACATGGTAGTTTGCACAGGCTTTCTCCAGCCATGAGCCACTTGCGGGGGGGAAAGTAAGGAATAAGGGACACTGTTTCTCTCTTTAAACATGGTCACCAATCTTTGTGTACACAGGTTAAGCAATAACTCCATACTACCTGGTTTGGAAGCAGTTACTGTAGCGTGTAAGCTTGGTGTTACCTAATCAAAATATAACTTGTCCAGTTTACACTAGATCTCAAAAACTGCTCAGGTGGCATAGGAAATTCTAGCATAGCCTGGAAGTACTTGGAGGACTCCTTGGTGCCCATGTGCTTAATGCACTTGTGACAGCAAGCTTAGTAAACTACCAAAGACAGAGGTAAATGCTTGTTACCAGACAAATACTATGAGAAACCTCTTAACCTTTTTGACTGTTCCTTCTTATTCTGAAGTATTTTAGCAAGTTTCTTTGAGTTTCTGAAACTTAGTGGCTTATAAACTGTATAATCTTTTGTTGTCTCAGTTTCAGAATTAAGAAAACTGTTTGAACCAAACAACCAAGATTTTTTGGAAATGAAAAGGTAAAAAAGAAAAAAGTCTTTGGCCCATAAAACAAAACACACAGCTTGTTTTGTTTCCTCCTCTTAGAAACTCTCCCCTCAAATCTTCAAAGATACTTGACTTCACATTTTTCAAATCTTTTTCAGAAAAGAGAGAATAGCTAGACGCTTAGAAGGAATTGAAAATGATACGCAACCTATGCTTCTACAAAACTGCCCAGGGTCAGTTACACACCGTTTACTAGAAGAGGATACACCAAGGTATATGCGTGCAACTGATCCATACAGTCATCACTTAGGTAAGTAGTATATATAAGTCAATCTTCTGTTGCTAAATTACTTGTTTTCTACCCCTATCATACATTCAGTACACAGAGAAGAGTCTTATAGAACAGCTGTGATCAGATTTTTTTTTAATGTCTTTTAGTTCTATGGGTGTCTTATTTGAAAAAGGTCAATTATATACATTGCTTTACAAGAATAATTTGCTGTGAGACTTTTAGAGGATTGTGACTCATACACAATCATTTTTATGTGTTTTTGGAGACTACAGTGCAGAAGTGTAATGTATATGTGCAGTCACTAGTACATTTTGATTCGCAAGAAAATGGAAAGCGCTTAGTCCACTTCATGTAAAGGGTGGGTATGGTGTATGTGGTAGAGTTTGGGGATGGATTGGCCTATATTTGTTGTACTTTTGACAGGAAGATCAAATGAAGAGGAGGAAACCTCAGATTCTTCTGTAGAAAAACAACCCAGGTCATCCAGATACCGAGCAGAAATCACAGGAGGAAATACAGAGTCCTTGTATACAGGAAACATGGATACCCACGAACTAGAGTCTAAAGCAGAAAGAATAGCTAGATACAAGGCAGAGAGGCGGCGCCAGCTGGCAGAAAAATATGGATTATCTCTTGATTCTGATTTGGATTCTGACTACTCGTCTAGATATACACGGGCAAGGAAAGATCCTGACAGTTTGGAAAGAAAGGGAGTGAAAAGTGAAAGGCAAGATGATGAAAGTAAGGACTCTAGTTCCTTGTATTCATCCAGGACTGAGGTGAAGGAGTCAAAGAGTGTGATTTCTGAATCCAAGGAGTACTCCAGGCATGAAAAAGATGGTATTCCAGCTAAAGAAGAGCTCTCAAATGAAAAGAGTGATAAAAAGGCAGATGATGATAGTGCCATTAGGCAGGCTTCTGACCCATTAGCAACATTGGATAGTTCTGTCTCTCATACCCTTTCTGGACGAGAATCTTCCTCTTATAATGAAGTGCCAATATCACCAAAGCAAACCCCCAGAGAGTCCCTTTCTTCACCAAAGCGGGCAGCCTCACCAATCCATTTGCAGAATGACCAGCCCTTGCACAGTAACATCAGACAAAGGTAAGCATGACTTGTTTTGCTTGGTTATACAATTTGCTTGTTTAACTTATTCACCTTCTGCAGCAGCGTCTATACTATTTATGAGAATATATTTATTGCCCTTGAAGAATGCATTTATTGGGTTTTGAATGGAATTATAGAATGGTTTGAACTGGAAAGGACCTTAATGACATCTAACTCCAACCCCACTTCCACTAGACCAGGCTTCCCAAAGCATTCAGCCTGGGATGGGGCATCCACAGCAGTCTGTCCCAGCAGGGGCATCCCTGGGCAGTCTGTCCCAGTGCCTCGCCACCCTCTGAGTAAAGAATTTCTTCCTAATGTCTAATCTAAATCTCCCCTCTTTTAGTTTTAAGCCATTCCCCCTTGTTCCATCACTACACTCCCTGACAGAGTCCCTCTCCAGCTTTCCTGTAGGCCCTCCTTAGGTACAAGGTCTCCCGGGCCCTTCTCTTCTCCAGGCTGAACGACCCCAACTCCCTCAGCTTCTCTTCCTGGCAGAGGTACACCAGCCCTCAGCAATACAGTCTCAGGCTGGTTTGGTTGGATTTATTGAATTTCAGATACAAGGAAGCAGATATCTGTATTTCTGTGATCAGTTATGCGCTTGACTTACCTTTATACTTACAGAATGTACGCTAAAATTAGGTCCTCTTGGGAGAGTGGAATAACTGATGTTTAAGATATTTATACAAACTAGAAATTGAAGCAGGTACGGTTCTAAATCTTTGTTTTTTCCCCATTAATTATTATAGCAAGCCTTTATCTTTTTTCACGTGTATCCTGTAATTGTTTGGTCAGGGTTTCCAAGTTAAGGCAAGTTGTTTGTCAATGAAGATTTGAATAGCTTTATGACAGTTTCTGCCAAGATAAAACAGGTCTCAGAGTTAAAAACTGAAAAGTATCTTGGGTTAGTTGAAAGAATAGACAACTTGTTTTCCTGCTGTGATATGTAAAAACCCTCTTGAACTGTGACAGTTGATCTCTCAGATTGTATCAGGGTGTAGGTGTGAAGGGGCAAAGGGGAGAATTAAAATTCCACGCTGAAATTGGAAAACATAGTCTCCCTCATGGTATGCTAAATTATTTCAGATTCAACTAATTTAATCCAGCAATAGAGTAGCCAGATTTTTCCAAGAGAAGAAAAGCTTTCACTAATTTCACATTGTAGCTCCATGTGGTAATGCAAAAGCAAACTATCAAGGTGTTACAATAACTGAAAAACAGTGCTTCACGAAGAATTTTTAAATCATATGATTTTCTTTAAATCTGATTCTTCAATTTCTAGATCATTGCATATTCGAAAAATAACAGGTGTACAAAGAAGATATGTTGGAGTGTTGCAGTCAAAAATGATACCAGTTGTGGTAGGAATTCCACTGCAAACACATCTCCATCATGCAGAGACTTGCTGACAGTTTCTGAACAGAAGTGTTTCTAAACTGAGATGAACTGGCATAAGCTGAAAAGTTTAGACTTTCTTCCATCTTAACCACAGAAGCAGTGAGCTCAGAAACAAGCTACCTTGACTGGTCTTCTATATCCTTTCCATCAAAATCACGAAAGCTGATTCTTCTTTAAAAGTCATTAAATGGTTACAGCTTTTCTTATTAACTCCCTTAAAGTTTGAATGAGGAAGCAAGCTTCCACGTCAAAGTTTAACAACCTGGTGGATCGATCAAATCACCTAATCACCAGTGCTTGTAAACTGCTGAAAGGTACTTTCGCTTTCTTTTTTTTAATTTCACTTTATTGAGTAGGACACACTGCTGAGAGTCTTCTAATATTTTTTTCATATCCTCTCATTATTCAGGTGATTTATAATCCTGCTCACCTTCTTTAGCATGTGTATGAGATATGCAAGGTCACCCACAGAACTGAGAACAGAGTTGTACTGAAACTCGTTGAGCTGACTGGGTTATTCCAGACTCCAGAAAACTTGTCTCTGAAGCAGCCTCAACTCAAATACTACAAAATACTATTCCTTAGCTTCAGACAGTCAACTTGAGATAAATCTCTTGACTATTCCAAATACTGAAAGGAAGGGGCATTGAAAATTGGGAGGAAGTGTTTTGGCTGGTTCAGTCTTAGTTTTATAAGATGTTTTCTTTGTTTTATAAGGTGAAGGAAGGGACCAAGTTTTTAGCCTTAGGAAATCAAAGAGAGCAGCCTATCAAACTTTATAGCTGAGAATGTGTCTGCTCCAGTGTAAAAGGGGATTTTATTTTCTTTGCTTTCATAAAGCAACCATAGTCTTCCATTTCCGTAAAGGGAAACCAATGAGACGTAGAACAATGAAATGCATTGTAGATAATTTTCTCTTCCAGCTCAGGAGAAGTTAGGCTGCAAGCAGAATTGGTAGGGTGGCAGCTGTCCTGGCGAAACAGTGTACTGGCTGTAGAGAACCACCTCAATGAGCTCATTCAGAGATGAACTTACAGAAAGAAGGCAGGTATCTTTAAAAAGCTCTTTTCACTTTTAAATTTTGCTTTTTGAAGAGCAAGGATTTGTTCTCATGAAGCAATTTACCAAAATCCGTGCCTTAAAGGAATCAGAGCTAGCCCAGTGTGCTTTTCTGTTGCAGCCCTATAAACCAGTTACAAATTCAGACCGAGCAGGGCAGAAGCATTATCACATCATTCACTAATTCCATCAGCTTCTTTTTAAAGCTCCCACCTCAGGCATTACCTCTTTCTATGATAAAAGGTACTGCAAAAGTTGGGCTGAAGAGAAATACCTAAGGAAGCAGTCTTTTTAATGGGGACATACTTATTCATTTGTTGGAAGTTATATGTCCCTGTGAGATCTAGTGCTGTGTGAAGCACCATGGGATCAGTTGTGCTTGGCAAGAGCTGGAGACAGGCCCCATCTGCAAGGTTTTTCTTTTTGGGGGGACTTAGTTGTTTTCCCCTTCCAGGTAATAAAGTGGTAAACTCCATTTTAGGGTGGGTCCTGCTGTTAGCACATTTCCTGAGATTAAACCAAACAACTCCATCCCTTTTATAGTGTGGTTGGTTTTCACTTAAGCTGCTCTGCAGAAGTTCTGTACTAACAAATGAGAGACTGGGGCAAAAGCAGTAGAAAGAAAGTGGAGCTTACTACAGTTCTGGCTACATTATCACTAAATCATATTCTTTCTAGATAAGGCTTGGGTCAGTATTTGTGTAAAACAGGTTTCCCTCAACTGCTGCCTTTCATACATTTTAAAGGAAACCATCTGCACCTGCAAAAAGACATGGTGTAGCTCTTACAGCAGCTGAAAGCTTGAATTTAGGGTTTGGTTTCTTGTTCAGATACACGTGTAGACATGAGGTGGTATTTTAAAGGCCAAGTTGCCAAAAATCCATTCTTTGTTTTAGCGCCCTGACAACTTACTGTGCTAGTGTGCATCCACTGTGATGCTCAGAGATTTACAGATAACCCTGGGAAACACTTGTTCCTGTTTCCGAATAGTAAAGCAGTCATTACCTGGTTCCACGTGGTCTGTTTGAAGTCAATGTCTCTTATAGGGCCAATTGCACAAGCACAATAAATCTCTATTTCCACATGGGTACCAGTTTGACAGCAGCTTCCCATCATACATGTGGCAAAATCGGTTTTGTTAAATTTTAGTTTGCTGAATTCAAACTGGAAAATGAATGCAGCTCAGTAAGCATAGAAGCTTTATGCCTTCGGTCTTCCTATGATTTCAGTCTCCTACGTATCAATAATCAATCTTACTGTCTATCATTGCAAAGACAACAAAGTGCTGAGGAAGTAGCAGTTGACATTTTGTACAGTTTGCTGCTGAATAAAGCGGCTGATTAAATTCAAAACATGGCTGGCATTCTTCTGACTGCTCTCTTCAAAGGATGAATGATCAAATACAAATAATCCCTGCTTGCGCCCTGCCCACTATAAAATGTGCCAAAGTACACGGTAAGAAGCAAATGGGAAGTTTGCTTTCTACTGAGCAATTTCAGCTACTGGGCCAGCTCCTGGTAAAGCTCCTGTGAATACCTCCTGCTTGGTCAGCTCCTCTAAGGATTCAAAACATTTGGGGAAAGAAAATGGAAGTTGTGTCTACAGTTGGTGGTTGGCTTTATGCTGAGCTTGATTGGGATTTGGTGACAGCTGTGGGTGAGTCCTCAAATTCAACAGTTAATTTGTTGCAAAACAATTTATCTTAAGAAACTCTGATTTGATCTTTTCCAACTGTTCTTATTAAATGACTGTCTAATAAAAACTGAAGTAGAGTACCTGCAGCTCAATTCGACATTTGGTGGGATTTTGGATGCCAAACGGCTCTGGTGTAATGTAAGGAGTTCCTTCAGAGTCAGCTACATGTAATGGGAAGCAGCCTGCCCTGTTGTCACCTCCAGGGGGTTGTTTGTAAACACGAGTGTGGCTGGGCAGGCTGTGGTTGGAAGGATAAAAGCACTCACCAGGACCTGCTGTTCATAGGGGCTGGGAATTAAAACGGGCAGGAGGAAAGCATTCGAGACACTACGGGTAGGGAGCCCACAACTGCTGTTTCCTGTAGGGCTCCCTACCCTACAGGAAACAGTAGGGTAGGGAGCCCTACAGGATTGAGTTGAGTCTGCAGTGCCTTTGTTTCCTTTATAGGAAACAAAGGCACTGCAGACTATAGGGTTGAGTCTGCAGTGCCTTTGTTTCCTTTTTGCCTTTAAATCTAGTGAGGAAACGGGATGAAATCAAGACCAGATCGAGTTTGGGGATTATTCTGCCTGTTTCTTAAGCTTTTTGTTTCCCCAGTCGTGCAGTGACACAGCACGTCTTACCTGATGGGTCTCAGAGCTCACAGGGTTTGCGTTGCTGAAGCTGCCGTGTTATGGTGTCATAAAATGAGGGAGGGATTCCAGCTGTTCCAGAGAACTTCTTAGGAAGTATGATAGAGCCGTATAAATTTATAACTTCATTAAATTCATATTAATTCTTTGTTTTGGACCCAGCAGGTTATGAAAGGCTTTTACCACTGTAAATCACAAACCAAGGGAATGATTTGAGCAACTTTTAGAGCTGCCCTTACATCTATCCTCCACGCTGACCTGCAGTGGCAAATGGCAAACATGAAATTGTAGAGTTGCTTTCACTTCTCAAATTCTGGACAGCGTGCACTTGGCACACTTACCTTTTGAAAAACAACAATAACAAAAAACATAAAATGTTCAAAACACTATTTAGATGTTTGTTGAAATAATCCAATAGTCTGCTTCACAGTTTGTCACCTTGTGATTTGATTACTGTGCTGTACTTTTTTTTTTTTTTTTTTTTTTTTCCTGAATGGTCCTTTCTATGTAATTGCATCTTCATTTAAAAATGAAAAGGTTTTGAGCTCAAATGGGGGGAGGGAAGAATGGGAGATGAGAGTGAGCAAATGTTGAGATTTTCTCCAAAACTACCTGAAGTTCTGTTTTCTGTAGTAGTGCAGGGAAATCAAAACCTGAGTGGTTTCTTCAGAAAGATTCGGAAGGGGACACACCTTCACTTATCAGCTGGCCCTCCAGGTATCATAAAATGTAGCTGTGTGGCTAACAATCTGACTGAACACCTCCCTTTTCTTCCCCTTTACCCTGGCATCATTTAACATTTGCCCTTTATTTTCCCTTAACAGCAGTGAGTTAGAAAGTATCATTTCTTGCGGATAAACAGCTGTTGAAACTCTTCTGAAGCATCTGCTTTTATTGTGACTTGCAACCAACTGATATTTTGATGGAGAAGTACAAATGCCCCTCACTTCTTCCACTGCTATTATCATACTGGCTTCTGCTAATTTTTATAACTTATAACTTATTTCATCTCGTTTTGCACTCTGCAAACCAAGAGATTTTTCTACCACAACCCAATCCGCATTAGCATTCCTTACAATAAAATCCTTGAATTCCAAAGGCAATGGTGAAAGGAAAGTAAAAAAAATAATATTGGAAGATAAAGCAGGATCTCGATCAGAGCTACAAGCAGCTGCTTCCTCCCAGTTGGGTAACACATACTGTTAGCCCACCATGCAAAGCATTGCAGAAAGACTCTTTCCCGTGTTCCTGGTTAAAATATCTCTTATAACCCAGTTACTAACATTGCTGTGGATGTTCTGGAGCATGCTCGGTACATGCATAACGGTTTAAAGAATCACTTTTTAACAGTAAATAAACTTTCCGTGCTTAAGTAAACTTGAGAAGGTTCCCTGGTAAGTGCACCAATAGTAAGAGATAAGAAACACCAAAATATTAGAAAGGTCAGTGTTTCAAGTAAATTTGGATATCCGGAATTAATCCTCTCAGACATTAATTTTCCTTTTTTATAAGTGGTGCTTTTTTAATAATATAAACTTCAAAAAGTCCCATAGCAGCAAACCTGGACTTGCACATACTTAGAGCTGGATTAGGGTTTCTAACCTTGTTCAGAGTTAAAAATCATTCTTGATACCCATTTGCAAGGAGAGGAAGTACAAAGCTTTCATTTTTAATACTGTGTATGTGATATTTACCAATACTCACCCTGTAAGCTGTCTGACCACCTGGTGCGGCTGTAAAACTGCTGGAGAGTGGAGCTGCAGTTATTTTGTATAAGATAACGTTGTATATAATATAATATATTAATAACATGTTATAATGTGTATATAACTTTGTGTATTTGTAAAGCAAAGGCTGCCTCCAGTTGCGCATGCTTGGTTTTTGTTAGCGGAGTTGCATTAAGTGTCTACAGGTAGAACATGACTCTGTGTTTTGCATGTGTGCTCCACAAGTCTACAAGTGTTTCTAGAAAATACTCTGGAGTAAGGTAACCTTTGGGAACATTCCTGTAGGTTTTGCATGTTGGAATGTTTAAGACAATTTAAGACTTTTTAAAACAGAATGCCTGGTTCTGGTTTTCTCTTGAAACTTCTGATCCCCTGCAAGCCCTCTAAACAGCAACAGCCATGCCATAGTTTCACCTGGGGCTTCAAGGCTTGCACTTTCAACATTTTTCTCACTTTCTGTACTAAGTTATACTAGATGTAAGACATGTAAAATGTTACATGATACACAAAAGTAAACAAAATCTCAAACATCAGAAGGTTTAGGTGGAGATACCAACGTGTTTTCATCCTCTCCCCCAATATGCAACAGTATTTCGGTATGAAGTAAGCTGCCCGATGTTTAGAAACCTTTACAAATCCAAATAAATACGGGATTGTCAACACAATATGCAACTTCAAGCTGAACCCAACACTTTAATAACAAACATGAGTTTGATTATCTGTTTGTTTGGCTGAGACTATGGGTATGTGCTGTTGGCCAAATGCAATTGTGGCCTAATGGGAAGACGCTGGCCGTTTTCTGGGCTTGCTGGGTTACCTCTCGGGAGCCATGCATGTTCAAGGGCCTGTGAATCACCGGAATGGTTTTGAGCAATATTACTGCTAAAACCGGGGGGTAGGAAGGGGTAGCATCATAATATTGCTCTCTTTTTTTATACTGATTGCTTTTTATTTGAATACGATATTGCTGTCTGTACCCTCGGTCTGTGTTCCTTCCCAGATTGGGTATCGCTGTTCACAGCTTTGATCCTTTTTCTTTCTTAAAGAGTAAAAGTTAGAGAGAAACTGGTGAAAGAGGAAAGCGCGCGTGGAAGCCCCGAACCTGTCACAGACAGTGTCCCTCAGAGAAAGTCCCATCCCATGCCAGCCCACTACATGCCTCTCCAGACAGAAACGTCTGCCTTTGACAGGGTTGTAAATCAGCCCGTCAGCGCGGTCCGCCAACCAATACATGGCTATATCCAGCCTGCTGGCGTTGCTCACACGGCTCAGCTGATGGCAACTGAAGAAGCAGAAAATCTCCCCGTTGGCAGCCGCCTCGTAGCAGACAGCGTCAGCCTGCTAACAAAACCAGCAGCGGCCCCAGCGTCGGAGAGCGACAAGAAAGAGGCGCTCGGTTATGGAGCAAAGCCTGATGAAGAGGAGGCCCTGGAGGGTGAGCAGGCTTCCAAAGGCAGAAGGCCCATCTTGCCGTCTGAGATCCGCAAGCAAGGGAAGAGCCACGAAGGCCTCTTTGGAGGAGGAGAACTGGATACCACCACCATGGGGAGCTCCTCTTCTGCCAGCAAGCCGAAAGTCAACTCGGAAGTTCAGAGGGAGCTAGAGTGCAATAGGAGACAGGGTCCTGAGCAGCCCCCGAAGGCCCCGGAGAACATAGAAAGGAGCGAAGCGGTTATGTACATACAGAGCGGGTCCGTGTCGCAGCCTGACAAGGCAAAAGGGCCCGTCTGGAAAGTGTCAACAGCAAAGCATAAAGTCCTGACTCGCTCCATGTCTGACTATACGGTGGCTCCTAAGCTAGCATCTTTTCATAGTAAGGAGAGCACGGAAGCAAATGCAGCAAATGGTGAGATTGGCATGGTTGACACAAAAGTCTCTGTTGCCCAGCTCCGTAATGTCTTTCTGGAAACTGCTAATGCCAACAAGAAAACAGACCTGTAGGTGACATTTCAGACGTATTTTCGTGTGAAACTTGCACGTCCTTGGCAAAATTACACACACTCAACAACAGTTGTGTTGGGCACTTAAAGCACACAGCTTAGCTCTCACCAGTGTGTATTGGAGGCTGAGATGGTCTGAAGGCCGCTTCTGTGCTTCTGCTTGCTGGTGCAAGTTGTGATGGGGGTAGCTGGGAGGTGTATGTCCGTGCATGGTACCGGAGGAGCATGCAGAGTGATCTCTGGTGGATTGTAGAGATGCTTACATCTATGCTTTACTTCTCTCTCCTATTTTCTTTCCTATGCGCTTTCTATCATGTGGTTTAAAAGCGAGTCTCGGTTTGAGATGTCAACGTCAGGTAGCGCTTTGTCTGCCAATGGGGATCGCGAAAGAGGGCCACGAAGGCCGAGGCGCTATTTTACTCCTGGTGAAAATAGAAAGACTTCTGAGAGATTTAAAACTCAACCTATAACGTCAGCAGAACGAAAGGAGACGGATAGGTAGGCATGTATGTGGTTCTGTGTAGCGTTCTGGTGCAGGTAGGCATGAACAAGCTTGTGAAAAAATTTTGTTCACTTGTTAGCATAAATATTTTACAAGGTTATCATTTCCCCTTAAAAATAATCGAGTATTGGTTATAGGATAAATTCCAATTGACTTGAGTATGCAGTTTCTCATGAAATAAAACCCAAGAAAAACCAATTTGCTGCAAATCCCTCTCCATAAAATGGTAAACAGTGAATCATAAAGTATTACAGCTGTCTGGTTCTGTCTAATGATAAAAGCTTTTGTCTGTTTTTATATAAAGAGTTATATAAAATAAAGAGCCCATCTACTCTGCTTTATCATTTACTATAAAAAAAAATACAGATTTTGTGTTAAAAGAGTTGGCATCAAATCTTAGATCTTCTGCAAGATGAAGTGGAAATCATTTTCCCTTACTGTATTCAAGTGTGGCTGTGATTGCTTGCCTTTCTGCTTTATTAAAGGATGTTACAAGTGGAAACTGTTGAAACTTGAAAAATAGACAAGTTTCAAATTCTTAAGAATTCTTATGTCTTGCTGCTTCAGATGGAGTTTGAATCTCATTTTTGATGTCTCATTTCAAGCTAACTTCTTCCTGTTTGATTATTTTTCACTAGGTCATTTTTGAGTGCAGAAATACCAACTGCCGATGGTATGTCACTATACAATTTTCTAAGGAAGAAATGGGAACAAATGTATTTTTTTTAACTGAAGTGGTGTTTGATAATGCAAACAAAGTCCACCTGAATATAAGCATCAATTCCTATAATACGTTTGAAGTACCACTTTTCCTTGGCCATGTCTGCTACAGACTTAATTTCAGATTAATTTAAGCCCAGAAGTTGATCTGTGGACTCCTAACTATATATGGGGAGTAGAGGGTGGAGTGGCTTGCTTTTTTAATTTAATTGCTTTTATCTGACTGCTAGCTGGAAAAAACAAAAACAAAACAAAACAAAAAACACATTTTAATCATTAGTTCAGGGCTAATAACTAAAAAGCTTTTACTATAGTGGGAAACTGATATTAGCAAAGTATTTCCTAGCTAAGGATGTTGCAAGATGCTGGTTATTAAATTATATAATTGTCTGCCATCTTGCTTCTCTTTTCTTCATGTCACTCTCGGCAACTCTGGCACAAATTAAGAAGCTAATCTCATGAGGAGCTAAATTTAGACTTTAATGCCTTATGCTATTTGAAAGCTGATACTCTGCAGCTTTGAGATGCTGGCTCTTGGATCTGGAGGATGCTGATTTCAGCTCCTAAGCATACCAGTTGAACCTTTAAAATATGGGCATACAAGATGGTAATCAGAATGACCAGCTGCCAGGAGAGACTCTTGTCTGGTCAACTGAGAGAAAATAGGTGTCCTATTCAGCAGGATAAATACTGAGCTTAAGACAGTGGTTGATCTCTCAGTCTTAAGTATTTCCTTAGTCAATGTGTTGTCATAGACTAATACATATATGATTATAAATAATGCTTATAATAATGCTTACCCTGAAATCACATGAACTGTCCTGAAGAAAAATCTTTTGCTCCCAAAATCCTGTTCAGAATTTTTCTCTGGTGCAATACATGTAAATACAAGTATAAGTTTATTCAATTTGGTTCATGATATATCTTTCATTAAAAGAGAGTACAGCCAATTTATTTGCTGCAAATGCTTCTTTTATTACTAAAATGTTATTTTGGGGGAGTTTGGAAATCATTTAGTCAGAAAAACTTTCACTTACTACAAGCTATGAGCTTGATTCATTATATTCATTACATTCAGCTTTTTTTTTTCTTTCTGTAGATGAAGAAAAATTAGATGACCGAGCCAAACTAAGTGTAGCTGCAAAGAGGCTGCTTTTTAGAGTAAGTATTACATTTTCTTAATAGAAAACAGAGCTAAACATTGCATATTCAAGATGCTGAGGATGATTAGGTTCATTAGAATGAAGTGTAATGCAGCTAACCAAGTCCAAGCACATACTTTTTTTTTTTTTTTAACTTCATCTCGTCTACCTATGCAGCAGACCTGTTGCTTTAAAGCCATCTTTGAGAACAACATTTGAAGAAATGTGCAGTTAATTTTAACTCCATGATGGCTACTGTATTATTATATCCTGGTTCTAATTCAGAGGTGGACAATGAGGAAAATTAATACTTTGCATCCGGGAAAGCTGAAAAGAAAATAGTGTTTTAGAACTTTTTTTTTTCATGGTTTTAATTATGACATATGTCCACTTAGGAAATGGAAAAATCATTTGAAATGAAGAATATTCCTAAACCACCTACAAGAAGTTCAGCAGTAGAGAGAAGACTGCGGCGTTTGCAGGATAGATCGCACACACAACCAATTACCAGTGAGGAAGTGGTCATTGCAGCTTCGTAAGTCTTGTTCATGTGTTGGCTCTAACTTTGGTTCCTGCTTTTAAATCTGGGAATAAGTACCATATATGTGGTGTTTACAACTTTGTAGCAAGGAAAAATGTTTATTGTTAAGGGCCAACTTCCTTGAGAACCACAAGGGAAGCTATATTGGAATTCCTTATTAGAAGTAGAGGGACTAGTAAAACATAAATTGCATGAACTGTAATTTGGCAGAAGGTTTATGAAGCTGTAGATTAGGTAAATGGGATTAATCATAGCATTGGTTTGTAACTCAAATGAAAAGGATACTTCACACTGAGGGAAATCTGCACTATTTCTTATGGAATGTATTTGTATTGGGAAAAGGCTTTTAAAATCTGAAATCTCAAATGTACTTCCTGAAAACATTTCTTGCACTTTGGTCATACATCATGAAAGTTTCCTGAAAAAAAAAAATATTTTGGGGGGAAAATGGAGAAAAAGGTGAATAGATGTTCATCTAATGATCTGCTAAAAGATGGCTTATGTTACGGGTAACAGCATCTTCGAGAGACAACCTGTTTGCTCCTCTAGGCTTTTAGTTCTTTCAAAGTATTTGATGTTATTTTGCAAAGTTCACAGCAGTTAATTAAAAATCATTGCTATTTGTTTTTTTCTGTTTTGTTTTGTTTTTGGTCTTTTCTGTAGTTAACACTTAATGTATTGCTTTTCTTAATGCTTTTTTCTTCTCTCTCCCTGTGAATTTTCCCTCCTTGGCAATTCTTTAAAGTGAACCTACCCCTGCTTCACGTTCTGTGAATACCCACACAGTAGTGACAAGAGTACCTAGTCCCACTGTAGTTAAGAGCACTGTACAACCTATCAGGTACTGGGGGGGATAAACATGCATGTTACATGGAGCACAAGATTCCTCAATAGCAGATGCATCTTTAAAATCTTGAATGCCTTTTCAATGTGTCAAGTCAATACTTGTTTCAAGAGTATTTAAAACATTTGTCAACTTTGTTTACGTTTGCATGATAAAACATCGCAGCTTTTTTTGGTCAAGCATCTGTTTTTAGGACCTCTCTAACCACACTCACCTATTCTAGAAGTGTATTATATGTGAAAGAAATGAATATGCATGTGAGCAAACCTGGCAGAACCCTCTTTGCTCTTGTACTTTTATATATAGTGATGTCATCTTGACGTGAAAATACCAGAGCTGGGTGCTTGATTTCACAAGCAGTACATATCCTCTTTGTCTGTCTCTACATATATTTTTTTATAGTTTGCAAAATTGAAGGAAAGATAAGAAATTGCACCACCTATAGGTAAAGTTGCAGAATACTATTACATTCTGAACAAGAGAATTTTAGCAAAGAGAGCACAACAGAAAAAAAATACTAATTCCATAAATGTGGCTGAATCTAGCTAGAGGTGAATAAAATGTTATTGTAGAGACAAATGCAGTTACAGCTTTTATGAATGAATGTGTCTGCCTTCAGCATTGGTCAAACAATCTTCAAAATTAATGGAGTATATTGCAAAACTATTTTTTATTGTTGAGTCACCCCGATAACTCTAAACAAAAGCAAAACTGACCTCTATTCTCCTTCAAATTATCAGAGGCATTACAATTTATGCTAACCTAAAAGAAGCCCTAACTTGGAATTTAAATTCATCTTCTACATGTTTTATCCTATATGATCCACAAATTATTTCTAATAAAACTGAATTTTACATAAGTTGCATTGTAGGACAAGTGTTTGTTCTACAGCAGCATTG
Organism: Anas platyrhynchos; assembly: GCF_047663525.1. Lineage (NCBI taxonomy): Eukaryota > Metazoa > Chordata > Aves > Anseriformes > Anatidae > Anas > Anas platyrhynchos. Next base: position 143,864,481 of record NC_092588.1, read on the forward strand.
TAAATGTCTCTAACTCTGTATTCTGTATAAAGTGATTGGTCTGAAAAGTCTGTCTTCAATCTTGAGTTCTCCTTTCAAAAAATTGTTATGTCATAATCAAATGAATTTGCGAATGAAAAATTTTAACTTTTTTTTAAATCTTCAGCTGTTAAATTAGAACCCATCATGCCAATGTTGAACCACTGCATAACCACTTAGGCTGCTATATTACATTGGCTATTGTGCTTCATACGCAGTTCTTCTGCTTCTATCAGGTTAAGATTCTAAAACTTCGTAACAGCATCTTTAAAACTCATTTCCAGTTCTGTTTCTTCAGCTTGCAGGCATCAGCACACCAAAAAATTTTAGCTAAAGAGGAGATAAGAGCAGCCAAAGAGGCGATGGGGCAAGATCAGTCTGATGAACCAGATTCTTCCACATTAAGTTTGGCAGAAAAGATGGCTTTGTTTAACAAACTGTCTCAACCAGTATCCAGGGCCATCTCCACAAGGAGTCGAGGAGACATTAGGCACAGGAGGATGAATGCTCGTTACCAGACCCAGCCCGTCACTCTTGGAGAAGTTGAGCAGGTAAGTGCAATCTTAGTTCTTTTTCATTTGTTAGTTTTTTATTGAAAAAAAGAGCTTTAGTGTGAAATGCCACGACAGTTGGCCTTTTCTTTGCTCTGAGCTACACAGTGGGGTCATGACATATTCACAGGAAAAAGCTTCAGGAAGCAGTCTTCTGACACTGAGAAACAACATCCTCCAAAATGTTCAAGTTCACTGATGTGTTTTCCTTTTATAAGTAATTTAAGAGTATATCATCTTCCTGATGAGTGCACACTGTACCTTTCATGGTCTATGTCTTTTCCGGTGTCTTTTTCAACTTCTAAAAGTAAATTCATGACCAAAAGGGTGAAAACTGTGATGCATCTCTTTTTGGAGCTTTGTCATGTGCATCTTTCAAATCTGTTCCTGGAGGCACTATTTATTCCAGTATTACGACATTGTTCTGTTGTTTTCCACTGGGAGGGGGCATTGATTTTAATTCTTCTTTTGTTTCACCAAAACAGAATACTTCTGAAATTCAGAAATTCATGATTAAAATGAAGTGATTTAAAACTGTGCAGTGGAATTGGGCTTCTCAGTCTGGAATCCTTCATATAATTGGAACTGGAAAGGAATGCCTTTTTAGTGAAGCTTGAGAACAGGATGGCCAAGCAGTAATCTTTCAGATCTGATGTTTGCAACATCAGTCCCTTAGCACTATAGCTTTAGAAGAAATCACTTTAACAGTGAAGGATCACTCCTTTGCATGTTGCATTTCTAAGGATTTGGATTGATCTGAGTGTTAGAAAGTTCCTTCCCTACCTACGCTTTCTATAATGCTTCATTGATCTTCCTACATTTTCCATATATTAATAGAATTGTGGGAAGGTAGGATTTCTTTAAGTATATTAGTGCAAAACTGCATGAATACATAACTGTGCCTTATGCTTACTTTACTTAGGCTTGAAGTAGTAGTAAATATTTGGCATATTTATCTTAACCAGATTTCCAGACATTACAGAGTACTATTTCCATTCATTTTCCATACGCCAACCACTATCACAGTTTGAACTCTTTAATGATCATGTCACTAACTTGTTTGGGGGCCAGGAAGGTGATCAACAGAAATGGGCTGAAGAAGATGGGAAAGAAGCCAGTGACAGTCACATTAATTTGTCAGACTTTTACAAGATGAACTTACACTTCAAGCAAGAAAATGCGGAGGAAGCATATTTTGTCATATCCTTTTGAACCTAGCAAAAGAAACCAGTTGCCTCTAAACAGTACTATAGGAATGTTTTGTCAAAAAGACCTTACATAGTGAGCTGTGCATTTGGAGTTTTGAGATGTAGCTATGGTTGTTGTAGGAAGAAACAAAGGAAAGGTAAGAAAATAGACAACTAGAGGTTTTATTACCAAAATGCATAATTGCAAATGTAAATATCTTGTAACTGAAGCTGAAATCCCTTTGCTGATCTCCTCTAAATTTCTAATTCTAATAGATGCAATGGAAAAAGAGTAAACCGGTAACTATGTTATTAATGTTTCTTTGGAATCTTTGAGCTAGTGTAGTAGTCTTTGCTCAGCTTTCTGATTTAATATATGAGTGTGTTGTCCATGCTTTATGGAATTTGCATGTGCTTTTTTAAGTGTTTAGTTGACTTACTCCTAGTGGTGTGAGTTTGCCTATTCCTTTTGCATGCTGTTCACTAGCCCTGCAGTTAAAGAAAACAACAAAAAAGTCAAACAAAAAACATCTCCTGATTTGTATGAAGGCATATTTGTCACTATTTCATGGCTTTTATCCCCTTTGGAGAAGACAAACCCAAGCTGTCCATTTCAGGGAAATTTTGCATCTTAACTGTCTCTGTAGAGGCTGGCAAGGCAAATTTGGACTTCATTATGTAATTCTTAGATACCAATACTTCTCTTAGAGATGTAAGAGACAGCAAGTGTTTGATTTTTAAAAACTCTTAGACTAATAGGTGAAGGTGATTTATGTGGCGAAAGTGTCGGGAATGTGTGCCCCATGTAAGACAGCACGGAACATTCTCTTGGTGCTGAGCTTGCTTTGGAGCTGCAAGCTGCATAACCATATCAGAGCAGAGCTGTGCCAAAGCCAATTAGCCCTGTTGATTAGCCTGAGCACATGGCATGTCATCCGGCATCTGGAACCCGAACTAATTCCTGCTCCCGGTGCTGTGCAGTACCATGTCAGGACGGACCTTTAATGGAGCTCTGACACAAAGTCATATTGCATGCTACACACCTGCCCTCTATTGCTAAAGATTTTGCTGTGCATATGCAGTCATTTAGTCATTTTTACCTGGGGTGGAATCATCCATTTACAGCCAATTGATGGGGCATTCTGGCTCCCCCTAACTGTTACAAGTGTGTATTTGTAGAGCATTGTACTCATGTGGAAGCATACTTTCTGCTCTGAAGAACTTACGTGGTAGACTTTTCTTGGGAATGGATGATTTCGGAGCTCTCAGGTCCTTTTTTATTTTTATGTGTTTGTCCATAGGTGCAAAGTGAAAGTGGAAAAATTGCTCCCCTGCCAACCGCAGTCGCAACATCAGTTGCAACAATGGCTTCTGCCCTTTCTGCACTGTTTGCCGGAGACCTGCATGCGAAGCAAGCCAGAGATGGAAGCGTGAGTGCTGCCACAAAAGCTGATTTGAGATTCCACACTTCAGCCGAAAACTCGGAGTCTTCAGGAAAACACATGCAGAAGTCAGAACAGTGGCAGCCTTCATCAGAACTGCTAGAAAGCAAAAGATCATCAAAGAAGCATGAAGAAGAGGGAAAGAGGTTTCTGGCACATGAGGCTAATGAAATTAGAAAGTACAGCTCCTTTGAGGAAGAAACCACACATCCTGTTCCTGAAAAAACAGGGGACTACCATAAAGAATCTACATACAGCTTCCTGAGGAAGGGCAGCATGGAACTGTTTAGTTCACAAGCACTTTTTCAGCCTCTTGAGCATAAGGAAATGGATACTAGCATGCAAGGTAAGCGGGAAGCCAAAGAAGGCCAGTCCTTTGAAGAAAACATGGATTTGGAATGTGACGTGCAAAGCAAGACTTTGCAAAGAAGTGCAATATATGCCTGCTGTTGGTGTAGTCTAGTTTAGCAAACAGCAGTTTCTCAGTTTTTAAACATCATTTCAAATATTATCAAGACAGTTTTTCTTTTTTAACGCTGCTTAAAGGTAGAGAAAAAGTTGTGACAACTTAAGTTTTGCAAGTACAATTTTCTCTTAGTTATTCTTGTACCTCTTCAGGCCTTAGAGATGGCTCAATTTTGAGATTTTCTTAACTTTTGTGGTAAGTGGCAGTATACACTGAAGTTAATTTTTTTGTTGTTTCCTTTACTGCCCGTTCCTCTGCACTCCAAAATACTGAACAAGCTGAACTTGTTGCTCTGGGTCAAGTATTTGTTCTGAATTCTTGCCACCTTCTGAATATATAGCTATATTTGTTATATATTAGCCACATATGTACGTATATAGCAAGTAGTGATATATGATTATTGAAACACTACTCTTATTTTCCCTTCAATTTTATGACAAAATATAAACCAAGTAATTCTAGAGCAGTTTTTTGTTTTAAGTTGGGGGTACAGGACCAAAGTAACCTATAGGGCTAGAAATATTTTTTTCTTTATCCTGTGAAGTTATTTAATTTTGAATTTAAATGGTCTCCAAATAGATGTAGGGAGGAAGGTATAGTTCTGCTTGTATTCATCAAAAGCAGTGTCCATTCTATCTAATTAGCTTTCTGTGACTACAGAGGAGACGGAGACTGGGGTAGAACAGGAGCAGTCATGTATCAGGGGGTATTGTGCTAGTAAAATTTCAAAAAGAATGAAGGTAAGTTCTGTTTCCTTCAGGATAGCTCTCATGGTGCATTTATTTTTTCTCAAGGCACTTTTTCCTGTGGTTTAATTGCAGCTCAAGAAAACAAGAAAAAAGAACCTAACACCCTCCTAGAAAATAAGATCTTAATTAAATTATTAAATATATTAAATTATTCTAGTGTGGTACTTATGCATTAAATGTTTAACCTTTAAATTAATTTCTTTAAATTCAGCTTCTCTTCCCCTACCCTTTGTTCCCCTCTCTCTTTCATCTCTTTTTTTTTTTTCATGTTGGCATGATGAAAGGAGCAGCAATTTGTGCCTCATCCATATGAAGTTCAGAATTGTGCATTGAACATTGAAGCTCTGTGGCTTCATGTGAACTTCAGTCAAAAAGGGACAGTCTGTTCAACAGATAATATTGAACAATTAGTCTTTCTATGCTAGCTCAGCCAGAATTGTTTTCTCTTTTGGAATAGCATGTGATTTGTGATTTGAATTTTTAAAAAAACAGATTTACTGCTTCAGTGTATGTAATGTAAAATAAGTTTGAGAATAGCACTAAGTCTAATTCAGCGCATTTCTTTTGACCGGGCAGACCATGTTGAGTCTACTTCTGAACTCACCAGCACATCAGCAACGAGGACTGTTTCACAGACTGCAGCTGTGGCATCCTGTAGACTGCAGGAGCTCTCCGAACAATTGGAAGGAAAATTTTATAAGAACTCCTGTGAGATGTTTTCTGTTGGAGAGAACAAAACACAAGCAGCTGAAGATGTCCTTGATAGTTCCAGCAAAACGATGTCAATTAAGGAAAGGTACTTAAATTTCACTTTATTGAAATGGTCTCTAAATACAGTTATTAGAGTGATGATTATAAAAAGAAGCTTTAAGCCTTTTTCTAAAAAAGCTAAGCACTGTTTACTGGGCTCTATTCGCTGTCAGAAACTAACAGCAGAAACATGCAGTTAATCTGACTGACATGCTTATAAAGCATCGTCATCTCATGATGAATGAGAGTTACTGTTGAAGAGAACATGATAATCTGATTTTGAAACAACCACCTGAAAAATCAATAAGAGATTCAGAAAATGAAAGTAGTAAAATAGTTATTCTAGTTACATTTGTTCTACTCAATATATTTCATCGGGTTCTGTTTTCAGTTACAAGTTATAATATGATTTTTTTTTTTTAATTTTATTTTTTAATTAGCTGTTTCATTGTTGCTCTGTGGAAATAGTCTCTTTATAGTAAACCAAGTACAGAGAATCAGGGATGGACTCTGTGATATTTCCCACTTTACTTCAGAAATATATAGTTTCTGTTTTGATGTCTGAGAACTTCCTCTGGGATTTTAAAGGATGATAGACTGGAAAGGTTTGTGGGAGTATTAGAAGCAATTTTTCGAGCCCGAGATCATTCAAAAATGAAATCAAATGTTAATTATTTTGTCCTTGTATAGAACCTAGGAGATCCTAGCTGGAGCTCCAATAGCTGCTGTAGTATTTGTAAAACTTGTTCTAATTTAGTTAAAACGTTAGGAGTATAAACTTAGTCCCAAAGTATAAAAGGATCCAGTAGCAGCGCAGTGAGTAAAATTATGATTGTTTGCTTCAGAATGACAAATAAGCTTATTCATACTTCAGTTTTTGTGCAGTGAACGTAGAACTGATAAATCAAAGTAGCTGCTTCACTGAACTTTCAGTGTGTCAAAGTATTCCATCACTTTGTGAGGTGGGTGTGATATTAGGTACTCCAATCCATTTTTTTCAACAAGATACCAAAGCATGCTTCATGTATTTCTAGGATGTGTGTGAGTCATCCTCATTTTTAGCATCCCCACTCCCTGTTATCTGTTTAATATAAGGAGAAAAGAGTGACTAAAACAGCTGTAACAGTCTTAGTCCCCTTTCTGAAAGACGTACTTAGCATTTTCAGTTTACTGTTTTTTTTTGTTTGTTTGTTTTAAAGCAACCTTTCCCCCTTAATCCTTCTGCAAATATGTCAACTGTCTGGACAGATGAGACTTAAATCCAGTAAATTCTGGTTTATGGGTAGTAAATGATCTACCTTCCCTGAGCCTAGTGAGGAAAAAGAGACTGGAGGGAGGGGGAACATCCAAGTATGAGCAGCTGGTTCGATCCTAAATTTAATGCTTCAGTTGAGTTGGTCTCTTGAAGAACTGATGTTCCTGTCAGACTGTCAGTCACACTCACAATCAGGAATTGCTTTCATTGGGCCTTCAGGACTGTCTATTCAACACGAAAGCCAACACCAGAAAATACCTGTTGTCTTGTCAGGGATTTGTATTCTCTGATTCTGCAAACATCTGTAAATGGCAGAGCTGTTACCAAATCATTTTAGCATTCCAAAATACTACGGTACTCTACTTCTTGACCTAGAATTAAAAAAAAAAAAAAGAAAAAAAAAAGACTAAAAAGACTGGTTGTATTCTTTTTTTCTTTTGCATGACCGTAGCTGACGCCAACTATTCATAAACCTCAAAGAACATTGCTGCTAAAGATTAACTTTTACACTTTGCTTTTTTGGGTTGGATTTTTTTTTTCCCTTTTACATTCACTAACTTCATCTTCCCATCCAGTGGATTTTTCTGGCTGTGTCAGACATTCTTTCACCTTATGGAAGAACAGCTTTTCCACAGATGTAATGATATTTGGGCAGGATGCATGCATGTTGGTCTGGACGAAAGTGATTTTCCACAGACTTATTTCACTGAAGTAGTATTATCCTTGTGGGGTGAGTGCATACCTAGCATTTTCAAAATTACCTATATTTTATGGAAGAATGAAAACCGTGATTTTTAAAGAAAGAATATATGCCTATCCTCTCTTCTGCAAACATGACACTCGGAGGTGAGAGGGAGCAAAGGCTCATCTCTTACAGTAGGCTGTGTTTTTTGTTAGACAGGACCGATCCACTGACATGTTATATATGAGTGCGGGAAACCTTTTTATAATTGTCTTGTATTCAGCTAGACAAATTAGGAGTTTGGGAGAGGCCTTCAGGAAGAGGAATGTCTTGGAGGACTTTGAACGGAGTGTCATTTACGTGTAGCTACCTGTATTTGTACATTTACGGAGACCAGAGTTTCTCGAAAGCCACCCTGCCTGCTCCTCTTCAGAAGTCAGCTGTACACCATGAAAATGATATTCAAAAACTACAGATAAGTTGCTGGTGGACCTCCAGCCTTCGTTCAGTCCTTGTCAGGACAAACCCAATCTAAACTTTAGTTTCAACCTTTTTTTGATGAATGGATGCCAGAACAAGACCTTCTGTAGCCTAGGACACGTATATAGTGAATATATGAACTCTTTGACCACCGGCTTCCTGTCTGTATTACTGCACTCAAATTGGCCTCCAGGCATCTGAAAGGCAGCTAAAAAGAGCTGGTCAAGTGCAGCCAACGGAGTCCATGTGAAAGCCAAATCTGTGTCCAGTTCGTGTCATCTCAAGGATGACACTAGCAGCAAAGATACTAAAAGATTGCCACAGAAGAAAGATGTCTTTTTTTTCTTTTCATTTTTGCCTGGGCTTTTGCCAAGGCTTTTCAGACAATGCTCCTTATTTAGGCAAAACCACTGTTGGAATCTTGCTTGCATTTGCCCTCAGTACTAATCTGACATTTTTCCTTCATTTTTGAAACCTTTTACTTTATTTTGACTCCATCCTGACACCTCTGGATCATTTTATCTGAGTAGCAGGTAAAAAAAAGACACTAGGCAAGCTGACAAAGATGGTCAGATATATAGTAAAGATTTTTCCTTTCAAGAACAGGGTAAAACCTATTTTTCAGATTGGAAAATGAACTTTGGGATGCAAAGGAGGAAGCTGTATGAGTAGAACTATGAAGGTGAATAATGAATCAAACTGGAGATGCAATGAAACTAGTAGGCAGCAGGCCTTAAACAAATCCAAGGGTTAGACCCCCAAATTCTTTTTTTTAATTTCTTTCCCCAAACTTTTCAAAGAATCAGTTGCTGTCTGCTCTCAGAGTTACACTACTGATCTGGTGGGCCTGCTTGTGTGATCCAGTTCAGCATTTTTTGCAGCTTTATTTATACAAAAAGATGCCCTCCAAAGGCTATTGAGTCAAGGTGGTCAGTATTTATTGCTGTTTCCATGGTTCGAGACAAATGCATGGCTTTAGGTTTTGTGCAGCAGTGAAGTTTTCAAGGGCATGCTGGGCATGCCCAATTCTTTAAAAGTGTTAATTGCTTGAGGCAGACAAACATATGACCTTACTGTAGGAATGAGTTCTTTCATTGCATATACAAGTGGAGGATGAATCCATCCTTATGACGAAGAAGAGAACAGTCTCCAGAGACAAAAGAAACAGTCTCAGAATTAGAGATTTCCCCTTCCTGATCTGCCAAGCTGTTTGTGCCAAAGGTCAAGGGCAGATACCCTTCAGTAATGTCAAACTACAGGGTCAAAAAACAGGGCAGATTTTTTCTGCCTGCTATGCTGTGCAGCTGTGGACATTTTTAAAAACAAACCCATTTTAGGCTAAAGCTGATCAAAACACCTTCCAGCTTCAATTAGTGCAGATCGTTTTAAGCAAAGCTGACCTGAGAGAACGTGACTATTGAAGATAATTCAGCTGTGTGGTGGCAATTCAGTCCGATCTTGGTCTCCTCCGCAGTTTCACACATGCATGGATGTACTTCAGCAGATAAGTTCTGGGCATTGAAATCTTGTGGAAGTTCTGAAAACAATGACCATGGCCTCAACTCTTCATCCTGAGTCCTCTTCACCCCTACCCATGCAGTGCTGTTAGGTACAAAGCAGCCAGGCAATGTGAAGCTTGCCAGCACTGTCTGCATGGGCGGGAAGAGAAAGAGAGGAAACAACTGTTTTCTTGAACACAGCATTCTTACTGCCATTGTATTCTTTGGATTTACTGTCTTCAGTTTTTCTCAGCTGACTGCCTTAGGGCCAATTGGGTTTTCTTGAGGATGTTAGTAGCATGGCTACACTGCCTGGATTTTTGCAAGAAGCAACTGCCTGAAACAGTCCTATCTCTTCCTTTTCATAGTTTCAGGACAAAACTTGTACAGTAATCACATCTCTGAAAGCACATCTTCATGTCTTGTGATGGAGATAAGTTGACAACCTACTGAACCTGTACAAATAGTAATAGGGTTAAGGGTCTTGGTATAATCCTTACTGAAATGCCCTAGATTAAGAAAAAAAAAAAAAAAAAAGGTAATGTAACAAAATTTAACAATTCAACTAAAATAAAAATGACTTAGTGGACCACTGCAAATGTTTGCACAAGTGCTACAGATGCACATTTTTAAGAAATGCTTTCAGAAACCATTCTTAGCTAGAAAATTCACACAAATATTATTTTTTGAGGGAGGTAAGCTGAAGATCACGTCTCTGTGGACCTTATATTCCAAATTGATTTCCTCTGCCCCCAAAACTAATCACCTCAGAGTTTGTATTGAGAGATAGGTTCTAATTCCAGCAAAACAAGTCTATGTGCTGTGCCCACTGGGCCAGTCAGCATCCATTTGTGCTGTATTTAGAATTTTACTTAAGATTACAAAATAGTGCTTTTACAAGATCGTGCTTAACTGAGATTAATGGTAATCTACATTTTAAATATAAGGCTTCCTTTAAACCAGTTGAATCTTGCAGATGGGCTTCACAGCTGTAGTACAGTAGCACCAAGTTGTTAGTGCATCGGTACTACTAATTTATATGACAGCAATGCCTGAAATGAGCAAGGAGATACTAAATGATCCCTAGCAGTCTGATAGTAACTTCAGTCATCAGGGTTGTAGTCCAAGCATTAACTGCAAAGTTATCGTTTGATGTGCCTGATGAGACCTAATTGATGGCTGCCTGCTCTTAATAAACCTCTTCCTTCTTGGGTTTTAAAGGAAATAAAATTTATTTTATTTTTTTTTAATGACTACAATAAACACCAGTGATAGGATTTATCTCATTAACTTTGGACATCTACACCATAAGCATCCATAGCTGAGCTAGTCGATCTCTGTGCCTTATTGACAAGGAGGGGAAGAAAGCAGTGATTCATCTAACCTCTTTATATGTCTGCTTCAGGATGATCTTCATTATACCCTGGCCTCCCTTGACTGTATTGGCAATTTGCACTGACTGTACAAATTAACTGGAGTGCCTGTCTCAGACTAGATGTCTGTGTTTTGTCAGATGATTCCCATTTGATGTGTTCAGTAAAGGCTTGTTCATTGGTGAGCTTTGTGTATGTCTACAAAATGTGAATAACTATGGTTAGCTAGAAAACTTAATTTCAGATTTTCTTGAATGCATCATTAGCGAAGTACTAAGGGTAGTTTCTAAGGGCAATGGGAGGTATAATGTTTAAAGATACTATGTTGGCATGTTTTTTCTTCTAGGTTGGCATTGCTGAAGAAGAGTGGTGAAGAAGATTGGAAGAGCAGGCTCAGCAAAAAGCAAGAGTATGCAAAAGTGTCTGCCACTGATCGTAGTGCACAAATGCAAGAAGTTGAGCAGCTGTTGAAGAAGGTAATTCTATCCATTTTATATTTTTTTTTGAAAAAACATATTGCTTGAAATGCTTCAGCTTTGATGATGCATCCAACAAGACAGGCATGCCTAATATTAGCTACTAGCTCTTGCTACTACTTTTGTTTAAAGACGTGCTTGAAAAACAATTCTCCCAACATAAGAGCTCTTCAAACAAGAATGTCTTCACTGTCTTGGTGCATACAGTATTGGTCAGAATGCCTTCACATCAGCAGATTGCAAAGCAGTAAGTGGGCCTGTAAGGCTTCTGGAATGTTTACAGGTATAATGATTAAGGTTTTCCTACACACACACACCAAAGTATGCGAAACTGGCTTAAGACTTGAATTGTTTTCTTTAGTAAGGGTTCTTGGAAGAATTTAATGTCCCTAAAGGTGTGTTGTCTCTGTGCATATGCTTATTCTGAGCAATAATTTTGGATCCTAGTAGCACTAAGGAAATGCAAGTGTGAGAGCATCCATGAGTCGTTTGTCCCTTGGTTATCTTGCATGATCTTTGGTGTTTGTGGATGGCCAGAACCCCCTGGACAAGGATTTTATCTGTCTTGTTAGTGTTAGTGAGTAGAGTGGGAGATGGGTAGGAAGGTGTGGATGGATTATTGAGAGATTTGCTTCAAGAATGGACTCCCAGTTCAAACTAATGTAGATTCACTTCTCTGCAGAGTCTAGTATTTCAAAAATGACAGTGTTAAATAAAATGGCTGTTCCAAAAGCATTTAATTTTTCAAGGAATTTTTCCACAGAGGACAAGCAGAGATAAAATTGGTATTATAAATTTTACTACTGGGAACAATAATCTTGGGATCTAATCATTTAGTTGTGAAAATACTGCTTCTATTGAGTAGTATTGGTAAGCAAGCAATAAAAAGACTCCTTCTTCCATTGGTATATTACAAAAAAGGTGTTGTTACAGTCTGTCCTTATTGAGGATAAATCTGTGCCTCAACTTGCAGCCCATCAATGGTTGTGTGTTAACTGTACAGAAAATCAAGCAAATTGATCTTTACAGTTTGGTCTATGGGTTTTGTTTTCTATTTGCTGTGTGGACTTGCTCACAAATTCAGTCGCAAGTTTGAAGATGTCCTAAAGCACAAATTGTTTCACTGAGGAAAGCAAAGTTGTGGTCACATTTTTAACAGGCTAGTCTCCAAAATGACAACTGTTGAGATCAGATTACAAATGTTCTGTAGCTAAAGACAATGGAGCTGAGAAAAAGCTTTAAGCAGCTGCCAAGATTTAGGCAGAGATGAAACCTTTGTTCTCTCTTTTTACTCCCTGGCCCCCATATCCTCCCTGTTGTGCTACCATGTGCAGCAACACCACTCAGCGCAGCACAAGTTAGGCTTTTAAAGTAAGAGAGCATGAAGTGCTTGAAGGGTTCGAGCTTTGATGTGACAATGCTAGCAGTGGGAGCTTCTGTGACACAGGGTCACCCACTGTGTTGGTTCATGTTAGCTCTTGGCCATTTAGAGCCTGAGCCAGAGGATTTTTGCACTTCTGCCAAAATGTGGGTGAAATCTTTAATATATAAGAAAAAAATGTCAGTAGTTTTGTCAGACACAACTGTATTGATATTTGTGATGCTGATTCATTACGTGTGTGACAAATAATGTAGAGCTTTGTCCACATCGACCACACTGCTTCCAACACATCACTGTCAGATGTCCTCACATCTGGAAATACTGCTATTTATAATTCTTCAGTGTGGTGGCTATTACCCTGCGAGGACCACGAAGCAGCATGCCACAGAAGTACCTACTTGTAGAAGAGCCTCTTTATAATGTACTTCAGAAATTTACTGCTTGCTGTTGCTGAATTTGCAATAAAAGTGCAGGATCTGAATTGACTACTGTGTTTGGAGCTAGTTAAAATACAGTTTCCACACACAGCAGTCTTGCATTGGCAGCAAGAGTGTGTACACTTCAGGCATTATTGTTAACCAGCAGGGCACGACAGAAGTTTTTCTAGATGCTGTATGTCACTGTTCTTAATGTGGTCAAGTTCACCTTTTTAGGATTTTTTTTTTTTGTCTTTAGAAAGGTTGTTTAACTCATTCTAGAGGTTTGCTTATTGAAGCATAGCTATATAAAATAGAAGTTATCAGAGTACATTTAGATTTCTTGTAATCAACAAAAGTTGAAATATTAATATTAATAAAATGGCTACATTAAGTAGTGCTGTTTGATCTCTTCTAGTCAAAATGTTTCTTCACAGTTGTATTCATGTTGAGATATTTCTCTAAAGGTGTTACAATCATTTATATGTGGGCTAAACTGTAGAAAAGCCATAAAATTTATGGAAAAGCTGACAGAGAAACTTAAAATGGGGAAAAAGTAGAATAAGGAATTAACTCAAAGTGATAGAGACTTGGGGGGGGGGGGGGAGTTGCGATTTACATGGAGGTCCAGCATCTGTTTTAATGATTGCTGCATATAGGAGGAAAATCTGTTGGAAGATGTGAGACTTCTTAAATTACTTACATGTACACTAAAATATACTTGGACAACTTAAAGGATTGCTCTATCGTCAGGGGAACAACTGTAGGCTGTGGAATGTCTTAGAAAAGTATCCATTTTATTTTGGAAAAATATTTTGGATTCGGTATATTTTTTTTCTCTGTGTAGAAAACATAACTAACTTTAAAGTCTTAGTATCAAAACAGTGGGACTTACTGGAATGAAGATTCCTGTTTTATAGCTGGCCATTTTAACGATGTCCCTGATTAATGGGATTACCAGCTGCACCACAGTAGCACTGAAGCAGTGAATGACATTTGAAATGCACTTAATTCTTATGGCGAGCTTGTATTGCAGCTCAGTACTGGTGTTAAAGGCCAGGACGGAGCAGTCAATTCCAAATTACTCAGAGATGAAGCGTATAGAAATCTTAAAGGAGGTAGGCCTTTAAAAAGTGACCTTTAGGCAAAACATTAGTCTCCTCCTGTGGTAATAGTTTTCTCCATTTCAGATATGGCAGCCACCAAGTGCTTGTACCCAGTGCTAATCACAGCTGAAGCTTTAATGGCTAGGCTTCATTTTGGGCCACTCCAACGAGCTGCAGTTGTCCCATGCTGTGCAATGTTCTGTATTAACCTAGAGAAAGGAAGAAGAATTATCATTGTTAAAGCCATGTCTTAATCAGCTTTGGGTAAGCCCAGCTCTGAGGCAGGGGTTATTCGTAGGCTTTGTTTAGAATGGTAAATTCACCTTTGCTAAGCGCCGTGGCTTAGTGCTTCCCTCCAGATGGTTTTTGAGTATCTCAGTTTTAGTAAATGTTCTTTCCTTTTGTCCTGAACGTAGGTGGCTTGTTGGTTGATTAAACTTGCTGCAGAATTGTTCCCATCTTGGCTGACATGGTTCATCATGTTACTGGTGCATGAAAGCAGAGTGATAAAGATTAGCAGCATACAAAATGTGCATCTCCTGACTGGGCTGATTAGTGTTGTGACCTGTTGTGATGTTACTAACATCTTTAATTCTTGCATGGAGTGGCTTTGGTGAACATGCTGTTGTGTTACGAAAACATTTTTGGTCTCTGGCTTTCCAAGAGGGAAAATGCTTCTAGAAGATTAAAAGATTGAGATTTACTTCATCTCAAGACCCTGGGGAAAATGAGTCTGTTTTCCCCGATCTTCACCTCTGGCAGTCCAGTTCTTTTCTAATTCCTTTACTTTGCTTCTGTCCTTCTCATAGGAACCTGTATATGCTTCTACTTACTCTCCTGTTATACCTGCTGTCCATAAATTTCATCCTTTTCTACCTATTAATCAGGTGAGCAAACATCCACACAGTTTAAATGCTCAAAAATATCAAGTAAACACATTCTGACTTTTTTTTTTCCTTTTACATAGGGAATTAATAATCCTCTTAGTTGATTAACCAGCTTAATAAGTGCTGCTTTAAGGAAACCTAACAGGAGTGGGCAAAGAAGCAAGCTGTACACAAGAAAACAAGGAGAGTTCAGTGGAAGGTCTTGATAGATCTATGCAAATCTAATCCTGCTTTATTGCATGGCCTCCCAGCTCAGACCTGTGGTGGCAGTACTACCAGGAATCCACTCAGTTCTCCATTCTCCCCCGCCAAAATACAGCATGTGTCTCATGTCAGGAGCACTCTGGCTAGTAGGGGTAATGGTAATGAATCCAAGGAACAGTTATTCACTGCTAGAAGAGATGGTGATGATTATGGTAGAGACTACTGAAACAAAATACTTTGACTGCTGATATTTACCATTTCCACATTCACTTTCATAGAAGTTTTTGGGGGTGTTCCCAAAAACTCCAATTATTTTTTTTTTAATCAAAAATTAAATTTTGGGCTAGCAAATGAAAATCATTATTGTTACCTTTACTCTGTAAGCTCTGAGTTTAATACAGCTTTATTACTATTAGACTTAAGATAACCTGTTCATTTTATCATGATGGAGTGTAGCAGTTCTATATATCAAGAAGGTAAATGTATCATCTAACTTAATAACATAATATCCCCTCAATAGTCTGTGGAGAGAGAAAGTCCTTCAATAGCTGTTCACCTCATTTATCTTAAATGAGGATCAGTTGACCCCAAAGCAGAGAAGTTATTTGTATTACAAGGCAAATACATACCTCTTTTATATAATTCATAACAGTGGTTTTAAATGGATTCCCACTTTGAAAAATACATTTTTAGTGTCCATTTTTGGTTTGGACTCCTCCAGCTAGGGGCCGACACAGACCTTGACATAGAAAACTGTCAATACTTGTATTTCTTGTGTTTATAAAATAGAAGTAAGAAAGAAAAGAAGCTTAAAAATATAAGGCAGGCTCACAGACCACTGTGAATTGTGTTCTTGTGACCCAATGTGGCACTGCTTAGACTAGAAAATTGTAGGGTACAAAAAGGAGCACTGCCTAGGTGTGGGCCCTTCCTTAGCATGAATTCATGCTGCAGAAACAGGGGAGCACCTGTGCATACTCCCAAGAAATGTGTTGCAGTGCTAGAAGAGACCAGTGTCATCAGCCAGCCCAGGCAAGCAGTGCAAGAAAAGTAATCCCTTTATCTAGCTGTTCTTACATCAGGTTTATAACTGTTCCTCATACTTGAAGTAGTTCTTTTCGAAAAAATACGTGGTCTTTATTCTCAACTGTCTGAACATGGAAAATGCACTGCAATTTTAAGTAATTTTTAATGTAAATTACTCTCACTCTGTAGAACTTAACTCTTAACCCTCTCTTCAGTAAGAACGTGTATAAATCTGAATTAATATGAGGTAGATTGAAAGCAGAAATATTGAAAAAATATTTTAGACCTTTTCTGAAGCTTTACAAAACTATTGGCATCCTGGATAGAAGTGTAGATGCTGGAAATGGGATGAGATCTTTCAAGAAAGATCCCAGTATGGAGACTCACCATCTTCCTCCTCTCCTCAGTATTCTTGTTTATACAGTCCCGACGGATGATACCAGTTCTTAGCTGCCATTGTATGTAATCCCTCTTTCATTTGATTCAGAACTACTGCTCCATGTTTTTCCTCATCTTCTTCTATATTTCTAATTGGCTTTTTTTCTTGCTTGATTCTCTTTTCAGGTGATTGTGCTCTTAAAAACCTGGCTCACCAGCTTGTTCTGAAAACCTTTTTTTTTTAATCTATGTGATTATTCATCTTTATCACCCACCCTTCTCTTGTGTGGTGGTGTCATCCCGAGGTTCTTCTCAGCAGAACCGATTTTTTTTTTCCACATGCATGAAACCATACTGGTCAGGGATGGGATGAAGCACATCACTGCATGGCCAGGCCCTGTTTAGAAGTATTTTTTTTCTGTCAGTTAACTAGTATATAGTCTGCAAGCTGCAAAGATATTTTTATATTGCTCAAAAAAAGCTCCGAATGTCATCTGTGATTAAGTCAAATATATTAAAGAAATCAGAGGTAACTGTGTTAACATATTTAATCATACTTGATCTCATCAAACTTACCATTTTGATTAAACCTGTTTTCCATAATGCCATGTGGAATGGCATTAATTATGCAACTGTGCTTTGATTCTTTATTGATTGTCTTACAGCAGTCTTCCCATGATTGTCTGGAAAGAAACACAACTTATGTGACCTGTACTTACATGCTTCAATTCTTCTGCTGCTAAAGATTGTTCTTATCTTAGCTTTTATCAATACTATGCAATTTCCCATTTTCAAAGCTTTTTTTCTTTTTGGTTTTGCTCTGTTTTGTTTTTTAATTGGTGCTTGTGTTTGGGGCATCTCCTATGCCAGTTATTTCATGTTGCTGGATGCCAATTCTTTGGACCCTTTCAGTATTTAACTTGATTTTAAGATTTTATCATTCGTCTGTAACAAGAGATATCAGTGAAAACATAGATGTATTTTCCATTACACATACAAATGTTTCGTTGTGTATAAGTACTTCTGTGTAGTGGGAAAAGCAGCATCTTCCAAAGCTTTTACTTACTCCTGATAGGCCAAAATAATTCCTTATTTTGATATTTTTTTTTATTGGAGTCTCTAGCATCCTTTATCAAAAGGTCACAGGTATGAATTTGAGATTTTTATTAATTTTATATCTTTCTTCATTTTTTTTCCTATTTGGAAATAAAATTTGCACTTTGAAGACTGGCAAGGCTTATATTTCTCACAATATCTTCCCTCGAGCAGAATGTGTTTTAGCCAGCTCATTCCTCCAGAAATGCTGCCCTTTGGCAATTGTGCAAGCTATTTAAACTACTCCCAATTACCAAGGGTATTTGTTATGAATTTTTTTTACTGACAATTGCCTTGGCTCATACTAGTTCTCTAGCTATAGAAAATTGTTCTTTCTTTTAAGCACAGCATATGCTTTTGTTTTTCACCAGGACTGTTATGATGAGTTATATGGGTTAGGGATTGCTTGCTGTCCATTCAGCTCATCATTTTTGAAGTTCATTTGTTCATTAATAGGGGAAGGTGGGAGTCTTGGTGCATTAGGAAGAGATCTGTTATGAAATTGCTTCAGGTTTTGTGGTATACGCATCCAGGCTGATTTTCAGGAACTTGAGGATGTTTTGCCCAATGGAGCAGCTTTAAATCTTCCATTAAAAAGAAGTTTGTTTATGATGTTAGAAAGCTACTTACTGTCTTCTGTTCTTTGACACTGCTCCAGATTTACTCATGACCTTTCTTAAAATTTATGTGTGCAGCGATTAATGCAGACACATTCCAGATCTGTGCCTTCAGAATTTCCAGTAGCTCTGCACATTCTTCATGTATTCTCTAGAGGGAAAACGTGAAATTAAGCCCCCATCACTTGAGAGAGAAAACAAACAAACAGAACTCACCAACATATAAAATACTACGTCTTCTTGCCTCTTCACTTCTTTTCATATTGTAATCAAAGACAGCATCCTTGCTAAATTAAAAATATTTGGTTTGTGTTTCAAATTTCACTTGTGGTTTCGTTGGGTGTTTGTTAATTTCCTCACCAGAACTCCTGTAATGCGTTGCTATGATTTTTTTTCTGCCAGCTGCTCATCCCAGAGGTGGCTGTGCTTCCAACATTGGAATGAGTGGAGATTGAGGAAAACAAGTAGGGGTTGCTTTCAGTGTTTCCATTTAAAGTATTCAGAGGCTTTTATGGAAGAGAAAGATATACTCTAATAGACTTGCATTTTTTATATTTCTGTTGAACATTTTGGAGCTCTAGGGAAAATTCTCAGTGTTTTATCCAGATTATCATGACTGGCAGTCATAGTGTCTGGCTGCCCAACTACCTTTCCTGATAAATTGGGTGCAAACATTACTGCAGAAGGTTACAGAGGTATATGGAACTAGAGGGAGGAGTGGAGGGCTTGCATGTTCTAGTCCTTGTAATACAAGGGCTTGTACTACTACTACAAGCCACTTTCTTGGCTTGTCTTTACACTTCTGCCCCATGGATGCTGCCCATGGTACACACTGAAAGCCGTAAGAAAGTCTCTATTTCCCTGTGCCCTCTGTAGCCACAACAGTTCTTGTAAAGTTTTATTTACAGGGTTAACCTTGGGCCAATTTCTTCAATGCTGTTAATTTAAGGAAAATAAATAAATAAGAATATGTGAGTTTATATCCCTTCCTTGTATCTTGACACCAAGAAGAGTGTTTACCTCACATGCACAAGCTTTTGGGTTCTTTTTCAGTTCAATTCTTCTGTGGTTGTATGAGCTAGTGCTTTGCTAAAGGTTTACATTTTCATGTGTTTTTTCAAATCTAGCAGTTAATTTGTGAAAAAAAAAAGTCAAATAGCACACAACTTGAAAATCATTCTAGAGCTGACAGCCCCATGCACTAGAATGTTTGATGTCTATGCGGTACAATCCCTGAAACATTGCTACTTTTTTAAGCAAAGTGCATTGAAGCAATGTTTCTTTGGCCTAACCTAACTACAGCTGAGAATGTAAATTCCTTCCTATTTAATGTACCTCCATCAATCCTGTGTGTTAGGAGGGCACTAAGATGCTTAATGCTCCTAGCTGCTTCTAATCGCTCAAGCTGTTGGGTGCTACTCTGTAAAGAAAGCAAGGAAAGCTGAGGGTGACCCATAAAAAAAGGTGAGGGGGGAAATGATCACAGTCATTGGAAAAATATTCAGAAGAGCAAACTGACCTAGGACCTAAAGTGAACAGCCTCTGAAGAGATAAGGCTGCTAATCCTGCCTGGAAAATGAAGTTGCTGTAAGAGCGTGGTTCAGAAATGACAAACTGAGGTTCCACTTAGTTGTTATTCCCTGTGCTACCTGCGAATTTGCACACTTGAAAACATTTGCTGAAAGTCAGGTTAGTGATCTCAGTAGTGTAGCAAGTCACATTTCAAGAGAACGAGGTCTGGAAAACTATGTCACATCCAGAGTAAATGGTTTGTTTTGCTTAGAGGGATGCTATTTGCCTTGGCCAATAGTTTCAATAAAAGGTCAAAGAACATAGACCAAAACCTTATCTTCACAGTCTAATGAGGAAGCAAAACAATGAGGCTTGTAAGGGCCGGGGTTACTAAGCTCTCTCTGTGACTTTCCTTTAGTAGCTTGTTGCTCCTGTTCTCTTGCCTCTACAGCTGGCATTTGAAATGTTCACCCAGTCCTTTGCTATGTTCGGGTCGGTTTACTTATTTTTAAACATCTCTTTCTCTCTTCCCCCTTAAAAATCAGAGGCTAGCAGATAATCAGGAGAGTCAAATGACTATTGAAGAAAGAAAACACCTGATTACAGCTCGAGAAGAAGCCTGGAAATCCAAGGGTAAAGGAGCAGCCAATGACTCCACGCAGTTCACTGTAGCTGGCCGAATGGTTAAAAAAGGTCAGTGATGAAATGATCCCAATATAAACAAGCCGCTGCTTATCTGTCTAGTCAAAATAAAGTCAGGCTAAAGCTAAGCAGAAACAGTATCCATGTTTAGCAAGAGGAGGGCTGTTTATATTCAAACAAATATCACTCCATAAGGCTGTTCTCTCTAGCTTCTTGTGGCTGTTGGTATTGATCCATTTTTTTTCTGCTCTACTGCACTACTATCCAGTCGTTACAGGGATCTGTCTTGGCTGGTGATCATCAATCACTTAAATGTTCATGTGTTTCATTTTTCCTTCAAATACAATCCAGAGGGCACAGTTGGATTATTCTTCCTTATTTATTTCTCATTTGAAAACCCAGGTGCAGTTTTTAGAGAAAAGTTGTGAAATCTAGCCATTGCTGTTGCTGGCACTTGCCCCGCTCCTAGGATCTCTGGGAATATTTAGCAAACATGTGTTATTTTTATGGATGATGTTTTGGACGACAACTTCAGAGTTGTGTTTGGCTCAGGAAATCACTGAACAGATTTCTGCGTAGAACCAGGGAGTAGAAGTGACATGGGAGCAATGCTGACATCTTTGGGATCATGAAATTCAGCCCATCACTGTTTCCAGATGCAATTATTCTCTGGAAGTGGACAGAAATATGTGAAGGTTGTCCATGGCAGAATACAGCTGTTTATGCAGTGGGTCTGGGAAGATGATAGTTTTGGAAGAAGGTACCTAAACTGATCTCTTGTAGCTAGAGAATAATAAAGTTTGCTCTGTGACAAGAAACTGGTTGTTAAACACAACAATGAACCTTGAGTTTTATGACAACCACCCAAGAAACATACTGTGGATTGAAGGCAGTATTACAACAGGGAGTAAATCTAATTGCAGTCTAGAACGCACTCTGTTTGCAGATAAAACAGATGATACTGACAATTACATCTATTAGCAGTGTGCTTTAGCTGCTGCTTACATCGTTTTGCCGCGAGAGATGCTAGTGATCAGTGTTTCAAGACTAACCTGTTTTGGAGGGTCACCAATAAAATGTGATATTTTGCCAAATACGTTGATCTTGTGAAAGGAAGAGAAGATGATAGCATTTGTTCTTAATAGGAAAAGAAAAATATCCTCTGTACCTAACTCTGTACCTAAAGGATCTCTTTAGTTACTGTAATCAGTCTTGTGGAGAAACAAGGTAATCCAGTGACAGTGACATCAATAAAAGTAGCCCGAGTGGGATTTTATGCAGATGTGTGCTATTTCTGTTGCCTAGAAGAAGAAATTATCATGATAGGTTTTTAATTTAAGGGATGATGAGAAAGCAATGCAAAATTAAATCCTTGTTACATACGGGTGCACAGATGCTGTATTTTAATTGCTTCTTACAGCTTAAAATTTTTCAGTCCTACTCAGAAGGTGATTCTTGACTAACATCTGAAGCAGATCTCATTGTGGTCTTGTGGATTAAGTCCTGGGAGAGCTGCTTAAAAGCTGTGTCCTCTCAAATACATCGTGTTGAAGGCTTTACCAATTGACTTAAAGCCTGCTGAATAATTGAGTCTCTTAGGTAACGGGAAAAGTGTGTTTATGGAAAAACTACTTGATTATATTTTAAATCTGTGCTGGTGTTTGGCAATTATGACTTGCTAGGACTTGCAGTAAAGGTGGTGGAAAAATGGTTAGTGTAGTTTCTCTCAGCACAGCATTGGTTTATCTGATCAGAACAATTAATGACTTAAACTTATGTGACTCAGTAATTAGTAAGCTATGGCTAAGTGGAGAACAGCTATTAGAGGAAGGCTTAAATATCATTTTCCTCCCTCACTGAAAACCTAGGCAACAATGGTTAATAGATGTAATCTTCACTACAGTATGCTTTTCCACCTAATCAGAAGCACTAAATCCATAGAGCCCAATTTGTTTTACTAGAGCAACAGATTTGTATCAAAAGAACAAAAACGTCCTTTGATTTTTATCTACTGAGTTGAAAATGAATTGCTTCATGATAGTTACTGAGGAGGGAGAAGAGCACAAATTCAACAATTTTGCTTGATATAGTGAGTATTCTTCCATTTCTGTTTTTCTGCTTCCCTGTAGAAAAATACAGGGAATCCTGTAGGACAACAAAACAAAACAAAACAAAAACACACACACAAAACAGCCATGCTCAAGAATTACTGCTTAATCCAGGGACTGTATTCACAGGTCAAATGCATCCTGCTATGTTTATTTAAAATAGTTTTGGTTAAAGAAGGGTCCAGGCAGGGGAGACAACACTAGGGTCTGGGTAATTTCCCTGCTCTTTTTTTGCACCTTTTTGTACAGAATGGTTGCGTGTTTCTAGCGTGTGGCCTGGGTAGAACTCAAGTCCAAAATGTAAACCAAGTGACACTTGGAAAATAGCTTTGTTCTTGTGAATGGGGCAGTTTCTGAGATTGCTGTTGATTTAAGGAATGGGCAGGGCAGCACACTCCCAACATCACTGATACAACACTTGTGGAGGCAGGGGTAGTATAATGGACTGCAGGAAATGGCAAGGCTCAGCTCTTTCCCCTGTATAGCTTGCTCTCTTACTGTTCAGATGCGGTCTGACGTGAGACTGTTTCTTCTGTTCTCTATTGTTATGCAGGCCTGGCTTCTCCAAGTGCACTAACACCAGTAGCATCCCCTTTCAGTAACAGGCAGAAGTCTACCACTCCAGTGACAAAGCCCTTGGAAGGTAAGGAACAAAAATGGCTGAAATAAGTTTAGACTTTTTTACTTGCCATGACTTAACCAGTTTTGCTTTCTGTTTTGCTTAGAAATTGAAGCCAGGCCTGATATGCAATTGGAATCCGATATGAAGCTCGACAAGCTGGAGTCGTTCTTGGGAAGGCTGAATAACAAAGGTCAGTACAATTACCAAAGAAGGCAATGTATTCACTCAGACTTCACTAAATCACTTGAAGTACTTCTAAGTTAAAATATCTGGTAACAGAAGCTGAATATTGCTTTGTTCAGACAATACTTTCTGATTGTTCAGCTTGTTTTCCTGTTTCAGTCTTTGCTGAATTTTATCAAAAAACAAAAACAAACTATTGCATTACATGTATACAACAGAATAAATCACAAATACAAAAAAGTGCAACTTTCTTTTTTCTCCACATACGATGTACACATTCTTATTGAGAGCAAAATTTCTGAAATCTATACACTCAAGACACTGAACCGCATTGAACATATACCATGAAACAGCTTTAAATGTTTTTTAAACTTACTAAATTGAAGATATGACACTAAGCTGCTCCCAAGCACAATTCATCCACCTTCCTGATTTTTGAAAATTGATTTTCTGTAGCAGCTCATACAGCTTCCTTGAACAATTTGTTGGCCATATATAAAGCTGTCTAGAGTCCTCTAGTTGTTTCCATCTTATATGTTAGTCTTCCATGTTGTATGACAAAAATTCTTTTGTGCATTGTAGTGTCAAATACTGAAAATAAATGCATTCACATTTGAGTAGCAGAGGCACTAGCATTGTATAATGATTGCACTATACTAATGTCAAGTAGTGACTTTCCACTTGTAGTTTTAGTAGATCTTTCAAGGCAAGGATTTGTTTGGTCAGAGGCACCATGGAATACACAAGACCATAAAATGCATATAACATCCTACCAAAACAACACATTTTTGATAGCGCCTAACTTTGTATTTCGCCATTTTTTCAACCATTTTGTAATAAAGATCTTTGCGTATCAGTAGCACTTACGGTCCCACTTTATCATTTCTTTTCCTACAGACATTTCTACCATGTTTCCCTTGAATTCCATCAATCAAAGAAAACCAAAGCAAAACCACAACAACCCTGTTAACTTCTTCTACAGTTAGAAACTCTAATTCAGTTATTTAATGCATGGGTTCTTTTCCTGCAGTTGCTGGGATGCCAGAGACAGTATTGACAGTTACAGGAAAATCTGTGAAAGAGGTGATGAAGCTGGATGATGATGAAACATTTTCCAAATTTTATCGCCATGTGGATTTCCCTTCCTCCTCAGTGCCTTTGGACCTTGATGAGGACTTTGATGCCATCTTTGATCCCTATGCACCAAAGTAAGATTTACTATTTTCATTGTTTTGAATGCAGCTATAGGGGTGGTGGTCAAAAAGTTCAGCTTTAAGGTATTTTAGTAGATATCTTAGTAGATATGTTAGTACTGGGCATGTCCATTTCTTCTACATATATTTGAAACTACTCTTCAGTCTGGATCAGTGAACTGATTCTGATTTTATTACAAACAGCACACTCCAAATCAAAGCCAATCTCCTGTCATTAGATGCTTCTGACTAGCAACTGAAACTCAACTAATAATTTTAAACACTGTTTTTCAGGTTAATATCTTCTGTAGCAGAGCACAAACGTGCAGTGAGGCCTATGCGCCGAGTTCAGTCTTCAAGAAATCCCCTGAAAATGCTGGCAGCAAGAGAAGATATACTTCATGAGTACACTGAACAAAGACTGAATGTTGCCTTCATGGAATCAAAGAGAATGAAAGTAGAAAAAAGTAAGCTAACAGGATGGTTTGTACAAGCCACTGTCTTGCTAATTTAATTAAAAACAAAACACAGAAAAAAAAAAAAAAAGGAATAAAACATATTCTCCAGGAGACCATAAATTAGTTGAGGTATAAGGTTGAATGTAGGTTGGCCTAGGAGGTCTGAAGAAAAGGGCATGTTTGATTTCCTCAGGGGAAGCTACCTGCAGCCTCCTGTTGTGCATATTTATTTATAGCTGTCACCTTGTGCAGAGGTAGCATTGTTACACTTGCAGGGTGAGGGCAGGAGATCAAGCAAAGCAAATCTAGAAAAATACTATGCTGTGGGGTTAGGGGAAGTCGGGAAGAATAGGTAAATTTTTGTTCAAGTACACTAGCTTCAATTTTGGGTCCTTGTATTCTTTCAAACTGGAACTAGCTTTCTTGACTCCCAAAGGTTAATTTCCATAAAGGATCTGATCTGTGCTCTGTAGCAGGGCTTTGTGTTTTGCTTGTGACATTGCTCTCTCCTGAGAACCAGACTGACAGCATGAGATGATATTGTTAAATTATATCAAAGGTTTGTCAAGCCGCTTTTAACATTTGGAGTGCAACTTTTCTTCATAAAATTTGAGTAAAAGGAGATCATTTCTAAAAGTTGCCTGTATTGTTGAAACACTAATGATATGTCTAATACTTTATTGCCATTTGAGGAGAAGCATTTCCCTGAATTATAAATTCATAAACTGCTTTGTCTTTGGTTGCAAAATAAGCAGAAGCAGCCAAGAATTTAAGGCTTTAAGTTTACAGTAAAACACGACTAATTCTTTGAAATATAAGTGGCTGTTGCATCACACTAGCTGAGACAAATTTGAAGTGAATTTGAGTTCATTAGCTTTGGCGACTCGGGTCTCTTTCATCATTAATCACGTATATGGCATTGAAGATCTGCACAGTACTTCACAAAACATTGGGTAAGTCATGTTTCTTACTGAAGGTAGTATTTCTGCCAAAGATCATAATTCTGACACTGACAGTTTAGTTTTGGATGGTATCTGGAGACTTAGGTACTACTAAACCCACAGATTCTTGAGGGTAGCAGTTAATCTACATTCAACTTGTTTTTTAGTGTTGCTATTGAGGAGGGGAAACCTGGAAATACGTGAGGAAAATATTTTTTGTAATGCAGCAACCAAAGCTATTTTGAATATAATTTTGTCTTTTTTTTGTGTGTGTGTTTTTTCTCCATTTCTTTTCTTTTTAATGTGCAAGTGTCCACAAACTCAAATTTCTCAGAAGTAGCACTTGCTGGCCTGGCAAGCAAGGAGAACTTCAGCAATGTTAGCCTGCGGAGTGTTAATCTCACAGAGCAAAATTCTAACAACAGTGCTGTGCCATACAAGAAGCTAATGCTGCTGCAAATTAAAGGTATGCTAGAGCTGTTTTTTACTTTCTGCACATTCTGGGCTGATTGAAATACGTGGGAGTTGCCATCACAATTGAATGCTTACTTTGTTCTAGGAGATCTCCAGGTCAAGATTTATGCACAAAAGCTTTTCTCTTTTCACACTAAGAGAAAACTGTGTGACAAATGCAAAACCTTCCCAATAGGTGTATGTTTTCTAAAGAGAAAACAGAATGTTTCAGGAATTACAGCTACCTCCAGTAGAAATTGTTGGACTGTCCAATTTTTCTAGTGTTCAGTGTAATTTGGAGGTGAACTGACAATGTTTTTGCTCCACTTCCTTTTACATGACATAGCAATGTATCTGATTCTGCAAAATAATAGCTAGTTTTTTTGGCAAAGTAAAATCCTTAAAACTTTTTACTGACTTATGAAACCGTCTCATACCTTCCCTGAAGCACATGTAAATGATTTTAGAATTTGGCTGCTCCTCTGCCATTTACAACTGATTTCTTTCCAGAAGGGCATAAAGTTGTTAAAGCAAGAACAGGAAATAATAGAAATATTAGCTGATAGGAGGCAACAAATTTTGCTTCCTGTGAGAAAACCCTTCCTCCACCATAATTCTTCTTTTTTAACAGTCCTTTTCCATATAGTTTGCTAAATGTGCCAGGAGTGTTTGTCTTTCATTCAGAACAATTAGACTTTGGCATTTGATGGCATTATTCATAGGAATATAATTAGCTTTGTTTTATCTTTAGGAAGAAGACATGTTCAAACAAGATTAGTTGAACCAAGGGCCTCATCACTGAACAGTGGAGACTGTTTCCTGTTGTTAACTCCACACCTCTGTTTCTTGTGGGTAGGAGAGTTTGCAAATGTCATAGAAAAAGCAAAGGTAAGTGCTAGTTCTTTTTTTTTTTTTTTACTATTTATTTTCAGAACTATCACAGCATACATCTCTTTGATGTAACTGAGCCTTGGTGCCACTTGTCTCAATAAATTTGTGTGTAACAAAGTCAGGTAGATATGCAGGTTTCCCATAAACATGTTTAAGCCTGTGCACTGAATGAAAGCTGACATAGGAGCATGTAGGTTGCAAAGCTGCAAGAGAAAAGAGGATATCCTCAGGAAATGAATTTGCACACAAACAAAAAAAAAGTCTGAATTGCAGGATGTCCTTTTATTCCCATGTTCGTTAAGATCAAGTCTTGTTTTAAGGCAAATGAAAGAATGAATGTATTTCTGTAACTTTTTTCTCTACTGTCTGTTTATTTAGGGCAACAAATAATAACTATTTCTACTGTTATTTCATGTATATATATTATCTACCTTTGCCTTCTCGTTGAATGCCATATACACAAGTGTTCCAAAGGTTTATGCAATCCTGTTCAGATAACTCTTAATCTCCTAGGCTTCAGAACTTGCAACTTTAATTCAAACAAAGAGGGAACTTGGCTGTAGAGCTTCATATATACAGACTATTGAAGAAGGAATAAATACCCATACCCATGCAGCCAAAGACTTCTGGAAACTCCTTGGTGGCCAGACAAATTACCAGTGTAAGTATTCTTACGGTTACAGTATCTGCTGCTTTATCACAATAAAATAGTTGAGTTGGTTCTCTCTAGAAAAAAGTAATACAAAATTAACATCTGATTATGTTTGACAATCCTTTCCTTAAGCTGCTGGAAGTCCTGAAGAAGATGAAATGTATGAAGCTGCCATAATAGAAACAAATTGCATTTACCGCCTCGTAGAGGATAAACTCATTCCTGAGGACGACTACTGGGGAAAGATGCCAAAATGTACCCTGCTACAACCAAAAGAGGTATCGTGCCACTTACTGCTCCTGTGGTAAGTGCAGGAACATAGAGCTGATAAGATTTTCAGTAACTGCAAATGCTCATGGAGAGGCTTCACTGAAAATTGGTTCTTTTGTGTTTATGGACATGTTGCTGTATAGTGTGTCCTTCAGGTCTCAAGAAATTTTAGCGTGTTATATTTAAAGTGAAATACTATTTTAGGAAGTGTAAATCTTTTTGTCAATGGTGGCTTCTAACACTCAAAAATTATGCAGTACAAAACAGGAAGCATTTCAGAAAAACAAAAAATAAAAAACTGTTTCCCATTTCAAGCATTTTTATTTATATCCTTCGTAGCCTTTCTTTCACTTTTTTCACCGTTTCACTCCTCTAAGAGCAAATTAGAGCAGATACCTGAAATAAAGACATGATGCACTTTACTGAACACATTCAAGGTGCTGCCTGTGTGCTGAGCCAGTCACCCAGGCTGCATGTTCTGTCAGCCTTCCTGTTACGGGATGAAGTACAGGTCTGCACCTCAGAGAAGCTTGCTGTAGCTAGACATCATTCAGTCATGCAGCAGAATCGGTTTTTGAGTTGTCAGAGCTCTCTAGTCTGCTAGTGACTTAGCTATCACCTAATGACACACCTCATAGTATCCCCAGTACTTACTTCAGTAATCATTTTGGTGCACATCAGTCCTGTGCAGGCCTAGGAGTTGGACTCGATGATCCTTGTGGGCCCCTTCCAACTCAGGCTATTCTTAGGTTCTAGTATCTGCAACAACTATCCGTCAAGGTGCAGACCACTGCCATGGCCTTACTTTCATTACAGTGCTAGCAGTTGGTGTTACTGCACAAATGCAGATATTTGGAGGAGTTTGTGTTGGACGCACTGTCAGCTTGCAGCATCAGGAAACTGGAGGAACAGGGCATCAGCTAACCTAACTGTATGTTACTAAATTGTTTTTTTGTTTTGGTTTGGTTTCGGTTTGGTTTGTTTTTTTAGGTGCTGGTGTTTGATTTTGGCAGTGAAGTGTATGTGTGGCATGGAAAGGAAGTTACTTTAGCGCAAAGAAAAGTGGCGTTCCAGCTGGCAAAACACTTGTGGAATGGCACCTTTGACTACTCAAATTGTGACATAAATCCTCTGGACCCAGGAGAATGCAATCCCATCATACCAAGGTACAAAAACTCAAATTTAATCTTTGCAGAAACATAGATTTCTTGCCCTTATTTCACAGTGTTTAATTTGATTCTATTTCTTTTACTCTCTGGTACAGAAAGGGACAAGGACGTCCAGACTGGGCTGTGTTTGGCAGACTCACAGAACATAATGAGACCATACTGTTCAAAGAAAAGTTTCTTGATTGGACAGAGCTGAAGAAACTCAATGAGAAGAATTCTAGTGAATCCCTTCACCAGAAGGTGCATTTAATAAGCATGATAGGTATTTCAAACTAGATGGCCTAGCTGGGATGGAAGCCAGGGCAGCTAGTTCTTAAGGATTCAGAGCACTTCTTTTTATCTTGCTGTCTTTGACCTGAGGTCAGAGCATCACCACCTATAGTGAAGCCACAGAGTTGCTTTTTATTAGTGCTGAGCAATACAGTTAAGATTGGCAAGGTGGTTTTGACAAGGCATCAAGTGATGACAATATATCAAAGTACTGAAATATGCAGGAGTCAAACTGTTTGGGTGGAACTGTGGGGTAAGGGGGAAGGAAAAAAAAAAAAAGCTATGCTCAAAGAAATCTGTTCTGTGTTTTCTCACAGGAAGAATCCAGATCTGAGACTAAACCATACGATGTCATGCTAATGGTAGCTGTGCCCCAGACTACTGTAGGCACAGTCTTAGACGGAATGAATATTGGCCGGGGCTATGGACTTGTAGAAGGAGAAGATGGAAGGCAGTTTGAAATTATCACTGCGTCTGTGGATGTCTGGCACATCCTCGAATTCGATTATAGTAGGCTGCCTAAACAAAGCATAGGACAATTCCATGAGGGAGACACATATGTTGTGAAGTGGAAGTACATGGTGAGCACTACAGGTTAGTGAACAATTTGTTTCATCCTGCCGAAACATGGATAAGTGCAGCTAAAACTGCTGCCGTTGGTGGTAAGATCCATACCTAGGCTTTCTTGTATGTGAAACTGTTTCAAAAGTAAGGAATTTAGCCTTTCTAGGCCACGAAGTAGAAGAACTATTATTTTTTAAGGGAAAAAAAAAAAAAAAAAGAAACTATAGTTATTTTTCATACATCAAATGTAACACTGTCCATCTCTGCTTTTGCCCAACAGTGATGTTGTATGTGTGTTCACAAGAAAGCTCATTAAGCCAAAATTATGCCCACAGCTTAACACCAAAATAATTAGGCAGTTGGACTAATGACAGTGGGGTGAATGTCTTGCAAGAGAGGTAGGCTTAGCAACAACGAAAGCCTTTACTGGGTAATGGAGAACAGTAACAATGACAGGAAAAGCCCTTACCAACTCATTGCCCTTGCTGTCCTTTCTGCTGTTTCTGGAAACCCTTTGCTATGGGTTTCAGTCTCAAGTGGAAAATTTTGACTGCGTCCTGACAAAATGCCTGAGAGCAGCAGGTAAATGTTGAGAGTCAGTCAGCTCGGTATGCTCATTGGAACTCTCCCTTCTGGCAGTAAAATAAGAAGTGGCTTTTGTGGTAAGTAAAATAGAAATAGCCTAAAAAATGATTGCTCCAACTAGGAAAATATCAAAATTGGTTCAAAGGAGTAAAACAGCTATACAGCTTCAGGCTTTTAGCCAAAAAATGTAGGTCTTATGCAGGATCGTTGAGTTCAGATACTGTGAATCCAAGAAAAATACCAAAGCGTGTAAGCCTTAGGAGAAGTGGGTAACACTAATACTGAACTGTAAACAGATTTTTATTGCAAATGGATGAAAACATATTCCATCATTCCAAAAAAGAATACATTTTTATGTAAGAGTCTGTACTTTTATGGGCTTGGATGTACAGTTGACTGTGAAACCATATATTTTAGAAGTGAATAGTAGTTTGATGAATATTCTCAACTTGAAAAAAAACAGGATGCTCTCTCCTAAGTATTTCAGTTGGATGCTGGTCAGCACTGCTGAAGTTTTAATGTTTTTTTTTTTTTTTTAAGAATCTGGTTGAAAGCTCCTTGGTTTTGAAAATCTTCAGTTAATTATATCTGTTTATGTAGTATTCACTGGAAAGAGTAAAATATTCTGTAACTGTTTTTATTGTTGAAATTCACTTACTCTAAACATTGTTTGTTTATTATAGCAAGTAAATAATGTTCCTCTAAAAAATGTTGCTGCTAACCCTGTTTCCAAACCAACGTGAAATACTGAGTTAATTTTAAAAGGGGAGGGAGGGGAACAAGGGAGAAGCTTACCCGATCCTAACTTTTTTACAACTGCAAAATACTGCTTTGGTGTTCTTTTGTTCTGTAGGTTTTCTACCAAGAAAGATTTTTCTTTTATACCTGTAGCTTTGTCGACTGTTGCTGTTTCCAGTATCACTCAGCAGCCAGCTACTTTGTCTGCTGCCAAAGAACAGAGTGTAATGTGGAAAATGAGCCATAATGCACTCTTCTGGTAACATGAGGGGACGTAGCATTTCACAGGCTAATTTGCTTAAGTGATTGTCAGTTATTTTTCTCCAGATACTACCAGTTCTTCCTTAATGCTCTTTTTGGCCCACATGGGCTTACCTCCACCTGAAGAGACAATACCAGCTTTGCACAAGGGCACACTACACTGGCTTGGTGACCTGATGTTCCTCCAACTGGACGTTTTATCTTTCCTGTTCTGGCCAAGATAGTGCTGAGCTGGCAGATGAGATTAAACCACATGTTACTTAAACTTATAGCCAGTGTTCTTTCTTCAGCATGTGCTTTCTGTTTTGCAGTTGGAAGCAGGCAAAAAGGAGAGCAACAAGTAAGGGCTGTTGGAAAGGAGAAATGTGTGTATTTCTTTTGGCAAGGAAGACACTCCACGGTGAGTGAGAAAGGGACATCAGCACTGATGACAGTGGAGCTTGATGAAGAGAGAGGAGCACAGGTGAGTTTCCTGCAGACCTAGGTGGAAGTCTTGGTAAGATTTGTGTTTTCTCACAGAGTGGCCACTGGCAGTAAAAGTGAGTGATCTTTCTTTCCTACTCTCTTTCTGTTACGGTGTCCTTGCAGGTACAAATAGCGAGCCCTCAAAATTACTTTTAGCTTTAGTCCAACTTCCAGAGACACATCAGTCTCCTTTATGGATGGCTATTCCCCAATCCCTCTTATAAAGATGATATTTCTTGGAATGGCTGAAGATGTCTTCTCTCCTCCCCCCTTAGGGATAGGTGAAGCACAGTGAAAGAAATTTGTGCCTTTCCTCCCAGTACATATTCAGGTAACAGGACTGTCTTCCCAGCACTGAGAAGCACTCTGTTTCATTGAACTCTGTCAGAAGCACTCTCTGCTGGGCTCTAAGACATGAAAATACATTTGAAATCAAATTTTCAATTTGTTTCCTCTGTAATTACGGAGGGGATTGTGTTGTTTTGCAGAGGTTCTAGCAACTGCAGATACAGGCAGTTTAAAGATCAAACAGAGCACAGGCTTGCTTGCTTTGTCTTTAGGCTAAGCTAAGTGTTGCTGTGGCTTGGCTGTTACAAGCACACAAAATGGGAGATTTAAAGTTAGTACCTTGATAAAGCTGTAATTAATTCTTCAGCAGCAGTATAAGCATGACTAGTAAGCCAGTGGTTCACATGGAAGATGTACAAATACACTTGGCCCAGTGTGTGGGATGCTGTGCAAGCTAGCTGATCTAATGATTGGCTGTAGCAGATTAGCTATATATAAAACTTAATAAGCAAAGAATATGCATGTTGTCACATAAGCCAGTTTTGCAGCAAATTTTAAACCTACTTCAGTTCCTACGTTATGTCCATAATAGTTTCAAAGAATATTAGGCAATATGGCCCAGTCCTATGAAGAATTCAAATAACAGCTAATTTAATCTAATCCAATTTAAAGTTTATTTGGTATTTCTTATCCTCTAAAACTCTGGATTGTTGGATTCCAGATAGAGGTTTCTTTTAATATGCAGGTCACATATGAAACTCATTGCATGTTGATGTATATGGTAACTTAAACAATAGTCAGCAGTTTCAAAGTACAAGGAAAGCCATCTTCGAGGTTGGCCACAACTATATAATTTTTAATAAACTGCAGGGAGCAGTTTTTTAAGTCTACATACTGGCTTCATTTTTTTAATGAGTACTGGTGCTTTCAATTTTCAGGTACAAGTGCTTCAAGGGAAAGAACCACCATGCTTCCTGCAGTGCTTCCAAGGAGGAATGATTGTGCATGCTGGAAGAAGGGAAGAGGAGGAAGAAAATGCACAAAGTAAATTACTGTTAGTTAAGAGTTTCTGCCCCCAAATCCCTTTTTACCTATTGTGAGGGTCTCAACTGCCATGCTCTGTAGGAAAGAGCAATGAATGCCATGAAAACGATGAGACTGCCTTGCTTTCAAGGTAGTTTGTTTCTTCCCTGAGCTTAGAGTGTATTTTGTCAGTCAAGAGCAAGCTGACTTTGTCGTACTGATACATGTATAAATTGCTCTAGATGTTTTTTAATTGAGCAAAGTGCTTGTTTACAGTGTGTTCTTTTCTACATGGCCTAGGAAAAAGATCATTTTTATAAGCAGTTCTTCTGTGACTAAAACAAAATGAAGCTTTTGTTACCCATTCATTGCACTTTGCAACATATTCCTTGAATACTGCAGTTAAGGTAGGAGAATTTCAAAGCAGATGTAGCTTGGAAATGTTCCAGCTCACATCTGAATGTGACCTGCTGTGCCTAAGGTGCACAGAGGAAGTGAAGCTGAATAGAAGGACTTCTTGGTTTATTTCCCTTTTTGTTCCTGTATGGAACAACAGAACAAAAACTTGACTCTTCTGCTCATAACAGAGCTGACGTGACCCTTGAAGTCTCTCTACTAGCAAAATGCCTTCATAAGGCATTTTATTCTGCAGCAGAGTTTCTCAAGAGATGTTAGCCAAACCTGTTGCTTAGCTAGTTTATTCTGTGACGACAGAGATATACAATATGTGAAATTCATCTAGTATCAGAACAAATATTCCAGAGCAGAGGTTTGAATTTTCAATTCCACATGACTGTATAATACTGCTGCACTGTTCCTGTCTGCTCCAGGTGACTGGAGACTATATTGCGTGCGAGGAGAAGTTCCCAATGAAGGAAACTTACTTGAAGTAGCATGTCACTGCAGCAGCCTGCGTTCCCGGACATCCATGATTGTCCTCAATATAAATAAAGCCCTTATCTACCTGTGGCATGGCTGCAAAGCACAATCTCACACCAAGGAAGTAGGAAGAACAGCAGCCAATAAAATAAAAGAACAGTGAGTGTCTAACCTATGTTTTGGAGATGTTTATACAGACTAAAATAGTCTGCCTCAAAGAAAAATTGAAATAAAGCTGTCCTCTGAGTACAATTGCAGCATATACTTGCTTGCTGAGGAGGAGGAATGGCAGGTAGTCTGTTCATTGGAGTGGGGAAAACACGTGTTTTCACTTTCACTTGGGGTCAAATGCACTTATCCATCCTACTGAAGTAATTACAGTTGCAAAAATAGTATCTTTCCATTTGGAGGGAGATGCTCAATGTTTGAGTAGCAAACTAAATCCCGTTTGATAGGAGGATTAGAACCAAGGGAGATGAACCTTGTGAATAAGGGAGAGGAAATGAATTTAAGAAAGCATGTGAGGACAGCAGTAGTTACAAATTTGTACAGTGGGAATCCCTGGAGTGAATTAATGCAAGCATCTCTTCCTCCTTGGGTATGTGATCAGAAGTGCTATGAGAATGGTTGTTGAAATTCTTTGCCTTGTTTATTGGTAATTTTGGTCATAATTTTCCAAAGGATTACGTTGACATGGAATGTATGACAAACCTATAGGGTGGTTTGGGGTTCTAACAATAGGAGGGGTCAGCAGGTGTGTGTAGTGGTGGCTGGGGAAGGAAAGTTGGGCTCACTGTTTCTTTGTTTCGTAGATGTCCGCTGGAAGCAGGGCTGCACAGCAGCAGCAAGGTGACAATACATGAATGTGATGAAGGGTCAGAGCCTTTGGGATTCTGGGATGCGTTGGGAAGGCGAGATCGAAAGGCCTATGACTGCATGTTGCAAGGTAGGCCTGCGTTTCTGGCCTTGGGCTTACTGTGTACTTTACTGGTCTGTGAGATTTAATGTAAAGCTTTTGAAGAACTCGGTAGTTGAGATGATCCTTTCAGAGACAGGCTTCCAAAAAAAACACCCAAAAGCAACCACCCTCCACTGAGTTAAGTAATACTGTCCAAGGAGGCAGAAGGAAAGTGCTGGAACACAACGTGTTTCATTTTCTTCTCTCCCCCTTCTGCAGCCCCTCTGTTTTCAGGCAGCACAGAGCAACACTTAACGCTGTTAACAACACGTTTTGCTTCTCTTCTGAAGGGATTAGGGAGTGGTTCTGCATACATTCTTGTCCAGTCTCTGCTCAGAACTGCCAGCAAAGGTAGCAGGGGGATTGATTTACAAAGTGGAAAATTTGTCAGCTAAAAAGTAGACACTGAGATGGGCTTGCTTTACTTGAACTGCAAAACAGCCAGTTATGAAACGGCTGATAGCAAGTAGCCAGGATTGTATTCAAGCTGATGGCAGCCAGCCTTTTAGCTCAAGTTCATCACAGCTGCTGCCAGTCCCCCAGGACGTCTGGTTATCTTTCTCGATTTTTCAAAAAAAAAAAAAAAACAACAAAACAAAACAGAGAATTTACAGTCACTCTATAAAAGTTGATTTTCTTTCTTTTTTTTTTTTTTTTAATTTTCATCTCCATCATTTTCTATTGAAAATCTCTTTTTTTATTATTATTTTTAATTTTTTGTTCTTTCAAGATCCTGGAAAGTTTAATTTCACCCCACGCCTGTTCAGCCTCAGTAGTTCTTCGGGAGAATTCGCAGCCACCGAGTTCGTCTACCCTTCAAGAGACCCTGCTGTCATCAATTCTATGCCGTTCTTGCAAGAGGATCTCTACACTGCCCCACAGCCAGGTATATGTTTTAATATATGTCAGTAACAAGCAAATAGATAACTGTATCATGCCTTGGGCAGCAATTCAGTTACTGTAATCACTTCTAACTCAATTCATAGCAGGAAAATGTGTGTATGTGATGCTTATACAGCATTAAGCAATAAAAGTAATTTTTCGACAATGAAGATGCTGAGAACTAATCAAACATGCATGTATTCCAAAAGCTTGCTATAAAAATACCTTGTTTATATCAGAAAATCTGGGTTCAGCTGAAGTTCAGCTGGATGAATAACAAAAGGGATTGGTAAGCATTGAAATGATCCTGTTCTGATGCTGACAAACATGTAAGGCTGAATTTATTTGCAGAATTCAGAGAACTAATAAGTGCCTAATGGTGGATTTGTTGCTTTTTGGCTTTATAGCACTGTTCCTTGTTGACAATCACCATGAAGTGTACCTGTGGCAAGGCTGGTGGCCTGTGGAAAACAAAATTGCTGGATCAGCTCGAATCAGGTGGGCTACAGACAGGAAAAGCGCGATGGAGACAGTGCTCCAGTACTGCAAAGGTAACAGATTGCTGTGCCTGGCTGCTCTGAGTGTGTCGTGCCCTTCCACACATTGCTGTCCCAGGGTAGTCACTCAGGTGCTCCCCCAATGGTGTTAATAAATACGAGTATGTTTGAAGGTACATACCCCATTCTTTATTAGCAAACCTTCTGCCCAGTAATGGCATTATTCCCAAGTTGCCACATTACTCTGGTGACCCATTTCTTAAAGGAAGTGCTTTTTTTTCCCTACCATGCCCTCATTGTGGGAGCATGATTCAGACATCAGATTTTTAAAAGTGGATTCTGAGAACAGAGTTGCTTAAACCTGATGCTTTCTGTCTAGCGCTTCTTCAATTTCATAAGCTTCTGTGTGTCAAAAGACTGAATGAAAATACTGTTTGCTGATGTAACTGGGTTTTGGTTTAGTGGGGCAGATGGAAAGTCTTTGAAGATCCAGAACAAGTCTCACACAGAAGCAGGTGGCTGCTGGAAAAGCTGGAGCACAGAGCCGAGGCATTTTCTCAGTAGTTTCCTAGATTCATTTCTGTAAGGCAGAGCTACTGCTGCTCAGTGAGCAGTGATTGAAGCTGCAGTTGATGATCATGTAAGGGTACTCTGACCAGATTTTCTTCTGCACTAGTATAGTTTCCTTGGGGCACTGTAGTGCTTTCCTTTCATTTCATCTAAGGTTACGTGAGACTGGAAACAGACCCTGCAACTTCCAGTGGAGGATGATAAAAGAAACGTGTGTGGGTACTGTCCAGGGAAGAAGGCACAGTAACACCCATGTTCTGTTAGTTCAGAGCACTTCTCATTGTCAATAAGTTGCCAGGCCTTAATTGGTGCAAACTATGTCCTTTTGCAAGGAAAGGCTTATCTCTTAGGGACCTAGAGACCTCGTGATAATACTGATTTTTTTTCTGTAGCAAAAAAACTTTACAACTTGTAAAACAGCTGTTAACAACTGTCAACTTCTGTCATGGACATTTGTATGTTTGAAGAGGGAGAGCAACATCCTTGTTGGATTCTACCATGAGGATAAAGCCAGCCTTTCCTTTCTTTCCTTCCCAGTCAGCAGGTCCAATAAGAGCAGAAGCAATTGCTCTGTTTCTGTTCAGCTGGCTCATGTCACTGAGGGGAGTTGGTAATACCTGGCAGGAGATGGCTAGCAGTGGAGACACTGAAATGTGACCTTTATGAGACTATATTGCTAACCTGTGTACTTTGTCTTCTGATCAGCAACAGCATGTTTTCAGGAATGGGGTACTAAAGACAAGGCAGGAGTTGGAAAAGTCTTTGGCAGGGACTGCTGAATTCCTAAAGAAGAGGCTAGCTACTTCCTTCTCCTCCTACATCCACCCCAATTTAATTTTTTTTTGCAAGTCCAGAGGAGCAATAATATGTGCCTCTGAGATCATTCCATACAGTGGGCTTCACAGCAGAAGCAAATGTCAGCATAGAGGAGCAGAGCCTGTACAATGAAGTGCCTAGCAGCGCAGCAGGCTGGTGAGAGAGAGGGAAGATTCCCCCAGGCTGTATTCCTCATGTAGAGCTGTCATCTTCTGGTTAAGAAAATCATATCATCTGGCCCCAGCAAAGATGGAATCTGATACTCTCTGCTGAGTTTTGGATTATTTCCCACATGGCTTGAACATCACTGAGTTAGATGATGGGAAGATGGATTAACACCTACCTTCTGCACTGGGGTAATTTTGCTGTATCTGAGTTTGCACAGTGGAAAGCTCCTCAGTGAGTCCTCATGGGTCTGAAGTTTAGCATACATATTTTTTTTCTGGCTACTAACTTTTTAGCCCCTGGCCATAACTTTGCAGCAG
Source organism: Anas platyrhynchos (assembly GCF_047663525.1). Classification (NCBI taxonomy): domain Eukaryota; kingdom Metazoa; phylum Chordata; class Aves; order Anseriformes; family Anatidae; genus Anas; species Anas platyrhynchos. The sequence continues at coordinate 143,902,894 of NC_092588.1, forward strand.
TGATGGCTTTTCCCTCTTGGCCTTGGGGTTGTTCTCAAGAGCTTGGAGCTGTGTGGTTGGATAGGTACAGAGCAAGTTTACTACTCTTAAAAGACCAATTCTGTGCATTATGTCAATTGCAAAGTTGATGTCAAAGTCACAGAACAGGATCTTTGGCAGTTTTTTACTGTTCAAGCTATGTTGTTTTGCTGGTCCTTTCATGATCTGCCACTGGGCTGTTTTGTCAACCAATTCAAAATTTCATTGTATCAGGCTATCGGGTTTGACTACCTTATCAAGGTGGAGAAAATAAACACCAGGAGATACCAATGTTGCAAATATTGTACTATCAGAATGTATAAGAGTGATCAGAAGCATTAAAAGACTTTTCTCTTATTTTTCTCTTTCCATTTCTTTTGTCCTCTGTCTCACTTTTTTCTTTTTCTTGCCATGTTTAACTACATGAAGATATAAAAAAGGTTGATTAGCAACTCTGAATATCCCTTGAATATACCTAATCAGTTCTCCTTGTGCATAAATTTTATTTAACTTGTCAAAATGTATTGATTTTTTTTTGTGTGTGTTTTTGTCTGCTAAATCAGCAGTCTGGAGAGCTGAGCCGCAGACAGCCAGGAGAGGGAAGAATCTGGTTTGGCCATCAGGGATTTTTACTGAGGAGATCAGCTTGTGATGAGGGCAGAGTTCATGCAATGAAAATATTTTTCTGGTTATGTATGAAGTCAGTCTTACCAGAGGGTTACACCTATACTGGGCCATTATCAAATGCTACTTCAATTTTATCTCTTGGCTAAATTACTGAGACTGGAGCAGTTCAATTAGAGCAGAATTTTTTGAACACAAAGTTTTTAAGTACTTTTTGAATCGTTCATGGTAGAATGAACAAATAAACCACAGGGGAAAATAAATACGTGGAAGAGAGGACTTAAAATCCAGTATCAGGATGATAAATCTGTCTGAATTGTGTAGTTAAAACATTCACATTCTGATACATTTGTTTGATTACTTCACGGAGCTTTTATCTGCAGTATTCAGAGTTTCATGCTAACATATTCTCTCTGAACAGTTTGCTGCTAATACCTGATGTTAAGCCAAACCTGTCATGTTCAGGTTTTGCAAACTTACTGGAACAATGATGTCCAGCCAGGCTCTCTCTTTGCATTCAGCACAGGTGTTGCATCAGTTCATGGGGTGCTCCCTGGCCGTGGGTAGGTGGTGGCTGTGTTCTTCTAGATCTTCGAGCTTCACAGCCCACACAAATGAAGCGTAGGTGGAAACTGCAGTAAGCGAGCTCGTCTTGAGTAGATTTGTATACTCTTGAGGAAATCTTAGCATATTAAAAATGTTCTGAGATCGTAGAATTTTTCAAAAAGTTACAGCCTTCAGAAGCAAGTTGGTGTAATATTGCTCTATTAGCAATACTGCTTTGATTCTGGACTTAGCAATGTGTGCAGCTTTTCCATCTGTCTGGAAGAATGGTATGATTTGACTGAGTTGTTTGAATCCAGCTAAGATGAAGGTATAAGAGTTTTTTGAACAATAGCTCCTCCCTGCCTTGTCTGCCTCTTTCCAATAACATTTGGAGTTTTAACAGTGTTTTTGTATCCCCGTGGTTATGAATTCATTCAGTCAACAGCAGGGCCTTTATTCTGCTGTACTTAGTGTAACGCATTCAACTCCTCTGATACGGCATCTCTCTCAGGCAGGGCTGTTGCCATGTGCTATGTAATGTATACACATACCTGTTTTATACAAATGGGACTGCCTTGAAGATCACCAGTAATTACCAACCAGCTATTGCAATAGCCCTGGTATTCTTCAGATGCTGTTCCTTTGAATTGGTAATAACAAAATGCTGTCAGCATCCTGAGTTAAGGACAATTACACATTCTTACTTAAGCCTTCAAGCTTAAGCTTTATTTGCTTGCAGGACACTGAGCATATTAGGAGGTTTTATTTACATGAATTTGGCTAATTTCAGACAATCACATTCTGCTTGCTCTATTCTCGCTCTGTTCTTGTAAGACAAGGCATAGATTGGGTTAGGAAGTAAATGTGGATTTTTTTTCAGTGTACGTTGTTTGATCTTTGTGGTCAGATACTGTGAAAATGTATTTGAAAATACTGAAAAAGATGTTAAAAGTTGCCATACTACATTAAAAAAACATCCTGGTGAAATTTATTCCTAATGCCTTAAACTACTTCAGCTTTTTAGGAGACAGTCCATTAAACATGCTTACAAGGTAGTTCTGTGTAGTGGGTGACACCAGAAAATGTGGTGCAATTTTTAATTTCTCTTTTTTGTGTTTTGGCTTTTTAGGAAAAAATGTAAAGAAGCCCCCAAAATCCTATCTAATTCATGCTGGCCTAGAGCCTCTGACCTTCACTAATATGTTCCCAAGCTGGGAACACAGGGAAGACATCGCAGAGATCACAGAAATGGTAAATCTTTTCATTGTTGCCTATTGCTACTAAGTGTGTCTTGTGTTGTTAGTAGCATTGCTGTTTTGTGCTGTCAAGCCCAAAAATTCAGAGGGTAAACCTATAAAGTACAGTTTAGGAATCTGCATGGGAAAAAAAAAAAAAAAAAAAAAAAAAAAACAGCATAGCTGAATTCTGACTGGGAGTGTGGCTATCAGAGGCATTTCCAGTTGTTTTCCATGTAACTTCTAATGCTGTTTTTTGTTAAAAATTGGGGCTACAGAGAAGTGGTGCCTGAATCATTTCGTAGAAACAGATGTGCTAGAGTTCAGCAGAACAGCTGTTTTGGCTTTGTGGAACAGGCACCGACCTGCAGCTCTGGTCAGTCCTCCAAGCTGCATGAGCTGAGGAGTGAAATGCCATGCAAAGAGTCAGCTGCTTGAAGAGCTCCAGCACCGACTTCCCCATCTGGGAAGCACGCTCACACCGAATTACATGACTGCTTTAAAAGCCTTCAGTGAAGGGAGATCTCAAGGCAAACGACATTTGCTGCTTCTGCAGCTGTCCTTAGAGGAAAACGCTGGCTTTATGACTAAACACAGAAGTCAGCCTTAAACTGGGATTCTTAAAGTACACAACATCCTTCTGCAAAGCACAGACATTGTGAAATTTGTGTGAAATTGTTGTAGGTAAAGGCTGGTAGGCTGCGTGGATCTGCAGGTGTAGCTTTGTGCTCCATGGGCCACGCAGTATGGGTTGATCCCATGCCATCTACAGACAGTTGCTTTTATCAGATGGTTTCAGTACTGTGATCCTGAACTTACTGTTTTCCCTTTTCTCCCCACAGGATGCCGATGTTTCTAATCAGATAATCCTTGTAGAGGATGTGCTGGCCAAGCTGTGTAAAACTGTGTATCCACTAGCAGATCTCTTAGCCAGGCCTTTACCTGAGGGAGTTGATCCACTGAAGCTTGAAATTTATCTTTCAGATGAGGACTTCGAGGTAAGGAGAGAAGGGGTGCACTGTTACTCTCTGCATGTACGTCTACCCTTGCTGTTATTTGGCAGTTTTGCTCCGTGTAGGTGTTCGTACTAATAGTGTATCCTCTTGTTTTAAATGCAGGTTGCATTAGAGATGACGAGAGAAGAGTACAATGCACTGCCATCGTGGAAGCAGGTTAATCTGAAGAAGGCAAAAGGACTTTTCTAAGCTGTGTTTATTGGAGTGAGCTCTAAAGGGATGTCTGTTTTCACTTTCTATGCCCTTTAGCAGAATTGTACCCCACATTTACAAAATAAATAGAAATAATCTGAAGTTATTAGTGACTACCTATCTGGAGGTGTGTAATATTATAAAAGGCCAAGAGAACTCTTTGGAAATGGAATTTGATTTTGACTCTTAAAGGTAATGTGTTTAAGCTCTGCTCTCCTATGCACTTAACCAGTAGTTTCTCAAGCTACTGCTGTAGCTGTCCTTTGGCTCTATACAATACTTGCCATTTTGTTTTTGAAGAAGTTCTCTTTGTAAAGTGTTATTTTGTTAGTTTGTGGATTACAAAGAATTTATATTTATATAAACACATAGAACAAGTATGTATTTAACAATGCAATATATATTCACTTTCGAGACTTTCATGTCAAAAATACAGAAAAGTAGCTGGATGGCAGTTGCTTGTACTGAATTAGCTATACCACCAACATGTATCTCTTAAGCATTCTGAAAAGTTTCTCTTTGCAATAGGTAATGAATTGTTCTCAGTGCTGCTTCAGGTGCTAAACTGAACAAAGCGTTTGTATTTATAGCATGGATTTCTTGAGAAACTATGCGAATCGACCTTTATACTTTAATATCCAAAAATGTATAGTGCCTTGTTTTTTGTGTACAGTTTATATACAAAAAAAGATTGGTCTGCATTTTGAAGATGGCTTAGAACGGTCTCCTACGTTACTTTTATAACAGTAGAAATAAAAACATCTCAGTTTCTAATACTTGTTGTAAACATTAAACATGTCTTTTGTGATATAAGAACTGAAAGTAAAAGCTTCTGAAATAAACTCTTAGCAATGCTCTGACTTGTCATTATTTTGTACTGTAAACTGTACTAATTCATTGGAATCTTCCATAACATGGTATTTTATCAAAATACTTTAACCTTAGGTGTCTGTAGGTATTGTACAGAGTATAATTGGGTATATTGAGTATAATTGGGCAAGCAGATAATCTGGAAAAAAAAAAACATTGTATGAGATAAAACTAGGTTGTACAACACTTCCATGCTGCATGTTGGAACAGTCACACAATTCCTGTATCTTCTGAGTTGCCCTGTTTTATACATGAAACCAAATTATGCTGATTATCAACCTTTGAAAACCTTTTCAACCTTTGTGCAATTGGGAGTAAAACTTGAACTGAAAATGAGTATGGCATTGTGTTCATTCTTTTCAATTAACACTGAAGTCAGAATTGTTTTCTTTCAGCTAATTAGCATATTGGATAGAATAATCAAGTGAAAAAAAAAAAAAATCTTTATTGCTTGAAACGTTTTCCAGGCATTTGGCATTTCTATAACAACTTGTGTGGTTCCCCTCTGGTGGCCTAGTGGATTTCACGTTTTGCTTCCTGCCAGCATGAGTAAGTTGTCTTCTGCAGTGCAGCCATTGGAAACTCCTCCTGCCTCGTTGAAGAGTGACCACCTGGAGTGGGGACTGTTGCTGGTCTTGCAGTTCTCCTCTTAGGCCCAAGGGAGTGAAGTAGGATCTCTAAGTGTGAAAGGTAGAGACTTAATGAAAGTCTGCAGTAAATATCACTCCATAGTTAAAATTAGTCTTGTTCTGAAAGATCAGTCAAGAAATTAAGCTAGCCTTAAACTAAATAAATCAAAAGTACAGAAGCACACAAACACAGTTCAGCTGATGAGAGATATTACAGGTAAATTTTCAGAAATGGTGTATGTCTTTTCATACTGGTTTTTGTCAAGAACTGAAAATAACACAATAAAAGGGCAGCAACAATATTCCGAGCCAAGATTCTTCCTATGCAGTGTCCCATACTGCTATTTCCTCAGAAGTCCTCAACTATAGCTTCTGGAAGAGATACACTCTTAGTTTGAAAATGCAGGGCTTTTTAGTGACAAGATAATTTTTCAAGCACTGAGAGGTTTCCAAAGTCACTGCTGCCTTCATGCTATTGTCTAAGTACTTTTGCACCTATGCATTTTTCTCTTTCACCCTCTCGTGATAAAATCAAGCAGGAATTAAGTTTTGTTTATTCATGCTCAATCTATACCGTGGGGGTAGCACGTTCCTCTGTTTTGATTTTCTCTCTAACAGAGAGCTGATTTGCATAGCATGATTGACCTTGTTTTTCCCTCTGTCAGTGTAGCATCATTTATTTTTGTTGGGTTTTTTTTTGAAAACGCTATCAGTCCTCCAAGTGCTGCTGAAGGGCAACATCCACCTCTAAAGCTTTTGCAAACCCAGCTAAAAAGGGTGACAGCAGGCACAGGGGCCTGCAGGCAGTGAAATATAATTAAATGTTGTCAGCTTTTGGAGTTCCCGTAATTTTTAACTGATTTGGTATCTTGTGTCCCAGTTCCTGGAACTGGAACAGAATCCAACCTCTTAGTGCTTTGCTCCTAACTTTGTAAAAGAAAACTTCGAAAGCAACTCAAAGCTGTGGAGAACATAAAATATTTTTATTGTCCTTAATGTACTTGTTATTTATCAACATGGTTCCCTGAAATGCAAATTCTATCGATCTCGCAGCTTCCAGTCTCGAGCCAGGATTCCGAGACTTATCTCCCGTGGTTTAAAACTGATTGGTCCTGACTTAAAAATATTGCTCTTTGATTTCACCCACATTCCTGCACATGTAAGGCTTTGCTAGCAGTGAAATGGGCTGGACACATTAGCATGCCAAAACAGCAAATAAAACATTGTCCGAAAAATTTGCAGCCCATATGCTTCAGCCAGAAGGGGAAGGAAGATGGAAGGGAGGTAGTCGGGATTAAAAGCTAATCTTTACAGTCTGGGGGGGCTTGTTTCCATACACCACCAGTCTCACAAACGTGTATTTAGTGGGGCAGGAGTTGGGGACCCACGTGTAGTACAGTGAAAGCTGATTCTGAACTCTTCTGAAAGCCTGTGGTGCTCTGATGGGAGTGGGATAGCTGAGCACAGCCCAGAAATAGGAGGCAGCAGCCTGCACACCCAGGTCACTACTCAAACACGAAGCCCTTGTTCACCCATTTTGCTCTCCCAGTATCATGCTGGCAGCTGAGAGCTGATGCTGCAGGGAATTCCTTTTGGGTACAGGGTCCCTCTTGCTTCTCATGGGGCAGCAGCATGTGGCTGATCATCTGAGCCCAGGATGCTGCCTTGCCTTTGTGTGCTCCCTGCCCTCAGTTCCTCAGGAAATCCATGTGAGGTGCCCAGCAGCCAAGGCAGGCACACAAGATCTGCAGCAGGGGCTGCATCCTCACGCTCTTCCACCCCAAATCTTGTGCTCTCTCTAAGCCCAAGGAGCAGAGATGGCCCCATCCTGCTTCTGCAGTCAGTCACAATGTAAGGGCAGCCCCAAGACTTGAGGTTCACGTGCAGTCCTGACTCACGGACAAATAGCAGAAAGCACCCGTTTCTCTTGGCAAGACCCTACAGCGCGGCCTGTACAAAGCTCTGTAAATCCTTCCTGCTCAGTGTCACCCCTCAGGCTAGAGCAGGGATATGTTCCCACAGCAAGGACGAGTTTCTTACATCCTGTTGCTAAAAGACACGATATTTACACATAAGGAACAGTTTTGTTGTCTTCTCTCTTCACAATAAGCAACTGGGGCATTTGAAGAAAACTTCAAGTAGCACATCTGAAGCCCCAACCAAGCTGGAAGAGGCCGTGAGGGGTTACCTAGCCTGGCTGCTGCTGCCAGTGCTACAAACATGACCTGCACCCCCCCAAACTCCTGGGCGATGTGCAATGCTGGGAAAGCGAGAGGAGGGAGAAGAAAGCAACCTGTGGTGTCCCCATTTGCCATAATGCTGGCTCATACCTGATGAATTAACTTAGAGCTGAAGCTGTTTGCCTTCAATTTCACACTTACCACGGGGGCTGTGTTTGCTCAGCCCCTCCCTGCAGCCCCTGGTTCCAGGCTGCAGTAATCAGCACATCGGTTTTCTAGCAGCAATTACTGAGCCACTTGAGCTGTGATAGCAGCACTCATATTTAATCCCTTTAATTTAGGTATTTACTATGCAAACGGGTAACTGTTTACTTGTGTGGTTGTTAATTGTCTTTGTGCAGCCAATAAACATATAGTAGCCTTGATATGATCGCTACTCTCGGTAATGGCAACTTACTGCAAAGAAAGGTTCCTGCTGCCCAGCTCCATAAATTGGATGCTGTATATAATAACGTTGTTGAAGTGGTAACACTTTATTATAAGTGCCTCTGTTCTCACAGAAATCATTGTTCATTCTGCGCTTTATAAATTGCTCGTGACTTATAGAGAGAAAAGTAATTGATTTGGCTTGGCTTATTTATGGGGGCCTAGGCAATATTTTATTCTTTTACTTTTAGAGCTTTTTGAACTTCAGTCATTTATGCAAGTAGTTTCCAAGAAAAATCTAAACTAGTTCTAATACTTTTCCTTTTTCCAACTCTGATTGCTACCTTCATCTCATTGAAGTCTCTTTTTTTTTTTTTTTTTTTTTTTTTCCATGATTCTTTCTGCATGATTTATTAGTGATCTGGGAAAGATGATTCTCTATTTCAGAAAGGATTTTAAAATTTGGTTGCAGGCCAGAAGCAGAACTGTGCCACACCGTACCACACCAGAGGAATAAAAACTAAGCAATTTAGCACACTTTGCAAAAAGAAGACTACCAGGAATAGCCTGAGGTTTTGACTTTATCCAGGAGCCTCTGGTTTACTTTAGAATCAATATTTCCAGCAAAATAGACTTAATTTTTATAATGCTTTTTGGTTTAGATAGAGCCAGACATTCTGCCAACATATGATTACTGGATGAATGAAGACTTGCAAGATGAACTTTGCAAAAGCAGATGCAACACTCAACACTCTGAGTGCCGCGAGGCACAGAAAAACTGGCCAAAATTACACCAAAATTACAGAGCACAGGAACAAATTTTGGGAGTCCAGAGCCTGAACAATAGAGAGACAAGTGGGAGCCCTCCAGGCTGTGAAGATGAGAACCTCTGAACCATCACCAAGTCAATCTCACTGCCTGGGCCATTGGGGAAAAATAATTAACCAAATCCAAAGAAAAAGGATAACAGAGGCTCCCTGCTTCCTTATTCAGGTGGTGCACACCAGCAAGCAGGCAAAGCCAGGGTGTGTGGGGGGTGCAGAGGAGCAGGAACGTGTCATGGCAAGGAGAGCAGAGTGTGTTAGACCTCTGACAACTGGAGTATTGACCAGCAGATATAAATTCCTTTTGCTTTATTTTTTTTTATATAAAATGTGTATATATATATTTTGTTTTCTCTCAGTAAGGTTACTAAAGATATGTTTTGCTACTAGTTTGGACAGAGTACATACCATAGAAGATCTACAGTTTGTCTGTAAAATACGTGCAAAGACATAATAAGGTGAGGTTTCTGAGGAGCCTGCATAGGTTGGTCAAATGAGGTACCACCTTTCCCAATAAACCCTACTTGCTGATGTTCAGAGACCATAAGACACATGCATTATTTCAACTGAGGCTCTTCCTGCAGCTGCCTCATTTACAATAACACAGAACAGGCCGTGGTCTGTGAGAAGCTGGTAGCAGCAGATTTGATTGCAGGTCATGTCTCCAAAGCAGGATGTCCCATGTTGGATATGACTGAGGTCATATCTGAGAAATATCCTGGTCATATCCAGTCATATTTGGATATGACTGAGGTGGACCTTCTGGGAACACACCAGTGCATGCAGCGTCCTCCTGTCCCCAGCTTTGTTCCTCCCAAAGGTTATCCACCAAATCTTCCCCTCGCTTAGCCAAAGTCATTAAGAAATGTTTAAATTCCTTGAAGCAGCATGTTCCAGAGCAGGGACTGAGCTGTGTGTGGGGAGGACGGCAGAGCCCAGGGAAGGCAGGCTGAGGATGCCTGCTAGTGAGAAGATGCCCCTAATAGATGGCATCCGGGAAGGGGAGAGAGACAAGGAAAAACTGCTGGGGCAGTGCCAGCACTGCGTGACTACAATGTGTTTCCATTTTACATTCAGCAGCAGCAGCAGGCTGCCGGCCCTGTTTGAGTTTAATGGCAGATTGTTCTTGTTTCACCCTCACGCCACACCATGTGCGCCGCGGTCACCGCACCTCACGCAGGCTGACACCGCGCCTCCTCGGCACCGCGGGCACGCCAAAAAACATGGTTAGAAACCAAACCAAACCAAACCACAAAAAAAACAACAGGGTCAAGTGTGACTGGGGCCACACAAATGGCCGGGGCCCGCTGCCATGGGGCCCTGCGGCCGGCAGGTGGCACCTCCGCCTCGCCCAGCTCCGGGCCGCGGCTCCCCCTCAGGGCGGCGGCCGTGAGGGCGAGGCCGGGGGGCTTCGTGCGGCTCCTCCAGCCCGTCCCCTGCCGGGGGAAACAGGAGATTTGGGGGCAGGAAATGTCAGCTCGGCTGAGGTGATGAAAGGAGAAGGAGGAAAGCCTCTGCTGGCGTGTGGGGCTCGGGTTCAGAGCAGGGCTGGTGCTGATGCCTCCTCCTGTGGGGGGCCAGGGCCAGGGCTGTTGGAGGGGGGCTTGTACTCCACAACCAGGTCATGGCAGCACGGTGGTTTGCAGAGAAACTGGCCCCCATCACACACACAACTATGATTTTTAAGCACGTCATTTGCTCACTCAAGTAACTTATACTAGAGTAGGAACAATGCTCAGGTGCTTCACACCTTGCAGTGGGAAAGCTGTTGGAAAGGGCTAAATGGAGTAACCAACAGCGGTGTTCCTGCCATGTTGCACTGGTGACAGTGTGTTTTCACACACGGACATCATATCTCTTGAAAGCATCTTGGGGTCACAACGATTTCAACCTGTAAGATGCCTTTTAGTACCTTGTCTAGGACGTGAGAACTACGAGAGTGAGGTCAGTTTGAGTGAGGCTGACCAAGTCCAACGCCTTCCCTCAGGCACTCAGGGGTACACATGTCCCAAAAACCTCCCAGTGGTACAGGCACAGGTGTCTCCAGAAATCTGAAGGCTAAAAATAGGGAGATATAAAGGGAGGCCAGAAGTGCTGGGACAAACATGGTGCAGTGGAAGAGATGTGGACAGGCTGGGGGACAGGATACTTATGGCCCAGGTGAAGCCGCACAGCCCGAAGGAAGCACCAGGAGTGGGGTGTTGGCAGTCTGCTCATTCCCAAAGCGTAGATCCAAATGGGTGACCAAAACCAGGCTTGGACTTTCTTCTCTCTCACGTGCAATGACTTATTTATGGCGTTTCTTACTGTGTATATAAAAGTGGGAGGGAGGTGAGCCTCGCACATTTGGCCTGCAGCAAGCAGTGGTTATGAGCCATATACACCCTGAGCCATATACACCCTAACAGCCCAGAGCTGCCCATGCACGGGGAGCTGGTAACAGCACAAGGTGCAGCCCTGTGTTGCACAGACGTGGCAGTGTGGGTCTGAAGGCAGTACTGACACATTTGCTGGCATTGCACCTGAGCTAATAAGCCCTGGATTTGTTAGCTTGGGCGCAGCACTGCACTGACATCAGGGGACATGCACTGGCTCCCAGCCCACCAAAAGGATGCCTCAGGGCTGTTTCCCCTGGTTCTGGTGTGGGGTAAGCACAGACTTGAGAGCCAGGATAGCTACATCATTTGGGCTCCTCTCCTCGGTTTTTGTGGCACTTGCTAAAGCTGAAAGCCCAATAATTCCTCATCTTTTATTCCTGCCTACAGAGGAGGTAACCAGGAATGGGCAAGATAAGAGAGGGCATGGAACCATCTATAAATGGCTTTGTCCTTGTGACCACTGCAATGCCCTGCCGACCCCTTCTTTTGTCCATTGTCAGCCTTCAGGCTTGCAAAGATGATTACATTACATTACAGAGATGAGTCCAGCTCATGGCTCCATGCTTTGGAGAAGCATTCACCATGGGTGAGATCTGTAGCCAGCAGAGCCCTACTGAGCTCAGCTGCTGGATTCTAGTATTTGAATTGTCTCATCTGTAAAGAGGTAGGTAAATCAGGACTGTATCCAAATGTTTTTTTCCCTTTCCCCACTGACTTTGAAGGAGCCCAAGGTGTATAACTCCACTATGGCAGTCTGAGTGAAGAGAGAGGAATCACACTGTTGCTACAGGTGCTTGAGTTTTCCCAGTAACCCAGGGCTGTGCATGGGGAATTTGCCTTGCACCCCAGCAATTGCTCTCGCCCTCCTATCTACTGCTGTGCTGTGCTGTGCTCCCCTCTCTGACGGACCCCAAGACACAGGGTGCTCCACTGATAGCTCTGCACAAGGCGCAGAGCTGGTGGAGGCAGCACTGAGTTGCCTTTACCCTGTGACACTATAGAGCTGTGGAGAGATTTGGGTTTGATGTCCAGCATGAGGAGTTGCAGACCTCATGATGTTCTAGGTCATCTCCCCAACCATTTGGTGCTGACGAGGTGATGACCTTCCTCCCCTGCGTGCCGGGGAAGCCAGAGGGGGGAAAGCTGAGGGGACAAGGCAGGGGGAGTTTGTGTGTGTGACTCCTTTGTGTCATCTGCAGGCTGGTCACGTCGCCTCAGCCTCTCTGTGGAGCTGGCCCTGCTTGCCCAGGTGCCAGACAGCTGGGTATGGGAAACCTTCCACGGATTAAGTCCGACTTAGTAAATATTAGTTTGCAGGATCGCTTGCAGTCGAGTGAAACGTAAGCCATTCTCTGCTGAAGAGCCAGTTTTCTAAAGGCTCAGGGCAGTGAAATTAAGAATGCTCACTTCGTGTTGGCAGACACGATGCCTCCGTCGTCGAGTGGGAAAAAGCCCCGAGGAAGCGAGAGGTGCGGTGATGAAAGGCTGAGAACAGCTGCCGAAAATGTTCGTGAACCAGGAGTAACTTTACATAAAGAATTAAAAAAATAAAGCCCAGTTTGATTAAACGGTTGGATTCAGGAAAGCAACTTAGGGAGGTGTGAGACAGTTTGGACTATTTCTGAAGAAGAAAAATATGCAACAGCCTGCTGGCTGAAGCACAGCCCCCTCACTCCCAAGCAAGGCCACAGGCTCCCCGTGATGCCTCTCGTCCCCCCTGTGCTGCGTGGAGTACCAGTGTCCCTCTGCCTGGTCTCTGTCTCCAAAACCAGAACACTCACACAACCAATAATGCACACACGTGCCTGCAAGCAGTTCCAAAAGCGCTGAAATTTGGTCACCTCCACAAAAGTAATTTCAGAGGTGAAATTCAAGAGCTCCGTTCCTTAGGCAGCGGGATGGCCAGAATCACTGACGGAAACTACAAGCACTCAACATCCAAAAATCAGGACACGTCCCTTCTTGTGTCTAATCCCAAAGAGCTGCCTGGAAATAACCCCTGATCATCTCTCCTGAGGACCCTGGGGCACCTTGCAGGTCACTGCAGGAGTTGGAAATCCTCACCCTGCGTGGCCATGTGGGTCAGCTGGCCACCGCTGCTCCTGCCTGTGTGACCGGGCAGGCTGGAAATAGGAAGGATGCTTGTTAAACAAAGCTAGAGGATATTCTGGGACAGGCAAGGGGCACGCACCTGGGCTCCTGGCATCGTTTCTGTGCTCCTCAGGCCTGGGGTGCTGCAGGCAGCAGAGGACACCCCCACGAGTGAGTGGTGGGAGGGAACGTCGGGGTGAGGAAAGGCTGAAAGAATTCAGCACAAGCAGCTTGGCCAAGCGATGACTAAAGGAGGAGGATATGATAACCCTCTGCAAGCATTCGAAAGCTATAAACACCGAGGGTGGCTCATTTGGGGCTAAGATTAGATGTAACGGGATGAATTTATGGGCAGGAAAAAATGCGCTTTATGTGAAGACGCACCGCTCTGAACGGTGCCAAGTATCTGAAGGTGGTAGTTAGCAGTCCTGGAAGTCCCCCTGGCCTACACAAAACTGCTCCAGGTATAAAAATAACGTGCATCAGAGCCAGAAACTTGTCCTGCGTTAGGCTCGCACAGCTTGGAGGCACAGCGCCTGCTCTGCGTGGGCTTTGTCGAGCACGGCCAGGACACGAGGAGGGAGAGTTGGCTGCGGTCGGTGATCCCTGCACCACTGGCAGCACATCAGCAGCGGCACGGTGATCTCAGCACACTGCAGTCTTCCTGGGGATGAAACCCAAATTAAGGCAGGTGATAGTGGCTGAGTGTTTCTGCTAACCCACGGCAGCTGATCAGCCTCTGGGAAATGAAGCAATGGAGGGAAACTGTTTTGGAGAGGTGAGATACACACACACTGCTCTGGTGGGAGGAACATCCCACGGGGCTACGGAGAGGAAAATCCTACACACCTGGCACTGTGGTGTCAGGGATAGGGAGGGGAAGGGAAGGGAAGGGAAGGGAAGGGAAGGGAAGGGAAGGGAAGGGAAGGGAAGGGAAGGGAAGGGAAGGGAAGGGAAGGGAAGGGAAGGGAAGGGAAGGGAAGGGAAGGGAAGGGAAGGGAAGGGAAGGGAAGGGAAGGGAAGGGAAGGGAAGGGAAGGGAAGGGAAGGGAAGGGAAGGGAAGGGAAAAGAGAAAAAAAGAAAAGAAAAATAAAAAAAAGACCATCACAGGGATTTGCTTCACCTTACAGATGAGAAGTTGTTTTGTGAGAGGAGCACCTTCACCTCCCACTCCAATTGATGCAGGCAAGGTGAGGTCACACCTCCCACCTTTTGACACGTACCTTGGACGCTTTAGGTCAGCCTTTGGGTGTCATTTGTGGCTCCGTGACCACACACACCACTCAAGTGCTCCATTTCAGGTGCTCCAAGCTGTACTGCAACATGACTGTCTAACACATATAGTACAAATATCCACAGTAATTATTTATTTGCCCAATGGAGCTGATGGTCAGGCACTGTTTGCAATATTTTTGTTAGGAAAAAAAGTTGTGAAACAATCACAGAAATTTTGAAATAAGCTTTCCAGTGTATCGAGGGCATCTGTTGGCCAGTTGTGGAGTGGCCAAGCTGTAATTTCTGGGACTAAAGGCAGCAGGGAAGTGGCACCCCTGTTCCACCACTGGTTTCTCTTCACAGTACGAGTGGGGCAGGCACAATGTTTCACCTCATGTTTTATTCAGCCCCTTTGCAAGCTGTGTCTTTTGCAGGCATTTTGAAGGAAAAATTCCAGACTTGGATCTGATCCTATCACCTGCTGATGTCTCTCTCAACGCCAGTTGGTGTAAAGCGAGCCAAAGAAGAGTGTTTTTTCCTGTCTCTCTCTCTCTCTTTCCCTCTCCCACTCCCCCAGATCTGTGTAATCTATAGAGGCTGGGGTATTCAGTGCTGCTCAAATCCTGTACTTCAGCTCATTAAAATGTCAGGCTCAGCACTGCAGACACTGCACTCATTCCTATTGACAGCAGTGGACAATGGAGTCAGTGGGAGCTGGGGAAGTAGGAAAAAAAAAAAACACAACACGACTTTCTTTATGGTGTGATTACTGATCAGTGTCTTTAAATTACATTAACCTCCTCTTGTGTCATTCAGCAGAGTCTTCAGGCTGTCCTGTCCAGCATAAACACGCAAACATTTCAATGAGTTTTCCCTTCTTGTGTAGCTCAGGAAATAAAAGTGTGTTTGACACTCACCCTGCCCCGGTAATGCTGGGTTTCGAAGTGTTCCTGTAGCTGGCTATCTGCAGTGCATGAGGAAAAGAGATTTTTCTGCTGTTTCCAGCCTCTCTAATGCATCACACAAACCATTTAATAAATACAGAGTAAAGTGAAAAATAAATCATTCTGAGAGAAGCCCAAGGTGCTCTGAGAGCAAGGCACAAAGCTGTCACCCCGCTTCCCTGGGACAAAAACCCTTCCATCATTTATTTTCAGGCTGCAGAATTGAGTTAACATCTACTACAAAATCTGCTTATCCACTTGCAACTGGGATCCTTTTACCTCAGCGAACATATTTCTTAATGTGAAAACAAGGCTGCTCGCAGAAATAATGCAGTACCCGAAAATAAGCATTGACCAGAGCTAAAACTTAAGTTTTGGAAAGCTGAGCGATTGCTGTCTGTTGCCTTCCTCATGTTTAAAGGGATGCCCACACTTTCACATTCAGGTGAACTCATTCGTTTCCCATATATGAGACTTCTGTAACCCCCAATACGTCTAATAATGTTTCCAGTTTAACTCTGGAAATTATTTTAATGAGGACTGGCTCTCTTCTAATAAATGGATATAATGGGAGCTCATTAAATATAATCAAAAGGTTCTTCATGCAATAAATCATCATAATATTTTATCACGTAGGGAGGTGTAAATGGCTCTCAGTATCGCTAAACATCCCTTACGCAAACCACTCTTCCAGGATATGACTGAGGAATTAATTTTTTTATTTTTTTTTTCCCCCCGGGATTTCCCCAAAGAAAAGCAAAGAGTTAATGCTCCTGCTTCAGCTCTCATTTTCTGCTGGGCTAGACATTTCCTGGAGAAGCTGAAGGGAGCTGGCAGCTGCTGTGATTCGGGATGGGGCCGCTGCCCTGGGGGACAGTGCCCAGCTCGGGCTGTGCCGTGCTGCTCCCTGCCCCTCGCACAGGCACCAGAGCCATTGAGAGTGCTCAGATCAGTGCTGAGAGGGGCCAGCGCTGGTGGCACAAGGCATTTAATTACCACGTTAAGTAGTCACACGCGCTTGTCAAAGCAGCGCCAGCTGAGAAGGAAAGCCGTGTAACAAACAGTTTGAAGGAAACAACCGTGTTTGCAAACACTTTTTTTTCCCCTAGGTTGCTTGTTGCCTTTTGCATGGGAAGGGGGGTCTGCTCTTTTGGAAGCAGAGCGTACTCTGAAGTCCCTATTAAAGCAGCTGGCTCAACTGCAGCCGCTGAAGGCAGCGGTGAGAACTCGCCAGCTTCTTTTGAAAAGCATCCTCTTGTTCTGGGCATGTTTTAGACAATGCAAGTTTATTGCAGATGCTGATCTCTCCCCCAGAGGGTAGGGGCAAGCACTTCAGCACCGATCATCACACGTTTCTGGGACACTGAGAGGCTGCCAGACAAGTTATCTCGCTCCACCTGGAAACAACTGAAAAGGAGATTTCTTTCTCTTTGATTCCTCTGTGTCTCAGCCAGATGAACTTGGAAACTCAACCTGCCAAATTCACGTGGTTTGAGAAGGTTCAAATTAAACCTGTGGGACCTTGCTGTGCTTTCCAGAGCTTTCACCTCGTGTTCTTACTCCAGCAACCCTTCCAACCCCAGCAGTCTGAGGGCCTGAGGCAAAAAAATCCTAAGGAAAACGCCTCAGTCCCAGCTGCCACCTGGCACGAAGCTCGCCCAGCACACAGACACACACACACGCATCTTCCTGGCCTTTGGTTAGAAACACACGTGGTCCCACCGTGGCTTCCACTGACCTGCACACATTTGTACCTGGGCTGTAAAATGTTCACAATTTAAAGAAAAACAAAATAAATAAATAAAATCCATCAGCCGCTCACCAGGTTTTATTTTAAAGTCTCTGCATGCTGCTCTAAGCACAAGGGGTAGCATTGACATTAGGGCTGGGGGTCTGGAAATCATGATGTGAATCCCCGCCCCCCTCCACCTGGAGCTTTGCTGCTCAGGAAGGGCAGAAGAGCGGAGCCTGACGGGGCTGCTCCGGAGAAGGGAACTGATGCTCCCTTGGGCATTGAGCCCTGCTGGGCTCCCTGCCCCGTTCCTGCAGGGAGGGAGCTGTCCTTTCAGCCAGGAGAGCAGTCTGTAGCACTTTTGGGGGAGATGAAGGTGCTGGGCACGCCGCAGGATCAGGCCAGGCACAGAGGTGAGCCCCTGCAAGGCAGCCTTGTCCATACCCGGTGTGTTTGGGTTACTGAGAACTGGTCATTTGGGCCCAATGCACTCTAAAAATATATTAGATGGCAAGCCCTAGGCCGCTGGGAGCTGATAAGAATGAGAAAGCACCTGGGGAAATCTGTGAGGCAGCAAGAAACCGAGAGATTGGAGGCAAAGTGCAGTTTTTAAATCCCTTTCTTCTCTAGGGTTTCACAGTCTGCTAGGTTTGGCCTACGCTGACACGAAGGATCTGGTGCGTTTCCTGTTACACGTGACAAATGGCACACACACCGCTAACATCAACATTATTATGTGATTTTAAAATTGGACTTCACACCTCATTTTTACTCAAGTTATGCACTTCAAGATGTATCGTTCATCTCAGCCTGGCTTTCCTCTTTCACCATGCCTGCGGTTTCAGGAGGAGTGACGGGATACTGAGCCCCCAGGCGATGCCCACTGCCGCCCAGAGCTGAGGCAGTAGTGCCAGTGTGCCACCTGCGCCTTTAATAATGCCAAACAGACCCGAAACACTGACATCTGCTCACGAAGTCTGTGCTTTAAGTGATTTCTCAGATACGCGAGTCAACGCTCTCTACCTGGAATCTCGCTCGGAAAATGTTTGACATTTCTATCGCAGGCATTTGCTCACTTAGGAAAAAATTATCCAGAGAAAATAAGGGCTCTGCTGCCCAGCCAGCTCTTACTCGGCCTGCGAGCAAGCTCCCCACTTGTCTCTGCTCTCCGGGCTGTCATGTTTCCACAGGAGAGGCTCGCCACTGCCATCAGTCTGCTCGCGGGCTTTCTGCCTCCCCCAGGAGCTCTGCTTTGGTGCTCATAAACTGCACATTTTGGTTTATTTTCTCCTGACAACTCACTAGCAGAGGAGCAGCAAAACTGTTTTTTCATTATTTAACTATGGATACTTATGATTGCTCAATAATGTAAATGTCTTGTAAAGGGACTTCAGTTTTTTGCTGGAATACCAGAATCCCTGCCAGGAGTTCAGGATTTCTCACAATTTAAGCAGGCCTTTTAAAAGCCCAATTGTATTTTAAAATGTCTCTTTTCATTTTTTTATATAGATTTGTGTACATACTGCAGGGATCAGGCCGTATAATGATATAAAGACTTGAATAAAATCAAATCTAGATCAGCTGTGTTTGCAGGAACAAATCCATTTTTTCATCCTCTCAAAACAAGAAACAAGACTGGAGCTGAACCAGCTGCCAGCAAGTCGGGGGGGAATGCAGGCACGCCGAACCTGCAGTTGGTTTCAGCTTTTACCATCAGGCCCGTAGGCCAAAAAGAGCTCACCGTGCCCTTCTTGTGGGGGTCCAGGCCCTGCAAGCCACACACCTGTGCATACTGAAGTCAAGAAAGCCAAACACACACCCGTAACAGCACCTGCAGAACGCTCTGGTGTTCTCCCTGGGAGACTCCTGGTCTATCCGAAGTAGTATTTCCCCTGTGAGGAAAGGCTGAGAGACCTGGGCCTGTTCAGCCTGGAGAAGAGAAGGCCGAGAGGGGATCTTATCAATGTTTACAAATATCTTAACTGTGGGAGACAGAAGGATTTGCCCAACCTCTTTACAGTGGTTTGTGGGGACAGGACAAGGGGCAGTGGCCACAAAATAGAGCCCAGGAAGTTCCACATCAACATGTGAAAGAACTTCTTCATGGTGAGGGTGACGGAGCACTGGGACAGGCTGCCCAGGGAGGCTGTGGGGTCTCCTCTGGAGATATTCAAGGCCCATCTGGACGCCTACCTGTGCAGCCTGCTCTAGGGAACCTGCTTTGGCAGGGGGATTGGACCCGATGATCTCTGGAGGTCCCTTCCAGCCCCTACAGTTCTGTAATTCTGTGAATATGTGGGTGCCAAGAAGTCTAGTGTTCATCTTAAGGCCAATCTGTCTGAGTGGGCTGTGGTGAATATTCAGGTGATAGAGGCACATCTGTACATTACCATACACCACATAAAGGGCTGTTTGGCCAAGAGGCTGTTACAGAGCCAGGCTGGCTGGAGCTCCAGCACCATCAGCACCTTTCCGAAATCAGGCCCTCGCTGCTTGGCTGCAGGACAGCAGCCCCGCTGGCAGCCCCAGCTGCGAGGACGTCCCTGCTCTCCCCACCTCGGGCTTCCAGCCTCCGGCCCCATACATCAGCACCGGGGAGCAGAGACTGACGACACAGCATGGCCCCAACGCATATTTCTTCCTTATAAAACCACAGAACCACATTTGGCTTCTCTTACCGGAGGCCTGGGGTATAATTAATCCACCCTATCTTACATTTTTAATTACATCTCTGCTCAGGTATCCAAGTCTTTCACAACCCCAATACTTTTAAGGTGTAGGAAAAGTACTGCAGCCCTGGTTTTGCAGGGAGAGAAGCTGAGGCACAGAGACTCTGAGTAAGTAGGACAAACTTGAGAGAAAACCTGTAGCATGACTGAGAACAGAACCCAGATGCACCAAGGGCTCGTGCTTTGCTTTAAATACAACACTAGGATCCCTCTCATTCATGATGCCAGTATAATGGTATTTCCTCTCCTGGAATGGTGCATTCGGCTCTGGCCAGCACCTCTCTCTCTCTGGAAAAGTCAGAGGGAGAGAGCGAGAGGGAGAAAAAGGCGAGAAGCGCAACCAGCACAAATCTCCTGCAGAGGAGCTCCCTGCAAGGCACATGGGGCAGCAGCAGTACCAGGGTGGGCGTCAGGGATCAGCCCCAGGTCTGTTTCCGTGTCCTGGAGTGAGACATTTGACATTTATGGGTTTCTCAACCGGGGGAAACTGTTGCAGGGTACATGTTTAACATGTGCCAGACGTGGGTGTACAGCATCCGTGCTGCTCTGTGCTTGTGCTCTGGGGAGGGACTGAGGTCGCTGCCTCTGCTTCGAGAGAGAAGCGTGCACAAGGGCAGACGTGGCATGGCATGGCTCTGTGCAGTCCCACCTCAGGGCTGCGTACAGCGCTCCTGGCAGAGGCAAGTCCAGAGAAGCAAAGCTCAGCTTCAGAAAACCTGCAGGCCTGACTCACAGTGGCGATGGAAATGCAAAGTGTTCTTTTCTCAAGCCTTTATTGTTCTGGCATGATCTGTCTCAAGTACCCCACGCACTTCACTGTGCAATGGTAAAACAACATTTGCCCAAATGAAAAAGAAAGAATTTCAAAGACTTGAAAAACAGACAAGAAAATAGGTTAATGGGGCCAAAATAGCCTTTTTAGTTTCTTAGGGAAACACCTCCCAGATGGGTTTAAAAAAATTTTATTGGAGCTTTTGACACCATGCAATTACTTCATGGAGCTCTTCCAGTTTATGCTTGCAGTGTACAGAAAAGGGCATCTTATTTAACAAAAAAAAAGTATTGGTTTACTGAAAGCCACATGGCTCAATGTCAGAGCTGGGAACATTCACAGCCACACTGAGGATGCTGTTTTTGACTCATGGCCCGTGTAAGAGCCACTCACCTGCAGGTACATGGAATGCTGTGATGAAGATTAATTGGGGAAGGCTCACAGCCTGGGCTTGGAGGAGGAGAAGTGCCTCAATAGCACAGGGAAGGCCCCAAAGGGCCTCTTGCCCCAGTGGGCTGCAGTGTGATCCAGCCAGGGGGAGAGCCTGCGGAGGAGCAGGCAGCCCATGCCAGCTGACAGATCAATGCTTTCTCCTACCTGCCCTGCAAAGCTTCATGCCCACAGACTTCAGCAGCACGTGAGGAATTTAATGAAGAAGCCATGGCTGACACCTGAGGGCTCTGTCTTGCTCCTTGCAGAGCTGTCAGACAGCCCAAGGTGCCACGGCTACCGGGTCAGTGGTGTTGGCTGGAGAAGCAGGGAGAGGTCAGTAAGTGGTAGCGTTTCTGACAAGAACTCTACAGTTCAGCTCCCAGTTCACCGCCAGCTCCAGCCCGCTGCTTGAACCTCCAGCTGCCCTTCCTGGAGCCTGCCCTCACCCCCCAGTCTCCCCACAGGGCAGGACCCTGTGGCATCTTCCCATCTGCAGCTTCCCTCCATTGCTGGCCTTGCTGCTCACTCACATCTTTTGCACTTGGAGAGAAAAAGAAAGCAAGATTCAGCTCACGGGTTAAGCTCATTTCATATTTGAGTTAGGTTTCTAAGGTCTTGCTGTAGTCAATGGAGATGCAGTTACTGCAGACAGTCGAGGAAAGGAGCTGAGACACAATTTGATATCTTCATCTCAAAGTTCAAGGCCTCATGGAGCAAAATATTCTTTTGTACTGAGTTTGATTATTGCTTATACTCGGCTGAGGGAAGGCATTGTGGCAAAAGAGCCTGGCACAGATACGGGCATCGATGAAGACATGCATTGATAAGGTCAGGCTCCCCAGCATCATGCAGCCAGCATCCCCAGGGGGCTGCAGACACTTCTGCCAAACCAGAGGCTGCCATGCCGTGCCTTCAGCTTTTTTTACTCACTCAGGCACATTCCTCACGAACATAGACTGGGGAACACAATCTCCCAGTTTCCAGGCAGATCTTTAGTGTTCCCGTGCTATTCCATGAGGGTCTGATGAAGCTGGCAGTGGGGAGAATTGTTAGGCAGGATGGGTGCCTTCAGAACAAGGCCATCGGACAGAGATAGGAAGCCTTCTGTGAGGAGAGCAGCTCAGGGCTGTCAGCACCTGCCACTATGCTTGAGAGCCCAGAGCTGCTCATCCCAAGTATCGCAAAGGCATCACCTCCTCAGCCATATACAAATCTTTTGCCATCTCTGGAGGATGAGGTGACCTTCTCTGCCTCTAACTTGTACCATTGTCCCTGAGAAGTCCTGTTTTCCATCCAGGCACACACAGCAGTCTTAGCAATTTGTTCTCCTTAAAGCCAGGGTCTCTCTGTAAAACAGCATCTTTTCCCACATCTGTAGGCCTTGCAATCACTTTGAAATCTGAGCTGCACTTATGGTTCTGCTCCTTTCCTTTGTGCACGTATCAGTGTGAATGTGGGATTTCCATGCAACTTGAGACAGAGTGCTCCTTTGGTAACCACACTGATGTTCTGCCTGAACCCTGTAGGTTAGGATCCTGGGGCAGCCTCTTTCACCCAGCTGCAGTTTGCACAGCTCTCCCCTCTGCCATTTACCCTTTCATGCTCAAGAGGAGCATGAGTCCTCCAGTAAACATTTACCAGTTATCTCTAAAAACCTCTGCTGCCATGCCATCTATGAAAAGCTTTTGAAAAAGCAGTGTTTGTTATTCACAATGCCAATGATGTCTCCATGTTCCATGGGCCCTGGGTCTGCCTGCACTATAAAATGCCTGTGCAGGACCATCGCTGTGCCCTTCCTTTGCACAGTACCTGGAGGTGACAGCCCAGGATGAGTGACACTGTGTGAGTTCACAACTGAAGTGGTAAATGAATGCCCAGTCTAATGCAGGGGCAGGTACTTACTGGGACACTGGTAGGTGAAATCAAGAAATTCCTCTAAAAATCAAGTTATTCATCCAAATTGAGCCATTAGGACCCACACTGATGTGGCTGACTAGATTTACCGTCACGAGAACCTGCTTACTCACTAACTCTTCAGCCTCTGATACACTTCACTTTGAGAGCCTGCAAACATAAATCAGTTGGAAATAAAATTTAATTTACAACATCAAAAACAGTCACATTTGGAAACAGTCTAATTTCCTGACACTCAAAAGCACATCACATTATAATTTATCAACCATCACATTTTTAATGATGTCAGACATTTGTCATAAAATCACCATTAAATTGGTATCTAATGGCTTCTAATAAATGTCAAAATGAACTTGCAGATGCCTATTTGAAATATATTAGGAGCCATTAAACAGCAATTAAAAGGAAGTTTCACAAATAATATTTTATATTAGATAGGTCGCAGAGCCATGCCAAGGAAGGGACGGTGACATTTTGAGGAACCTCTGAAAACGCTGCCTCTTTTCACGTATTTCTGTAACAATGGAGCAAGTGCTTCCCCAGAGAGCAGCCCACGCTCTCCGGGCATCCGGAGCCCTTCCTGCAGCCAGGGCTCCAAGTGGGAGGTGATTGAGAAAGACGGGCACAGAGCTGGGCAGAGGGACAGCTGGAGGCCACCTGGTGCTGTAGTGCTTGTGCTCTGCACCCTGAATGTGCAGGTTACTGCTGATGCACAGAAAAGAGCTCTCACTGCTGGCACCACCCTCCCTGACATCCTTTTGGATTTCTCCAGTCCACATATTAACAAATCTCACCTTGTGTCGTTGGTGCAGTGTGGTATTGCCACATCCCAGGCTCTCCTGAAAGGGCGCTAAAGACCACCGTTAACTTCTGGCTCAAACCTTCGCAGTAGCAGCTGTGTGCTGAGAGCCACTTGTGGTTCATGAGTCCATGTTCCTCCTGCTCTGGAGATGTTTAAAAGGTGCACCTTCTCTGCACCCTAAGCACACGTGCACGTGTATATGTGTTTTCTATAAAATATAATCTCATTTAAATATGCCCAGGTACTGATGCCCTTTGTTTCTCTTGCAGCACAAAGCTTACTTTCACCTGCTGTACCTTGAAAATGACCGACAAGCATTTAACCTTCAAGCATCAGCAATCTCATAGCATTCATGTGCCCGTATCAGCCCAGTCACAACTCAGAAACGGTTAAAAAGAAGGACTTCATCCCAGCTTGCACCATTCCCTAGATAGACTCCTGTAAAAGAGCAGCTTGCTTGCTCCCTCTCTTTTCACTTCAGGCTGCACAGAGAGGAGAAGGGAGGCGTGGGGCTGGATCTAACCCTGCCAGGGCTCAGGGCAGCGCGGTGAGCATTGCCTAAGGTGGAGGACGAGGAGCCTGATGGCTGGGGACGGCACGTTCTGGTGTGGCTGGGGGAGCGAGCAGCAGGCCAGTGCGTTACACAAGTAGGTATCAGCAGCCAGTAATAGACCCGTTGTGTCAGTACACAAATATGTTGTTACGCTCCACCTTCCGTCCTATTTGTTTCTCACAGTACTATGGCTACTCTCCTCGCCCATTTACGCAGCTCAAAACTGGTCCTGAGTCAGAAGAGCGAGAAAAAAAATCCCCTTACCTCCACCCATCCCATCACCTGCTCCTGAAAGGACCTGTTTATACAACTGTAGAGAAGGGTGTGTGTTTGCATATTAAATGGGATCGAGAAAATATGTAACATATGTTGCAAACAGAACTAATGTCTAAACACACATGTAAACCTGGGCTAACGGGTCCTGCCAAAATATTTTAACCATCTGTTTTTACTTAGCTGTTTTTGAACAAATTATGTTTATTATGTTAATTTATTTTACTGTCAACAACACCAAATGACAGAGTTGCCTCTAAACAACATCATTATATATCACATTCTGCCATAATACCGGCAGGTTTTTTTAATGCGACAGGAATAAATGCATATTAAAATGTCAATTTGTTTAAAATCGCATTCAGGATGGTAAATACATCTGCACAAATCCATCGTGTTCCAACATACACTGTTTGCACAGAGACTACCTAAAGATAAGGCACTTGGAGGAAGACGCAGGAGCGCAGAGATCCTGCCTGGACGCCTGGTTCAACCTTGAGGCTGATGCCAAGGAGGGAGGGAGTGAGCAAAAGGGAGGTGTGCCACATTTTAAGAAGTTGTGAGAAGCTTCCTGGAAGCCTGTCCTCATTTGCAGCATCCCGGAGAGCTCCCTCAGACAAAATAAAACTGAAATTGAGGTCAAGCATCCCAGGACCACATCCTGTCCCCCAGCATACCCTGTTTGTGTCCAGGTAGGAACCTCTGCATCTGGAAGACAGCGAGGGCTGCTCTGGAGGCCCCAACACCCTCGCAAAGATCCCCCAGCGATTATGTTGCATGGTGTTGTGGTGGTGTCACCCTGACAGGCAGCTGAACTCCACCACACTGCTCCCTCGCTCCCCCTCTTCAAAGGAAGAGGGGGGAGAAAATACAATGGAAAGGGCTCAAGGGTTGAGGTAAGGACCAGGAGATCACTCACCAGTTACTGTCATGGGCAAAACAGATGCAGCATAGGGGGATTAATATAATTTATTGCCTATCACTAGCACACTAGACCAGTGAGAACTAAAAGCAAACTAGAAACATCTCCCCCCCCCATACACCCTCTTTCACCTCCATCCTGAACTGAGCCTGTGGGGGCTGCCCATAGGCAGCAGCTCCTCAAGCACTGCTCCCACACGGCTCCGTCCCATGGGGTCCATCCCCCAGGAGCAAACTGCTCCAGCACGGGGCCCCCACGGGCAGCAGCTCCCCCCAGACCCCCTGCTCCTGCCTGGGCTCCTCTCCACGGGCTGCAGCTCCGGCCCGGGGCCTGCTCCTGCGGGGGCTCTCCATGGGCCGCAGCCTCCTCCAGGCCACATCCACCTGCTCCACCGGGGGCTCCTCCACCCATGGGGGGGCTGCAGCGTGGAGATCTGCTCCATGTGGGACCCAAGGGCTGCAGGGGGACAGCCTGCTCCACCAGGGGCCTCTCCACAGGCCGCAGGGGAACTGCTGCTGAGTGCCTGGAGCACCTCCTGACCTCCTTCTGCACTCACCTTGGGGGCTGCAGGGCTGGTGCTCACTCCTCTCTCCTAGCTGCTGTTGTGCAGCATTTTTTATTTTTTTTTTTCCATTTTTTAGACCTGCTCTCCCAGAGGCCCACCCAGCATCGCTCCCTGGCTCGGCTCTGGCCAGCAGCAGCTCCCTTTTGAAGCCGTCTGGAGCTGGCTCTGCTCTGACACGGGGCAGCTGCTGGGCTCTGCTCACAGAGGCCACCCCTGCAGCCCCCTTACACTACCAAAACCTTGCCACATAAACCCAATACAAGTATCTTCTGGATCATCTCCTTTCTTTTGCTCAAATAATTATCCGCTCAGAAGCAGATCCTGCTTCAGCAGGATGTTTTGCTGACCCCTCAAAGAGAGGTCTCTTCTCTGGAGCGCAACGATCAGCCAGCGGCTTCTCACCCTCCCAGCTGACCCTCTTCACTGTCCACAAGTGCTGCCTGGACAAAATCATTCCTCTCTCCAATTCCAAAGCCAGTACCTGTTCTCCTAAATCCAAGTCTGCTCCTTCAATCCCTTTCCCTTTTAGACAGATGCTCACACCTTCCCTAACAAAACTAACCTTTTCTCCACATAACCGATACTAAAAACCTGCCTTTTTCTTCCACATAGGCGGTATAATTTTACCCTCCAGACATATTTTTCTTTTGGTACCGTGCATGGGGTGTCACAGGATGCTTTGAATCGCCCTTTTCCCTGCTCAAGGCCACATTCACAGGGCTGACCATCCCTCACACAGTAAAGGAACCCTGCTTCTTCCAGCCCTGTGCCTGCACATGCATTTACACCACACCACAGCGGGTCAGAGAGGTGGCCAGAAAAAAAAACAGCCTACCTCAATTCATCCTTTGAAGGAGTGGGAATGTAGGCTATGCCCTGTGCAACTGGAAGCAGAGAGTCTGATGTGCTCTGGAAGACAGAAAAAAGTGAGAAGTGGGGAACCCTCTTTTTTTTTCAGTCAAAAAACAGACAGAAGACAGACTGTCCCACGTAAATATTCCTCCTCCAGAGGAATATCTTCAGATACCCTGAAGGACTGGAACGGAACAGGATGAAAGATAAGCAAGTGGAAAAGTTTGAGAGAAGATCACAAGGGCAGGGAGTGCTCTGTGGCCTTCATGAAGCACTGTGTTTCTATCAGTCTGCTCAGGTAGCTGAAGGCACTCCTGACATATAAGCCAGTGACAAGGTGATATATTACAGGATATGGTACAACATAAAATGCAATCAGGCCACGGTCCTGCAAAAATTCATGGGCTTGTGTAACGATGCACATGAACGGTCCTGCCGAGACCCCAGGATTGCTCCAGTGCAGATGGTGGAATGCTTGCATAAAGCAAGCAGAGGTATGGTCAACGAGGAGCTCTCAAGCCCTGAGAAATCCTAAAATAGCCTAACACTGCCTCTAATATTGAATCAATTAGCTGAGAAATAACCAGTAAGGAAATCCGATATTGCTTTCTGGGGATTAGGCAGCAGGCATTTTGGGACAAGATTTTGTTTAAGACAAGGAACAGGCTCCTTTTGATTAACCTCAGTCTTTTGAAAGGTATAGTGAAGAAATACTGTGCACATAAATATTTTGATATCTCACTAACAAATACTATAAGCCATGCCACCTTTGTTTAAACCTCCTTCCCCAACAAGACCAGGGCTGTTCACGCAGAATTGTAAAGAAATCAGTGTTTATAGTGTCCATTATAGCACCAGACTTTGTCAAGTGTGGTGATACGTGAGAGGCAGTGCCACACGGTGTACAGTTTGGGGGAATTCTCCCTCCCCTCTCTAAATTCTGGTTTTACGAAGAGAAAGGTTACAAGGTTTATATTTCAGGAGTTGAAGTCCTGAGAAAATAAACCTCAGTCCAAGTACTTGTCCAGCCTACAACAGATATTCCATAAAATGTATGGGCTGATTTCACGCATATGGCTGCTCATTTTACAAGGGGATGATTAAGATGGTCATGGTTATGTTGGCTTTTAGTCCAAAAATGCCTCAGCTGCTCTGGATTCATTTAAAATAATAATGTACCTCTGTGTGCAAAAAGCAAGCAGCCAGCACTCCTCTGCTCTTGCAGACCTGCAGATCCAGCTCTTTGCTTCTGACAGTGTTTCCAGCATGGTTCATTAGACACTATTTGCTCCAGCCGTCCATCTCGTTCTCCTCTCAGCCTGCCATCTCCCTCTTCTCTGGCACCAAAGAGACTCTCAGAGCAGGCAGAGCTGCCTTCGGGAAGAGATGAGCTCTTACTGCAGTGTGCCAGCTTCCACCCCCTGCATGAGTCCCAGTCCCTCCACCCAGCCAGAGCGCACCCAGCTCGGATGAGCAACTTATTGAAAAGCAATGGGGGTGCAGTTCAAAAGTACCCCCCAAAAATCAAACAAACAAACAGTAATAATAATAATAAAACATTTCAGCTCTTTGCACCCCAACCCAAAAGAGAAACATGCTGGCACCGTAAGATTAAGAAGCCTTTCACCCCGTGCTTGTCCCCCCAGGGAGGAGAAGCCTTTTGCAGCATGCTCTGGGTTGTGCAGCATTGCAGGGTTTGATTCCTGGCACTGCCTGTCCCCAGGAGTCACGCAGAGAGTGATTAAAAGAGCAGACTATGAGTCAAAAAGAGCAACCACCTTTTCCTATTTCAATCTGATCTGGTCGTCTCGGGCTCCTCATGCACGCTCTATTCGATACTTCCTGCTCCACAAGTTCTTCTGGCTGCAGCTGCCCCAGCATCCTCTCCCCTCGCCCTCCTCCACAGCTTGTCCTGCTCTCGGTTTATCTCTTCGCTGTAAAAAGGAAAGGCATTTATTGCTTCATTCACTTTAAGCGATTATCGTGTAACAGAAATAAACTGCTTGTTCCTATATAATCATAGATCACTTTGCAGAATGCAGGCTTCAGACAACAGAGGTAAAAAAGTCTGCAGTGTTTTCCTGTGAAGCAATCTTTGTTTCTTAAAAAAAAAAAAAAAAAATCACAACAAAACCTAAAAGCCCTAAGTCAGTATCTTCCCGCAACTGCAGCTGATTTCCTGTGTAAACTAAAACCATGTGATATTCCATAAGTGCTTCCAGCTCTAAATTACAGGAAATGAAAACCATCATGGAAAAGGAAAGCTTTGGAATAAATTCCCAGATCAGATATCATTATAACTACATCTCGGTCTGATTACAACGTGGGTGCTTTCTGACATACCTGGGAGAGATTAAAGGGGCTGGCAGCAGCTGATGGCGTGCGGTGTCACCCCGGCCCCGCTGCAGGACAGAGACATCTCCCACACCCAGGGCAGAGCCTCAGGGGTGCCACAGCTGAAATCAGGGGCTGAGGTTGATAAAGGGAGACATTTTTATGTACCCTTTGTGAAGGTCAGGCCGTGAGCCTTCAGCTGTATTAAATTGCATGTGCCCCACACCGTCATGGGTTGCAATTAGCTGTCCACACGCACCCACAGCTGCACGTGCACGTGCTCTTTCACCATCAAGGGCTTAGTGACTCTGCAGCCCTTCATTGCTCATTCTCTGCAAAAAAAGAAAGAAGCTGGGGTTGCACAATGTCACACAAACCCATGCTGGTAGGGAGCACGTACATGAAAAGAAGATAGGAAAGGAGGGCAGCCGAGCCCACCCCATCCCACCTGAATTTGGAATCCATGCAAGTGTTGCTGCCTGCTGCTACCAGCTGAAGGCTGTGGGAGAGATTTCAGCCACGCTTTGTGATGCTCCATGTTTTTCTGTAGGTCTCCCCGAGGCTGTGATGAACTTACCACTAGTTACAACCCTCCTTTCAACTGGATTCTCCATGCCTCTGACCATCTTCCCGGTGAGCCAGGCTGATATTTATAGATGCTTCTCCTGGTGTTCTCATCCTGTAAGCGGCTGCAGAAAGGGGATTTCCATTCATTTGACCGTGCGTTTTATTTGTTTCTGTGTGCCCCAGGCCACTAAATCAGCCTGGCACTGTTAAGAAAAAGGGACTTCAATTAAACAAAGTAATTGCAATGCTCTTATACATTTTGTTAATTGATATGCTAGTGTTTTTTTTCAGTTTGTTCAGCCAAAATCATGATAATTTTCCTTTTGAATCAGTGCAGTGAATAATTATCGGACTGAAACAAAGTTGCAGCGAATTACTCATTTCAAGGACAGTTCTTGGGGACACCATCATTCAGGTCTTGTTTCAAATGTCACAGGAGCAAAGCAGCACTCACACCACCTAGGTGAGTCTTACTGGGTGTCAGACCCACACCCACACACCGCTGTGCCCCTTGCAGATATTTTAAGCCTTGCCACCTCCTCTTCACACACAGAACATTCGGGGCAGTCCCAGGGCTTCTGGATGGTAAATCCGAGGCTGTCCTGCTCCTGGTATGATGAAAGCATTTCTACCAACAAGTGTGCCTCAGCCATCAATACACCACTCAAGCGTAGGCTGGCATTGATTTCTGCCTCGTTACCAGAATGTGGCGGATCCTCCAGCAGGGCAGAGGGTCACACATCTGGTGCCAAAGGAACCAAGACAATTTGCACAGATCAAGGACTTCAGCCAATGCTTTTTATAAGCTGTTCTTGCTGAACGTCCCAAATGAGAGGCTTCGGTGCCAGCAAAATCATTAAAGTGAACAGCTTTGCCTCGTTCCCTACCCAGCAGACATTTCTGTTGGGGTAGGTCATTAGTTATTCCTGAGGTGGGTAGGTTATCACATTGAATCTTAATCCATCTAATTCATCCCAGCACATTCCCATTTGTTTCTAGTGCTTGCTTTTTAAAATACCATTAAATCATGTCAAAGGCCTTCTCTGCACCTGCCAAGAAAGCTGCATGCGTGCTCCGATTGTCTTTGCCAGGTGAATTCTATTTAGTATATTTAGTATATTCCTGGAGAAGACAGCTCGTTGCAGATTCTATTTCTCCTTCTCCTATTTCTCCTTCCCAAGCAGACTTCCTCACATGCACCGAGGGATTTTAACTTTAACACACCCAGGCTAGAGTCAGTCAGCGTTGTCCTGAGCAGATGCTGGCAGGCTTCCATTGCCTCCAGCTATCCTGGGTGTCCCACTTTCTCTTGCTGAGATAAGAAGTTATCAGAGGGAAGAAAGAGCAGATATCGCCTTTGATAGTGTAACACAAAAACAAAGAAATCCTAACAAAACCTGCCCTTATTGTGCATAAAAACACTTTGGTTAAAAATTCCTAGCAGGATCCTAAAAATAGAGAAACTCCACTGAGATTAGTGCACAGCTTTAAACCAAACATATAAATAAGTAAAGAAATGGCATTCTCAGTCCCAGATAGCCTGTAAGTGAATTAGACCAAGGCTTTTACAGAACAAAGGAACCTAAAAAAAACCCTAATCTCACTTTGAAGGAAAAAAAGTCTCTGATCATTCCACCTGCCACTTCTCTCTGTGCCAAGAAAAACTCGAGTATACACCAAAATGCTGAAGGAGAGTTGAGTGTTGCATTAAATTTATGTACCACTAGAGAGTAGGGTTGAATGTGCTGACTGAACTTATTCTAATAATGTAGATGGGAAAAATCCATACTGCAAATCACCTTACTTAGGTTGGTTTCACAAGAACTATTTACCCAAGAAAGAAAAAACCCTGAGTGCTGATTGCTTGCTTTCTCACCCGAGAAGCAAGAACTACACACAGCCAGAGCCTCAGATTTTTTTTTTTTTCCTAGCTGCAAAACACAACGTGAGATGAAAGGGAGTAGTTTGTTCGGCTGGGCAAAGCAATTTCCACAGAAAACAAGCAGGATTTGCAGAGAGCATGTGTTTGTGCATGTGTCACTGAGTAAGCGCTTACAATTGGTACAAGGCTTGAAGGCACGCAGGGTACCAGGGCATCCTGGGGTTGTGCTGGTGCTGCTGTAGCTGTCACAGAAAGCTTCAGGGAGCACATTGCACCTCATGTTCCTGAGCCCATGTGGCTGGGCCAGGCCAGACGTCACTTTCCTGGGGCCGTGCTGTGCCAGTGCCTCCTGCTGAAGGCTCCACTCAGGCTCTGGCTCCTGGTTTGGGGGAATAGACAAGTGGCATGGGCTGGAGGTGGAGGAGGTACTCAAATGCAGCTGCATCCATTGCTACAGGGGGAAAGCCACCTCCACCCTAATTTACATTAGATAGGAGAGGGCAAACCCCAATTACACCAAAATGTCCAAACCCCAAATGTCCAATGAGCCCCACACTGGATGGTCTGGTCATGTCCCTTGTGTGGCGACAAGGAGTTAGGGAGCACCCCTGGGTCCCCTTTAGGGGGTACAGGGCAGGGAGAGGGCGAAGGATCTAATCCTAGAGCAGGGCCCCAGGGAAGGATCAGGACAAAGCTGGGCACATCTCCTTTTCTTAAAAATCCAGGACTTCAAAACCTTGCAAGAAAGCTAGAGCATCTAAGGCCAGCCTTCACTGCAGCTTGTTCGGTGCTTGTGCCCACGCAGGGGTCTGCGCTGAAATTGCCAACAAGGTTTCCAATTAGCACCAATTGAGGCAAGGTATTTTGGGGTTTTAATCAGGCAGACACGCCTCCCCTGGGAGGCAGCGTGAGACCACCCACTCACATTGCGTAACCCACCAAAAAACATTAAACTGATAGTAACCACTCTCAGTCACTACCAACCCACACTAGATTTGAACCATCCACTGAAAGGGGAAAGGTTAATGCGAGCTAATTTTTTTAATCATTGCTGTAACATTAGGAAGAAGCTCTGTTAACCTTTTGGGGACTGCTGACTTACTGCCTGGTGTTCATTTGGCTGATCCTACAGGCTACAATCATGATAGGGTAGTTCCCCAGGGGAGCAAATAAAATCCAAGAGGTCCATTTTTCTTCTCAGCGCTTGCCTGCTATAACACTGAGCCCTTCATTAAAAATGTGATAAGCCATGCAATATATTTTCCTGTATATTATAGCCTTTAATCTTTAATGTTAATGACAGAAATGTTACCATTAGCAGGACCATATTTTGCTCCACACTTTAGACATTCTTTTGTAACCACATTTTCCTGTCCTCTTTCAGGCAGATGGTAACTATTTCAGCTTGAATTCCTTCATATATTAACATAAAGAGAATTTGAAAAAACAAACTAAGCTATAATATAACTAAAATAGAAGAACTTACGGTGGTGAAATGTCAAACACTTTTCCTTGCCATGACCACACTTTGACATTGCTGTTACTAGGTGTGTGCCTCGAAACTGAAGTCAGTTTTGTAAATACTGCTGACAAAGAGGATTCAAGCCACCTCCATCACCAAGTCATGCTGACTTGAATTGTGCCTTGCACAAATTTTAGAGGACAAATTATTGGCTGATCAATTGGAAAATTCATGTGTTTACAGAGCATGTGAAAGGCACGTTGGAGAGTAGGGCTTGGTCCAACAATTAATAATAATGCTACTAAAGAAGGAATTTCTAAAGTCTAATCCCAGCTACGTGTTCCTCTGTGTCCTTTACACAATTATTTGCAGCTTACCCTTCTCTGACCTCTGTAGCTGTTAAATGTAGATAATAGTACTAATGCCTGTATGTCACGCACTGTTGTGGAGAGTCATTAACGGTGCTGCACGTGGTTATAAGGTTTGCATCACATTTCCAATGCAGTTACAGCCAACACTCGAAACACGTGGGGACTGAGGGTGGAGGCACAAGGAACATCGCTCTTAGGGGAGATGGGGCATCAAGGTGGGCATGTGGTGCACGGCCCGTGTGCTGGCTGCACCAGAAGGTACCTGGGGACGTGAAAAGCCAGCATGGGAGACTGGCAGGGAAGAGTGCTCAGTGTGACAGGCAGTGGTCACATCCTGGAGGCGTGAGAGTAAGGACAGATTTTAAGGAAGAAGACACTCAGGGATTATGGCCTCCAGTGACTTCAGCAAGGTTAAGGAAAGGAATGGGGCACCCATGCGATGGGGCAACCATGCGAGGACAGACCTCAGCGACACTGTCAGAGGCAAAGGAT
Organism: Anas platyrhynchos; assembly: GCF_047663525.1. Taxonomy (NCBI): domain Eukaryota; kingdom Metazoa; phylum Chordata; class Aves; order Anseriformes; family Anatidae; genus Anas; species Anas platyrhynchos. The sequence goes on from NC_092588.1 coordinate 143,936,736, forward strand.
GAATGGTACAGCACTGACAGCACAGCAGAGGGGGAAAGGCCTGCCCCTGCAGCCCTGCTCTGCTCATTTTCTCTGGACACCAGGCCTGCGGCCTGACACCTCCTCGTCACGCTGACATGCAGGAAGAGGCCAAGCACAGTTACTCTTGCTTTGAATCATAGTTTAATCCTGTCAGCACAGGCATCTTGTCCTTGAAAATCATTGCTTCTTGGTGATAAAACCTTTCTCGAGGCAGCTCCCTGCCACAGCGCTCCTCCGTGCCTGTGGTGAGACACAAGCTCGAGCCGTGGTGCACCGGGGAGCGGCCGGGCTGCCTGAGGGACAAAATGGTGAAACTCTTGAAGGCCAGGAAGGCATGGGGACACCTCGATCCCCTCTGCTTGGGGAAAGTCCAGCTGCCTTCCAGCCCCTTGGCTTTTTGCTTGGGGCTGAGGGAGTGCACTGAGGTGAGCCCCAGCAGCCCTGGCGAGCCAGGGAGGAAAGGCACCCAAAGAGAGGTGCTGCCAACAGGCACACCAGTGCCCATGGTCACAAAGTGCTGACCTGCTGTCCTAAGCTGTATAAACCTGAGCCCAGAGCATGAAACCACAGGAAAGCACACATTCATCTGGTCCTTAGGCATGAGCTCTGCGTTTGTTTTCTCTACTGATAGACATACGCATGTATGCTGAGCCATGGAGGTGTATACGTTATATACCTAAACGATCTTGGAGGGAATACAAAATTATGTAGGCAAGTTATTAGGAGTCTTATTTTGAGAAACTGTTTTTACATGTCCTTACATGCTCTGCTCAAGATACTGGATGATTCCTGGGGAAATAGGTAGACAAGTGTATTTATTTATCACCACCCACAGTTAGACAATCAAAACCAGGATGCATCTTCCCTATTTACCAGACTTCAACTGTAGGAGTATGGTATTTCAAACATAAAAAAGCTTCTTAGAGTATCAGGTTATGCTGAGAGATTAGTTTTGAGATGTTTTCTTAAAAAGTTGTTTAGAAATCACAGCCACTTGCTCTGTTTTGGCCCTTCCAGTGAGGGCTGGTAAGCTGTGGGGATGGCAGGGAGGAGGTGCCCAACTCTATTGGGGAATTTTCTGGTTTTAATTTTTTAAGGCAGTGAGCATAACTGCTCTACTGAGTTTAACATTAGCAGTGAGTGCAAATCAGCTCTGAATATCAAATGAACCCTTCCCTGAATAAGGCTCAGCCAAGATGGTATGGGTCTCTGGCTGTGCAATAGGGGACTTCAGAGACCTGAGTATCATCACTGCTGAAAATACAAGCACCTACAACCTCCAAGGCTTGTGCACCATTTTTGCTCCTTATATGTATTTTTTACTATTAATTTTAAGCACATGAAGCTAATATTTGAAGATCAGCAGCCTCATAACCACAGAGTTTAGGGATTTTTTTTTCCTCACAAAACTAAACTTTTCAGGATTCCATGTAGCATTACAGTGGTGGCAAGGTGTGACAGCTTGAGCTACTGAGAGCCCTGCAATACTGAGCCGTCCCCCAGTAGCCATTCAAACGGAAAGATGGTCTCATTAAAGCCTTCATGTTTCTGACCCTATAAATCAGTATTGTTTCAATCTTCTGTTTTCATTAACAGCTCTATATTATAGCGTTGACATCGTAAATCTTACCTGATGCTGGGGTTCTGCTGTGATTGATAGTGTCAGTGTTCCTCTGTCACTTGAATTTGCAGCTATCGGTGTAATCAGTGCTACCGTTTTTGGAGGATGTGTATTATACCAAATACTGGCATCATTTTCAAGATTTGAACTGAATATTACTTGCAAATACAATGCGGTAGCATTAAAATTTGGTCAGTTCTCCATATCTAGCAGAATGAACATTGAATCACCACAGGGCTTAATTAGCATGAGGCGAGAAATTTTTGTTCTCCAAGAAGCTGTAGGGCCCTTCCTCAAGAAGAAGGCATAGTGACTCTCCTTGTGGTCTTCTGTTATGTTACAATTTGTTTTGTTATACCAAGTTCCTGTCTGGGGGATTTAATCTGCATATTTCCCTGTAAATCAGTACACACTTTAGCATGCTCAGTAAATAACAACACTAAAAATTAATTATAGGCAGTTATGCTTTTATCACGCCATACCTGCCAGACGCCAGAAGTTTACCTCATCCTTTACTACAATATTAGTTACCTTCCTGCCACGTCTTCAGCTGATTTCTAACCTCTCAGTGGGAGACTAAGCCATGGAAAAGAAAACAGGGTAGCAGTGAGAATAGCATCGCTCATCTCAGTAATGATGGAAATCTCTTTCTATTTAAAATAATTACTTAGTTTTCCAATCTTTTACCGGTCTGCTGAACATAAATAATCTCCCGGTTTTGTTCCTTGGCCTCTCAACAACTTGATCTCTGCTACTAATGTCTTCTTATGTCTCCAGGGGGAATAAAGCAGCAGAAAGTAGATAATGATTTAATCAAAGGCAACTCAAACGGTAGTTTTGCTGTGCAGACATAAACAGAATTATTGGTTTTCTCTGGATTTCTTTTTGAGAACCATAAAGAAAATACAGCACTTAAGAAACAAGAGTTAATGAACACTTTAAAGAAATGTTTTTCTCTTTGAGGAAAGGATTGGTCTAATATTGGTTGAAACTTAAAACATTTATGATGCTGTGAAGGCAAGGTGTTTATTATACATTTTATCTTCATTTCTTTTACTCCTTACAGTAAAATCAAATAATCAGTAATAGCTTGATGTTTTGCCGCTGTGAAATGGAACCTAAACCACACATGAATGCAGAAAATTGTTCAAGTGTGAACCTTTAGTGCTTGAACCTTAACTAAGTAATGGACTATAGGAGGTGCCAATCAGGTGTTTTACGTTTCTCCAAGGTCTCTTTCTCCGATTTTAAAGAGCTACTGGCATAAATAAGCAGCCAGTGTATGGAGGAGTTTCTATGCCATTTGTGCTGGATGGCAGCATTTTAAAAATGGGTTTCTCACATCTTCATTTCAACTTGGGAGAAAATAGTACAATCAAAGCTATCATACTAAAGATATCAGGTGCTGCAGTTAAGGTATCTGTTTTATTGCCCAGCAGCAAAAATTTGCACATTACAATGATTTATTTCTATCTACTTTCTCACTTTTTAATGGTGCTAACTAGAAGCTACAAGGCAACTTCCAAGTGTAAAGTTGGTTTGAATTGTTGGAGACCAACCAGATGAAAGGTGAATTTAGAATAAAAATAGTATAAGCAGCTTAAAGGCTTATAACTATAGATGAAAGATTATATTCTGCAAGCGAGTTTTGCAGGGAATCCAGGCAAAAGTGTTCAATGTCATTAACAAGTTTGTCTCTTTCAATCCCAGAAATGTATATTTTAGAGTGAGAAACCTCAGCAAGTATGGAATTGTTACAAGCTGCTGGAGTACCTCATTTTCTTTTAACCCTCTGACATTTTGCAAGTACTTTACTTTATTCCCTTTCTAAGAAATAAATAAATGCAGACTGTGCTACTTAATAGCATTAAGAGAATCAGCCTGCTCTGCTGGCTGGATCTGGATCAAACAGCACGGATCAAAAAGAATATAAATGTTCCTGATATTCTGGCATATCCAGAAATAAACAGCATATAGCAGAAGGACTAAAGAGAGGAAGAATACATATCGAGTATTTTTATTTCCAGTGTTCTTTCACAGTTACTGGATTAACTCACCCTTCATCCCTGCTTTACTCATTCACATCTTGACTCTTTTATCCTCTGCTGGCAAATTGAAGGTCTGCCTTGTGGTCAGAGGTCACTGAATTAATCACTTTAAACAAGAGCTTTGCTGAGGTTTCAGAATTTCTAGCACGACCTATTTCTCCTTTCTATTTTTCCACAGATTTCCCGGCTTTTTTCCCTCTTGCTCGTAAAGGGAAATCAGCGGAATACGACCGAGAGACAGAAAGTGCCAGGAAACAAGCGGCGTTGTGGCCCGGCTTACAGGAATCCCCCCTCCAGGAGGGGAGGTTTGCTTGCAGCGTCTCTCCAGTGCAGGATCTGGCCGCAGCAGGAGCAGCGCATGCCAGCAGGACTCGCAGGCACAGCAACGCCGAGCCCTGGGTGACATCTCCTGCTAACGCTGACATCCACCTCCAGCCCCAGCAGCTGCAGGCACAACCAGTTACCTGCTCCATCCAGCTGGAAGGGCACGACGCTTAATCTTACGCCCAAGGAAGTTTCCAAATTGCCATTGTACGAGTGCTGCAGTTGCTTAGGGGTTGGTGTTTTTCTTCGTTAGGTACTGATAATAGGCTCTGCGGGGAGCAAGCCACCAAAATAAAAGAAATCCTCGGTCCGATGCATTTTAGAAACCTGGAGGGTTTAGAAACCTGAAGGGTAGAAACCTGAGGGGTTTCTAAAAAGCAGGCCAGGTGAATCAGGAGGAGCTGGGCCCTGCTCTGTGGCAGGGGCCAAACCGTGGTGCTGCTGCAAGGGTGGCATGGGGCATGCGGCACAGGTCCTGCAGTGATGGTGTCATGCACGGGGAGTGTGAGCTGCCCTCTCCCCAGGCACTTCAGGACCCAAAAGTCTCCTGGGGCCTCACTTATTCGCTGGTCCTTTGGCCCCAGCTGTAGAAGCAGGTGAGCGTGGCTTGCTCAGAGGTTCCCCTTCTGCAGTCTTCTCCTCTTGTGTAACACAGGGGGTCAGCTTTCGTATGCATTAATATTCCAGGGCCATCACAGGGCAGCAAATCCTTTGAAGAGTAGAGGAGCTCGTTCCCTTCAGAGCCTATTCCAACACAAAGCTGTGTCTGAGCGGCTGTTCGGTGACTAACGCAATAATTCCACCCTGGCCAGTGGCAACACTGCACTCCGTACCTCTGTATGTACTCAGTTTACACCGAACCAAATAGGAATTAAAGAAAGTGATATATTCAGTGAAATTAGGGTTGTGGCTAAGAGCCAGGGCCCAAGCATCTTTTTCCTTGTTTCAAGATCTCTTCAGATATAGAGAATGGGCTGAAAAAACAGCATTTCCCAGTTAGACACGGGGGAGTTGATGTAGATAGGAAGAGAAGGATGCTCCCAGCTGAGCTCTGGTCCCATCGCACCTTCTCAGCCGCTGGCGTTGCTCTCAGGCATTCTGCAGGCACTAATTGCCTTTAGCTGGTTTCCTCTATTTTCTGTTCTTTCAATCTCCAGTACATCTTGAAAGATTGCATTTAAAATGTAAAATAAAAAAAAAAAAAAGAACTAATTCCATTAACTCAAAATAGGCCTCTAATTGACCTATTAATACAGTGTATTTAACATGACACCGTGCCATTTTCATAGGCAAAGGGGTTGGCTCTCAATAATTCAGCGTGTCTGTTCTCATTCTATAGGGTACATCTTCCAAGGGAGTGGGGGGAGATTTGTGAATTCCTCTCATCTATCACCCAGCCACGGAGATGAAGCCACAGCTGCCACTGACACAACACAGGGTATTTCATGCCTGCCTTCCCATGGTGTGGGACTCCCAAAACTTTGTAGTTTTCCTATTAATTAATGTGTATGCAAACTTTTTAAAAGCCATGTCAGCACCAGGATGGGGGCAGGCAGCACGCCACACCGTGGGGCTCAGCTTGGGATCTCTGCCACCCCGAGGAGCGAGGCGCAGGCTGGGCAGATGGGGATGCTCTGATCTAGATCTAGCTCCCAGGTGACAGAAACCCCTTGTCCCATCCCAACCTGTCCAGGTTAGGTGAGCCTGCCATTTGCTCTCACAGCAAGACCAGTTTGGATGACTGGGATGATATAAACGGGAGTTTGTTTCAACGAGGCTCTGCTCCTTCATTTTAAGCCTGCAGACCCGCTTGAAATACCCGCTTGTTGGGGCTGTCAGTAAGGCCTTCAATTTGCATTCGGCTGGGAGCTGTGTGTGTGGGACTGACTGATGTGTTTGCATCGTTTGGGAGACAGAAATATGTAAATTAGGAACAACTCGGTTGCAGGAAGGGCTCCGTGCAGCCGTGGCACCGCGCTTCTCCCGCTGCGGGGAGCGGAGGCGGCGGGCTGGTTTTCTACCACTTAGCGTGCCACAGCTGACATATTTTAAGAACATTATCAAAGTGTAGCTGCAGAAACCACCTTAAACACACAAACAAAGAAAGGAATCAATAGTCTTTTGACAGCTCCCTCTGCCAAGCTGTTCCAACATGCTATTTCTACCTTCGTTGCTCCCTCTTGTCGTTGGCTCGCAGGGGGCAGGGAGTGCACAGCGAGCCAAAGAAAACAGTGTCATGAAAACGAAGTGAGGCGTTTTTCACCCAAATAGGGCACAACAGGCCACAGACACGGGACTCGTCCTCCCTGCCCAGACATCAGCTGCGGTTGGGAAGACTGCTCCCTAGTGCAGCACAGCGAGGAGCCTCGTGGGGCACCGACAGCTCAGCGCCAGCGAGGGCGAGGAGCGAGCGTGGGACATCACCGCCAAGCCGTGTGACAGCCTCCTGGCACCGCCAGCCCCAAGGGCAACATCAGCTTCACCACAGAGCACAAATCTCAAAGCATCCCGGCCAGACGTGCAGCACTGCCTCTTCTCATGGTCTTTGTGTGCGTGTCCCCAACCCGCCTTCCCCTGCGTGCCCTGGGGACACGCTGCCCGCGGTGCGGCCAGACCGCGGCATTTCTCACCCGCCGGCCCCCGACATCTGCCGCACACTTGCTGCACGGCTGGAACATGAACAGAGCTTTTAATTCTGCGCTTTGAATTTCGCATTCCTGTTTTTAAATGCTGTTTGTGTAATTTATGCCTTGCAAGCCCGCAGAGGTTTGGTGGAGAGGAACCTCTTCTTTATTTGAACTCCCTGACGTGCCGTATTTCTTTTGACTTAATTTTTTCCTCCTCCTAAGCTTAGGCATTATCATCTGACAAATTGGATATATTCTCTTCCAGCAAGTTATTTGAACATGTACTTCTAGCTGCTTTTAAGAACAGTACAGCTTTCAGATAATTTCATTGTTATTTTATGGGCCAGATGTGGTTTGTTTTCTGCAGCTGGAGTTTTAGAGGAGCGTTGCATAACATCCACCCATTCTTCTACAAACAGAAATTAAATTCTACAGATAAAAGATAAGTGGGTCCCTGAGTCGCCTGCAGAACCCAATACTGCCTTATTTCACTTGTCTGTTTATGCTGAGCTCAGCCTTGTGGTCCACTCCCAAATCTGCCAAAATGTAAGCTCGTTGCTCATCTCTGCCGTCCCTGGGCATCCACAGCCACACTGGTTCTCCACACTTAACTGACTGCATTTGACTCAATGCATCTATGGACCACAATCTGAAACACCAAAAATCTATCTTTATTTAAGCCAAAGCAAGTTGAATAAGCCTTTTGATTACGCCCATGGATCAGCATCACCCCCGTTAGCATATTTAATTTTAAAGTTTTGATTTTTTCTAGATTCCTGTGCCCTGAGGTTTGCCCACACCCCGTGTAACCTCTTTTTATTTCCTTCTTTCAGGTGTAATCGAGGAATTGCTGTCGAAGTCCTTACAAAGAGCCCTGAGGTGTGCAGTTTTTAAACCGACTTGTTCCTGGACACACACCAGAGCTGGGACAGCTGGGTATAAGACATCCTGTCTTATACAGCAAGAAGGAAGAGCTGGAAAGTTAAGGCCAATAGACACCAAGCTCTGCCCAGAGAGAGGCCAAATGGATGCTTCCTTCACTCAAAGCCCATGTTGATGGATATGACCCTACACCATGCTGCTTCCACGACCGGGGGCGGACCTTGCTGTGCTGTAGCCATGGGCATGCTGGCAGTAAAAGGGCTGCATCACTGCTAACTGTAAGTGCAAGCAGCATGCAGAAAAATGCAGTTTATGGTTGCTGCAAAGCTGCCATGGGTGCAGCCAGCTCTGCTCCATCCTGTCCATGCCCCATAGGGCCCATATAACAGCCCCAATCCCAACAGCCTGTGTGCTGATCTCCTGGGAATGCACCCACAGGCTGAAATATTCCTTAAAGAAAGCACCTCACGACACAGACCCACTTGCAAAGCAATGGCAAGCAGCTCCATGGACCCTGAGAGGAAGCATAACCCAGCCCCGGCACACAAGTCTGTAAAAAACATCCCCCCCAGCCTCTGGGGTCTGTGCCCTGGTGGGATAAAGCCACGGAAGGACCCCCCTGAGGGAGCACATCTGGGACGCACAGGGAGAGGATGAGTCGCGGCCTCTCGTTACCATCAAAGGAGGCTGAATGCAAACAAACACATTCGGCTCAGTGGGAACCCAGCGGGGCAGCCAATGCGTGCATCCAGCGGAGAGCTCCGCGAGGTCTGGGTGACACTGCCTGCCTTCAAAGAAAAGGATGGGGAAACAAACGGGTTTTACGAAACCCACAAAAGCTGCCCTTGGAAGTCACAGCTAGAGGAATGGAGGTGTCGGCTGGGCAGAAATCAGCTTCAGTCCTGATCTCCGAGATAGCAGCGCCTTGTTTTTCTTTGGGAATTGCTTGTGCACGTGTAATCTCTGTGTGTGCTGCTCCTAACATTTGTGACACCCGATTTGTCACTGTTTGCCCTTTGGGAAGGGACCGGTGTCACTGGGAGGGTGCACGCCATGGAAGGGCTTCCGTGGTGCTGGCTGAGGACAGGAGGAAACAGACTGATGCAACATATAAAGCCAGGCAGTGCATAAATCACTGACATGCCCAATCTGCAGAAGCAGTGTCCTGGAAACATTGTACGTATTTTAATGTTTTAATTAAATCCATATTTTATTGCATAAATGCTCTATGGCCACTGACTGCAGTCTTCTGAACTTCTACGATAAAGGGATACCCTGCACGTGGGAGGGGACAGACACCAGGACTCAATATGCTTCTGCTGTATTTTTAGTTTTATAGATAAAGCACGTCAGGAATTCACAGACCAAGCATTAGGGTTTCAAAAGGTTTAAACGCAAGCCATTTTGGTATTAAGAGAAATACGTGGGCACACACACAGAGTTTTCTCGTTTCAAGGTGCCACCCAGACATCAACAAACAGCCAGATCTTGCTTGCCTTGGCTAGAAAAGTCCCTCCGGTGGTCCTGGACTTCCCCCCAGAGCTGCCAGCAGAGGCTTTATCGTAACAGATATCGCACAGATCGTATCTTGGCTAACGGGATGTGATGCAACAAAAACCTTTAGAGATAATGAAACCACCTCTGAAAACGAGAGCACCGCAGGAGGCTGGACCCCGTTGCAGGAAGCGCTGCAGCACCGTGCCCCTGATCCCTGCAGGCAGGCCCTGTGGGCAGCTCTCCTGTACCCCCACCACAAACCCCACAGTCCTGCTGCTTGCTGTGACCCCAAGGGACAGAGGAGGTGTTATAACCCCTCGAAGGGAAGGCTGGCAGGGCTGTGCAGGGTGTGATCCCAAAGCCTGGCACGCCGCTTGCTTCGCTATGCCCGAGTCGATGTGCCATATACGTAAATCTTCAGCTCGCTGGGGCTAAGAGCTTATTTTCCTAATTATCTCTGCTGGCTTGGCACTGCTATAATTAAAAGGTTCTGCTCTTTTCACAGCATGAACTCAGCACCAAGTACAAATTGCTAGAGAGGAGCCCATGCATGAGCATGCGGGGAGGAGACAGCGCGGCCGCTGGCACGGAACCAGCACAGGGCTGATGTGCAAGGCAGCCTGCTGGCTACACCGGGTCTTGAGATAGATAAAAAAAAGCAAACAAACAAACAAACAAAAAATCACACAATAACAAAACAACAACAACAACAAAAAACATGTCAATGTTGCTTGCACAAGAACACTTCTTTCCCAGACCTCAAAGCACACTCCAGAAGTGGCGGCATCGAGTCACCCTTGGAAATGGGAAACTCAGCAATGCCCGTGCATCCAGATTTGGGTCCCTCCAGACCTCTCAGGGATGCTGGGTGGGAAGGGAGGGATCAAAACTCTGCTGCTCCCAGCAGCTGCCAACAAATGCTCTTCTTGGCGTTACAGCCACTTGCCTGGGAAACCTCGCTAAGACCCGAATGCTGCCTCATGCCGTTGTGCAAAGCACTTCTAAGGGCTAATTTGGTGCATTATTCAGATTCATTTCACTAAGCTGTAATCATGCTGGTCAATAAGTTCTCTGATTTGATGTTAACTTTCCAGTATCCCACTAATTGACTCTCGAGAGAATTGCAGTTCATGCTCGCCGTGGCAGAGTATTGAAGAACTGCAACTGCTGCAATCTCTACAAATCAAAATCACTTTAAAAAATAAAATGTTTTTAAGAAGCAGGGGTGAAGCAAGGGATTAAAAGAACAGAATGTTATTATTATTATGTTATTATTTCAGGTAGCATCCCTGTTTTCATTCCGACTGGTATTTTGCAATCAAACCCAACAGCTTGCACGTCCTAAGTGACGGACATTTATTTTAAGGAAAAGTTCCACCAGACGGGTAAGTACTGCACTGAATTAAAATCTACCTCTCTGTTTCCCATAAAATATAACGTGAATAACCTAGGGAAAATAATCACCTGACTGCTGAGAAATGATACATAAAGCAGGGCTGTAAACGAGTGGCACACTCTGTATATGTATTTAAACGTTCCCTAGCTACCCCTGATTACAGCTTGCCACATCAACAAAACATCTGGCCTGGTATTCCTCCTACATGGAAATCTCGTGGCCGAGCAGGGGTTTTTATCTGCAAAGCAGCTGAAACCTTTGTTTACCATCTCACAGGACATACTGTTAGGCTCGTGTACCAGAGATCGCTTTTAATGACATACTTGATGGGACCGAGCAGTGTATGTTCACCAGCTTTCACCTTCACTATTAATAACAGCACAGTTCCTATCTGAAATGTCTTCTATAATTGTGTAATTACACACCTCATTTATCCAATTGTTAAGCCAAGAGCCTGATTAAATATTAACAACTGCTTGGTTCTCCTGGTGTCATTAGTCGGAAAGCAACCCTGTAATCTCAGGTAACACACGATGGTAATTATCCTTCACAGTCACACTTAGCTGAAAGCCCAGCACCATTGGAGCAGATAAGGGTGCCCAGCAGAAAACACATTGCCTCTCCGTTCCTGGTTATCTCTGTGGTGCCCGAGCCTCGTATTTTTGCACGGCCTTCCCACTGCGTAAAAGCAAACAGTTGGGGAGCCGTGCAGAGGAGGGCACTGCCTGGTTTTGCTCCTCTAATCCCATGCAGCATAATGATGTGACTTTATTTTAGGGCAAAGAAGGGGTGGTTTGGTTTGCCCAAACATTTTTTCCCATAGCAAACACGGGGCAGAGCAGAGCAGCTGGGCTTTCTCAACCAGCAATGTGAAATTTGGGAGTGATGCTACCGTCACCTGGCCACACAGCAGAGTGGAGCCAGCTCTGCAGACCCCACAGCTTATCCAGGCAAACTTTGCCAAAATACACCAGGAGCAAGCTACACTTCTACAGCCCTCCGCACAAGAGGATCACCAGGCTCTTTAAATAAAATGTTGCAGAAAAAAAAAAAAAAAAGCATCAAAATGTTATAAACAACCCAAAGCAATGGCAAACAGATGTTTTTCTCAGCAGCAGCCCCCGGGGCAGGAGCCAGCCTCGCTGCCACGGGCACGGGGCTGTGTGTGTGTGTGGTGGGCATCACCAAAACCCCCCCAGCAGCCCCCCAGCTGCTGCCACGGCGTTAACAGGGGGCCGCCAAGAGCAGCAGGGCTTTCCCCCGTTAACATCTTGTTAGGATGAAAGGCACGGTTTATCCCTCCCGGAGTTACTGCTTCCAGGCTGTCTGTAAAGGCAGGTGAAACCAGCTGTGAGCATCTGGCTCGGGTTTCCAGGCGTCTCGCTGAGGCAGAGGATGCAATTCGTGTGCTGGGGGCTGCGGCAGGGGAAGGGGCTCTGCTGCTGGTGGCAGGGCCCGAGCCCAGCGAGGAAGGGGCTCTGCTGGCCGCTCAACCCCGGCAGGAGATGTGTTTGGAATCAGGTTTGCGAGCTCGGAGCCAGAAATCAATAAACTCCATCAGCCGGGACCTAGCAGCTGTCTGAAACAACAGGCTGCAGCGGCTGATGAATACTTTAAGGTGGGGAAAATGAATTAAAAATAAGACCGAAATGCGATCAGAAAGCGTGCTCTCCAGCTGCCAGCCCTATAGGAGAGGAAAACCCAGGAGAAATTACTGCATTCAGGTATGTCCTTTACAACACAGCTCCAGCAACCTCTCCAGGAACGGCTGTCGCATTTATCTGGTGGGCAGGTTATGCTACCAATTACCACAAAGCTCTTTCTTTGAGTTGCAATTGCTCCGTTTTGTGGCTCGTAAAACTGAATTACCAGCCCTCGTATTCCTGCTGAAATCCACTTTGTACAGCCCTCATCTGCCCTTCTGCAGTAATCTCCCCATGATATTTGCACCGTTTGTATAAATGAAGGCTTCAGCGGGACGCCATCGGCACTCACGACTCAGCCCCAACAAGGGGCCACCGTCACCCGCGTGTCACTGCCCAGAGGGGACAACCCACGGCAGACAGCGAGTCAGAGCGGGTGGGCAGCCGAGCCTCCCTGGGCAGCACATGGCAAGAGCATGAGGTGTCAGTAAAGGGTGCTCGTTTCCAGCATGTGCTCATTGGCTTTAGTGGGCTCCTGGTGGCTGCAGAGAAAGACAGCCCGGGGAAAGGAGACACTGACCTGGCTGCTGCTGCAGGAGATGCTTCTGGCTCCTTACAACCTCTGGATGTTACAATAATAAACCCCATGGGATAAATGTTCTGTTATTGGAGGGGATCGTAACAACTGATCATCAGGAAACATCGAGGTCTCTGATGAAAAAATCAAACAGAATAGATACGTATAAATAAACATGAAAAATAAAACAATATACATATATATAAATATATTGTAGGAACAGATTTTTGCAGCGCAACACTGGCAGTCTTCTGTCTTGCTGCAAGAAGTTTAACCACAAGGTAAAATGACTTGGAGGAATAAATATGTTCAGTGAAGCTTGACCTGAATAAAAGGCTTTTTTTTTTTCCTTCTGGCCCTGCACAGACATTTTAGAAATAATTGCTTTCCAAAGCAGCATATTGATCTTAACCAATTATTGATACTGGTGCCAGGAAGAGACAAAACGCAGCCTGCCCTTCCTCCTGGCGATGCAGGGGATCTGCAGACACGAGCAGGGCTGTGCAGAGACACTGAGCATTTCCCCCGAAAGTCATGGCCAGCAGCTCAGCAGCTGAGGAGCATTTTGGAGGAACCCAGCGAGGACCCAACGAGGAGGCGACTGCAGCAGAAATGTGAGATCTCGGGGACCCACCTGCAAAACCACACACGAAGGCGCTCCCCAGAAACCTTCCGGCATCGTACAACTCTCATGGGCCCCCGAAGGCCATAAATTCTGCAGGGGCTCTCACGGCTGTTTCGCTGACATCTGCCAAGGTAAGGCGTCATCGACCGCTCCCTTATGATTTGATTTCTTGTGAATTAAAAGGAAAAAAGGTAATCAAGGAAGTGAGTAATCAAGTCGGATTTTCAATTTCTAATGGCAGGCTTTAAGAAATTAGTGAAACGGGTTAATGAAATGAACTGAGGAACTCAGGTGTGGGACAGGCATGAGGCTTCTCTCAGTAAATGAAGGTGCAATTTAAATGCCAGCATCCAAAAAGCTCGTAAGGAAGACACCCGAGGAAGCCCTGGATGAGTTATTGAAACCAAAACTGATTGGCAGAGCTAAGTTAACTCCTACTTGTGAGAAGGTGTCGGGATGTGAACACTGCCAAAAGAGAAACCCAGTCGGACTTCTCAAAGGCAACCAAACGGGGACGCAGATGTGAAATGGCGTGCCCATACCACACCTGGAGAGGGATTTGTTGCACAGAAACCGGGAAGGCACAGAACAGCCCACACCACGAGCACCTGGCGAAGGGAGGGTGTTCACGGGGGAGCCAAAACCACGCCACGCGGAGGGAAAAGCAGCCGTGGCCGCTGTCCCCAGTGCAGTCTGTCCTCAGCACTGAGCTAAGGTTTGGAAACATTTCTGAAGTAAAAAGATAATCGAAGATACAGAGGCCTGTGTGTACTACCTGGAGTTGTTTGCCCTCCATCTAATTTCTAATTATTTATTAATTATTTATTAGAAATTAGAGGAGGAGACAACAAAATGAAGCCAGGCCAGCTCTTCGTGCTGTCTCTGACACTGCTCACAGCCCTGGCGGGGCAGGGAGGGCCGGGGGCTGCTCCCCTTCCCCCTGTGTGAACCACGGGGGGCTGGCTCCTCGCTCTCTCACCAGCCAAACCGAAGCCTTTCAAGATGTTGGTATCAAAGTGCAGCAACCCCAACCGCACATCGATTATTTTAACATAAAAGCTGTATCCGATTTCTCCAGGAAAGCATTTTACATGGGATGAGAAGTATCGCCTTCCCCGTGATGGGTCACATTTTTCTCGCTGGGACGCTGCCGGAGCCTGCAAGCGGCTGCCCTGCTTTTAACATCGTCCCCAGGAACGTGGCAGGGCTGGGACATGGGGAAAAGGCCGGGGCAGGCTCGGTGTGTTACCTACTGCTGTCCTCTGCAGAGACTCACCAGGATTTCATATTGGAGAGGCTACAATAAAGAAACTTAAAATAAGGGAGTTTTGCTTCTTTCTGCCTACCAAAGCAGGCACCTGGCTCAGGTGCTCTGCTCCTGGCTGCTTTGTAGAGTGCTGCCTGTGCCAGCACTTATAAAGAACAGGGGCAGGGAGAGCTGCCCAAGGATGTAACACGGGGTGAGGAACCAAATAGTCTTCACTTCCAATCCCTTGCAGTGAGTTTGTTGGACATAAACGATTTTACATCCCCTTTCAGGTACCTTTATTCGCGTTTGTTCTTAACAAATCCCCAGCTCTGAAAATACTTCTGACTTCTTCAGCTCCTCTCAGCGTTTGCTGCCCTAATTTGGTAACTTCTGCAAGCTGCAATTTGTTCTGCGAGTCCAGACCAATTTATGCCGGTTTGCGTTGTTATTGCACACAGCAATCAGCCTCGGCAGTTGTAAGCGTGTCAGTGAAACCACTCCTTGCTCTCCCCCATCCTGTTCAGGCTGCCGGACAGAACCCCACTCCTGGTCCCGAGGCTGCAGGACAGCCCACCAGGAGAATATTCGCTGAATCCAGACACGCTTCTGGGGTGTACTGACCTGTTGGTGGGGTTGCTGCAGCAAGGATTTTCCCTGTTACACACACAGTGTCCTCAGTAATTAATTAGATGAGACAAGCTGCACTTACTCCATAATTCACATAATTCAGTCCGATTCTCCCTTGGCATCGCCTGCTGCTGCACACTCACCTGGCGGCATGGCTGCTCCCCAGCCAGTGTCCAGCATGTGCATCAGTGCTCTGGGTTGCACACATCGGGGCCTCATCCTGAGGAACCTAGAGATGAAAACTCCCAAATTGCTGCAGACAAACCCAGGGCATGGCCCAGGGCATGGTGCTGGCAGGAGCCGGCCAGCCCCGAAGCTCAGCGACCTCGCAGGAGGTGTGAGGACGGTGGCTGCATTGACCACGCTGCTTTCGTTCTCAGAAGGCTGGCGTTTAGAAGGAGACCAAGCGCTTCGATGTGACAGCGGGCTAAGCACTGTTTGCTGCGTTGTCTGAAAGCCTTTAGAAGGATTTGGATGCATTTAGGGGTTTATTAGGATACCAGCACAGTTCGCCTGCATGGAGCGAGAATGCTGGCTGGCTGGCATGAATCGATACTGATGTGCATTAAATCTAACGCTGACACAATGAGGGGCAGGAAACTTGGAAGGTGAAAGGCAAGAGGCTTCATTATAGTGGCTTTTTATTATTTTTTGTTTGTTCGTTTTGGTTTTTGAGATTTATGTCACTGTAAACTGAAAACTCAGTTGCTTTGCAGGCTCAGCAGTGATTAAGGTTCTAGCCTCCCTTCTCCACATGAAAGGAGCATCCTCGTATTACATCAAAGAGAAGAATATCGAACACAAATGCTGCATCAGGAATTGACAATAACAAGGGATACACTTGGTATTTGCACCTTTCCCCTACCTCCGTGGGAACATCTCCTCCAAGTCCTCCACGGCTAAAAGTTTGTTTTCCTTTGGTTTCAAAGGAATTCCTAATTATACTTCAGTTTCATCAGAGCTGTTGAACAAAAAGTCTAAACTATCATCAGCTTCATCTGAAAGAGGTCATTCACACCGGGACAGCCTCTGTATATTGGAGAATTCTTGCTGATTTTTTTCTCGATGCTTTTTAATGTTGTGCTTACAGCTTTATTTTTTATTTTTCTTTTCAAAACTTCTCTTTGCCACACCTCAGGCACACCTTTTAGGCACACCTAGAATACTGACCAAGACCAAAAGTTATTTTTACGTGAGGATGAACCTCATAAATTCATGAGCTTGAAAGCTATAAACATCAGCATGCTCCCCATACCTTACGGCAGCCTCATCCACTAGAACAAAACCTTACTCGCTGCTGAGTAAACAATACTGCACTTCTCCCCCCACCCTTAAATCTAACTTGTGGATTCATCATCTTACTTGCCTTGGACACAAGTGCAAAGGGGGGATTATTTTTCACAGCTGACAGTGGGAATGCAGAGCCCAGGAGGCAGATAGCCCAGGAGACCTGACAGGCTGCTTGAACTGTGCCTGAAAAATGTGATTCATCTAAATGCTGCAGAGAGAAGGGGGAATAAAGGATGAGCCTAATTGGTTCTGACTATAAAAGTCAGATCTCAGTTCTCTCTAGAGATGCGCATTGCAGGAAACACTATTAGCGAACCTGCATTCTTTTTAAAAGGGCTAATTTAATCAGGCTCTAAAATAATTTAAAAATATGTCACTGCTAGATTTACATGCGATATTTGACAGTAGAAGCCATCAAACGTTTGACTTAAAATGACACCGAATGAAGGCGATCCACATTAGCAGTAATGGAGTGGTCTCGTGCAGCAGAAAGGTTCGGAACAATTTGTTGAGAGCTCACTCAAAACCCGATCCTTCCCATTATGCACGGAATGAAAACACGAGACAAAGCTCGACGCATCAGGGAAGTTGCCTACAATGAAGACACGGGAACGATTTATTACCAAGTGACAGACGGAACGAGTCTGGTGTCAAAACATCCTCCTGTGCTGTGCATCAGGCCCTGGGATCCTGGAGGGGAGCTCCGTGGTGCCAGCAGCAGCTCCCCTCCAGCAGCCCCAGCGCCGCCGGCCGAGGGGCAGGGGCACAACCACAGCGCCTGCCCGGGGCCTCCGAGGGGACCTCGCTTTTTCAATCTCTCACCTTCCATAAGCACTTCATTTATCAGAAGGCAAGGGGGAGAACCCATTCGGTGCGGAGACGGACTGCCACCTGCACTGCTTCCTAATGCGAGCAAATCTCAGCGGAAGGGCCCAGCACCAGACTTTTCCGCCGCGCCAATAAATCACTCCTAGAAATATTGTTTAAATCCTACCTGGGGTGTTAACCAGCACGAGCAGCACTTTTTTTCTTCATTTATTTTTTTTCTTTAATATGAAATTCAAACAATTCAATGATTAATCCAATTTCCTGGAAGAGCCCAGATGGCCACGGTGTATTTCAGGAATCAGATCAGCCATAAATATATTAGCAGCACAATAATCACAGTGTTATTGCACTTTAATAAAAGAAAAATAACTTGAGTACATTGTGTACAGTATGGCACTAACAAGTTAAAACAAAAATGTTCTACAGGCCTAATCCTTTTATAGTTTTGTGCGTGGTGGTGCCTGCGTAGGGGGATTGGAAATTCTGCTTCTGAAAGATTTCAGGCTATGAACCCATGCAGACATCATCTTTGTCTCCTGGAGTGCCTGCGTCCCATCCATTTATCAGATGAGCTGTCTCGCCAGGTAAAAATAAAGCAGTGCTTTGCGTTTAACGGGATGCAATCAACGTACAGAGCATGGGCGCTGGCTTGCTGCATTCAGGAGAGTCTTAAAAAGTGGGCGAGGAGAGCACCACATAAAGCAGCATGAACAAAACCCACTTCTTCCTGCAGAACTTCCCCTCCAAAAATTCACAAAACCAGAATAAAAGTAAGGAAGCTTTCCATCTGTACCGTTTCTGTCTCTTATAATTAAAACGAATAGCAGCGAACTGCCTTAGTTAATTGAAATGGCCAGAATTCTGTCCCCTTTAAAAAATGGCTCCTCACAAACTTTGATTAGCTGCGCAGAAATACAGCAGATGACTTTAAATGGCATGAAGGTGGATTTATTGGCAGCAGCGTCAGGTTTGCACTTAGCAAGGAATTGGCAGATAGCAGAAAATGGCTGGAGAGGATTCAAACTCCAAGGACTCCGAGCTGTAAAAGGATTTATTTGAAAAGCAAAGTATAGCGTATTTACTTCGGTTAAAATTAATAAAGGCTTTTAACTAAAAACATGAAGAAATTAAACTTCCACTGGAAAGCAATCGTGTTGCTTTGAAGGTATGCTCACAGGGATATTTATCACGTTCCTCCCCTGCCGTGTCATTTATGGCTCCCAGCGATGGGGAGGTGGATCGATCTCCTTGGTCGGGCGTACCTTCGGAAGTCAGATTAAACCTGAAGCTGCATGAAATTACTTAGCATGCAGGAAATAAAATGCTTTATTTATATCCTAAATCTGGAAAAAAAAAAAAGAAAAAAAAAGTAGTATATTCATTGTGTATAAAAGGCAGAGAGCCTGAAGCCCCAGACAGCACGGAGCACTGAGAGGAGCAGGAGCCCTTTGTGCAGGTATTCAAAGGCCTCGGCCATGCTCTACGACAACAAAAAGGACAGGGTTTTGTGCCAAAACATGTTCTCACTACTGAAGCATCACCAGCTGAAACCAGCACTTTATTTGGTCTTGAGGTGGACTTTTTATCCCAAGTTCTGTTCTTTCTTTACAAATGTCACAAAACCACTTATAACAGGGCTTCAAATACCAGCCACCGCACCGAAGCCTTGCTAACGCTGGCAGCCCTGCCACTGGGGATGGACCAGCGGTAAGGGCAACCAAAATATTTTCCAAAAAGCCAAACCCCACACAAGCAGGCTGGGGATGCTGTTGAGCCCAGCAGGGGCTGCCCCCGGCCCCTGTGTGTCCCCAAGCCCCAAAAAGCACTCACGGCTGCTCCATCCACGGCTCCCGGCTCGCAGCAGTAATGTCGGACACGGCCGCGACTTTGTTGAGCTGGATGTTTCTGAACTGTGTTCAGCCAGAACGGCCCAGAGAGGATGCTCGAGAGGCAGCGTGGCTTTAAAAAGGGGAAAATGGGGAGAGGGGAGGGAAAACAGGGGGAAAAAAAAAAAAAAAAAAAAAAAAAGGAAAAAGGGGTCAGGAGAAAAAAAGGGAAGAGAAAGGTCTTGTGTTCAGCAGGTCATGCCTACCTCTGCTGCCACAACCTGCTTCGGGTATTTCTTCTCTCCTCCACTGAATTACGCTGCACTCTGCAAGTCCCTTAGAAAATGCCCTGGACCACGACCTGGACTGGCACAACAGCAGAAATACTGAACAAAATTCAAGTCAGAGACAGTCAGGACATTTTTTCTCTTTTCCCTTTACTACTCTGGATAAGAAGAAACTGTTGGCACCTACCAGCAGACCTATAATCCACGAATTTAATCTACAGCAGCGTGCAGAGAAATCCATATATGAAGGACAGTTTGCTTACGCATCTCTTTCTGAAATAATGCTCTTTCACTGACTTAATCCTTTATTCTAGATTAAATTGTAAATTTCTGCAAAATAACTTCAGAATAATGTACCCGGATTTGTCAGCAGCATAAATCATAATGCATGCCATCATTCCTAATGCCTACACGGAAAAGTCAATAAAATGTGGGGAAAAAAAGAAAGTTTCCTTTGTACTTGACAGCCCCAGTCGTATCGTGTTTAAGAACATTGCTGGTACCACTACAGCAATAAAATCACCAAACAAAGCACTTTTTTTTTTTAAAAAAAAAAAAAAAGAATTTCTTAAATGTTTGACAGCAAGGTTATTAGAAATTCACTCAAGTCTGAAAAGTTAAGATATTTTTAGGCTCAAATTCACGATTTCAGCTTTGGAACCGCAGAAAGATCAGCCACCAGGGCACACAGTGAGTGTTGCCCCACTCTGTGCCTGCACAAGGTCACCCAGATGATTCGATCCCATGGATGTGGCTGGCTGTGTGGAGAAAGGAAGTAAACGCAATTTCTCATGAAACTTGCTTCCAGGCTTGGGTCCTCTTGAGTGTTACTAACAAAGAAATAGTCAGACAATTTAATCAAAAATGGAGGAAATCCTAACCTGTGACAGATCAGCTCTAAAACCACACGCTGCTACAAGGACACACTTTGCCGTTCTTTTTAAGCCGTCAGAATTTTCTTCGTGAGACAGATTTTCTCAGTGTCAGACTTGACACAGAGAGACTTTCATTTTTCAGAGCTACAAGGAACTTGACACGTCAACCTACTGCCGTTAATAGCATTTTAATCTTTATGCATAATAACCAAAAACCTGCATTGTAGAGGTTTGATAATAATAACTGACACTAGCTGTATTCGAAGTATACATTTCTATCCAAAATAGATGCGCATGTAGGTGGGTGCGTTGTAGAAATATAATACACTACATGGCTGAGCCTAGATAAGCTGGTGATTCTCAAACGTCAGCATCATCTGAACAAAGTTAGGGTTGAAATCTGCTCTCCTAAATACCTGTTCATCCTTCTTATGACACTGATTCTAAAGAGCTCAGTGACTAGTAGATAAAATAAGTATCTAATGAGGTATGACAGAAACTCTGATGGAGCTGAACAGCAGAGATCTAAATACTAATAAATAAATGAAGTAAAAAATTTACTGCCAGCAACTATGTCAAGTTAGCCATAGGAAACTGTAGCTCTGCAGCTGGAGAAAGGCAATACTCGGCAAGCCAGAGAAGCAGTGGAAGTCATCCAGCTTTCATTATTTATGGTGTGATGATGAAGGAACAACTTTCCATGTGAGGAACAGCTTTAAAGTTGACCAGGGAAGCTGAAACAGAGATTTAATGAAAAATCAGAGGGGAACAAAACTACAGCTAAAAAAACAACAACATTCGTTTTAACAATTTAAAAATATAATTTACGTGCAAAACCAGATGTTAACTTGTCCCACTTCAAGGTAAACAGCAAACTGTACTCATGACAACCATCCAGCTGAACTGCAAACTTGTGCTATTTCATGTTGCTGTAAATAAGGCTCACTTCATACCTCCAAACGCTATCAAAACCAACACAAATTCAAAACAAACACTTCTCAAACAAAGGACAGCTTTGCATTAAATGCAGATGTATTTTCAAAAAATCCCAACCTTTCATGATCTACCATAATCATAATAGGCTGAAACTTAAGAATGCTTTCAGGCTCAGGAAAAAAAAAAATAAAAAAAAAAAATAAAAAAAAAAGTGCTTCTAATTTTAAACATTTACAAGAACACTGAGAAACAGCTTAGAACCGTGCTTTAAAATGTGTTTTTCAGGCTTTAAATTGCTGAAAGCTGAGACCCGTTTACCCATTTGGCCTGGACTAGAGAAAGGAAGAGAAGCTCAAGAATTTGATGAAAGGGAAGCACTTCAAGTACATGAGAATTTCCAGTTTAAAAAAAGCAACCTGCTCCCTCATCCCAAACCTCCCCCATCAGCACTGCAACCCCCTCTTCAACGTGCAATGCGAGCCGTGAGACTCCTCCTGGTCGAAAACCCCCACAAAACAACTCATTCACTTCACTGGCTCTACAGAATGCACTATTTTTAACAAATACTTTTGGAAAATATTTTGGAAGCACTGCTTGGCCATCGTTTGTGCTGTTCCTGAACAGGAGGAGCTCGGTGGCAGAGCTGCATTCATTTCAGCTCGTTTTAAACTACACTGAGGAACAGGTACTGTTGCAGAAAAGGTGACTTAAGGTCTGCTTTAAATGACAAGCACAACCAAGCCTTTTTAATGGGTTTTGCCCAACTCTAAAAATGCATCCTTGTATGCTGGGAATGAATCTCCCTTTGCTTCGGTGTTAACTATGGGAAGGAGGGACTGTTCTCATTGCTGTTTCACAGAAATCAGCAAGCTCTTTGATTTTGAAGGTTAAGGGATTAAGTTGGGAGAAACAATGAACACAACACACTCCTAAATATAAATACTCTCTGCTACATTAAATACCGTCTCGATTTCATATGAAACACTGACTTTAAAATTAGCTATTCCTTTCCAGATATGATGTATCTTCCACCTAACTGGTGAGGAAAACTAAATTTCAATACATTGTAGGCAGTGAGAGATGGGTGTCACGCAAGCATAAGAACAAGCGATGTTTTAAAGTAGGTCTGTATACAAAGCAATATCCTAAAGCAATGAAAAAACAAAACAGAACAAAACAGCACAATTGTGTATTTATAAGAACAGATAGTAAGAAGGAGGTTGTAAAAATCAACAGGGACTCTCCCACTTCCCCAGGCAGCCCAACCCATGAGGATTTTCCTTTTGTCTTTTACTTTGCTCAGCTCATCTTGTAGTTCAACACCAGGCAAAGCACCATGCCACAAGAAATGACATCCAAAGCTTTCAGCTTGTCAAAGCTGCCTTTACTGTTTAAAAACAAAACACATACACAAAATATCTCAACAGCTTCTGGAATCCCACCTGAAGTACCCAACGTTTGTAGATCTCTGCCTATGTTCTCACCAACACAATTTTTACAAAAGCGAGGCCACTTTGGGCATTTTAGGCAGGATGCTTTCATCCCTCAGTTACAGTTTGACCCCAAGATGAAACAAATGGAGTAGTAGTTTAGAAACAGCATTGGTGTACTTTCAGTTTGCCCAGATATTCCCTGATTTCTGCTGATTTTCAGTTCACAGAACCACAACTGGCCGAGGCTGGCAGGGAGCTCTGGGCCCAGCAGGCCCAACCCCTGCTCACGCAGGGCCACCAGGAGCAAGGAGCCCAGGGCCATGGCCAGGGGGCTCCTGAAGGTCTCTGAGGAGACTCCACTGCCTCTCTGGGCAGCCTGTGCCAGGACTCAGTCAGCCTCGATGTAAAAAACTGTTTCCTGATGTTCAGAGGGACCCTCCTGCATTTCAGTTTGTGCCCATCGCCTCCTGGCCTGTCACTGGGCAGTACTAAGAGCCCAGCTCTGGCTTCTCCACACCCGCCCTCCACGTATTTATACATGTAGATGTTGATAGGATCCCACCAGAGCCTTTTCTCTTGGCTAACTACTTCCAGCTCTCTCACCTTTTCCTCATACGAGAGACTCTCCAGTCACTTCATCATTTTTGTGGCCCTTTGTTGGATTTCCTCCAGTTCATCCATGTCTTTGTGCTGGCAGGCCCATGAACTGGACCCAGCACTCCAGGTGCAGCCCCATCAGCGCAGAGCAGAGGGAAAGGATCCCCTCCCTCCACCAGCCCTCAATAACCACTGACCTTCTTTGTGGCAGGGGCACGCTGCTGACTCCTGATCAACCTGGTGTCCACCAGGACCCCCCTCAGGTCCTTTTCTACAGTGCCCCTTCCCAGCTGGGAGGCCCTCAGCACGTCCTGGTGCCTGGTGTTGTTCCTCCTCAGGTGCAGGGCTTCACACATCTCCTTGCTGAGGTTTCTGCCAGACCATCCCTCCAGCCTGTCGAGGTCCCTCTGGGTGGTAGCACAGCTCTCTCCCCTAGTTTTGTGCCATCTGCCAGTCTGCTCAGGATAACCTCCCACACTGTCCCCATTACCACTTCCAAAATCATTCAGATGCACATACGGATTTAAGTAACAGCACTTTAAACACAAATTTCAAACGAAATTTAATGGCTTCAATGAACTTTTCACAAAAAAATGAGCTCCAGAACTCCATCTCCTTACAGCCTCAACTGAAACTGCCCCCTTGGGGATGTGCTGAGATGGTCCATTAGGGGGAACAGCACATCCACTACAGGTGTGTATCCCAGTAAGGTAAATGCTACTGGCTCCTAATATTGGAAGGTGAAGGTGCTGCAGGCCAATCCTACAATACGGTAAATGTGGCAACACAAGTGAAAAAAGCTCATTAGCTGTACCATAGACTCAGAAGCTGGGGAACAATCTTCCTTTGAAGCCAAAGCCAACTGCATAGGTACAAAAGAGATATACCGAGAGTGTTAAAGGAAAGAGCCAAAGGTGTTTGCGCTGCTGTCACAGGAGGTGCAAGGAAAATGCTTAAAGTTCAATGTGAATCATGCAACCTATTGCAGAATGTCAAACTTCCCTGAAGTAACAAACTCAGCTTATTTTTAGAACAACCTCTTTTCTTTCTTTTTTTCTTCTTTTTTTTTTTTTTTCCATAAAGCAGTCAGGCTTTGAGGGTTCCATCTTCACAGGTAGTGACTAACTCTTGTCTTCAATCCAAAGGGCTACAGGCAAAAAAATACATGTAGATTTTTCACTTTAAAGTCCAGAGATCCCTGCTGTTGTAAGGACAGAATATAACTCCTAAAGACCTGGTGGCTGAAAAGACTGAAATCAAGAAAACAAGATTTAAAAGCTTTTAAATTATAGATAGTAAAGCTCCTGAATGCAGGCTGCATATATGCACCTTCAAATGATCTACCAAATTGTACAGAAATACCAATTTAGCATAAAATCTGGAAGCACAGTTGGGACTGAAATTACACTTTTAGTCTGGTTTGCCATTTTATTCAAGATCGGGATTACTTCAAATAAACTGATTTATTTCTGCATAACATACAGTGTAAGGTAGTTGGAGTATCTTCTTAATTTTAACCATTAGCAATGAGTATTTGCTGTTGCTAAGTTCCTCATACGTGAATATTAAATGTAGTATTTCATAACCAGCCTGCATGTACCCACCTGGAAAGACAGTGGATGAATACATTTTCTATTCAACAAAACAAAGGTGAGCAAAGATTGCAACTGCTAACCAAACAAAACACAATACCAAACAAACCTCTGAAGTAGTACATCTCACGAGTCAGTTTAGCAATACAGCACAGTAGAACTGCACTTCAGTATTAACCATTATTGGAAAGTTCAATAATTCCTTGTTTTGAGACCAAACTAAAGATTGTCCATAAAACAGAAGGGTCTTCACAGTTATGATGACTCTGCCAATGATTACAAAGATCCTCCTTCCTTCCAAATAACTGTTTGCACAAAATGCAGTTATATCCAGCTTTAGACCAAATTTCAATCTTTTTGCTTGGTGAACCAGAACCAACATTTTGCATCTCCTTGGCTGCTTCACTGCTTCCTGACTGAGTCACTTCACTTTTAGATAACATATCAACATTATTCTGATGGTGAAAGTGTATCTGTCTTTTCAGTTTTGGCAAAGCATAAAACTCCTCCTCACAGGCACTGCATTTTGCTGTGTGTCTTCTCTCGTTGCGCTGTTTCCAGAGGTGTGTTGCATGTTTGATGAGTTCCCCCCTAGCTCCTTTACTTCCTTGCAAAACCCCTTCCTTCACTCTTCCCTGGATCTCTTCTCCATGAGAGCACAGTAAATGAAACTTCATTTCAGCAAAAGACTGTGCGATGAACTGGCACCGACCACATCTGATCTGCAATTTAACCTCTCCAGGATTATGGAACAGGTCTTCCAAATCGCACTTGTTTCCCCTGTTAAAAACAAAAAACAAAAACCAAACAATTTCAGCATTAGCCATACACGAAAGAGCTGATAGTTTCTGTCCATGCAAGTTCCAAGAAGAGGTGACATCCACGAAACAGTCTTTTGATTAAAAACAGGCACTGTTGCTACAGTATCCAATTTATTAGGAACAGATAAAGAAAGAAATAAAATACTAATAAGGTTGATTAGGGAACAACTGAAGCCGAATGATATTTGACACTGCTGAGTTCAGGAATTGCCTCTAAAATGGCAAAATAATCTCTGTAAAAATAATCTTTTATGACACTAACCTTTAAAAAATTGTTATTCACCTTTTATTAAAAGTTCAAGACTTAGTGAGGTCAATCCAAATACGACTAGCTCTGTGCTAGAAAAGTACAAATGAGTATTACCAGCAGCTGACTACTCACAGAAACTAACTTGCTTGTACTGATCGATCTGAAGTCAATGTAAGTCAAAACCACGGGTCCCACTTCCCACTCAGAGATGGAAGCAATGAAACTTCAGAGCTTCTTTTTTTTCTTTTTTTTTTAACCTAAAAGTTTGCATCACTGTTTAAAAAAGTTTAAATAGGTCATTTACAACTGGACAGTCCCTCTGACTGATTCAGGAGAGCTCTGCAGTGTAAAGGAAACAGACATGTAAAAGCTACCACATTCCTTCTTTAAGTTAAGGCAAGCAAAACCAAACAAAACCAAACAACACAAAAACCTTCTCATGAAGTCTAGGGAAAGGGCCACATATTGCTATTTATTAATACACATTTGTTAATACACATATATCAATATACATTTGACAGATTACCCAAGAAAACAGATATACTAAATTATTCATTGTATGACAACTCATAAGGCTGACAGAAAAGCACTGGTATTTCTTAGGTTCAGTATGTGAAAAATTTTCCAACTGATGTCCCAAAGAGTGGAACTATCAAAGCAAAACACGTCTGGTCTGGTACTGAGGCATCAGGTTAAAGCACTGGGCTTAATAAAGTAATTCTAATAAAGTGTACTTCAATTAAAGTAAATGCACAGTGGGGCAAACAAAAAAGCTAACATTTATACTGTGCCAAGAAAATTCACCTCGAATTCATAATGCAGAAATAAAATAATGCCCTATCCATCTCAATATGGTATATGCTAACTTTTTTTACTTGGCAAAGTGATTGCAGAAGCAGAGGTAACCAAGGCACAAGACAGATTAGCTCACGGCACTCCAGAGAAGGAAATGGGATAATGATATTTAATAGTGTAAACAAACTACAAGCTAATACTGGAATATGAATTGCTTTTCACTTATTGCAGTTGGTTTACTTATCTTCTGGGGAAAAAAATCACAAAATGGGTAGAGGTTCAAGATAGAGCAGATTAACAAAAACAAAACAGAACTGATTAAAATAGCTCTACTGGTGGTTTGGGTATTACTAGAATATATGCAAAATTGCTTTGGACATGCCAGTGTCAGTAATAATTTGTATCTTACAAATCAGCTGAAATATATTTTGGATTTGGAATTTTGATTGGATTCCACAAGAGACTATTTAAACCATTAGGAATCTCACTTGGGGAAGAAAACAAAAGCAAAACAAAACAAAAAAAAACCAAAAAAAAAAAAAGAGATGAAAAATCAACAGTTTCATTGTGGTGATGCTTATGAATTTCCACTGGTAATCTGAAATCCCATTTTTATTAGCACTTAATCAGTGTCAGCACTCACCTCTCTGTTGCTTCTTCTGCCTCTTTTATGTTTGTGTCTCTGCTCCTCAGAGCATCTTGCAGCTGCTGCTCACTACTGGAGGGCTCGGTACTGATAACAACCCTGTGCACTTCCCTTAGGTGACCAAAATAGACTTTTGCATGGCCGAAAACTTTAGCACAGAATTCGCAGCACACAAGCTTTTTGGGTTTGCCTTCGTTGTGGTGAAGCTTCATGTGCGTGCTCAGGCTCCCGGAATGAATGTACGCCTTCCGACAGATCCGGCAGCTGTACGGCCGCTTGTTCGTGTGCGTGTTCATGTGGTCCTGGAGGTGGTGTTTGAACTGGAAGTGATGGTTACAAACCTGGCATTTATGCCACGGCTTAGGCACAGCTGAGTACGCGTTTCTGCCTAAATCAATAGATTTAACCGACGGAGTGTCATTATGCTTGTAGCTTAAATATTTACTGGCAAGCGAGCTGCTTAAAACAAGATCTTGCCCTAAACAGTCGGGAGACTTTGCCTCTATGACAGCTGCAGAGGTCAGCGGTGCGATAGCCTGCACAACCACCACTGGTTTGGGTCTAATACTACGGTATCTTTTCACCGCCTCCGCTTTTTTGTCTTCAGGTGGCTGCAGATCAGCTTTCACCCTCTCTCTTCCTTCTCGAAATTTATTAACGATGCATTTCCTTCGCTTGCTCTGGAAAGCCAATAAATCATCCGGGGCTCTTCTCTTCCTGCCTCTTCTTTTCGAGGGTGTACCATTCAATTTTTTAAGGCTGTCAACATCCACTTTATTGGATGGAGAGAACGTATTTTCTCGAATGGTTTGTTTGGGGGCTTGTGTAAATGGTACAGCTAATCGTTTATCAGGTCCTTTAGAAGGAACATGAAAGGCTTTCACCGAAGCTGGTGTCTTTTCACAGTCAGATCTTATCGAAGGGCCGGATACATTCATAACAGCAGTACTCTGCTTAGATTTACAGAACACTGAATTTTTCATCCTTGAGTAAGGCAAAATAGGAAGTTTTTCTTTTGGTGTTGATGGAGCCATCTGTATCGGACTGCCAAAAACTGCCGGTGAAAGGACAGTAACAGGATTTTCAGAATTTGTGGGTTTTTCCTTCAGTTTCTCAGCCATAACGAATGACTCCCTTGTGGTTTCAAGTGCCGTCTTCACAGAGTGCAGACTAAGTTTCATGGGATTACTTGAACTCGCTGGCTTGTTCGAAGAGTCTTTAACTATAGATGGTCCAGAAACATTCCTGACAGCAGTTTTTGTTTTGCTCACCGAAGGAAATCCAGATTCCACGGAATTATTTTCACTTCGTAAGGTGGCAGCTGTCATTTCAGATGACTCACGGTCTGATAGCATCACTTGCTCTGATGAATCTGAACTAGGACGAGTTTCAGGACAGTCTTCAGCTGGGGTAGGCATGGGGGAAGTCTGCGATGAGACCTGTGCTTTGGTAGGAATCTTGTTCTGTGTACCCAAAACAGAGATGTGAGCCGGTTTCTTGTCACTCAGCAGTTTATTTCTCACAGACTGGTACCTCGGGATAGGCAGCTTTAGGTTTTCAGAAAGGGCCATGTTTGACGGCTGCATTGGCTGCGGTACGGCAGGGGTAACGTACGGCAAGGCCAGGAGGGAGAAAGTCCCCTCGTGACCAGCAAGCTGCATGACGGCGTAGTTTTGAGCTGGCACCATCAGAGGTTTAGAACCAGC
The DNA here is from genome assembly GCF_047663525.1 of Anas platyrhynchos. Taxonomy (NCBI): domain Eukaryota; kingdom Metazoa; phylum Chordata; class Aves; order Anseriformes; family Anatidae; genus Anas; species Anas platyrhynchos. Next base: position 143,965,755 of record NC_092588.1, read on the forward strand.
AGCTGAGATTTTTGGTGGGTTTTGTTCAGGCACAGATGACTGGAGACACGAAACCACTCCAGATGTTAAAATTTTTGGTACCATTTTGGGAGCGATGGTCCTAAACTGACTTTTCTTCTGAAAACTTTGTAGTATATCTGAAGTGGATTTGTGTTTATCTGTAATAATAAAATAATACAGACATGTAATAAAGCACATCATGTTTCGTTTTGAAAAATTACCGTAGCAAAAATAAAACGGCTTACAAAGGATAGTATTACACATAAGCTTATTAAAAATATTAAGCACCTAAATGACCGATAAATTAACTTTAGAATCGCAGAAGTCCTGTGGACAAAACAAAAATACTCCCTGAAGTGATGTGAATATACACATGGAAAAAAAAGTCTTAATCTAATTTTAAATGTATCTTCCATTCTAGATTAAAAACTACGTGACATTTCAGAATGTATGTGCTTATAAGCTGCTTCTGCCCTGGAAAATCTGAGCTAGCGCGGTGTCAGTATGCATCTGGAAGAGCTGACTGGAAATGGGCAGTATTTAAACATGTCATGATGCAGAAGTTTTCTGAGCACCTGCCTGATCACACCTTTTCACTGGCATCATGCTATCTGGCAAAGCTTCTTAAGTTTCTTAACATTTAGAATTTGTGGGTTTTATGAGATACAGACTAAAGCTTACCTGAGGAAGTTGTTAAAAAATTACTGCTATAATGCATTCATATGTGTACAAAAGGACTTAGGATTTAGCATTGCTAAAAACCCAATCACACACATTGTTCATGTTTTTATTGCACACTAGAACTATTGTTGTATTAAGTTACTTTTTTTTCTTTTTCTTGGAATATGCAATTTATCTAAGTTATAAAACAGTTCTTTGCTGTTTCTACTTGCATTGGAAAATGTCACAAATATTTGTAGCGGAAAAAAACATGAGGGTAATTAAGGAAAACAAAAACAAAAGGAAAAAGGTGTAAGATTTAATCCACACTCAGCAGCAGAGATAAATGCTAACCTTCCACACACACCGTAAAAAAGGACTTGATATACATGCATAGTTAAGCTGAACTGCTACCATATCATATAACAGCCTCATTACCCACTCTCAAATAAATTCAATTACTGATGCTTCCAGTTCTCAGAAACTGGGATAGGCTTTCTGAAAAAAACAAGAATAACCCAACAAGCTCTCTGAAAATTCATCCACATAGACCCCAGCCATAAATGCAATTTGGGAAGGCAATTTCAGGATTAAAAAATACATAAGAGAAGAACCACATGTGACTAGAATATGTCAAAATAACTGCAATGAGATAATTCCATAGAGATGTATTCCTTACTGTTTCAAAGCCTCGTATATACATGTATTTATACATTCTTCCAGACTTAAAGAGGTAACTGTGAATTAGCACCAGCACTGGAAACTCAGTGAGTTTATCTTAATACTGGCTGTTCTTTCCAGCCCTTCCACCGCTCGCAGCGCACGCTGCTGGTTACAGAGCTATCGCATTTCATGAGCACCACTCCCGGACAGACCCACGTGCGCACACATGGCGTGCACATGGGCAGTAAACCCACCGCCTCCGGGGCACGCCAGATCGCTGCACAATCCCACAAACGGCCCAGCCCCTCCGCAGTGGGTCTGATGCTTCTCCAAAGTCTCTGACCTACAGCATGTTCGTACTGTAACTGTGCAGAGCGCGGCGCTTTGATCCTTTTATTGCTATCCACAGCATCAAAACCCAAGTCTATTATACATCACCTCGGTGCCCCCAGTTAAGGGAGACTACCGGGCACCAACTGCACTTCATTCTGCTGGAGGCCTGTAGAGATGTTCCGAAGTTCCAGATATCCCACTGCACGCATGAAATCCTGCACAAATATGAAGAGATCCCTACATATGGGGATAACACCAGGACTAGAAAGTTTGTATAACCCAGAAAAAGAGCAAACATCCTACTTTTGCTCCCCAAAAGCTAGAAGCATGTGCTGTTTTTCACTAAGAACATCTATTTTGCTCATCTTCAATCACCAAATACATAAAGAAATCCTGATCTTTTTGACTGCTAAGATAGCACCGAGAGTTTTTCTGTATCTTCTTCTTGCTGCTTTTAAGGCAACATCTTTAAGAGCTTCTGAGAAGTATCATAACGAAATACATTAAGTATTAGCCAAACTGCATTAGTTAATGTTATGTAAATGTATGAATATAAATATTAACCAAACTAGACCCTGAATTTCAAAGCTAGTTACAGGCCTCAATGCGGAAGATGATCACACAATTGTATTTTTCTTTTAGGGACAGAGTCTGCTCGTATTTTCCAGGTTATGCTTGCTGTTTACTGATATTAAAGACTGTCCAAACCAGCAGCTATTTACCTTGCCGCTATGATCAAGATGGAGCAATTTCCTCTTCACATTTGGCTTGGGCCTCTCCCTTTTTATTTTAAAATTTCATTCATTGATCTGCACGAACTTTTCAGCAAAGCCAGGACTTCAGCAGCAAACTCCACGTGCTCAGGAAATGATGGAGAATTGCTGTGGACATGCTACCTCGATGAAGGTACAGAAACGGCAGCTGCAGCACCAGGAACTTTTAGTTTGTGGTTAGGAAATATTTGTAGTAATAACGCATTACACTGGGTTTGAAAATAAGTATATGCTCCTCAAATACACTGACTTGCCTACTGCAAATTCAGGCAGTAAAATCCCTTTTATTTAAGGATATACGTATTTCCTCAGTAGTCCACAAGAAAGCAGGAGAATCAACCACAACATGTTGTTTTAAACAAGGTCCATTTGGATCAACATTCATCTCCTGCAGTTAATATAGTGCTGAGCATTGATATGACTATTTCAAAAGGGATTTTTATACAAACGCTCCTTTTCCAACTGGTGTAATTTTATCATAAATACTTTTTCCAGGCAGGCCATGTTTGGTATCAGCCTTGACTACTTTTTTTTTTTTTTTTTTGCCAAGTTTACATTAGACCGTTTAGTGCAGAAATATTCACTGCAGTGCCTCTGGTATGCAAGGGATACTCAGCTCTGTATTTCCCTCTCATCCCACACAGCTGCTGTAGTTAAACAGCTTAGCCAGTGCCTAAATATAGAGATGGGCTAGATGCAGGCTAGCTGTCTGATGATCGTTCAGGCTGTTAAGACTTTGCATGTAGAAAGCTAATTGGAAGATGGGGTAGAAGATTATTTAGCACCTTGGCTCAGGAAAAAGGACCCAGCTGATTCACAGCCTGGAGGTCCTACTGAATGCACCCAGAGCATCCGAGTGTCACCACCTGTTTTTTCTCCCGTTTATACTTAGCTAGAACGTTCGACAATACCCTTCAGACACAAATCACTACAGTCATTCATATATTTGACAATGAAGATCTTGAATGACTGGGACATGCTCTGGCTGCCACTGTTCGAGCAGACCACCTGGACACTTAACACACATCTCTCCGTGTCATCCCACCTCTGTTCCACATCACCTTCCAAATTACATCCATCAGTTCAAAGGGCTCTTTTTTTGACAAGGACTTGGCAGTTGTGGCCCAAGAAGAACCTCCGTTCCTACACAGACACATCACGTCCTGCACCTAAGAAGGGGATCTGGCAGCTAAGGGAGGCCCTGCATTGGCATTCTTGAGGATGAACCTTGCTTTTAGACCACATTACTTCTACAGGCACATCACTGAAGGCAGCAATTTTTATACTTTCTCCAAAACAATTTCATTAAGAATAAAGGAAATGAATGAACACATTAGATTCACTATCTGAATGATGTGAAGCTCACTTTAACTGATGTGTTTTCAGTCTTTCAAGCAGGCATGCACTTGGAGCAGTAGGTAGACACTTAAATAATTAAGTATGAGGTTAAATCAAATGCAATTCAATCCATTTGCTTTAAAAGTCTCTGCTGAAAGATTAATGGTTACCACACTCATACATGTGAATATCAAATCACTCTGATACTTGCAGGATGTCATAAGCTTTCCCCACTTTTAAATTATCTTAAAATTGTATAGGACTGGCCAATGATACACCAATAAAATTCAATGATGCAGCAAAGTCTCTGGTAGAGCCATGCTGGGAAGGGTTCTCTGGAGGAAGGAAAGCTTTCCACGGGGCTGCTACTCATTCATGGTTCCCTTTCCATTGCAAGTCATTCAGGTCTACTTTAGTCCAGCCTAGTTTGCTTCTTTTTGCATGTCTTTCCATTTGTTCTCTCTATACGTACAGCATGCAACATTGCTGAACTCAGACAATGCAGAAAACTTCAGAAGAAATCCTATTTTCCCCCTAGTCTGATCTACTTCAAACATAAAAGTATAAAAATTCTAGAATTTAGAATTAACAGCAATACACAGAATTCCACAGTGCACTGGATGTTAATTGCTTTTAAAAACCTTTGCCAGCCCACCTCATTTGCTCAGAGGTGTGCCTCATTTGCGTATGACGGGAAAAACAGAATACACACCAAAAAGATTTGTGGCATTTTAATCTGAGTTTATATTGCTGAGGCTTTTGCAAACTTCAAAAGGAAGAATATCTGTTCTTTTGGAAAGAAAAAACTTGTAACCACTTTCTAACACAATAATGCAATCCGAGATTTATTTCTGTCAATGCCAGTTAATCACTCATTTCGCCAGATCTCCATACACACTAAATACCTGTGGATACTGTCTTTCCAGCACAAGTTTCTTGTTTTGGCTGACCCAGCACACTTTGTTGGACACAGTGTTTCTCTGCAGGATTAGCATGCAAAAAAACACCACCTGCAAAAGTGCTTCAGTCAGTTATAAATAGATTCCAGCAAGAAAGAAAGAAAGAAAAAAAAAGACAATATAAAACATTAACTTTCAGTTAGTGCATTAAGAAAGCTACTGCTTCTTGCTCTTTGCCATCTTTCTATCCTCAAAAAAATGTTTTAAAATCTAAAATATTGCATGCTAATAACAAGGCAATAGTTGAATAGAGGAGTAAAGCTGGTTGATGTGGTAAATAGATGGGATGCTTTAGCTTGAGTGGCATGGCAAATAGTCAACAGCACCAAAACAACAAGCTCAGAAAAATGAAGTTTCTGTAACTTTACTGAGATTTTTAAACATAAAGGGCTAAATCCTATGCTCACTGACACTCTCCATAGTCTTACACAAATTAGAAGTACTGCAGTCATTCTAGAAAACAGATTGTGGCCTTCATAGAGTCATAGAATCGTTAGGGTTGGAAAAGACCTTCAATGATCATCTTTGATCATCTGGTCCAACCATCGCCCTACACACCTGCAAGATGGGAGGTTGGTAGGAAAGCCCACACATCAGGAGAGCCCAACACAAAATATTCTGTAAGAATCAACATTCAGTTGTTTCTCTTTGCCAAATATTGACCATTTGGGTAGAAAGTTCCATTATGTGTTTTTGCCTCAAATACTTTATTAAAATTCATTTTAACAGAAAATGTCAGCCATCCCCAGGTACGACAACATTTAAACAAAAAAATCTAGTAATATTGTATTAGAGAAAGACCTTACATTTGACACAACAATGTCTCATCTTTCCAAAAAGTTGCTCAAATTCAGCCCAAGTTGCAAGCTGTTGGCATAGGTTCAATAGATACTCCAAGCACTAACTTCTCCAATCACTCCTTTTTATTGAACACGGTCCTGCTTCAGGCTGATGTTTTTTGTTTTTTTTTTTTTCCTAAAGCTATCGCTTTGGGCCCAAACCCCAAAGCTGTAAACAAAGAAATGGTCTCTCTCTCATTAGCTCTTAATTACTGGGCTCACACAGTGTGAAAGAAACTAGAATCTAGAGAGGGGCAGCAGGAAAAGGAGAAGACACCTAGAAATAAGATTTGGAAGGCGTCTAGGGCAAGGATTCAGACTGTGGTAGGGAATTTTAAGCAGGCATAAATGGGTAAGGAACATTACTGTTACATGTGATTTGGAGAGGAGAAGCATTTAAACCACGGGGATAATCTTGTATCTTCTATTTCTCATCTTTTAGTGCTTGATTTTTAATGAGTCATATAATTACGTCTACATAGGAGGCCTTTTATGCAATTTAAAATAAATTAGAAAAATAAACAACCTAAGTGTTCTAACACAAGGCTGGAAAACCACGGTACATCATTCACACAAGAACTAAGACACAGAATGTACAAACACATCCAGAAAACGTGTCCTGGCATACCAGAGGAGGAGCAGGATGAAAAGAGCTTGTTATAATTCCGGAAGGGGAAATGAGACCTCTTAGGGCTATATATAATTATTTTTGGTTTTAGCTTCCATATAGTTTGCTAGTTGTGCACTAAGCATTTTGCCATTTAGAAAGGCCTTCTTTGCCTTAAACTCTGCAGAGTTTATTATTTTCCAAATGTGTTTCAGTGTATTTCAAGAAATTCAAAGAGTAGTGGGACACTGCCTGGATTCCTTACGTAGTCTGCAAAAGACTCTCCTGAGCAGAAGAGAGTGTTTCGGCAATAAAGTTGCAAAATAAAAACATTTTCTGCCATTAACTTCATTAACGTGGACATTCAACATTTTTCAAATGTGGGAATAAGCTAAATTGATTTTTGGCATAAACAGTGGTAGTCATGTTGGAGAGAGTTCACGCAGTGATCCAAGAACATGGGTTCATATTTAGGGAAGTTCTCTGGTTTCCTAATTCTTTTTTTTTTTTTTTCTCCTGACAGAGATCCTTGTTGCACTAGCAACCACATCTCAATAAATGCCAGCGTTTATACAGATCTACTTTTCACTAAATTAATACCTGACATAATTTATACAAAAAAAAAAAAAAACAATGGAGAAAAAAAACAGTAATCCATTCTGTATTCCCAGAACTGTTTTCCTTTGTGTTTGAATGTACACATAGGAGTTGATTCATGATTTACGATTTCTTTCTGCCAATAGTCTCACCAGCATCTTGGCCCCTGTGCCCCTGTCCTTAAAGAAAAGTGTAATGTGAAACAATAACTATGCAGAGCAGATCTGTTAACCAAAAGTTAACAAAACAAAAAATTATTGCATCTAGATGCTGTATTAGCAGCATTAGCTACAATACTAATAAAATTGTTTTGCATTTCTCATAGATTGGGATTTCTCACTGTAGGGTTTAAATGTTCTGTAGCAGTCTTGAACATTTACCTCCTTGTATTATTCCAACACAGGTAACTTTTGAAGTTTCCAGAAAAAAATTATTTCTGTGGGGAACAGCTAGTGGCCAACAGCTTTAAGGTAAACTTTGGGTTTTAATGTAAACTGATAACCCACATCTGGGTAAATCAATATTCAAAACCAACATCTTATGCAAAACGTGGGCAAAAACATAACTCTTATGTTATAAGAGGTTATATATAACATAACCTCTTATAACACAACCTCTTATAAAAAAGCCATTTATGTGCTACTGTATAAAGGCATAAAGTCTTGAAGTCTTTCCTAAATGTCAGAACATGCGTAAGAGATTTTTAAACACTCATTTGCAATTAATTTTAAACCCATTTATTAACAGATCCGTATGTTCTTTTAACACCTCTCATACTGTGTTTGGGAAATTCAAAAGCTTTCCTTTAAATATATATATATATTTTTGAAGACAGTCTTTCAATTTATAAGTTACAAATTTCATACTACGGTTAACATAATTAATAGATTTTAAATAGATCACAATATTTTCGTATCGAGAAAGCAAAACTGGCATGAAGAGCTAGACGTAAAGCATCTGTTATTTGTAGTAACTTTATCTGCAGCTGACAAAATCACACATACCTTTTTCTCTCTAACGCAATAAACATTTGGGAATATGTTTGTGTGGATAAATCTACAGGCTGCAATGGCACCCAGCCTCCTCAACCACAAACAAACAAAAACCAACATCAAAGATGAAAACATTGGGTCTTCTCTGTTCAGGAAGAGAACACCTTTTCTGAGAGACGCTGTTACATACACACATCATCAGAGAGAACGTGTTTCTGCTTCTATATGCCTCTAAACTAGTTTCAGCAATCAACCACGTCAAATCTAGAGTGTGTTATCCAGCAACCATGCTGCTCTGCCATGGCTCAGTTAAGCAGAAAAGAAATGATTTTGGTAGCAATGTAGTTCCAGTGTTTTATCTTTGTTCTTTTTGCCCAGTCCTGACATTCATTGGAGGACAGCATCCCTGTAGATCTGCGAAGCCAGGCTTCAGCGATGCAACCACCTGGGGGAACTAATTGTTCAGAAAACAGATAAAGGGAGGGGATGCAATCACTGGTCATAAGCTCGTAATTCATAAACTTTCAATCGCATTGTCAATATTAATTAGGTACTCTAAGAGGTGGGCACAAACATTAGTTTCAGAAGACTAACTGGATTTTTAAGTATTACTTTCCGGGAGAACTGCCAGTTGAAATTTCTTTAAGTGAGCATCAAGAAAGATACAGATCTAAACAGTAACTCTCATTGTGAAGTTGATGTCAGATGTAAAACACTTTTTAAAATGACTATCAAGATGTCATCAACCTGGACAAAATCCCGATATGCCTAATGTAAGTGGTAATTAATAGACTTTATTTTTTCGTTAAGTGCAGGAAACATTAATGACCAGGTCTGATTAAAAAAAAAAAAAATGAAGACAGAATTCTTCAGAAACTATGCAGCACAAAAAGGTCAAGTAAAACCATTTTATGAATAAGTCATGAAACATCTTCTGACTAGACTCTTGCTCCCCTTTCAAATAAGCTGAGACCAGAATCAATCTTCTTCCTGGGAGCTCAACCCTTCTCCTTTCCTTCCATGGGACAGAAAACACCTACTTCTCACTTCAGAAAGGGAATTAAGATTCTTATTCCACAAACTTTTCTTTTTTCTTCCCAAATACTGATGTTCAAATGGAGAGCACAAGAGTGAAACTGTTACTTGTTTTTTAGAATATCGATTTTTATGTGAAAATCAAGAGCCTTTATTTCTGAACACAGCCCTGTGTAAGACAATACAAATGATTAATTCATCACTTTGTCTTATGGATTGCCTGTAGAGCAAATTTATATTACTTGAGACATTAAAAGACTCTGTATGGTGATTTTTGTATTACAAACCTTGAAAAGTGATCCCTCACTGAAGATGATCAGACAGGGCCCGGTCTATTTTCAATCTTAGAGTATGAACAGATATTATTCCCCCAATAAATGACCAGAATACAGCACACGTTGTTAAACTTAGATGATTGTTGGAGAGTAGATTCTGAGGGATTTTGTAAACAGTTCATTTCTTTTGAAAATGACCCAAGTCGTTTAACTTTCTGAATGGGGAATCTCTATCTAAGGGTTTTATTTGGTCTAGGTGTCTCCTCTCTTCTTTTTTCACAATCAAAATTTCTCCAGAAAATGACTCCATGGCTTTGGCTGAAATATGCAAAACATTGCCACCTGTAATCAATTCCACTAATCTTTATTTTTGTTTTAATCTTTAGAGGATCTCCAGCATCCTTTAAACAGATATGGACTGTTGGTGTTTTTTCCAAAGACAAACAAGCCCTGTAAATGAAACAAATGAAACAAACATCTTCAGGAAGACAATGGTCCTCCTTACTAAGACATTACTTTCCATGACACAACATTATCACTTGCTGGAGAACCTGAATGTGGCTAGGCCTTTCTGGCAGTAGGATGTAGCAGAAAATATTTAAATTACAGCACCTGAATGCTTTTTTTTTTTTAATCCCTATGTGCGTAATTCAAATTGCAATGCTTATTGGCATTACTATGCTTGCCCATCCTAGCTCCTGTGTTCCGTAAGGCAGCACTGCTTCTCAACAGCCCACGCTGGCCGTGCTGTAAAGGAATTGACTGAATACATTGCTAAGTGATACTGCATCAGCAAGCACTTCTGATGGGTGCCACCACGCAATGGAATTAAAACAGGAGCGTAGTCACTAGGCACGTGGGCCAAAGATGACATCCTTCGTTTGCTGTGTGCAGAAATTTCAAATTAAATTCCAAACTGAGTTCATGCTTAGCTGGAGCGCTCACTGTGCTGAAAGCAACGAGACGGCTCTTGTGAACAAAAGGAGACCCTGGTTGCACGAGTCCAGCAGAGGGAGTCGGACGTAACACAAAGCTGCCTCCATCCATCCCTAGAGCTGGGCAAGTCTGTGGTAAGCACTGAAGTTTATCTGAGCCAGTGGGGTCTCATTTATTTATTTATTTAGGTGTGCAACTCATGTCAAGTAGCCTAGGGTGATTTTCACACCTGTAGGCTAGCCTACAGATCTAATTATTTTGTGACACTAAATATGGCTCCTACCGAAATTCCCAAATGTCACGAAATCGTAACACACAGCCTTTATACAGCCTTCCAAAGTGCTATTAGCATGGCAAAATATTCTACTGTGCCAACCTTTCACCCAATGTTTTGTATAACCTTGAGAACGTGTGAAAATCTTAACACAAAGCTTTAAGGCTTCCTGTTAAAATTAAACTATCTTCTGTAGCTGTGGCATAATTCTTCTGCAAAATTGTTTTTTAAAATAGTTTAGTGATTGTTTTAATCTAGTTAATACCCTAAATATGTCCATGTTACCAAATACACCAGTAAATATAACAGATGCTCTTTTTTTTCCACAGACATCTGAAAATAAACCACTGTTACCAACATATTTCTCATCCCAAGCAATACCCTGAAATCTTTGTCAAACTTCCTTGCTTTCATCATTACTCAGCTCATCACACAAACCATCTGCATAAATAAAGATGTAAGCATCTGCTGTATGGCAAATGGTCTCAGGGGCAGATGTTTTTATCCTTGCATTCATGTCACTGGCTTGGATACATTATTTGAACAGATGTACACAATCTGAAAGTGTCGTGTCCCACAGTGAAATGTCTCCAACTGCTTTCTATCAAAGTGCATAAATGCTATTTGCACCTGCATTTATGTTAATGATAAAAAGGCAGCAGGGGTTCCAGCAAAGTGAGAGTTGATGCTAAGAAAACACATTTACATGGTTAATTGAAGTTTGAGATCTTCTAGCACCAAAAGACCATACTAACACTGATATATGGTGTATTAACCTATACAATGACTTCTTAATATGACGATTTTTTTAATTAAAATAAACATATATAAGGAGCAAAACTCCATCAGCCTGTTAGCACACTCTTTCGATGTATGCTAAAAAAAGAAGTATTAAATCAGTTCCTAGATAAACCAGGACATCCTTCATTTTGCATAATTGTACAATATACACAATTATTTCACATTAGAATCATTTGGAAGCATTTTATAAATCTGACAGAGCCATTCATCCAAAGGTATTTTAGTCCTCTAAGGCTCAGTAGTATTTTGTGTCATTACAGAGCAAGATAAAAAAAACCCAGCACTTGCTCAAAAGCAAACATCAACATGGGTGTGAATGACAGGATACATTTCCATGATGATTGAAATTTTTTCCTAGCAATTATGAGATCTCAGAAGTTAAATATTTATCATTACTCAGAAAAGTGCATCTCTTTGTACTGTTTCACTTGATCATTGTGTACATGATCAGCACCTTATACAATTATTTTAAGTGGAGAAAAATCCATGTCCTGAAGGGGTGCGTATCAAATGACAGAACTCCTGCTATTACATGACAAATGGCAGCAGCGAAGGGTTTCTGTTGTCACTCAAAGAACTTGCACTAACCATTACTTCCACACTCAACTGAAAAATAACAAGCACTCACGGTACAGAAAGGCTGACAAAAACGCTATCCTGAATGTAACTAACTGATGGATAGGTTCTACTTCCAACGCCATTCATTTTCAAACCTTTTATTTGTAAGAAATGTACCGATGTTATTGTTGCACATAAATCATTATAAATTGTTAATAGCCTCAATATTTTCAGTGTCATAACATTTAAAGAAGCAAGGGTTATGCTTCATACAAGGACAAAAAGAGTGATAGTCACAGAATACAAAAAATATACTAATATATTTGTAAACATCATAATTTCACAGTGATATAGCTCTTGGTTAGGATCTGGTTACAATTTCCAACACAACCCTCCACTTCCAAAGTTTAGAACATGGCTCTTATCATTCACTCTGGGTGAAAGTGTGTAACAGGATACTAACTTGAGTGGGTTTTTCTTTAAAAATGGATACATTTCTTTCTTTAAAAACCTTGGAGCATATGATTCATCAGTTTCAAGTATGCCAACGGCTTCACAGCCCATAATTCTCCTGTTTTTAGAAATTACTTCAACATATAGATAGCTTTCAGATTGACTACATGGGTCGAATTCCTTTTATTTATAGGAAGAATAAAGCTTTTAAGTATTAGAACCAAGGATTTCAGTCACAAACACATGGTTGTAGACCCTGCACCGCAGGCTGGATGGCTTTACATGACAGTACGTACTGCTTCCCTTGAAAGAATGGTCCCATTAGGCACAGGACTACATCAGAGATCAATTCACATGGCATCCTCCTGCAGTAGCTTCCTCAGAATTATTGCATTATCATAAAAATGCTCAGCCTTTGCGAAACAGGTAAAGTATTAGTATTCATGGTAGCAAAAGCTCAAGCTTCCAGATAAGTAATATAGAGTGTTTGTCTTCATTAACGTAAGTACTAACAATGGAAACCTAACTGACAGCCTAAAATGGTTCTGAAGGGTCAATTAGAGCTGACGTCGTAAACACCAAACATTCACTTACATTTAAGAATCATCATAAAAATGACATCAAGTTAAAAATCATACTTAAACATCAGCACCGCAACAAAGAACAACTGGGAAAGGAAATTATAGTTATGGCCAAGCATTTATTTAGAGGCTTGGGTATATACAGTATATTGCAGTGCAAATATCCTCATTAGTAACACGGGAAAAATTCCAGACACTAACTCTACTGAAATGTGCATTGACAGAAGGTGACTTCTGAAGAGACAAAACAGAAGAAACGTAGTTGAAAACAAGAAATAATATTAAGGATAGGAATGCTGGAGAAAATACATTTAGAATCTAAAAATAAGTTAATCATTTCTTGTGTGTGTTAATTTCAAAGCGTAACTTGCACGTAGATCTGAGCCCCCACCGTATGAGGGTGAAATGTAACAATGACTTTCAAACATATAAGGATAAAAAATCATAATAAAACCTGAATAATTAATTCTGCTCAAACGAGAACCAGAGTTATATAGTTAAAGTTTCAACTAGAGGTAGTAACAACAATTAGAAATGTTTTAAAGAACACAACAATCTTAGTTACTGAAATCTTTTGGTGAGTATAGTGGTTAAGTATTACTTATAACAGCTTAGTCCTAAGAGCTTTGGTTTCTTAAACCCAAATTAGGGTAGAACAGTAGGCATCACTTATGCCTATTATTTAGGCATTTATTAACGATGATATTATTCTTCCAAATTTTGAATGACAAATGTCTAATTTCTCAAAAGGAATAGGAAGTATACAATACCTGCAGAAAAAGTTAACGGATTCTGCATTATGCCCTCTAATAGATATGACAGCATTCCTGGAAAGAAGAAATAGAGATACTTAGAAGTTCTGATACATTTTTAGAAACTAAAGAAAATTACTAATATTAAAGTATGAACAAACTCGCAAAAAATAATACATTTTGGAGAAAACCTTTTTTTTGGGGGGGGGTCACGCTTCAGTTTGAATAAAGAGAGAACAAATCACATGCAAGGAGGTTATTTATTTTCATATATATAAGTTTTGGGGTTTATTTAAATGTTATTTAGAGAACTTTACTATAGTGATAAATAAAGAAAATCTTGCATTCTTACTTTGAGGTCTCAAACTAGTTTTAAAAGCACTGCAGAAAGAAGAAAACTTACCACTGTAAGGAAAACTTTTTATGTAAGTAACGCAGTCATTCTTTTGCATTTTCATACTTTTTCTTAACTCAATTTAGTGCTTGAGGAAGGCGTCAACAACTCAATTAATTCTGACACAGAAAGTACATTTCTGGATCAATAAAAAACAACAACAACAAAAAAAACCTCCTTGAATGCCCTAGCAAGTATGTTTTGAACTTGGTGTGAAAGGCCAATATTTGCAGGTGATAATTTAGCTTACTTTCATTTCATTCATTTACCCAATGAAAAGTTCAACATTATACCAGGCGTTGTACGACATCCAAGCCATACACAGCATAATCAGAGAAAACAGTGAAGAAAACACAAATCCATTGCATAACAACACTGAAAAGTAGTTTGATTAATTTAGTATACAGTTTTTTTCTTACTGCTCTCTTTTTTTCAAGAAGATTGACAATTTGTTAGTTACTGTTAGCATCCTGTAATACACAATGCAAATGTAATGTTACCACATATGATATTTCAAGCAATAATGCTACATGTTTACCTTGCAGATCAAGTATCTTAGAGCGATCCAACTTTATTCAAATGGTGGTAATTTCTGGGTATTAGCAGCTTCTGCTGAAGCGCAGGGATCACGAGCAGTGACTCATTTCCACACTAATCTTTTGATTATCCAACTGAACAAAGTAAACTTAGAACCTGCGTGTTCAGCAGTTCTGTACTAATTCAGCCTTCAGTTTAATTTTCAAAATATATTTAAGTCAATATACAAACTAAGACTGCATTTATGTGCCATTAATACCTTTTTCTTCAACAATTCTGTTCCGTACTCTCAAAAAGTAAATAGCCAGCTACTGCTATATAATAATACATTTTCAAATGCTAAGCTGTTTCATTCATAAAACTGGAAAGCAAAAACAAAAAGTTCCCTTAAAAAGAAATCAGTATTTTTTGCCCCTTGAGAAGGGCTGGGTTCCTGTAAAAATAGGACAATGGAATCAGTTTTCAAAAATTATGTGTCAGTATGGATCCCAGTATGCCTATACCTCATGCAAACCACACCTGAATTTTAAACCAAGTGTTTCTCTGAACTATTTACATGCAGTCTCCATATTTTAAGCTTGGGTACAGCTAATTGAGGTTTCTTGTAACTCAACACCCCTGTTAAAGCAGAAGAGGAGATGCCATGAATTCTAACATTAAAACACATTCTGAAGATGCACAGACAATGTAGGACTAAGCAACTATTTACCTTCAAATATCATAGAGTGGCTTGGGTTGGAAGGGACATTAAAGCCCATCCAGTTGCAAGCCACGGGCAGGGACACCTCCCACCAGCCCAGGTTGCCCAAAGCCCCATCCAGCCTGGCCTTGAACACCTCCAGGGATGGGGCATCCACAGCTTCTCTGGGCAGCCTGGGCCAGGGCCTCACCACCCTCTGAGTAACATCTTACTGCAAGGATTCCCTGTATCAGACTGATAAGCAGAATCTTCCATGGATGCTACAATGAATGTTAGGTTGCATTTGTGAAGCAAACATTACACTGCCACCTCTCTTGAGGTTGACATTGGTTCTTATCATGATAAGTCATACATGGTTTTTGACATAATAGAGCATTAGATGAAACGACCACTCAGTCACTTAAGAGTTGGCTATTTCTTTCCAGTGTGATTTAACAGTCAAGAATGAAAGACGTAAGGTAGTATAATTACAATGTAAAATTATGTTATTATCTACTTAGATTTTCTTTGTGTTAAAATGTTCTGGCTTTTGGAACAGCTGTGTCATGGTTTGGTTTGACTGAACATGACTAGCTTGTTAGAGACAGGAGTCACAGAGTACACAACTCCAGTCCTCCTGGTGCACTTGGAGGCTTTGGAAAGTTAGCAGACAAGTCCACTGACACAGACGGAGCTCAAAAAGCTTTGGGGTTTGTTTGGGTCAAGGACTTCCTACCAGCACACATCCCTACCATTTCCCGTGAGCAGACCCAGCTGTGAGGCCGAGCCGTTTGCTTATTTTGCTGGCCAATCTAACAGCCAGCACGATCCTACACAAAGGACTTCCCAGATGCGCACTCAAGAGCACCCTTTTGAGCATAAGTACAAAAAGGTTGTTTTGGGTTAAGTACAAGAGTAAATACCAATTCTGAAGCAATTACCAAACAAAAATAAGACTTGATGATGTTTCCTTACTACCACGCAAACGTTGAGGTTCCCAGCCGTAGACAATGGCTCTGTAGGCAACAGTGAAGTACAGAAGAGGCAAAACCAAGGCTGTTTCTAGGAAGCCCAATACCAAAGCATGAAAGAAAACAGTGTGGCTGCTCCGAGGAGACCTCTCACACAGCAAACAGGTGATGCTCTTTGGTGCCCGCATCCTCTGTGCTGAGACACATGCAAAGAAGCTCCTGCCCGTCGGCCAGCATCTCCTGGCAGCGGCTCTGCTGCTGTGTGGGAGCAGGAGGAGCAGGAGGCTCAGCGGGCCTCTGTCCGTGGTGCTTAAGCCGCCAGCCTCTCCTCGGGCAGATGCAGCACACAAAGGGTTCGGCTCGGCTGAACGCAGTTTGGTGCCCTGCTACCACTGGCACAAGCTCCTCTGAACCTGCAGGAATGAACAGGCCACACCGATGGAAACTGGGAATGGGAAAACACTTCCAGGGACCAGCGTGGATTTTACATGATTACATTATTTTTTATTTTTTGAACCAGCAGGGATACCGTCTTTCTGATCACCGACTAACGCTAGCCTGGCAACCAGTCCCACCAGAACTGTACTATAAATACATAAATGTTCCTCTCTTATTGACAGATTCTGACATTTTTCAGTCAGGTTGCAAAATGTTTAACAGCTACTCAATGTCTAAACACATCTGGCGGTGCCCTACATGTATCCTGCTGTATCAAAACGCTCTGGAATTCTGAATGAACAGTTCAGAAATTTCAGGACACAACATCTGTACAGCTACCGATACCTGGCCTCAGCAGCACTTTTTTTCATTTGCTTACAAGTCTACTTCTTGGCAATGCCTACCTCCCCTACAAAACGTGTTGATGTTCAAAAAAAGAGCTAACCTTTAAAAACAAACTTAACTGAATTTTGTATCTATTTTACACTTGTACGTCCCAAACAGGTTGTATGTTGGCCACTGCTTCAGGATATCCCATTGCTTTTAGGGAATAATGAAATTAAAATCATTCTTACAGTCTTCCTTGTTTATTAATGGACTTTGTAGCACTCATACGATTCCAATACCAGTTCTTTTCAAATACAGAAGATGGTATTGAGTATTTCTATGTGGCATTACCATCAATTTTACCCCACCTAACCCCATGATAAAGCTTAAAACTCTATATAATCTTAAAATCTGTTTTGTTCAGCTTGTAACCCTACAATAGGACAATATAAAAATAATCTAACTGCAGCACTCCAAAGCTCAACATTGTTCCTTTGGAATCTGCTGTTGATGGGTCAGAGATAAAAATCTACTACCAAGATTTTCAAGCAAGCGGAGTTAAAGTTGGACAGAATTGAAAAATTTCATGCCACAAAATAAGCTATCAAGCTACTTACTACTCCTTACGTTACCATAGAAAGAAAAGATAGATACCAGAAGAAACAAAAATATCAAATAAACTGAAAAAAAAATCTTAGAACTACCCTGTAAATTGGTCTTTAACAATCAAAGGAAACAGAGCGTGTAATAATTTAAAAGTAATCTTCACAGAAAGATACCCACAGGTCTTTTATATGAAATTGGTGTCCTGATAGACACACTGGCTCTGAATATCAGGTGAACCCAATTAACCTAATTTGATGCTTGTCCATACTGGGACATTTATTTTAGATGTTACACAAAATCCTTTAGGATACTAGAGAGAAAATGATAAATAGGCTGTAAAGGTTATGACATTAATTTTACTGTCATTCTCATGCTTTAAGCAGGCATCAAAACTAAAAATCTCATCCTCTGGGAAGGGCGAACTATCTGAAAGTAATTACAGTACTTATTATCATAACAGTATTAAACTAAACCGCTGTGACCCTAACTGAATTTATTTTTGGTACCTTTTGTTAAAAGAACAAAGCTTCTCGATGATGACTATACCTTCTGATGCACTGAACATTAGTTCAGGTACCAGAAGAAAGCATTAACTCAAATCTTATAATTTCATATTAAGCTTAATTACATGCCTAGTTTTTAAATTAAAATTTGTAAAGAAGCATTAGTTAAATAATATTATGTAATTTCATTTCAGAAGGAAAACATTTAGCCAAAAAGAAAAAATTAAATATTTAACACAGTTTAGAAAACATGTTCTCCTAACAGAAGCCCATGAAATGTCAAATTATATTTAAAAAGCAATTTCATTCACTTCATTTTTCACACCTGTTCTTTCCCATACTGTGCCATCTTGTAAATGACAGTTCCATTCAATCATTATTTCCCAAAATTTAGAAACTTTTTAAAAACCAAGTTCCCCAGAAAGTATGAATTAGTAATAGCTTCCAGGAAATCTAGCAACATCTGTAAGTATTTAAAGGTTGAGTTAGACCTGAAGTAAGATTAAACCATTGAAGCTATGAAATATGACAAAAACACTGAGGAAATAAAAATGACACACACAACACTTGACTGGTGTAACACACAAAGGCATTTGTTCAAGCAACTGTTTTTGCCAAAAGCCTACAGTGCTTGGCTACTTTATAAATCAAATGCAAGGCATTAAGCCAATTTGTTTAAAAGAGAAAAAAGGCCAAAATGACAATAGCTAGGCAATAGGTTATTTGCATTTCTGAAAACCTGCAAAAACGTTCTGCATTTCACTATCCAAGTCTTCATCACAGAAGTCTTACCTGTTCTTATTCAAAATTTTCTATTTTAATTGTATTTTCACAACAGGATTTCATCCTACATCAGTAGCTCCTCATCCTACAACTATATATCCAAAGAGATATACACACACTAAACCAGCAGCTTTCTTACAAGAGAAATTACACACTGCTTATGTTTCCATACCTAGGTAATTAATCAGGGAGAAATGTGTGTCTGTAGCAGAATTCTTTTGGCTGGGACCATTCGGTGACTTCAGCAGACAGCCAAAAAGAAACAGAAGCCTCGCTGCAACTGGTCATTTTTCCCAGTATGAACCCATCAGAACTTAATCCCAGGCTATTTTTAAATTTTTGATCATCCTGTATGATGGGCCAGTCTGAGCACGTTTCCGCAACTTCAAGCCTTACATGCACCGAATGCCTGGACAAAAATTCTTCCCTTCATACCCTGTTACGTGGTCTATATAATGGTTTTCTGGCACGCCTGCATTATGCCCATCTGTCAGGGTGGAACCGTGCCTACACAACAGGTTCCATGCTACTTTCCATAATATCGTGTTGATAATAAAAGCTTACTTACAAAACGATATAGTGCATCTTCAGCTTTCAGCTACATCTTTTGGCTTAAAAGAAAAAGCAAAGGAAGGTGACTGTTTTCCTTGAGGAGAGAAATCTTTTCAAACCAACTTCTTATTCAGTTGCACGAATAAAGACTAGCGCATACACTGCTAGCAACAAGGACACTCCACGATTTTATTTAATTTCTTATTTTTTACTTTTTTTTTTTTTTTTTTCTGTTGCACACAGCTCAGCAGTCACAATAATTCTTATTTTGCAATTATAACCATCTCCAAGAGATCAAGCTCAGGGACCTGAGAAAAATTATTACAAAAGTTTCTCAAAAGTGTGCATGGGAGATGATAGCAATATCAATTGGATGAAGGAGCAATATCGGTTCATCATTTTATGAAATGTGGACAGGATAAATTGTAGCTGAACAGTCTTTACGCCTGCAAATTACCCAATTTTCCATTTGAAAAAACAGCATTCTGAAAAATTAAAAAGAGCAAAGAACAGCAAGGTTGCTATTATGCCTAGCATGAGACGATTCATAGCACATCAAGAAATAACACTTCGTTTTCCTCTAAATTTCCACAGATTGCCATTTTATATTTTCATTAGTAAATAACTTCTCAGTAGTATTGCTTTGGACACTGTGAACTGCAGTCCGTATGTAGAGAGACACCTTTGCTATAATGGTCTATTATAAAGTTAAGGCTTCTGATTTTAAAGTAGCCCTGGATCTTACTGTTATGGAAATAAATATGAAGTGATGAATCAGTAAAACCCAGTACACTTTGTTCTTGATTCTGAGGGCAGCTGGAAACAATAGTCTTGGAAAAACTCATTTTTGCAAGCTAGTACATGAAATCTACACTGTCAGTATTTCTAACAATTTACATTCAAATTATCATTATTATTATTTTTTTTAATCAAGAGAGACAAACATCCAACACTCTTACTTGGCCATGAGTACTCCAGAGTTTACTTTAAAATTCAAACTGACCAATTCCTTCTTCTACCGCTTCCCCATGTATTATCCTAGCCCTTAACTAAGTATCCATTTATTGTTTTGGTCCAAATCTCGAAGATGTTTTGCCACAGTTCTCAATAATGCAGTTTCCTGAGACAGGATCTATGTATCTTACTGTTCTGTTATTAATTTGTAACATCACTCATGGTGGAACTGCAGTACACCGTTATGATTTTTCAGCCACAAACACAGCTTGCAATGACTGATTAAACTGTGAGACTTTTTGACTTTATTGATGTTCACAATTAACGACTGTTTTGGCCAAATAAGCACAGAACACATCATTTATTTTCCACTATGCATTTGTTGCAGTACCTGTGCTTTCTTTTCAGATAAACAATATGACAACTGCTAAACAGGGACTGCGTTACAGTTGGGGCACAGCTTATGCAGGGCCAGACAAACACGTGTCATTGTGCACAGAGGTACTCACAGGATGATCCGGGCTGGTAGGGCCCCAGTAGGTCACCCAGTCCGGCTCCCTGCTCAAGGCAGGGTCAACGCCGAGCTTAGGGCTTTGTCCCGATGAGTCTTGCAAACCTCCAGCTCAACAGGTGCCTTTCAGAAATTAAATGACATTTACCACTTGACCACAAAGGATGACCTGAAAATTACGGTAACACTGAGCCTATGTATGTAAGGCAGATTGTTCCAGCAATTCCTGCTCCAAGGCTTTCACCATGCTTCAGAATTAGTTGTAAAGGTACTCAAAAATTCCTGCATTTTACTCTATGTTGAAGGATTAAATAGAATTTGACTTTATGAGCGGCAAAGAAAAAAGAAACTTCCTAATAGTGCCACGTACACTTTTTTTTATTTACTGGTACACTAAAGATAAACAGGTTATTTCAAAGAGCAGAACGAGGTTAATGTGGGATGGAAGTACTAACAAAAATAATTAAAGATTACTAAATGCAAGAAAGAGAAACTGAACCGCATACTACTTTCTTGACATCCCTCTCCCCCCCCTCCTACTCAGTTTTGACAGTGGAGGAATAAACTATTACTGGTAGCTTAGTAACACTTTGCTGGTGAAACTTCAGTTTTAGGATGTTGTTAATTATCAATTTAGATTACAGAAATAACCAACCAGGGCTGTAACTTTCAGCATTACAGAGCAAGGAGAGCAAGTGTTGTGTTTCCTTAATTTGGAAGTCCTCGCATATTTTGGAAATATTTGATACCTCAGAACACACTTGCACAGTCAAAACATATTTGAATGTCCCGGATAGCAAAGCCATAAAATTCCATTAATAGCTCATGGATTAAGACCTGAGCATAGCACATTCACCTGCACAATCTGACTGACTGGAGCTTGAAACATGTCGTGAAAGTCTTAGCAGAATCACAGCTGGCCCTCAAATTAGGCAAGACTCAATGAGAAATGATCAATCCCTACTCACTTCTATTTTGACTGTGGTATTTTGGGTCCTTTGGACACCGCCCTGAATCCTGAATATAACTTGTTGTGCCATTCAGGAAGGATTCTGTACAGGGGGTTTGTTAGTTACAGTCTGGAGATGTTGTCAGTGCTCTCCTTAGAGGACAGATAACCTACAGCTGGCAAAAATTCAGCAAGCAAAACACCACTCCTAACTTTGCAAGGTGAAATGCCTTTGCAATTCTGACTCAAATAATGGAGTTATTTCTGTCTTGACAGCTCCGGAGCTGAATAGTACTAACTTCTGCCATGGCGTTACGTGTATATAAAGTGAGCATCATTTACAGTTGTTTCTGTAAGAATTTTCATTACAGAGTTTCTTTAAAAAAAAAAATCAGCTAGACAGCTTCATTCAGAGAGCTACCTTCCCTACCTGACAAAATCATTTATAATGTTTATGCAACAGCCCTCACACAGAAAATACAGTGCATTTTTTAAGAGCAACTTCAGCGTGTCTCATTTGCAGACTTACACAAAACAAGCGTTCCAGAGCCAGGAAAAAAAGAAAAATAGAAGGAGCATACCATTATGTGGAAAAGAAGACAAATGGAGAAGGCAAACCTGGGTCTGATCAGGCAACAGATTACCTATGCCAAGGTGGTATGTACATATCCTCAGTATAGTAAAATTCAAATTGCCTAGCAGCTAATCACTTTTAAGAGGTTTGGTTGTTTTAGATTCCACAAAAAAAAAGGGCTCACATTGTCACCAAATCAGGCTACATTCTACACACAAAGTCTTATAGTCTTACTCAACAAAAAAGCTCTTACTAAAAATTATGTAGTGGAAAATTTGGTTTCTTATTTTGAAAGAGGCACAGCTGGTCCTTGCAGATTGCACTGCACTGAAAAACAACCCAGGTAACTGATCAGGTGTTGTGCTAAGAACTGCTTCAACTGCTTTCATGCTACGCTGATTCCACCCCAAACTTTGTCTACAACATTGCTAACCTAGACTGTGCTTCGGGGTTAAGGACCTTTTTTCTGGAGAGCTGAGTGCCTCCTAGACTTTAACACCACGCACTTCCAAAACCAGAGATGCAAACATAATAGCTGGATTTTCTTAATGATGCAGAACATTAAAAATGCTGTCCAACCAGGAATTATAACCTATGTTTCCCAAAAGCCATTCACCAGACAGAAGGACTTAACAGACCACACCTGATGACTGGCACAAGCAACTTAATGCTATGTGAATTCCCCCTTTTCTGTTCCCTCAGCATATTATAAGCCATTCTGCATTGGAAGAATCCAACATTAAGTTTACAAGTTAGAACAAGCGCAGTGAAACACCCTCTCAAAACTCACGGTTCCAAATTTAATGCAAAATTAAAAGTTCTGTTGTATATAAATTCTGTGATAAGCACCTGTTGTGGGTTAATCCCAGTAGGCACTCACTTCCTCCTCAGCTGGTAGGACCGAGTAAGAGGAAAGGAAGAATGAAAGCAAGAAAACTTCTGGGTTGAGATAAAAAACGTTTAATAACTGAAGAAGTGGAATGAGAAGGATACAGAGCAACACAAGGGATGCAAAAGCAATCACTCGCCACCTCCTATGGGTAGATTGACACCCAGCCAGTTCCTGAGCAGATGGCAGCCTCCCTAAGCTCCCCTTTTTCCCCCTTTTCATTGCTCAGCATGATGTTACATGGCATGGAGTATCTCTCTGCCCAGTTTGGGTCATCTGCCCAGTTGTGTCCTCTCCACTCAACTCACTGGGAGGGCAGTGTGAGAAACAGAGAAGGCCTTGATGCGAAAACACGGCTGTGTTGGCAGCGTTGTTTTGGTCACAGATCTAAACCACAGCCCCGTACAGGCTGCTCTGAAGAAACTTAACTCCATCCCAGCTGGATCCAGTATAGCATTAAAGAGAACTGCATAATTCGTTGTTGTTGAAAAAAGAATTCCCAACACACAATCGATTTATTCAAAGTTATTGTGCAAATTTAAGGGCCAGTTCAACTTCCACAGCTGAAGAACTGGATACAGCTGCAGAACCCTGGTGAAGATCGCAGCAAGAGAAGCAACCTCCCAGCTGTGTGCTGAGCACAGCAGAGGCAGCAGCACCCTCCCTCCCTGCTGCTGTACCCAAACTGCTACATACAGACCCCAGCAGCGAAGTTCAGCTGTTCTGCCTGCATTCTTTGCCCAAACAGTCATATCCATCTCCTCTTCTGGGAAAGGACGCATCACTTTGAAGGATTCTCCTGCCTGGAACGTCCCAATTCCCTCGTTTCAAGCTCCCAAAGGTCTGATCCGACTAACAAAGCAACTGCTGGGCCAAAGGGTATTGGTGTTTATTTTTAGAGCATGAAACAGTATATTTTTTAGACAACGTGGTATAAACACATTTCCTAATACCAACTGGAAAATCTTCCACGGGCTTATCCAGATTTGGTGATATTGTGTGATTGATTAGCATCCAGGAGCAGCACAGAACAGCATCTGTTGTTCAAACTGGTGAGCCACTTGCCATGTAGCGTGCAGGACAAGCTTTGCAGACAAAGCATAAGCATGTTCTATGAATTACTTAAATATCTTTTTTGTGGGATTTATAACCGTCTGTCAGCACGTTACTTACTGATGAAACATGCCTGCTCATTACAAAAAACCTTCACGCAGATAAACACGCAAAAGAATAAATTGAATTCTAACCTGCCCTGCTTCACTGCCTTCATTCACTTATCTTATGTTGATTTTATTGTGCAAATAGTCCTCGCCAATATCATTTTCATTTCTGTATCTGTCGCCCTGTTTGTTGATTGAAAAACTTTAAAGGCACAAAGCTTCAAAGGCTATGGGACGTCCTTAATGAAGTGTCCCCCAAACATGCTCATGGATGAAAAAAAAAAAGGGAAATAAACATGTCAAAATTATTCCTGGCCACCGTCCAACAACCAGCTGTGGTGCTCAGACTGTGCTAACCCTGGGAACATTCTTCTTTCTCTACGGGCCTCCAGTTCTGCCTTCTGTTCCTAAGGATATTTGTATTCCTAACTCACTCAGTTTAATCTCAAACTAAGCAAGACCAAGCTGAATTAGTACTTCAAGAGAAAAACAATTAAGTATGACCAAGATTTTAAAGCAACTAGGCTTTTGTGGTGTGACAACCAGTACATTTTCAACCATTTCTCACAAAAATCATGCTATCTGTGGAACACCTACACTACCTAAATCATTTCAAGTTATGAAACTGAACTTCCACCTGCTTAGGGTAATTTTTTATTTTTTTATTTTTGGATAGTGGGACTAACTTCCATGTTATGGCCAAATTCAAACTTTGATAGTGATGTTCAGTGTCTCTAAGTTTCATCAGAGTTTAAAGTATCATACAGATATTTCTTAGATATAATCATAGAAAGGGGTGGGTTGGAAGGGACCTTAAAGATCATCCAATTCCACCCTACCCCCTGTCATCCCTGGAGGTGTTCAAGGCCAGGCTGGATGTGGCTTCGAGCAACCTGCTCTGGTGGGAAGAGTCCTTGCCAGGGCATGGGCTTTAGAATTATGTGATCTTTAAGGTCCCTCCCTTCCAACCCAAACCATTCCATGAGTCTTTGAAAGACAGTTATGTTTTGTTTTTTTTCCAGTGTTCCGAGATTCTCCCATCAATGGACATGGCATCTTCTGAACCAGGGTAAATCCAAGGGAACTGGCAGAGTCTGTCACTCATTTTGAGCATCAGTGGTAAATTATTCCTTAATTTTATTATAGCTTGATAAAACCAAACACACCTTTTCTCCTCACTAAACACACTCAGATTAGGCCCAGTTCCTCCCTGCAGCACAACCACGTGCATCACTTGGCGTCCAGCACATTGGAGACATCTAAATCAAAGTTTTCTTTAAGTTAAACCACTAGAAGATCAACATGCACACACAGAGAGGACCACACAAGATCAACATCACAAGTGCACGTCCTTTAACTTGTCTTCTGCACAAAAAGCAGGATGTAATTTGCATAGGACTCTGAAACCACATTCTTTTCAAAGAAAATTCATCACTACTGAGGGAATTTTCTACTGCAAAGATGAAATTTCTAATAGAGAGCCACATCCAGTACAATCTAAGCACTTCACAAAGTAAATTCAAAACAGGTTACCTTTAATTACAATACAACATGCAATTCCTCACTGTCTTCATCTGAGTAGGAGTGAAATTAAACAGGAAAAAGGAAAGAAGGTCTCTACATCCTATTAGACAGCAAGCAAGCTTGCCTCAGTGCAGTTGTACTCACTTTCAGCTGAGTCCACCTGTGTTTTCATAACAAAGTCAAAAGCAAGCTGTTTTGAAAAAGGCTTTAACCAAAAGCCCCACCTTGCTGCACAGGATGCCCAGAACTCCTGCCATGCGTTTAACACATACCCAAGAGCACGTGTTAAGCGAGCACTCTTCAGATTAAGTTTCCCATGAAATCTCAGGTACCTGGAGATCAAATAAAGGCAGTGATAAATGGGAAATGGTTGAATTTCAAGGTATCAGCAGTACCTTTGGCCTGTTTAGGTATACTCACTTGGCGCTCCATGGTCCCCACCCCTGCAAAATACAGTACTCATATATGTGACTGCTGTATCAATACTTTATGCCAGAATCTGCATTTAACTAATACATGGGTAAGAACCTCTGAGCTCCACAACAAAAATATGAGTATCTGATAGCCATCAGATTTTAGATCAGCAAATTCATTACATGACAAATTCGTTAAATGACAAAGCATTTAAGAACTGGGCAGCATACTGACTGCATTCCAGTTATAACTACACCATCATGCTCAAGAATACTTCCCAATAACAATTAAGGAGACATTTCCATTAAAATACACTCATCTTAAACTTCACTGGCTTAGCAGCACAGTTAACACAAACACCAACTGGTCTAACTTCTATTTATGTAGTAATGCACAGGCTTTGGTATGTATGAGAAAAAATAAGAAAAGGGCTGGAACTGCTAGCATTTATTACCTTTATTTTTTTCTTCCAAGTATAACTGCACTGAGCTCAAACCCAGTTATGCATTCACCATACTAGTCAGTCACTCTGCTACTGGGAAAACTTCTGATTATCTGAGTTACACGCATAATATTGCATCCAAATAAAGCAGAATTACTTGCAGCCTGAGAATTTCACACAGCAGCCAATTAAAAGCATGAAATGATACAACAAGGATTGTAACAAAAATTTGCCTGTAGCAGGGTAATTAAGCTAGTGTTCTTGAATGAAGTATCAGAACTTGGGCTTATCATCAACCCAACGGTGCACAGTACCTCCAGCTACCATCCCTGGCGTTGTTATTAAAAAGTTTCTATATCAGCACAATACAACTCCTCACACCCTAAAACACCACTTGCATTTTGATGGACACTGTGAGAAAATGGCATAAAGGTGATGGACAGCAAGCTTCACTCGCATTCTGACAGGTGGCTCCTCCAGGTGAAAGCTGAAGGTGAAAGCTTGAATGTGGCACACAAACTTTCAGCGCCTTTGCAGAACAGATCACTTCAGACCCCACACCTCTCAAGCCACCATTTTTCAGCAGTATGCAGTTACTTTATTAAAAAGAAAACCTTGTGTTTACTGTTTATATACCTCTAACTGAAAATCAGAAAGAAAATCGGAAGAAATACGGGATAATTGAACTACATGTCAAAAGACAGAACTGAGTAATATCCTCTAGTTTGCTTTTTTTTTTTTTTTAATAAGATATGCAACTACAGCAAAGAAATCAAAAGCAAAACATAATCCTGAAAGCTCTGCTAAGTAGTTCTACATTCAAGCAAGCTTAAAATGATTTGCCAATTACATGGTCAGAAGTGAGACGCTACAGTCAAAATCTGTCTTTTTAATATCATAACCTATTTTCCAAATGAATTAAGAAAAGAATATTTAATGTGAACTAGAAGTCATTCAACGAAGATTCAGCAAATTCTAAACCCACACACTTCATTTGTCATCTATTTGGCTGCTAAATCTGACTCTGAAAGACTGATGTGTTACCTTATTATTATTTTTTAAAAGGATTTCTCTTGGGATTGCACAGCAAAGGAATGAGTGCGTAGCCTATCTTACACAGGAAGGAGAGATTTTTATCCTTAAAAACAGGAGGTTCGCCCACATGATCACCTGGGACAGACTTGGCCAGTGCAAGCAGGCTAGGAGGTTATAGGAGCCTGGGAATGTTTAACATCAAGAAAGTAATTACAGCCCAGCAAGATCAGAAGGAATTACACAGGAAATGTGAACAGTAACCCTTTCATGCCAAAAAAAAAAAAAATCATAAAAAACGGAGCTCTCTGCTGCCAAACTACAAGGCTGTACAAACCTATTGCAAAATGCAGGAATGGAAAAAACACTACATATTACTAGGCTATAAATTCCCAACGATGTGATAAAGCTATACTTCCAAGAACAGAAGAAAACCTCTGG
Organism: Anas platyrhynchos; assembly: GCF_047663525.1. Classification (NCBI taxonomy): domain Eukaryota; kingdom Metazoa; phylum Chordata; class Aves; order Anseriformes; family Anatidae; genus Anas; species Anas platyrhynchos. The sequence continues at coordinate 143,993,861 of NC_092588.1, forward strand.
CCTTTCCTGTTGCCATGCACATGCTCTGTAATTAAAGCTCAGAAGAAACATGAAAACATTTCCAACACCACGTGAGAATGGTACGTTGGTTGCCTCTTCTAAATTTTTTCTTTTAATTTGATGCTGACCAAACGGCCTCCTCCCTAGAAGGTGGTCAAACATCTTGTTCTTATTTAGTCATGGGAAACTGCCTTCCAAAACAAATAGCACATTATCCAAGCAAGAATGCTAACTCTCTCGGTTATCTATTTCGTAAAAATCCATCTCCCAAATTCTGAAATATACTCCAGAGCTCAACGTTCAACTTATCCTATGTATTTGATGGTACAGGGATTTCTATTCTCTGGAGACACAAATGGAATTTGAGTATTCTGAGTGTAACGCAATCCACTTACAAAGCCTTCAAGTGCCAGTTTGGAAACCGAACAAGATTATGTATATGAGCTCTTCAAACAGACCTGCAAAACATTTTTATTAGGGAAGAGACTTTTTTTTTTTTTTTTTTTTTTTTTAAGTTCTCCACTAAAGAATATTGCACTACTTTGGGTCTATTAATAGATAATGCTACAAAGTATCAGCAAATAACCCCGATCAGATAAGAGACAAGCAATAAATCACCCAACCATCAGTTGTTTTTTTTAATGAATTTGAATTATAATTCAAAAATTATGAATATATTTTCATTATACTAAACAAAAATAAGGTCCCCTACAGTATGAGGGTATAACAGATATCCCCCAAAATGGGATATAACAACACTTCTGATTTAAAAATAATAAATCAATTTCTCTTATTTACACAACATGCTTCTTTAATTGTCATTTCAGTAATGAATCAGAGCAGCACTACCACTGTGATCACCCATTACGTTAGCAGTCTACCTGCATACCAGCTCTTTAGCTTTTCCTCCCTCTTGTCACCCAGGTAATCCCCTCTATTTCTATTTATTAAAAAGTTTTCCTTTCTTCATCTGTTCTACTTGATTCTCATTTTGTTTCATTTTCCTTGCCTTCAAGTCTAAGATGCGACTTTGTCATCACAAAGTGCATGAAGAACCAACTTCTGCATGACTGCTACCTACATGTACCTTCAGCTGCCCATTCCGTGGAACCACTAACTAAACAAACACAAGTTATGGAAACACCAAAATGTTAAAAATAAATACACAAGTACATGAGCATTTTGAATTGTGGGAATGCAAACAGGACAGATATGGTGTAAAGAAGAACTAAATCAAGGCCAAAAAGTCATTGCCCATCATGGTTTGCACAGGTAACTAACTGCCATTCTTTAGGAGACAAAACTGAAATGAGAAACAATTATTTCCTCTTTTACTGCGATGGGGGCTGAAAAAGCAGCAAGCACCATGGCCTCATTTTGCAGGCAAAGGATACTACAATAAAGTTCCACTTTCTCCTGCGCAAAACCAAATCTCACTTTAAGGGTTGGTGACTTGCAAAACCAAGCCAAGCTCTCCCCAGTCAATACACGTTCTTCTGAGATTACAGTCGCTGCTCCTAAACGTCTGCCTCCACAGTAGATTAATTTGTCAGCAGTACAATGTCTGTACAATATATTATCCAAAAAAGCGCAACTGTAGATGCAGCTACAGTAAATTTTCCATGGCTACAAACTCGATCCAAATCTATCCACAACAGATTGTGCTGCACATCAGTCAGAAAGGCATTTCCGTATTGTGGCAGGATGTTCTGTCTCCAAAAGGACTTGTGCACGTCACGCACAAGTATTTCCAGCGATGCTGCCATCACTGTTTCAGTTGAATTATGGCAGCGCCAACGTGGATAAAACCTTTTGGTAGTCCAGCAAGGTTAGGTGACCAGGCTGAAGGAGTGCTGGAAGCCAAGAGCCAACTTCTAGGCCTCTTACCGTGGGATGAACTGATGGCAACAGCGCTGGGAAATGTTTCCTGGACTTCCCTCGTGCAGGCAACACAGCAGAAGCTGAGGATTCCCTTCAATACACGCATCTTCAACTGGCTCTTCTGATGGATTCTGAAGCTGCGTTGTGGCTCACCAGTGTGCACTGGTAACAGGAAATTCTTCTGCAAATCAACCCAATTCTCCTCCTGACCTCTTTACAGGACCTCTTTAGAATTTTTATCCGAAAAGTGGTAATTTACCACTGTAAATGGAGAGGTTACTGGCATTCGTTTCATTTCCAGAAAGAAATACAGCTAATTTTAAGTGAGGACAGTAAGGAATGTCCTATTCTGGGCCTGTGAACCCAGTTTATAATGAAAAAAAGCAAATTCCAAAGACACTGGTTTTGAAATTTATTAGGCTTCTAAATTTGCTTAGAGATTTCAACGTGTTTAAAACTTTCACTTTTGGGGGCACCTACAGACAGTCAACTCCACGTGGCAGCCTTCCCATGTAGTCTGGTCCATACTGCAAGTCAAAACACTGAACAATTTCTCCATCTCAGTATAAAACAGTTTGCTAAATATAATTACCAAGGACTGAATTCGTTTCCTCAGACATCTGCACCATATATAAGTAACAGATTGAGACCTCTAAAGAAAACCTGAAACTGTTATTTGTAAACACCCTACAAGAAAGTATGTATGGTTATCCTGGGCCAATCAAGTCTCAAACATTTGCAGAGGTGAGTATTCTCTATTAACAGTTAATTCCTAATAAGTGTTTTGGAAATGGTCTCTCTCGTGTTTGATGTCTGAATGCTATAAGGTCACAATTCAAGTAAACTGTTTTCATTAATGAGCAGCACTCATTTTCCAAAATATATCTCCAGTTACATGAAAAAAGGCTTACACTGCCCGGAACAACTACATGTATTTCTGCCATTACTGAAGTGTCCCAGGGTTAAGAAGGACCCAGGACACTTAGCCTGCTCCGTTTCCTTGACAAAGCAGGGCAGTTCCAACAGTACGTAGCTGTCACCATTATGACATTATTCTGATTTCATGCATTTTTCATGCTCCAATCAAAGCCCATTACTCCACAACTTCTGTAGATCAATGTGGGTGTTTTATTTTTGTTGTTTTGTTTTTCTGTTCTTTCTCCTGTTTTCTGAAGTTAACAGCTTCCTGAAACTGGAATAGATGTATACAGAACAAACAACTGTATAGCGAAGATTTTCCATCAACATAGTTAGCAGTCTTCTTAGTCTAAAGAATTCTTCTGCTTCTCAAAAGTTGATCAAAAGATCTCTCAAAGACTCCTAAATTCTATAAATGCAGTTTGATTTAAAAATAAAAAGTAAAAAAAAAAAAATAAAAGTAGTTGTTCTGTTTTTGTCTTGCAGAGGCAAGTAAACTTACTGTATTGAAATCTGAAAAAAGTCACATTCCAATGAGCATCGATATTGCATAATTTTTTATACACAAAATACCTCCAAAAGGGTTTTAAAGTTATTACCACTAGATCGATTACACCTGAATAATATTACTAACCAAAGTTTTTTCTTATGAGAAATAGAGTGTGCCTGAAAACTAGCTTACTTTTAAGCCAAGGGCTGCAGCTAGTGGTACAGTGTGTTATTTAAAGATACGGTCAGATCCTGCTTCTACTGCTATACACGAATCAGATGCAAAACAGAATTGTAGGGTATTTTCCCTTCTCTGACCTATCAACATCAGAAACCAATTATTTGTACGTTTCAAATGTTACCAACTGTTAGTGCACCAATGAGACAAGAATGCCAGAGAGTAAAAGAACTATTTATTCACTAGTAAATAGTATGAAAACACTATTTATTCACCAGTGCTTTTGTTTGCTTGTTTTAAGGAAATGTGCTTCTCTGCTTGCCTGAAGCAGGACCACAGAACTACAAAGAGGTTGCTCTTAACATTCTAGGAGGTCTTACTATTTTATCCTTACACTATTTACAAGGACCAAAATCAGACCTCAAAACTGTACACAAGCACCCAGACCTTACATCATGACATATGTGTAAATGTATTACATTTACCTATTCCTGTAAATTTAAGGTATTTTTACCCTACAATTGTCAACTCTTCAAAAGGTCTCAGAAAAGCTGCATTTTGCTCTCCCAGCATACCACCACGTTTGAGCAGAAATTATAAATTAATGCGTTCCAAACGGAATAGATTATTATTGTTCTAGAAAGAACATGACAATTGCTCTGAATAATTAACAGCATATAAAAGCATTATCACATGTACCTAAGCATGTCATAAGAGACTATGAAAGTTATGGTTTAAAAAATAATTTCAGTTGCTTAGTAAGATCTCTGGCTACTGAAAAAACCCTCAGCTGCTCAGCACTTGTTCCGTGAGTAATAAGAAGCCCCTCAGTAGCTGTACCTAGACTCCACTTAGCTTCAGCTGACAGAGAAGATACAGAAGCCAGCTTCCCTTCCAATAGGCAGCTGTCTTCACAGTACACTAATATATAAAGGCAAGTTTAACACTTACAGAACATTTTCAAAAAGACCTTGCAGGTCTTGATCTAGCCTAAAAAGAATCTACGGTTTCATGCTTCTTTTATAATGAAATTCATCAGGTAGTAGAAACCTTTAAAAAAATTGGTTTAAACGATCAAGAATAAAGCCTTTAAATACAGAATCTGTAATTTATATTTTTTCTAACATGTTTTGTTTACTGCAGTGTTTGCAGTAAACAAAGGGATTTGACAGCCAGGTGAAAAATACCCAGCAGAAATTAGGTACAGGACAGACATAAATGATGCTAATCAAATTGTCTTAGTTTCAGCATCTCATCTTAAGCAGAAGAACATCCCCTCAACTGGTCAGAACTGTAAAATAGTGCTCTCGACAGGATTTACCTGCAGCCTGAATAAACATCACAGCAGTTGTTGACAAAAACTTGGCTTCCTTTGAGGGAAGCAAAAAGAGTTCACTCAATCCTCTTGGACCAGATGTGACCACGATTATTTAAGGGCTTGTCACTTTGTCACTGAAATTGACAACCTAGCCAAGAAACTCAAAATGCTAGAGCTAAAAAGCAAGCTGGGTTGTCCTGTTTCCTTTTAGCATGACATCTACATTGTTCATCTGCAAAAAATAAGAGAAGACTTCTTCCTAAATGCCAGCTGCATATTCCAATCATGACCTCACAAGTCCTGAGGAGAACAGAGTAAGTACACTACATATCCTACAGATATGAAGCTTCTGACAACTCATTCCATTGCACTATTTGCCTTTTTAAAAAAAAAAAAAAGTCAGACTTTTTCATTATATTCTGATTAAGCTCACAATACCATAAATTCTTTCTATTTCAAATCTCATCTCTCCTGAAAATGATAAGAGTTGCTACAATCACCCCTTTAGAACCAAAAGATCCAAAGCAGGAGGCAGCATGGTTTTTATAAAGCACAAGATTAAGGAGCGTTATCTCAAGGAAAATCAGAAGATTTATTACTATCCTCCTCTTCAGATTACTGTATAAGCTACGTGTTTTCATCACAGGAAAAAAAACATCCCTCAGGCTCCACAAAGTATTAAGTACATCATTATCCGTGTAAGACAACAGAGTTGGCACAACTCTCAAATACAGCACCCTGTGATCAAAACCACTGCAAATTAGTCTGTGCTTATGTTCTCAGTCTACAAACTGTAATGCTGCAACAGATATTCTTGAAGTGCTTGTAGGTTATAAGCAAAAAAAAAAAAGATAAGAGAAAGATAAACAAGCAACCATTCCACTAACAAGTTGCACAGAGTGTTTTCAGAATTGTCTCTATCAAGAGAAAGATAAAATACTTCCAGTCCAAAAATAAATAAAAAAGGCAAGAACTTTTGAAGCGTTCTCATTACAAAAGCAAAAAGAAACCAACGCAACAACCTTCCCCAGGATCCCACATACATCTGGCACCCATTTGCTTATGAAAAGACTGGCAACACATAGCAGTGGCTTTTAAATGCGTATTTTTGAAAAAGTGATGATCCCTGAAAAGTAAAGCTTACTATTTAGATGTTCCAACCATAAGTAACAGTTAAAGTTGACCATTATTTTAGGCTTATCATCCTGACAGAGTACCTCTTAATTACTGAAGTTTTTTCTGTCTTGACAGGGGAATTCTGTGTTTAAGAATCACACAGAGAAAATGTTGCAGTATAAATCTTGGCTACTCAAAACAAGAAAAAATAATCCCACAGGTCACTAAACTACCCTCTCTAAGGCGAGTTCCCCATAATTAAGGTATCAATTATAATTTCACAGGCATAAGCTGTTTTATAAATAAACTCCACAATGTGAGCTGTAGGAAAGAATGCCTGTGTCAATGCAACAGCCCTTGCAACATGGCAAGGTTTGAACTGAATGACAACTCTGGATGGTGTAGTATGGATTCTAGCACAGAAAAAAAACAGGAGGAAGTCTTTCCCCTTACAGCCTTCCCCCCCAGATTCCCACAAGCTTGCTGAATCGTTTTATTCCTGTCACAGCACCTCCCTGACATCTGCTCTTTGCTGCTCTAGAGCCAAATACAACAAACGTAAGTCAGGCTGTTGCTAAATACACCCAAAAAAGTTAGAACTGCAGCCTCCACTAAATGGATTGAAAAGGACATTGCAGTGGGAATGAGCAAATGCTGATCCCGTAGTCTTTTCCTGCTGAACACTGCTTTTGAAGCTTTTGTTTATCACTGGGGTTTGCATTTGAGCTTGATAGAGACTGAAAGCAAATGTAGTATCTAGGACTTGAACCATACCAAGAGAGAAAACTGGCACAGAGACAAGGACATTTATTTGATAAAGATACCCCCACTGCTATCTTTTATGATTTTTTACATAGTTGCTAGAAGTTGGCTGGATGACACCAAAAGCCAGTGTTAGCTCATCCCACCCTCCCTAAAACCTCCATCACTCCAGGTACAGAATAAACTTGTGAACTGACTTGGATTAAAGCACTTCAGGAACACCTATGCAAGGCATGAGTCCAGGCGACAGAAAAATCAATGCTGAATAGAACAATGTCTCACAGAATTGTTCGGGTTGGAAAAGACCTCCAGGATCATCTGGTCCAACCATCCCCCTACCACCAATGTCACCACCAAACCACATCCAACCTTTCCTTGAACACCCCCAGAGACGGTGACTCTACCACCACCCTGAGCAACCTGTTCCAATGCCTGACTAGTCTCACTAGTGGCAAGTGAGGAGAACAACTGCCCTAAATAATGTCTGTCCAAATTGATGAGGACCCCAATGTTACTGCTGGAAGTTCTTCCCAGATGTCTCCACTGACAAGAAGGTGAAAGCAAACCAGCAGATACTCCCAAGAGCACACCCCTGTGACCTAACACAGGGGAAGAGAGCAAATGAATCACTGAGATGCTACAACCTTTCCTCCTGTAGGCAAACTAGGGGCAATCCAAATTCCTTGACTCCCACCATCAATACATGGTTTTGGGGGGGAGCTTTAGCAGAAAAGATCCCAATGAAAAAAAATTGTCTCAAATAACAAAAAAAAAAAAAAAAAAAAAAAAGGCTTATATTCTCCCAGGGAAAAAAATAACCTGAATCTGTGTCATTAAATGTTCTTGCACTCTAGATTATCCCATTTCTATAAGAAAACTCCTAAATTAAAATCATCCCTGTAATGCAGAGCTCACTGTTTCGTGAACATTAGTATATCCTTTCTTTCTCCATTTGCCAACCTGATTTCCCAGAATGTTCCCGTACTCTTGTATCATGAACCAACAGAATAAAAGCTCCTGAATTACTTTTTTCAAGCCATTCATCATTCTGTGTATTTGTGTTACATTTCATCTTTTTTTTTTCGCCTTTGAAAGGTTAAACAATCTAACTTTTTTCAATTTCTCTTCATACAAGCAATTTTCCACCCGCATACACACCACTCCTTCAGTCTTTTCTCTCAATCTCCTCTCCTCCACACCTCCCTCATTCCAGGAGGTATCCAGCACCACGCAGTGTGATGACATGCCATACGATAGCACAATACTGATTTTACCACAGTTTTTCAATTTCTATACTATTCTCCATCACACATTTTCCCTAAGCTAACATTTGTTTAGTCTGACTGTAAGTACAAACACATATCAGAAGTTAACCAAGCTCTCAGGAACAAGATTCTTAACTCGCAGTCCCCTGCCTTGAGAATGTGCTATCATGAACATTTGAAGACATTATTTCAGGCCAGGTAGCTTTGCTCCCCTCTTCTTCAGCGTAATTCCTTGCTCCTTTCTCACCTATTACAGTCCCCAAATCTGTTATATGCTTATTAGGATACATTCCCAGAAAGAGAAAACTGCTGATTTATGAGAAGATAAGACAGAATAAGCAAAGGTAACGGCAGAATTGCGGACTCTTCACCATCAGGACTTCCATAAAGTAGTAACTGTGCTTCTGCATAAGAACTCCTCCATAATGCGATACAACAGACTTGCCCTTTGAAAAAGACTTCAATAGACAACATAACACGTGCATATGAAAGAAAACATTCCACATCCCACTAACCTTACAAGCACTTACAAGCAAACAACCCTGAATTAACTTAATAAAACATCATAGATACTATTTTGACCATTAAAGGGAAAATATCCAGTTAAAACTGTTCAAAACTTTCCAAGAAAAAGGCACATCTGAAGCTGTGAAGTCACAACTGCCTATGGCAAAAGAGAGAGAGAATCAAACATCTCAATTGTTTTTCCTCCCACAGGAACATTATTCTAAAGTTTGTTTAATATTGCCATTTAGGGAAAAACATAACAGCAATTGACCCAACTCCCTGTTCCTAGACACTTTTCTAGAAAGAACAAACCCTTTTTGGAAAATAACAAAGACAGCTGAAGACATTTGGGTGGTCCCAGCGTCAGTCCTGAAATACAAAACAGTGCTTCCTTTCCAAATCCCGTTAAAATTCGTTTTCCTTCTTCAGTAAAGCCTCCAAAATTGCTTATGACCACAGCAGTAAATCCCACTAAATATCCATATTATTAATTTGGGAGATTTTACTGACAGATTGGTAACTTTAAAGTGCTTGATTCATCCAACACTGAGCACATCTGCACAACGAGCTATGCAGCTTTTTAGACTGATCCTTTTGGATTCTCTAATAGTATTTTGGGGGGTTCACCAACATTTACCTTTAAGACAGTGCATGGCATTAACAGAGACTGATGTTGGATTGAACACTGATATTTAAATAACTGTCTCACTTCCTAAAAATATGGATCTACCTTATTTCTTCACCACCTGCTCTGTTTTGATTGAGCCAACAAAGACCAAAAGCTGTTAGAATCTCATGTCTTCCTGTATGTAGTGGCAATTCACTGAAACAGCAGCCTGATACAAACCTGAGATTACAGGCACTCACAGAAAACTGACAGACTGTAACCTCACTTAAGGAGGTAAAACCACTCAGGGAAGGCCAAAAAAAGCCTGAGATTAAGTTTTGTACTGTTGCTATTTAAAATCAATGACATGTAGAATACTGAAACAAGTTACAAATCAGTAACAGGAAAAACTCTGCTTTCTATTTTTCATCGGAAAGAATCACAAACGTACACATAAGAAAAGTGGCAAAGAAGCATGATTACAGCAGAACTCACATCAGTTTAAGCTGTAATCTGTCACCATACATAATTTATTAAAGTGTTCTTCCTAAACAACAGCCCTTAGAAGAGCAGAGTTCCTTTCACTTGTCACTTGTAATGGTCAAATTACAAACCGAGTAGTCAGAAGATGCACCCTTAAGGCTTTGTTTGGTTTGGTTTCTCCTGTTTTAAAGAGGGCAAGTGATATCATTAAATAATTCCTACAGATATTCCAACCTTCATTTACTAATAATAACTGACTTTGTATAGTAGACTGAGTAGGGAAATGTGTCTTTCTGGCCAATCTTCCAAATTCAACCAAACAGCAAAAATCCTCTATGAACTTAGAAGCTACCTAACATCCCAAACCAATTCCACTGAGAGGTCCAGGTAAGCCTTTCAGGTGTGGTGTCATTCTCCCGACAACCCTTGTACCTACTTGCATCAAACATTTTCTGAGTTGCTTTTCCACCTCAACGCACCTGCCTTTCTCAGCAAGAAGCCAAGCAGGCCACAAGAACATTCCTGTTCTTTCCACCTTCCTGCCTCCCCAGAGACTTACTGTGACAGGGGCATTTTAGCAAGACAGGGGTACTCAAAAGCTCATCTCAGCACGTGACCCCTCTCTAGCATTAAATATGATTATGTTTTCTAAATCAATCTTGTTCTCGGCCTTTCTGAAAAATATTAAAGGACTAAGCCACAGAATGAAACTACAGGACACATACAGAGACATTAACAACGCATCTGCTAAAAGTTACACTTAGGGGAAAAAAAACGTAAATAGAGATATAACCATTACTCACAGTACTCAATACTGCAGAATTTTACACTTTACATAATCCCATGAAAAAAGCTTAACCACAAATGAAGTGACCACAATGCATCGCAGCTCTGAAAGATGCACTGAGCTATATATTATTTCCTTTCCATTTGTGCACTGCCTGTAAGCATACTGACAGCTCAATGCTAAGCCTGTTTCAGCATCAGGACTCTGGCCAGCCTGCCCTCAGGCAGGACTTTCAGTACAGTAAACCCTTCAATAAAAAGGCAAAAAAGGACCAAGAATAGAAAGAATATTTCACAAGCTTTTGTGAGGAAATGGTTCTTTCCTAAAGTAGTAAAAAGTACCAAACCAAAGACAGTCTTTCCTTGTTGAATGCACAGCACAGTTGTACCACTGTTAGATGGATGGCGTTTTGATTACGCTTTTCATATTAATTAGTAAGAATTATCAAATTATGATGTATCGCTACACTAACTGTGATAACGTTTCCTAAAACATTTAATTATGTTATAAATGCCCAGGAAATCAGTCCTTTAATAAATAAAAAATGCTTGAATACCCCTCCCACTGAGTTTAATCAGCTTATTAAGGACAAACCAATACCTGCAAACATTGTGCTATAGGAAGTCAAAGACACAGTCAGCAAACATCGTGTGAGGAATAGGATGGTTTCTACCCAGCTGTTCTGTGTGTTTTCATGAAGTCATACAGAGAAAAGAGAAGATGACATGATTCTTGAAATACCATCTTAAGTTAACAGTAAGAACCTGTTTGCTACGCCAGCAAGAGAAAGCAAGGAAGCAAAAAGTGACTGTAAGTTTTTATTCTCAAAACTAAAAAAAAAAATCATTAAGGATGTACACAATAAGTAGTTTTAATATTTACATTGTACAGAAGTTTACACTTCATTCAACTCTGATAATAACAATATGCAAATATACTTCATAAGTGTTCAAGTATTATCCAAGCATAACTGTTCTGTTATTTGGCAATATTTGTCTTGTAAAAACATATGCTCATATTTTATCTTATTTTTTTTTTTTAAGTTAAAAACGTGTTCTGGTTCTCCATAAGTCAATGCTTCCTTTTTATCATTATAATTAAGTCTAAGCAAGTAAGGACAAAATCTTAAATTGACTGCAGATAAGGATAAGCATTACAAAATCTTTTACTGCTGCTGAACCAATATTTTCTATGGAAATTTTGAACACAGTTCCATTGGAGTATACCAATATACCTTGATGACAGAGAAATGATTCAAAGATGCCCAACATGACAAGCACGGAACCAAAAACTGTCTATGTAAGGAGGAAATTGCATAAATTGAGTGAATCTTTCTTTGACCCCATTTAAACAGAATGTACAACACAAGATTGTGAAATACTTTGTAGTATTTTCTCAGTCCAGTTTTACAATATTATAGAAGCATACAAACTATAGGAACAGGACACATTCTAAAATTCCCATTCAAAGAATGCAGAACTAATATGTTGCTAGAATTGAAAGGAGGTAAACTAGCTAGATCTACCATTAGAAAGAGGTGCTTCTTATGAAGTATCTGAACATGAACTGTACCTTACAATGTGCAATCTCTTTGTGCTCAGACAAATACAGATTTAAAAAAATATAGAATATTCTGCAAGGATGTTAACTGTATTCTTTCAAAGTACCCACCTTTCACATCCTGTTCCTGCTATGGCCAGTAAGATATTTCATCCATCTCAATCCCTGTTTTAAAGAAAACAAAAAACAGGAAGTCCCAGTATCTCAGGAAATGTATTTAGCAAAGGACAGAAAATCATATTAAATAAGAAAACAGAGGCATAAATTTTAGAGAGCAGTAAGTAAACAAGAATTCTACTAAAACATATTTGTTCTCAATTGATCAAATAGAGTGACATCTTCTTTGAGGCTTACCATATGTTTACAGTGATTTGAATTAGAAGTTACAGTAATAAATACTTCAATCAATGTTGTTAAAGTAACTGATGAAGTTAAAACATTCTTGATTTGACCACTTATTTTTTTTTAAACTCTGTAATTGTAACTGTAACAAAGTTTTCAGCAGGCTTCAGATCGAAGTTGCATTTCTGTCATTTGACCACATATTTCTTTTTGACCTGACAACATCCAACTCATTAGGTACAAAAAAAAACCTCATGCAACTATCACCATTTTCATATAAAGATTTAAAACATTAAAAACATTACGCCACTTCCATAAACAATATTACCTCTTCACATAACAATCCTCAAAACACCCCAAGTCACCGATGAAGAACATTCTGTTGGTCTAACGCAGCGTAATCATTGCACCTGTACATTAAAAACACATACATATATGTGTCAGTTACTAAGTATATCTGAGGTTTTGTATGAGAAAGTCAAAAATACCTCATCATACACTGTCTTTGCTATTTCCAACATCCTCAGAAATGAGAAACTGATGCATAGGAAACTATTGTTTCCTTCTCGAACACTTTGAAAAACAGCTTAGTTACAGACTATCTGGTTACCTCAAAGTTTATTACTTTAGCAGCTGGGGCAAAGGTTAAAAACATTTGCATACAGCGCTAGTTTCATTCTGATGCCCCAGCTATGTTTCAAGAAAACATTATGCTGGATCCATTGCAAAAGAAAAAATTTAAATTTGGAGCATAACTACTGTAAGATTTTTCCTTCCTTTTCCTTTCTGATTTTTAAGGAACTTTAACTTTGAAAAAAGCCTGATTCTTTTAGCAAGTGAGGCAGAAAAAAAAATATATATATATATGTATATATATATATATATATATATATATGCCCTCATTCCTTAAATGTACACTTTGTTTTGCAGAAAAATAGCTTAAAAAAATTGATTATACATAAAATTAGTACTAGAAATATGTTGGTATGGTAAGATTAGACTGAAAAAGAGGCAGCTCGGCTCCTTGGCTGCTGAACGGCCTTGTGAAGAAAAAGGTGTGCACAGGAGCTGCTGAGGCTTGAGGGAGCAGCGCCTTTACCTCACCTCACCCTCCTGTTTGGCCGTTTATCACGGAATAACGACAGGAGCGGCCGTTATTAACGGCTCGGGACGGGTTCAAACGACTGCGCCGGGCTGGCGGCACAGCGGCGAAGGACCCGGCCCCCAGACCGCGACCCAGGCACGGAACCGGGCCAAGCTCCGGCTTTTGGGGCCGAGCTCCCTCAGCCCGGCCCGGCCCCGCCGCCCCTCCCGGCCCCGCTCCCCCCCTGAGGCGCTGCCCCCCCCCCCCGTCCCGCCGCGGGGGGCAGGGAACTCACGCTCGCGCCCCCTCCGCCTGCTGCGTCACGGCCCCGCCACGTCACGGCGGCGGCGCGCGGTGGCGTCACCCGCTGAGGGAGTCCCGGCGCGGCGCAGGCGCGGTGCTGGCGCCTCGCGGATGGGGGGGGTTGGCGGGAAAGGCGCTGAGGGGACGGCGGGGAGGGGAGGGGGCGGTCATGGGGGGGGGGGGTTTGCTGGGGTGCCGCCTGCCCCAGGGAGACTTGTTGGATGTTCGTGGTTCCCCTTTCACATCAGACGTCGCTTGTGGGGAGGCTGAGGGCTGCATGCATCTGTCTGACACAGTGCCTCAACAAAACACATACCTGACGTGGCGACATGGTGCCTCGCCTTCCTCATACCTGACATGGCGCCTCGCCTTCCCCACATACGTGACATGGTGCCTCGCCTTCCCCACACACCTGACATGGTGTCCTGCCTTCTCACTTAACGTGACATGGCACCTCGTCTTCCCGCATACCTGACGTGGCACCTTGTCCTCCTGCATACCTGATGTGGCACCTCACCTTCCTCATGCCTGACATGGCACCTTGTCGTCCCACATACCTGCCATAGCGCCTCGCTTCCCCCACACACCTGACATGGTGCCTCTCCCCACACACACACACCTGACATGGCGATCCTCATCCCCACACCTGACATGGCGCCTCGCTTTCCCCATGCCAGGTGGTGCCTTGCCATCCCACATACCTGACACGGTGCCTCACCTTCCCACACACCTGACATGGCACCTTGTCTTCCCACATACCTGACATGGCATCTTGCCCCCCACACACACCTGACATGGTGATCCTCGTCCCCACACCTGACATGGCTCCTCACCTTTCCACATGCCTGCCATGGCACCTCACCTCCTTCACTCCTGACACGGCCACACACCTGAAACAGTGCCTCGCCTTCCCACACACCTGACATGGCACCTCATCTTCCCACATACCTGACATGGTGCCTCACCTTCCCACATACCTGACATGGCACCTCGCCTTCCTCACACCTCACGTGGCCCCTCGCCTTCCCACACACTGAAGGGAGGAACGAGTTAGGCAGGAGGGAGATCACAAAGTGCAAATGGAGGAAGTGTATGATACGTAGATGAGCAAAAAACCCTCAGGAAAAATAAAAGGGAATTTCTTCTTATTGTTGTTATTCCTCTAACCTGTTCTTCAACAAAGCTGCTGCTCGTGAGGGGAAATAAATGACTTCTACCTGCAGGATTTCGAAGATTAATGGAGCCACCTGCTTTCCCAGAACCATACAGGGCTGTCCCCATCACCACAGCCTGCTCTCTTGGATGTGCTGTGCCAGGACGTCCTGACCTCCTGTGAGCCCACACCTAGCACAGCTGCTCTGTCGTGCCATAGTGGTTGCTGAAAAGGGAGGTGACATGGGCCCCCCAGCCACTGCTGGGACAACGAGGATGGGAATTTGCACTGGCACAGCTCCTGGGAAGTGGGAGCGGGGCAAATGGGGTTGGGTTAAACATTTAATTCTGTTGTCTTTTGCTATCATGTGCTTAGAATTACACCGCTGCTGTGGTGTTTAAGTCCAAGAGCATCAGAAATGGCAAAAATAGGGGCCAGGGTAGGAGAGGATACAAGGAATGATGGAATTCTTCCCAAATCTCCACATCTCTACACATGTACCTGAGGCTGAAATTTGAACTTTGCCTTTCCAAGCCACAAATGAGGCATAATTAGCATATGATGGTTGCTGATATATTGCATGCCACCTGGAGAGACACAAAATATTCATTCTGGTGTGCAAATGTGTTTGTGCCTTTACCAGCTATTAATTTTCATTAAAAAATATAATAAAATGCTATGATGCCTTTATCTGTTGCTGATGAAAGAAAAAAAAGATAGCTGATGATGATGGTGAGACAGTATAAAATTCCAGTGTGGACCGTTTTATTCACAGAAAAGATCAGTTACTTCTAGCAGAGCACATTCATTTTCCTAAAACCACATTTCACAATAAACTATAAGAACTTTGTAGCAGTGGTAATTTATCTTAATTTGGAATATCACTTTTTAAAACAATACTGGGGAAAAAATCATTCTAACTCCTGTTGAAGGTAACATTTTGTGTGGAGTAGCACGTCAGCATCATAGTTTATGATACTCTGAACTTCTGCTTTTTGAATATTTTATGGAAAAGTGTGCTAGGGATCTCAATTCCACTTGATAAGTTTGTTTTGAGAATGACATTTTCTTAGAAGCAATATAAGTTCATACTTACCATTGAAGTAAAATAGTACGTAATAACCTAAATAAGTAAATAAGTGTAATAACAATCACTACAACAGAAAGAATTTAAAGCAGTAGTAGCTGATGAAGTTATTACTTTCTCTTTTTACAAACTATGATGGACAGACATAGTAATTGTTTTAGAGATTGCATTGGTAATCATTTAGAATAAATAAAATAAATGTAGATAAATTTCTCCTCCATCCTTTGTATAAATTATAAGAATGGTAATGGACTATCACATACAATAAACTGAAAAATGAGCCTACATAATTAAGAATTTTATGATCATATGAGAAACTTACGTATAGTATAAACTTGCACTGCCTAGAAGAGTATTAGTAACTTAGGGTTATAAACAGGCTAAAAAATTAATGGTCCTAAATCTCACATTCTTTTTTCATACTTAGCAATGCAGTATATTTTCAGAATTAAATCAATAGATATGTTTGCACAGAAATGCTTTTGCCATATATCAACACAAATAGGAATGCCAATACATTGTAATAAAAAGTGAACCACCGTGTTCTGTAGTGCTGTGAACTGAAGCCTTTATGGGGAGGGTAACTTGCACAGACAACTGTAATACCTCCCCCCCTCCTTAAAGCTTTAGAACATTAGCTTGCTAAATTTAGTGTACATGGAGGAATTTTGGACCATATTTAGGGAAAATCCCAAACATGCAAGGTAAGGGTTTACTGCATAGAACTAGTTTGGTTTAGACCAGGTAGAGAATAGTTTGGATTAGTTTGGGGCTAGTTAATTAAGTGTGGAGTACTGCAGGAGCCTTTGACAACACCATTTTTGTGAAGATTAAGGTATTTCAATTCACTGCAGCAGAGCGCAGGCTCGAAGAGTTTGGGAAACTTGGGCAACACCAAACACAAGCACTGAAAAACCTCCATGTACCAGGTTTATCTTGCCTTCCTCAGATTAGGCTTTCTGGTGACTATTTGTACCTCTTAAATACCTAAGCCTGCTAGGCTTTAGTGTCTCCACTGCAGTTCCCCTTATTTTGAAAAAGCTGTGATAATTCTGACTTAAATATGGTGAAGATGCATTAATAAATATGAGGAAAAGTCTTTGAAGTTGAAAAATATAATGAGGTTTAAGTCTATTCCTTTTTGTCATCATTAGCCTGTCAAACTTTTAAATGCTGAAACACTGCTCTTGGGAGCAAGGGGAGAAGTGATACTTAAGATAACAAAGAAGCCAGGATCCAGATCAACTAAGGAGAACAAACAAGTAAGATAAATGGGGGGGAGGATTCCCAGAAAGAGTGTATCTAAAAAGATGCAACTTTTGAAAATGAGAAGAAAGAAATGCCTGGAATTGGAATTCCCAGTAACTGGAAGGGCAGTTACCAAGAAAGACCTTCTCATAAAGTTCAAAGTCAATGGGTGTTAAGAGAAGACGTCAGAGATGTCTGGTCTGCAGTTTATCTCCTGATGTCTCAAATAGATCAGTCATGCACTGAAAGCTTCTGTTTCTTCTCCTCGACTGTAAGAGAGACCTCTGGCAACTCGCTCAGATAGGTGAATCCCACCTCTGCAGCCTTCCAATACCACCGGTGTAAGGGGATGGCTGAATGAGGGTTTTCAGATCTTGATCTAATCTTAAAACCGACTGCACAAGAAGACTGGGACTGGGCAAAGATCCAGATGGGAATTAGATGATAGACTTCAGGCTGCTGAAGTAGAAGAAGAGGAACTTGCAGGAGTAGGAAGGGTCAAATTTAGGGACAGTAAGCACAATAGTCTTGCACACAAAAGCACATCCTATTCCAAGCCCTGGAATTGATCCAAAATATTTAATTTTCATATTTCCCTTTTTGTAACTATATATTTGCAGACTAAAGGTCAACATTTTTAAATTATTATCTTCATTTGCACAGAAGATGCGAATCCATCGCTGCTAGCGGGTAGCCTGGTAGCCAAAATGACAATGGTTGTAAGTGGTGGATCACCCACCCAGCAATAAAAAGAAAGCAAACACATGGCAACTGCTCATGTAGTGAAACTTTTGTTCTGTTAAGAAAAAAAAAAAAAAAATGGGGACACATAAATGAGAACTGCATCATAATGCATAAGTGCATAAAAGCCAAAATAATATTGGTTGACATTTCCTAACTTCTCAGGATGTGATTTCTCAACCTCTGATATTCCTTCAACAAAGCTTTTATGTTGTGATATGTGGAAGACCAGAATTTATATCCATTATTATTGCTTCATACAAGAGAGTAGGAACATATTTTAAGTATTTATTATTCTTCGTTTGAGGTGACACTTTCAAAAGCTTCTAAGAAATCATAAAGTAAGAAAAATCTCTCTTTGAACTGATTTTTTACCAGCTTAGAATGACTGATTTTTCAAAGACAGCAATAGATTTCAGCAACATGAAAGGTTTGACTGGTGATGCCAAATAAAAATTATTTTTTTAAAAAAACAACCAGCTGCTTGTTCTAAAGTTTTCATTTTATGCCCAACAAGTTGATCTCTGTCCTTCAAGGTAATAAAATACCGTGACAAGCCAAGAACACATAGTTCTTGTCTCCTTTTTTTTTTTGTTGTTTTTCTAAATGAGAAGCCAAGGGAACCCGCATGACTGAGAGGAAACCTGTAGACTTGCAAGCAGGAGGAAGTAAGCTCAATTCTGTCAGCATCACAGTTTTCTCTCTTCTCTTCTCTTCTCTTCTCTTCTCTTCTCTTCTCTTCTCTTCTCTTCTCTTCTCTTCTCTTCTCTTCTCTTCTCTTCTCTTCTCTTCTCTTCTCTTCTCTTCTCTTCTCTTCTCTTCTCTTCTCTTCTCTTCTCTTCTCTTCTCTTCTCTTCTCTTCTCTTCTCTTCTCTTCTCAGAAAAGCAGAACATTTTGGAAATGGAAAAATAAGAGTCAGATGTAAGTATGTAAAGAAAATAAAAATATAAAAAAATGAGAGGATTGAAAGAGATGAACCAAATACTTAAAATATAAGGAAAATAAGTTTTTGTAAGCAGAATAAAGAGAAGAAAAGGGAAACAGGCACAAGAAATTGGTGGAAAATAGAAACTGAAAATAGGGACTGAAAATAGTTAAACGAGAAGTACAGAAATGAATGATTCAGCAGTAGCAATAAGAATGGTTTGTATCCATTTGGAAAGCAATTTCCATAAAGGCTGGACAACTTAGAAGTACCAAAAGGTTAATAAAAATGTTTGCTCCTAAAAAGTAGTTAAAGAAACATTTGAAAAACGTGTAGAGTCAGAAGTCAGTCGGACAGTCCAGCTGCTATGCATCCTAAGGGATAAACGGTATTTGTTAAAAAACTTCCTGTAGCACTTGTCAGTGATGCCTGAAAGGACAAATACAAATACTGGAAGACTGAAAAAATCCCAGTATGGTATTTTTTTTTTTTTCCAAAGAAAGTATTATAAGGTCCCCTCCAACCCAAACTATCCTGGCATTCTTTTGGCGTAGAGTTTTGAGTTGGTTCATGAAGTCAACACGTTGATAGTGAAGAGATGCTTCAAAAAATCATGAAAATAGCCCCATTGGGATGAAGAATACAGCTCAGAAAGAGACATGTCAAGGCAGAGCAGGAATCCTGCATGGATACATATCCTTTGAACACCTGGTGATCCGTGGTAAGGGTGCGCTACTAGCCAGACTCTGTAGTACACTACGTAGTGTTCTCATTAAAATCTTCGTTTGTGTGTTTTTTGTGTGTGTGTGTGTTTTTTGCAGCATGTTTGGGCTGTAGTACAAGGATATGACACTGTCTTTTTCAGTATAAGATAATGCAGAAGACCTGCTTGTTGGGTCTGCACTTCTTGCAGGTGCTTGTCCCAGGATACAGGCTGCAGGGGATTTACTGGAAGTACAAAGGTAGCATACATACAGCACTGCCTAGCAGAGCTTCTGCATTCAGGGTAAGGGAATTGCTCTTGAATCACACCATAGACCAGTAGCTGTAATGAAAATGACATCTCCTGGGTTGCTTCTGGACTTGATTTACATCATCCTACAGGTCTCTTCAAAACGTGTGGGTGTTGTACGTGTGGGAGACTAGACTGGGATGATTTTTTTCTTTTTTTTTTTAACCTCAAGAAATTTAAAATATTTCATTAATACCTCTTCAAGTAGTTCTTACGTATTTCTTTTCTCTCATTGTGAAGAAATCATTCAAGTACTTTCTCTGTACGGTACCCAGTGAGCAAGAAAACTACATTTGCCTTTTCCACTGAGGTGAGGAAGCCCTAATGTTATTGCAGGGATTTGCAGAGGACCCCGGCCAATCTGTTCTGCTCAGACTGTTAAATAAGATGGAGACTCCTCTAAGAGGCAAACCAGAGAGGGGAGGGATCCTGGTGTGGAACAGCCGAGTGTCACTGAGCTATGGGCAGTCTTATTTGGAAAGGTTTTTTTTCTTCTCTGCTCTACATAATGTGTATTTAAAGTTGTGTTTATTGTTGTTTTTTTTTTGCCATTACTGGCAGTCTGTAACTTCTACGTCCCTTGATTCCGTGTACTTCGCTACACAAGAGAGTTATAAATACAGCTAAATTTATTTGGTTGACTTCTGTGTTTATACAGCTCCCAGTGAAGTGAGGCCACTGATCTAGAGAACCGACTCTCCAACTGGTTCTCAAACACTGCAGCATCACGCTCTCGTTCTTGGCACACGAAGCATGACCTCTTGCCCCACAGTGCCCAGGAGTATTACCAAGAGCTTTTATCATAGTCACTTACTCCACATTTAATTAGTAATATTTTTTCACAGCCGTGCTTCTACAGGGCATTTTTACTTGTTGTTTCCATGAATACATCTATGGCCCACAAAAAAAAGAAGAAAGAAACCAAAGATCCTCATAAAAGTTTGCATTTCTGGTGAGATATAACATGGGATAAAGGTCTGAAAAGGATATTCAGGTTTTACGTACTCCCCAAATGAATTAAAAACTCATGGGAACCAGCTTCGGTCACTCTGAAGTATCCTGCGCTGAAACCCCATCACATCAACACATCACCAGCTAAGTTTAGAGTGAGCTTCTGGATGCAATCAAGTGACCCGTGACCTTGGCAGAGATCTAGCTTGGAGATTCATAGGGAAATAATTTCTGGCTCTTAATTTAAGACAAGTCCAAAGGAATTGAGCCCTCGAAGTCCTACGGTTAAAACCCAGAAATCCCATTTTGATTTGAATAGTGAGCCTCTCTTTTGCTAGCAGGTGTGTGTGTGAGAGTTAGCGAGGCACAGATCTCCCGCTATTTTGCCCTTAATGTGGAAAAATCAATCACCGTTTTTATACGGCAGGCTTCAGATAAAACACACAGTACCTTGGTGGTTATGAAAAGGCTTTCTTTTTCCAAAACTTTGATAAGAAGAGGAAGTTAAACAGAATTTTAACCTTTTTTTTTTTCCTTTTTTTTTTTTTTTTTTTGTGAGTACATTTGAAGTGGCTGAGGTCCTGATTTTCATTTACATCAAGGGTTCTGCATTAAGCTTAAAGAACCTTAAATGGGCATAGGCTGTAATTAGAGCCTAGTCCCCTGTCTGTCCTAGCTTAAGGTATGTAAGGACTCTGAATCTTTAATGTCTATAGATGCAGCTTCAGGGGAGAACCTCTGATGTCCACAGATTCAGCTCTAGGGAATACTGACAGCCTGGCAGCAGCCCAGAAACACAATTAAACAGAAGTCTGTCCTCTGAACCCCCCTAAAATCACTATGTTTAAAAGCATTCACAGTTTATTTTATTCTTTATATGTGCTCTTTTCAAGATTAATAACACACATACATGTGAAAGCAAGTATTCTAGTGTTTAATGAATGGTAAAGAAGCGTAATAATTTTCATAGCTTATTATCTGAGCATTTTACATAGTTAACACATTTACTATTATTTTATCTTTCATATGTATTATTTGTATATAGGTTTATTTTTAGAAAGGTATTAGTGAATAAGGTCCATCAGGAAAATCCTTGAGCTGTGCTTTAAATAAGCAAAGCCAGTTTACATGTTTTATTAATAAGGCAAATGCCTAATTAGAGAAGGGGTGTGTGTAAAAATGATACACTACTCAAATAGTACGTTGTGGTCCTCAAATAGAAAAGTTATACAAAGACAAAACCTGATTTTAGTTTTAAAACCAAACAGCATGTTCTTTAGAGGACAGCACAAGGCAAGAAAATGAATTGTTCCAGCAGGAGCAAAATTCATGAGCCTTGATTTCTGATATATTTTCCCACCTCTGTCCCATTCAGGACCATTGTGGCACTCCCCATTTTGCAGGGAACACCATGGCTAGGACAGCAGGGTGTTTGGCTAGCCTGTGTGAGCTTCCTTACTGGCCAGCCAGCCACTGCCACCTAAAATATGTACAAAATTATGTTTGCAAATCCCCCAAGAGATTAGATATTGGATTTCTTTTCACCCCCAACCTGTTTATTTCTGCAAAACCATTAGGAATGTGATTTTCTTTGAGGTTCTGCCCCATTTAAAATGTAGGTGAAGTTTCTCGGTGGATTCCTGTGTTACTAGCAGGGCACCGACAGGCAGGAAAAAGAGAGAGAGAAATGAAAAGCAGTATTGCAAATGTCTCATTTCCTTGTGCAGCCAAGTTAAGAAAAGAAGCTTATAGGGCCTGTGACCAGCTCCTGGCCGTAAGCAGTCTCGCAATGAGAGGAAGGAAAGGACTACTAATGCTGAACTGGGATTCTTCAGTGCAAATCCTGTGCCAAGACATCTGTGTCCTGCAGGGGAAGAAATGAAACCACTCTGCTAATTTGTCTCCTGGGTTAAGGGCAAAATATGTCACCAGGAGGATGCAGGATATCCTAGGGAATTCCTACCAGTCGCAGTCCTCACAGTAACGAGAACACAAATGGGGGGAGATTTAATGCACTCACTGAATGACTGAGCAGATGTAGGAGAGAAGGAAGGAGATGCCTGGTCCCAGGAACTTTGTCGTATCTCAGGTGCAAGGAACAGCGAAGGAGGAGGACAGATCCTCGATATGATGCCAGAGGTGCACCCGTGCTGCTGGGAGGATCTGTTGTGTTTGAAAGCCATTGGGATCGTTTCCTTGATGCATTATTACTGGGACTTGGAATCTGCTACTTCTCCGTGTCACCACGCTGGATCCAGGGCAGCAGAGCCTGCTGGGTGCTCTTCAACAAGGGAGGGAACTGGGTGAGAAGGGGGTTTTCGCTTGGCACAAGCAATCTAGCTAGAATTTCCAGCTTGTGGAGTAAGACTAAAGATAGATGTTAGCCTAAACCAAGTGGCAAATAACATTATTTGTTTTAAAGCTGTAACTATAGATAAATTTCTCCATAGAAAAAAATGGATTAAGAAAAATGGACAAGAACAGAGTAATGAGCAGATCTAAAAGCTGATGTATTTCAGTGTTAGCAGTCTGTATTTCAACAGGAATTTGTACAGAAGCAACCTGCTTTCAGTCAGCATGCAAAGAAGCACAGGAAAGCAGCATCAGGTAAGTACCACAGTTAACATGGAAAGCAATCTGACCAACAGCATTACATGGGCTGCCAGTTCATGTGGCTCATTTTATGTCTTACATTGATTTCACTTTCAGATGCATTCAGATATTCACTTGGTTTCAAAGAGCTAGTGGAAAAAATGTGGAGGAAATTAGCTCTCGGTTAGGTAGTGCCAGGGCCCCCGATTATGAAAGGTGGTAGATTATTCTACAGTACTGAAATATGTTTTCCTATAATGCCCTTCCCTGTGCATCTGATAGGAAGTAGGGTATGGGAATAGATGAAGCTTTGGTCAGATCAATTTTATATGTCCTTTTGTTCATACTTGAGTTCCTGGGATACTGGAATTTAAAGTTGTGTGTGTTTCATACTATAGTCAAAGGAATGATTTAGTAAAGCTTTACCTGATATCAATAATAACATAGGCTGTTGTTTGTTTGATTTTAAAAAAGCAAAAACCATCTTTTCACAAATGAGCACTCAAAGTACACAATTTAAATCCCATGAAAATGATAGTCAGAGCATCTTATCTAGAGATGAAAAGTAGCAGAAAGTGAGGCTGAGAGTAAGGAAGTCAGGGCTAAGTTCATACCTGGAAGGAACAAGGAGACAGTGTAAGTTTTGCTATCTCCATTTTTTTCCCCCAAATGTCACACCAAAAGGTTATTTAAATCATCATTAATTTATTGATATTGACTCCTGGTGAAAGATTTTCAAGCCTTTAAGATGTGACTTTTTTTGTTCTAGCTGCAATTGGTCACAGTGGTGTTTGTTTGTGAAATATGTTGATTTTCATGAACAGCATCAGGAAAGAAATCAGCACCTAGTGCCTAGTGACATCCCTTTTTTTTCAAAATACATGGTATAGGATACACGTGTATTTTAAAATAAAGGCAGAAGAGGACAGAAGACTGATTTTGCTATTTCAGTTGTACTGCTGGATGACTTTAAGAAGAAAACCAAATTTCTAGTGTATGTGGATATCTGCATAATATTTTTATGAACTATCTCCTTTAGACTTGAAAATGTAGTCAGAATTACGTTGAAATTAAAAATAAATAAATAAATAAAAGAAAAGGAAAAAAAAAAAAGAAAGAAACAGGAGCTAAAATCTGAAGTTTAGTAACTGTCACTGATGAGTTTAGATCTGATGTGTTCATGCACAGTGTACTAAGCCAACTGATTGTGCACAGTGAAACGTCACTGAAATAAGAATGTTATTTTTTTCAGATATTGTTGAGGTGGTAGCTGTCTTTTCTTTTTTTTTTTAAATATGTATTTATGTAGGAAGACATAGCATGTTGTATGTTACATATAAATAACTTCATCATTCCTCCATGCGGAGGAGAGATCATGCCTCTGAGTTTGCAGTGGTAAAATTCAAGATGGCACAATACACACAGCACAAAACCAGTGTATGCGAGAAGGGTTGTTCTGATTTTTAATGTAAAAGTTTTTATCTCCACAGAAGATAGAATGAAACAAAGTTATTGTAGGGATAGTTTGAACAGGCTGACAAATAAAGTACACAAAATTAGAAGTCCTTTTTACTAAAAAATAGACAGGAAAGATGCAAAGATTGGGTATGCCACAGGGGACACCGATGGGAAATTCCTGGTTATGTCTGCCTGGGGTTGTTACATTGGACTAGCTTCTTCATTTATTAAAAGTGCAATAATTTAAGGATGTTAAATAGAAGTGCATCCACACCACCTTTTTTCCCCCAGACTCAATGTGTAACAAGTGGAGACTATGTTAATCACATAGTCTCCACTGCTCTATATGAATGAATCCTTCTGTACTCCATGAAGCTATTTTGTAGGGGATTTTCTACCAGCAAATTCGAGCATATCTACCAGAAACTACAGGAACTTGTAGACTGGACTTAAAACTATCAACTCCCAGGATTCTTCTGCTGGCATCTGAGCATTTTGCCAGTGTGGCTTTGACCTGCTGACGGGCAGCGCAGAGGATGCTGCTGAGTGCCACAGCCGTGTCTGTCAGTGTATGCATTGGCAGGCATGCAGGCAGACAGATTTGGCAGCAGAGCTTCACAGGGCTTCTGAGGACATGGGAATACGCTTATTGGAGAAGGGGCAGGGAGATGAGGTCTGTAGGGCTGTTTTTCTGGAGTCACCACACGGGATAGCAGCAATGCCTGTGGACGCAGGGCTGCTGGATAGGTGGCGAAAAGAAACTCAGATGCCAAACTCACAGCAGGTTGTCAGACAGAGGACACTTCCTAGGAATCTGACTTCAGAAGTCAGCGAGCTGCAGCACCAGAGCGGCCGTGTGCCCGGTGCAGAGGAAATCTGCCCTCAGTCCTCAGGAAGCGCCCGCTCACTGCCTGCTAGCAGTTAACCAGGTTGGGGCTGGCGGAGCAGCTCCTGGGCTTGCTGCCACAGAAGATTGAGATGTTCCTTTGAGCGGTGCTGCTCTGCCAGGTGTATACACAGGAGGAACTGGCATCTCTTCAGAACGCGGAGAGGAGAGATTTGTCTCTGCTGGTTTTTGGGAGCACCTCTTCTGCTTCATTTGCTCTGACAGTGCCTTTTAGACGCCTGTGTTCAGTGACTCCTGGATGGGACTAAATGGACCTTCTCAAGGGCCAGGCTGAGCCCAGGACTTCCACAGCAGTCCGCACGCACGCCTGGCAGGGCATTAATGGCTGGTGCCTGGCACCTGTGACTCAATCTGCCTCAGGCAGCAGCAGAGGTTAAAAAAAAAAGAAAAGTTGTTCCCACACTGCTCTCTTACACAGATGCCACTTATAAGCATCAAAATGGTCCTTTAAAGAGCCAAAAATGAGTCTAAAACTTGTTTGGGGATATTCTAGGGGAGTGAGGTAACAGTTCTTTTGTAAAGAAACATGAGGATGCCAAATAAATATGCAGGCTGGTGGCCACAGAGGCAACAGAACTGCTCCAAAGCAGACCGAACACTTCAGAGAACTCTACTGTTAATCCTACTTTCCCTGCACATCTTCTCTTGTTTTTACATCCTTATTCAGCCCTAAATAAGAACCTTTAATTTCACTTCTCACACTTATACAAATGAAAAAAAAAAATCTTTATCTTTGGGACAAACTCTGATCCTCATCCCACACATGTAAAACAAGATTAACTCAGTTTACTTTAATGGCATCAGTAGGACTTACGTTACTGGAATTCATCAGCAGTTAGATCACTTGGCTTAAGTCAAATGTATAAATAACAAAGGTATTTCCAATGCTTTCTCTGTAAGCTGATTTCATTTGGCTGTCCTTGGAGTCAAGCTTTGCCACTGAGTTCAAAAAGACCTGGATTTCACCCCGAGGTGTTCCATCAGCGTAAATCTAGTTTAAATGACACAAGAATAAGCCCTACCAGCTTCTGGTGAACTATGATAGCATCCCTTATCCTGCAGGTTTGGGGGTTTCAGTACACCTGTCCAGTCCTCCACTGTGGCTGAAAGGGAACACGTTTCATCAGTGAGGGGAAAACAAGAGAAGGAAAAAATATTTGTAATTCCGAAGAACAAAATTGCAAAGCATTACTTAGAAAACACACACACACATCCTTGCATAAATATCCTTGTCTGTGGGTCAGGGCTAACTTACACTGTGCTCTTTGATGTGGGATTTTATTTTCATACCACTACAGACACAGATTTTTTTCAAAGCAACGACTGTAGTATTTACTGCATGCCACAGCCATTTTTAGAAAGAATTATCACAAAATGTAATTTTAAAAGAACTTTTATGTCAGACCCACGTACATCTAGATCTACTTACTGAATAGTGCATATTCCTATCAAATATTAAGCTATATTTCATTTTTCTCATTTAATAATATCAAATTATTATGTATTTATTTTTCTTAGTAGACATCAAAGCTCCAAACCTTTACTACATGTTATGGGAAGGAACAAGAGACTGCTGGATTCTGCACTACCTTGTCTTTGTGTGTTGCTCTTACCCTACAGAGTAGATGCAGGCCACTCTCAGGCACTTGAGCAGCTTTCTATGCATGACTTGCAACTAGTTTGCCCCAGACAGTTGCATGTGAAGCAATCTGTGGGAGAATCAGGGTCTGACGCTCAGCTGAAGACACCCCTAGAGCGAGGACCGTGCTCCAAGTTTAATATCCAACTTCATTCAATTATGTTGAAAATCAATTGTCTTCCTTCATTAAATCTCATTCTAAAAGGTAGAAGCAGGAGACTGCAATGTAAAAGAGTAATTGCATCCCTTTGTTCCTAGTCGTGGGCATCACTCCGTCCTCAGTCCTGGGCTAGAAATCTGTCCTCATATAAAGTTTTGAATAACACATACTTACCCCCTCTTGTAGAAAATCCACCCTGCTCTCTGAACATGCACAAAGTATGGTTCTTAGTCTTTGTTTTGGCTGCAAAGGAAAAAAAAAAAAAAAAGATGTGTTTAGATATACAACATCCATTTTGCCCCCCCATTTAACTGGAATCCCTGTTTGCTCAATAACCTCATACATGTGTGTAGGGCTTCTAATAGGCAAATTTATAACACTGTCATGTAGCACAGCACTGTTTTACTCAGATGTATAGCTCTGCCAGTTTCCAGCAGTGGAAAGGATAGCCTTTGAAGTCGACCATTTGCAGCGTCTCCATGTCTGGGATGCCCAGAACTATTGCTTTTCTAACGTGCTTTCCAAAGCATGGGCAAGCCACTGAGTGTAATAAAGTCCCCTAATTTTGTTCTCCAACTCTGTCGTATCCATCCTAGTGACAAAACACAGAGCACTGGAACTGAGCCGGATACCCATGCTCCTAGCTGCTTGGAGCTCTACTCTAGAGTTGTACTGGCTTTGCAAAGGGTAGAGAAGGGACTTGAGCATCTTGTCTTCCTTCATCTCATTTTGTGCAGCTATCCTCACCATCCTTTTATTTTATTTGTTTGGGGGCAGGAGGAGGCAGATTGATATGGGCAAATGCATGTACATATTATCCACAGTGTTATTTTACATAACTCAAGCCTTACCTGCTGTTTATGTACTATATATAGGGACAAGACAAACTTTCTAGCAGAAAATTGAAGATGACAACTGAAAAACCACTTCTAGGAGAAATGCATATTTTCAGAAATGTGAAAGCGCTATCTGTTGAGAAGCAAAGCTCTAAGCAATGCATGTTATTTTCTCCCAGACCCTTTTCCTTTTGTATTCCCTCCTCTGCTTTTATTCATGCTACTGCATTACAAAAAAGCCCCAGTGCTTCAGGGTAGACCTGAGAGCCACAGTTTCTGCCAGCCTCTTCCTTCCTTATTCTCAGTAGCAGAAGCTACTGCAAGGCTGCTTTGTACTCGAGAGGAGAAATTTGTACAATGCCCCAACTCCGCAGCTTTCAACTGTTCCTCATTTTTCTAGATTAGTGCCTTAATTAAGTCCAAATGTTTTTCATTTTCTCCCTTATGGTCCCTACTCTGAAACCTGATGCTGGCAATGGACACTGTCCTCCCGTGACCTTTTCTCTTCCTGTTGCTGCTGCTGCCGCCTGACTTTTAAATGGTGAGCAATTGTGAAATGGCGAGGGCTGCACACTTTATCAGTCTCCACACACACCTGCAGGGCTGTTAGCTGTGGTGCCGAAGGTGACACGGGTCAGAAATCCAGTTTGCTCTTTTCTCTCTCCGCAAGGTAAACCAGAACGCGTTTTTAGCTGGTGGATGAAGCGCTTCATGCCATCCACCTGAGTCACTCTCAGTATAAACTCCTAATACAGTGCAACGGTGATTTATCACATCGCATAAAATGTATAAACCAGGTTTCTTAAAACCGGCCATTGATTTTGAGGCGGTTATTTTTAGGCACCAATCTTGATAATTGGGCCCATAATTTCGCACAAATTATTTTAGCAAATCACGTGGGTGCCTGTGAAGGCAGGGAGAGAACTCAAAACCTTCAACCCAGAGGAAAGACTTAAGTAAAACTGAACAGCAGAAATATAAAACAACTCATTGTAAAGATGAAGGGTGAATTTTGAAACAGCAGTATATCAACAGAACTGCACTGAAGACAACAGAGAAAAAATAAATCAGCTGAGAATCTGGACCAAGAGTTTTGGGAAAGAAAACTAAAGAAAGAAGAAAAATAAGAGCTTGATCCTCTTCTTATGGCGTGAGTAGCCTCGGTTACTGGAACTACACTCATATAAAATTGGTTTATGTAGTAGAAAAATCAAATCATATGTCAATTGGAATTGCATGACTGATGGCAAACATAAAAATTAAGCATAAAAACCACGGTCAGTGTAGAAACTGTTACAATGTGAAAAAGATGGCAGTAGTATCTTGAAAAATGTTTGCATGGCATTACAAATGAGTTTCTTTTTATCTGCAGAAAATAAAAGAGAAAACTTGTAACACATTTATATTTTATCTTAATAGAGATGAGCAGTGCGTTCTGCCTCTCAAATAAAACTTTGTACCACTAATCTCATTTTTGTCTATGAGGTGTAATAGGATTTGTAGGAATCATGCAGATGTGTCCATAACAATTGTAAGCACCAGAAGATGAATGATGTACAGGAAAGGTAATAGTTTATTTTTTTCCATGCACGGTCTGTTCATTGTTTCCCTCTGGGAGACAGATATACAGATTGTATGAACAGAGTGAAATTAGTACCCTATCCTCTTTGACACCTTTAAAATTATTGGAATTAAATCTATACTTTACTAAGTGAAATGTTTCAATTTAATCAAACTGTGCTGTCATGACTATACTTACATTAAGAGTTTAAGAGCCCTACTTTGCCCTCAGCTAATCCCTCACATATGAGGTTTTCATGGTTAAATTGTCTCCTGTGTAAGTAATCAAGTACATATGAACTCTGCTGCTAGGGAAATTGAGCATAAGTCAAAATCTCTAAGAAAGAAGCGATAAAAAGAGTGGAGTTAAGGAAAAGAGGAGGAACTGGCCTCAGCCACCTGGTTCTCCTGGTTCCCTTTCTTACATTGCAATTTACTCCAGTGAAAATGTTACAGAGGAACTCAGTCTGCCACTGTAGAATGAATTTGCATTCAAGCTGTGTGCTCCTGCCACCACCCTTCATTCTTCTAATTATTTTCTTCTTTATATTTTGAAGGACAAACACCTATCATTAAAATTTTGCATGTACGTATCATTAGTCTGGTCTCCAAATACTCTATGTACCAGCTCAATATCGTCCCTCTAGCAACTATAGCATTTCTCATAAAGAATAGAAGCAGGGATCCAGTTGATCCTTTCTAAGTTTATTTGCTACAGTTAGAATAGGTTTGACCATGTAAAAGCAGTTACACAGTCTGGACTGATGTTAAGAATTAGTGACCCTCAGAACACTACATGAAGCTGTGTTACAGCATAAGGAAATTAATGCTGATCTGTGGAATAAGGTGCAGGACCTAAAAGATTGCGTCACTGTGTAAAAGTCTGTAAGTGTCAGGGAAGTGTGCATAGCAGGAATAAAAAGGGCAAAAACTGCATTAGCAGTTCATATTTATTTATTTATTTATTTATTTATGGTAGAACCAGTAGAAAATGTTGTCATCAAAAATGCACAGAAAATAAAATTGAAAACAAATGGGTCCACTACAAATTTTAAGGAGGATGGAGGCATACTAGCCAAAGCAGTACCATCACGAATTCCGACATTAAAAAACAGAAAGGAAGTGGTAAATACGTAAAATTTAGGCCTCTTAGTAATGAACTCCTACCTAAGGGAGGATGTGAACAAATTGCAAAATTGAATGATAAATTGAGCAGTTTCATAAAGTTGAGTGTCATAGACCCATAGAATCATTCAGGTTGGAAAAGACCTCTAAGATCATCTAGTCCAACCTATAACCTAGTACTTAGGTCCACCACTAAACCTAAACCTGCTACTAAATTCCAAACAGCACACCTCTTTACCCACTAATAGGAAGAAATATTTCTAGGTGAATTTTGATGGTTATTTGTCTCACCCGTTCTTAAAAACCTGCAGTGATGGAAATATTGTAGTTACCCCAGCCCCACCAATCGAATCTAGTTCCTCCTCTATTTTTACCAGTAGGAAGCTTCACCTAATGCTGAAATTAAATTTTTTGATACAGTCTAGGCCTATGGTTTTGGGGAAAATATTATTTTTAACTCTTAATGTGGTCTTTCATGTATTTGAGAAGTTATGTTCCTGTTGCCTCTATCTTCTCTCTGTTTAGGCTTTCAAACACTTTTTCCCCAGTTTTCCTCCCAGGTTGTGCTTCCTACGGCTAATCATTCTTGTTGGTTTCCTTTGGATTGTTCTGAACTTGTTTCCATGCTTTTTGAAGGACATTGCCTAAAACTGGGTATAATGCTCCAGCTGATGCCCTAGCAATGCTGAGCAGAGCGGGACAAAACCTTCCTGTGCAAAGTTATATACCTGTTTACATGACCTACTACAGCTCCAGACTCCTTTTTGAAGAGCTGGAAAGTAGCCAGGAGCCCCCACAACCCGTAGTTGTTCAGGTGACCACACGTGCCCAAGTGCAGGGCTTTTGCACTTGTCCCTGCTTATTTTCATTCTGCCTTTTTGCAGACCATTTCTTCAAGAAATTTCTCAAGATCATTTTGAATTCTAATCCTGTCCTGCAGTCTTCCTGCAGTCCCTCCACTCCCACGTTATCTGCAAATATGTTAAATATGTTTCCTTATTCACGTCCTCAGGGTAGATATCAAGCAGAAAGTGATCCAGAATAGATTCCTGTCAAACCCTTACAAAAATATACCTGGACTGAAATTACTGATACATTTTTTTCTGAATACAGTTTTCTAAACAAGGTTTGTTCCATGCTGTAGCAGTTGAAGCCACAGATGAAGTTTATCAGGGAGGTGCAACTGGTCTGAAAACACCTATCCTGTCTGACCATTCCTTAACCTATTGTCTGTTCTGAGCTCAAATCATACCCTGCAATCCTTAGTCAGTGATGTCTGGTTAGAGCTGATCACCTGAGTGAAAACTGATGAAAAATGATCTAATTCAGCCCTCTTGGTTCTATAGCTTCCCTTCATTTTTAGGAAACTGTCACTTTCCCTACATTCACCTTCATTACTGCTGAACATGTTAGCCTCATGCCTTTTGCTCCTCTTTGCATCTAATTTTGGATCTGAAAAAAAACAGAATCAGAAAAAACAAAGCACAAGTTCTGGTCCTACACAGTCAGGTTACTTTTTTCAGTGTCCCAAGCACTCTGGCTTGGTTTCATTTTACTTTCTTTGGGCTTATATAATGAATGATCATGGCTTAACCAGTTTGATCTCTTCTATATTTTTTAAAGTTCCTCTGATGTGGAATAATATATGCTACTGTCCTTAGAAATATTTCTTTGAGGAATTTACAGCTGTCTTTAATGCTTATGTTCACTTAGCTACCAGCTCTCTAGTAGCCTATTGAAGTCCCTCCACTTCTAGTCCATTACTGTCCTTTGTTCTTCTTCATTTCCTTTCCAGGGATCACGTACCCTTTGACTCCGAGGTTACTCTAACACATGCTGTCTTTCACCTTCGCACTCTCATATAATTCTTTACTGCTTAGCATCAAACCCCAGAAAGTCTGATTTCTGATTCCTCCCCCCATTTTTATAAAAAAACATCGCCAGTAATTCCAGGACCTCACTGGACAGTCGGCATTCTGCGGCATTCTTTCACCAACGAATACCTGGATTGTTAAAATCCCCCATTAATATAAAAGCCTGTCCTTTGGCTGAGTCTGCGTTTTGCACATAAAAAGACTCAGATCTTCATTGTTTGATATTTAGCAATCCCTGCAATCAAAGCCCTCTTACTCTTTTCCCCTTTTATCCTCCCGGAGACTTTGTCTTCCTCCCCATTCTGGATCTCACAGCACAGATACGTGCCCGTGACTGCAGAGCTGTACATCTCATTCCACCTAATCCTGCCTGAGAGAGCTAATGCTTTGTTTATTAATATTCTATCACAGTTTGTGAGTACACCAGTGAAAACAGTACCCATTATTCAAAACATCCTCGTGCCATTAAGAAGATGCATCTGTTGGAAAGTCCAAGGACTTAAAAAGACCTGAAAAAGAAGGAGAGGATGCCTTCTGGGGAAGAAGGAGACTCTCAAAAGCACAGCAGCAAGGTGGGTTCACACCACTTACTTCAAGGCAGGAGCTAAAATGGGACTGGATAAGTGCTCTGAGAGATCTGAGAAACCAAGTGTGGCTGTGCTTATTGGACACTGCGGCAGGGAAAGACAGAAGCATTCACTTACATAGAGAGAACCAAAAAAAATAATAAATATATTTAAAAATGAATATTTTCCACTACCTACAAGGAGAGAAATCTTTGGAGACGTGGTTTGTGCCAAATATTTTCCTGTGCTTGATGCATCAGCAGGATTCTGGCAGGTGTCCTTAGGAAAACAGAGCACATGTTTGTGCACGTTCTGCACCTTCTTTGGGAGACGCTGGTTGGGTTGTGTTTGGCACCCACACTATTTCACAGGAAAATACAGAAAAAAGGCAATGATGGTGATGAAGGTACAAAAGTAGAGGGTGATATTTTTACCTGGGAAAACGTTAGAAGAACATGACCAGAAGCTCTGAGCATCAGGAGCCAGGGCTTTACCTAAACGCCAGCAATCTGTCCTGTCCAACAGCAATAGC
The DNA here is from genome assembly GCF_047663525.1 of Anas platyrhynchos. NCBI lineage: Eukaryota > Metazoa > Chordata > Aves > Anseriformes > Anatidae > Anas > Anas platyrhynchos. The sequence continues at coordinate 144,027,828 of NC_092588.1, forward strand.
ACATCTGGGAGAAACGTTAGGCAGGGTGCAGATGGGCCACTGCAAGGCCACCCCACCAAATGTGCTGGGTACTGCAAAGAAGTGTCTTTGGTTGGAGTGCAGTTCTCCTCCAGCATATCCAAAGCCAGAGACCAGCAACTCACACACAGTGGGTGCAAACAGGAACGGTGCCTCTGTGCTCACCTAGAAAACGGGGCTTCAGCCTGAAATCCTGGGAGAAAAATGGCTGTATTCAGTAGAAAGCCGAGGCTGTGTTATCTGACCATAAGGCATTATCTGGAAGGCCCTAGTAAACTTCCTGTAAAAATTTGGGACTTATTTTTACAGCTACAGAGATCTGAGTTTAAAACCAAGTGCCAAGCTGGGAGAGATTTATAGATGCAAATACATTTCCGATACCACAGAAATGCAGAGAGCAAGATCCAAAAGTAAATTTCTCACGGGTCAGCCTGATTAAACAACACAACACAGCCTTGGCCACAGCGATTGCCAGAAGTGCCAGCACCCGTTAGGCAGAGCACCACCGTCCTTTTTTTACGCTCTTCTCTAAGTCATCACAACTGATCTTTGTCGGTGACAAGGTACTTGGCTAGGTAGACCTCTGGCAGTAATTTTGTTCCTCCGAACCACTCATGAGAACAGGGTGTACAGAAGGTAGTGAAATATATGAGCAATGTACAGCTGCTGCAGCACTTCTCCTTGCCCTGCTAAGTTGGGGTCCTCATTGCCTGGAAATATTTCGTGTAAAGGCACCAAGAAGTGATTCCAAAGGCACCACAAAAAATGTGCTTAAAAGGACACGTGAAAGTCCACCGAGGGACTGAGAAATCTAAGAGAAGGGCCAGGGATGTTTTATATTGGCCTTAAGTAAACAGTGCCATTGTGGGAAGTTAAATATGGTAGCATCTGCCAAAAATACTATTCGAGCAAAAGAGCCTATGTTGGTAGCAAAAGAAATATCATCCACTTCTCTCCTTCCCTGGCATGAAGCAGGCATAGGTTTGTTTATGTTGGCTATATAAACTTTGTTTCTCCAAGAGAATTACTCCCAATTCCTGAAATAGCCTCATTTGAGGATATTAGAACAAAAAATATGATCCCGAGTAGTGACTTTATTTCAGTGCAGCCGACTTTTCCCCATGCCTGGGCATTACGGTGAAGCTGATGGCGATTTGGGTGTGTGACTGACGGAACCAGGATGAATCAGTCAGCTCCTTCAAGAGAGCCCCATACAGGCAGGGACCACAGGAGGGTGAGAAATCTGAGTCCCAGAACGTAGTGTAAGCATAACGAAAAGGTTTACAACCAACCTGAGAATATGAAACCTGTGGAGCATGATTTGCCCCTCAACTGAGTAAACAGTAGCTGCGCTTTACAGCTCTGAATTCAAGAGGTCATTCCTGCCTGAAAAAGGACCAGCATGTGCTTAATGTCCATTGCAAACCACCCTGTTCGGAGCTTCAACCAGTCCAACAAGCAGGCCACTAAGGAAAAATATCTTTAAAATACACAGATTTACATGCAGAGCAACAGCACTCCTGTGCCTAGAGAACAACAAAGGGGCAGAAAAGGCACAAAAAGTTTGCCTAATACAACTGCATTTGAACAATGACTGTGAATGTGCTTCTTACATAAAATAGATACATGAATAAATAAATAAAACTGCACAAACCACAATTTCTTCTGTCTGGGAACTAACGCAGCAGCTGAACTAACCTCCTGCGTGCATCCGAGTTAGCCACTTTCTGCAACGAGAACATTGTGTTTAATCCAACGGGGAGATCCCCTCTCAGGTCTCTCCTGAAAGCTGTCCTCAGTTTAATGTTTAATGATTCAAGCTGCCCTCGTACCTTTATGAATATAATATGAAAGGGCTGGAAATGAACTATTTGCCTCTAGGATTCATTGCTATCAGATAAAACCATGATATTTATGTGCTGTGTGATACTAAAGAAAATTATTCTAGTGGGACACATCTCAACACTGGCAGAAAACATGAAAGAGACAATTTCTGGAACTGCTGTGAAAGACTGAGGAAATTTATTATTTTAGTATCGTAATAAACAATGTGTACATTTGAATTTTATTCTGTAAAAGACGATACACTAGCATTCATTATATAAGATCTCTCTTTTTTTTTTTTTTCCTCTTTCCTTCCAAGCATTTTATTCAGGTAACGGCTCAGAAATGAACAATGGGGACATAAAATTTAAACTTTTACATTAAGTTACACAAGAGCTGAATAGAGTGAGTGCACGTGGAGAAAAATGCATAAGACCTTATTTTCTCCACTTAATCATTCTGGTTACATTTTCCTTTTGTTCTGACTTGGAGATATGCAGGAAGCAAACAGTATTTATAGCATAAACTAAATTTCACATGCCATCCTTTATGCTTTCAAATGGAAGACGTGAAAACACCACAGGCTGAGGTTTTTATTCATGTAAATATGTATTGTTATGTTTCAAGTGTTTTTCATACCAGGAGAATATAAAGAATTGAATTTGACAGCTAGTTTCTAATCAGGTCCTTTATCATATATTGCAGTGTGGCAATAAATCCTACTCCACCTCTCCCTTGCACTCTTTTCATTCTGGTCACTGCATTCCCGTGGCTGTTTCCATGCCTTAGCCTCCTGGTCTAGGTTTTAATGTGTGCTTTGGTATCCATCCTCAGACCTCTACCGTCTTGCAAAGCCCACAACCATCTAACATTTAGAAATATTACATTAAAGAATGGAAAGAGGTTTGTAATTGGATTTTTCTCAATGTAGTTAGTACATTTGGTGATGTATATCCTTTTAGCGTGTCTTCTGGAATGATTCACAGGAGAAAATGATTAGCAAGTAACAAAACAGGATGGTGAGACTGTATCTGGAACACGATGTCCAGCAAGAGCCCTCTGGGTCAAAGATGACCCAGGAACAAGTGGGGATGATGGAGAATGGAAGTCCTGAGCACAAGGAGGTCAGAAGAGTTTGACTTCTTTAGTGCCGCAAAACTAAAGTTGATATGGAATTTCATTGCTCTCTGTAAATACATCAAGAGGTTAAACATAAGGAAGGAAAAGATCTTTTGAAGATAAAGTACAGCGTTGGCACAAGAACAAATGGGCATAAGCTGCCCATGGATGTGTTTTGACTGGAAGCTGAAAGGCGGTTTTCTAGCCAGTTGAGCAATCGACACTGGACTTCCAATGCAAGTTATGGAGGCGCAGAAGGGGCTGTAAGATGGAGAGGGAATAAGTGATGAAAGGCATTGTGTGATGTGGCCTGGGGCTAGCGGGGGACTGGGCTCAGAGACACAGGGGGTCCCTTCCAGCCCTCTGTTCCTTTGTTTTAATTTTCCTCAAAGGTATTTGGAGATTCCGCATGGTGATGTCTCACAGCTGGTAAAGGATACGGCTCAGAGAAGAAAAAGAAATAAGCAACGTCTTAGCTCGCCAGATGTATGTTATTACTTTATTCCCAATTCACAGGAAATGAACAATCATTTAGTACTGACAGGTACACACTGAAACTTACTATCTTTCCTTTAAACCTTCAAATAATGTGCTACAGCAGTTTAGCATTAACCTTAAAGACGACTGCACATTTTTGCCAAGGTTACTGTGATACCTTGTGAAACCTTTTGGGGAAAACAGAAGAAGAAGGAGGCAGCAGGCAGAAACTATATAAATTGCTTCCAGCAAGGCTGAAATGTTAGTAAGGTTAAAAAAAAAATCATCCAAAGCTCATGGAGATACCTTAGTGAAAGGTCTTTTGGGAGCCACAGCAGGTTAGGTATGTCTGCCTTTAATTGGGGTGTAACCCAAATCACCTTCTTAATAGTCAATTAGACCTAACACAAAAGTAATGGTAAAAGCAGCAAGTGCCTCACTGAATCAAAGCACTCCAGATTGTTAACTGCGTGAAATAGAGAGGGTTACAGCTACGCAAGGGGAGGTCACCACAAGATCTAAGAAGAGGTCAATATGTTTTGCATTTGTTTTGCATTTGTTTATTGGGATGATTCATTCTGGCTTTGCATATAACTTTTTAGTGTTCGCCTCAGAAGAGGTGAAGGTTATGCATGATATCAACTAAATAAAAAGTCAGGCCAATACTTTGCAATGTTGCTAGAGAGTCCACATGCCTCTCCTTAAAAACAAGGAAGGCTGGACTCCCCTCAGGAGCAGGCAAGTATCCAGCTCCACCAGCACTCAGTCTGTCTAAAGGAGTCTGAATGGCATCTGGAACCCAGCAGACCGGGGTACCACCATCTCAAACCAGACACTTTATTTCACACAAGGTCCCACTAGGGCCAAGCAGAGGGGAACCGTCAATTCTTTCGACCTGATGGCTTTACTCTTCCTAATGCAACCCCGTATGCAGACGGGCACACTGCCGACGCTTGTTCAACGTGTTGTTCAGCACGGATGCCAGCTCCTTTCCTGCCAAGCCACCACCTACCCAGTTGAATCCAGCTTGTCTTGCTTCGTGGAGTTATTTCAGCCCTGGTGCAGGACTTGCATCTCCTTCTGTTGAACTTCATGGGTTTCCTCATAGCCCATTTCTCTCTCCCCCCAGTTTGACTACAAGGATGCTGTGGGAGAAAATCTTCAAAATCATGCTAAAAATCCAACTAAATGACATCAGTTGCAGTCCCTTCATCCACAAAGCTAGTCATCTCCTCAAAGAAAATGATGTGTTAGCACATTTTATCCATAAACAGTATAACTTCTTTTTCATTCTGAACTTCATGTTTAAGTTCTGAGATTATTTCACCACCTTTTTAACACCATCCCTCCAACACTATCACTATAAATACTTTCCAGTATATCGCTAACGTGGCTGGTTTTCATTTTTGAGGCAGGTTCAGCTACCCAAGACTTTCAGATCTCAGAAGGCGTCTTGAAAAATCATCCTGATCTTACTTGGTTCACGACTGCATGCAAACACCTTTAAAAAGAAGGTAAGCAGAGGTCACAGTCCTTTATTAATTCATTTTAGGTGAGCAAGATCTAACAAGATACAGGTAAGAAAGCTAATTTTGCTTTTCACCTTCCTTCCTTGTACTTGTCCCCTGTGAGTACTTACACTTGTTTCACTAGAATCTATAGTCTATATTCCTCTTTTTACGCTGTGCTAGGAGGAATATAAATGGACTAGCACCTTTTTTTTCAGCTTATGCACATTCTCATTTTCTTTTCAGGACTTTTTAAATGGATATTCACGTGGCTTTGACCAAAATGCAGCCTTGCAAATAACTGTAAGGCTGAACTACCTGCAGGTAATTTTTAGTACCCTCAGAGGAATGCAGTTAACTTCAACGCATCTCCAGTCTGAGTTGGTGCTTTTTGAAGTAGGTCTTCATGGGGTGAACAGGAAGACTATGAGGGTTTTATTATAGTTGGCTTCCTTTACTGCATTAGCGTTTATATTTTCCCAGTAGAAATCCCCAAATTGAAAATATAGAGGTGTCAGCTAGCACCACTTTAGTTAAGGTTGTGTCAACATTTCCTATAAACGTTGTTTTTCTAGGGTTTATAACTAGACCGTAAAAATGTGCTCGGCTCTGAAACTTGGCACAGAACAGTTCAGCCTGGGAGAGAATTTTCACAATTAAAAAATTAAAAAAGTCAGTTCAGCTGTTTTTAACTAATATCCATGTAATTAAATAGAAATTATTTGATTTAGAGGTGTGTAGTTCTTCAGCATAATTCAAAGAAAGTTTTTATTTAAAAAAAAAAATTAATCGTTGGATTATTCTATTAATGTTGTCTTGTTGTACTTGGTAATTTTGGAAAAGTCAGAATTACTGAGCTATTGCACACTAGGAAATGGTGACAACATCTGCACATACTGGTTTGTAAAAAATTCTTTGCTACACATAAGGAAATATTTTTAATAGGCGGAGCTAATACAGCATAATATGAAGTTTGCCCAATATTTCCTATTATAAAACCACATCTTCAGACATTGCCAAACTTTGACATTTGTGGATGAAATTTTATATTCCAGGTGTATGCCTAGGGCTGAATTTTTGGAAAAATTTTAGTCAAAACTCTTTACCAGATTTTGAGAACTGGAATCAAGAAAATGTCTTGTTTTTTCAGAAAAATCTAATTTCCTGGGGCTTTGTAGCAGTGGCTCAAAATGCTGGAGCGGAGGCAAAGTGATGTCTTCAGTTGTGAGATGCCTCTTGTTTTCTTGTAGGAGACTGTCTTATTTAAGCCAAGTCAGAAACTTGTGAAATAAAACCACACTTTTCCCATGCTCAGTAGAGACATTTTTATTTGAGCAACAAACATTTCCATACGTCCCATCTTTCAGAAGCATATGCAGGTTTCTCAGGGCTTCTGTAGCCAGCAGAGAAGATGTTGATCATCCCCAAAGACTGAGGGCACACGCTCTGTCCCCTCACACCTCCTTCCTGGGACCAAGCTAATGTGATCATCTTCACCATGTGCTGAACATACTACAGCCGAAAAAAGGTGGATTGCTCCAGTAATGGTTGCTCCAGGTAGAAGTAGGTTATGGGTGCTTGCTCTCAAAGTAATGTCCTTGCTGGCATCTGGGCAGGGTAAACAAGGAATTATTCAGAGAAACTGGAAAAGATGCAAAAACTTGACTGAGATCAAGAAAACACACAAATAGATCGTGGGAGAAAGAAGTAGCAGAAACTGGTTGTGAATGGGAATTCACTGGCCAAAAACAAAGGGAGGGAGATGATCGTGAGAGTGTCAGGACTGTTCCATCAAGAAGACTAAGGCTGGGAGCCAGGATCTGGTACTGTACTGAATGGTGTATTACTTTTGAGAAACCAAAACTTCATTAAAGCATACTATTAGTGTCATTTTTTTACATATACAATTGATGTAACTGAAGTAAAGATATTCAGCCAACACTGGAGAAGAATTCCCCCAAGCTGTGAGGAGGTGAAGATAGTCTTCTGAGTGCAAGCAGAGGATGAGTGCTCACAGGGCAGCCTCCTATAAAGCTTAAGTCTGTGCTATAGATTGTCCTAGTATCTTCGTTCCAGGTGAAACACCAGAATTTGGTGTCCTAAATGTCTTTCTTTTTTTCTGAGCAAATAGCAGAACAATAGCAGAGTGAAAGATCTAACAGAAACCTTCTTTGGTGTTGAGCTGTGTGAGTTGGAAATACTGTATATCCCAATTAAATACAGCCAGGCTGTTTGAACTGCTCTGTTTCAGTAAGCAAGCGATGTATCACAGCAACACCTGAGGGTACTGCTTTGATCACAGCCTGTCAGCATTTCCACTGTGAACTTTGTTTATTAGAGGTTGGCTGCAAAAGATCCCTATATCCTGAAATTTCAGTGCAAAGCCTGTGACAGTCACCAGTCAGGGGAATCAGGATGATAGCAGCTCACCCAGCAGTATTCCTCTATGGTATTTTTGTTTTAAAATCTGAGGGTTTTTTCTTTTCTGAAAACTAAAGTTTCCATTTCATCCCAAAAGTGCATTAATCCTTACTGCATACTGACGAAGAAAATCAAACATCTGAATTATTAAGGGAAGTGCTTGAATGGGTGAAAAAACTCCTCATCAAATTTTCATTCATTCATTTTGTACAGTTTTCAGGACACAAACGAAGCATTCCTCATCCTGTCTTCCTACTGGACTCTAAGGTGGTTAAACCACATCGAACCGGCATAAAAGACCGGGTGGGGGAGAGAAGAGAAAGGAAGTGTCACATCCTCTGCTGTGAATAGCTAACACGCTAGCAGCCGTGCTGTGATGAATGCTTAAATCCTTCCCCTGCCTGCTTTGGAGCAGGGCCCTGGGATCAGGTCCTTCTGCTGAGTACCTTAATCAGTGGGTCTCACTGCCTAGGTCTCTCTCAGCCTTCCCTGCTGAAACTGCTCTGCTTTGTATGAACTAATTAAATATTCAGAGGATTGGAGTGAAAAGGGATCTGCGGCTTGGGGTGGGGGTGCTCATCCAAGAGGCCTGCTTCTAGTCCCCGTTCCCATGAATATTTAATCACTTTATACAAAGTGGAAGAGTTTCAAAAGGAATCCCTGAAATTCGTGGCTCAGCAGCTTGGGTATTTAACAGAGGAGAGCCTTGGGTTCGAGCCCCTTTTCGGTATTATGCAGGAGAAGGGATTTACAAGTAAAACCCTGAGAAGTGCTCTGACCACTATGCTCTTCTGGATATAGCTTCAGAGTCCGTGTGTGAGACGTGGCATTCATCTGGCTTAGGAACCCAGCTGAGTGGAAGGAGGGATGTCGTGCCCACCCCAAATCAGCCATACAGCACATCTCCTGCAGGCCTGTGCAGGCGCTGCCATGCTTTCTTTGACAGTGCCCCAGCACTGTGATACAGCATAAGGAAAGCAAGGCACCCACCCAGGCTGTGCATTGCAAAATGGTCAGAGGGGAGCTAAAATTTCAGAACTGCAGTCCTGCTACAGCTCGGTCTGTCTGAGACTTCTGCTTTGGGGCTGTCATTTAGAGATGCAGTTTTGGACCTACCTGACAAGAGTTTCGCTATTTCCCTCGACAGCAGTGATGTTGTTTGCTTGCTTCTAGTAATGCCCTGCTTGAGGAGAACCCAGGGTCAGAGTGGATCCCCTTGGATCGCATGGGAACACTGCACTGGGCAGCTTGGATTGCAGCATGCTCTGTACTGTATTTCTCCTTAAGAGACTTTAGAGAGCATGGGATCTTTTGTCACTGTATTATTCATGGAAAAATAAAGAAATACAGCCATAGGTGTTTGGCCTCCTGTTCTGGGATTGCAGCAACCTTCCTGATGTATTTTTATAACTGCACAGGAAAAGGTAACCATGTTAAAGGCTGAGTCAATTCTACCTATACCTTAATCTGTATGGCATATAGATACATACACGCTATATATGTACCTGTATCAATGAAAATACAGTGTTTACACAGTCTAGAAATGATCATGCCTTGACATAATAAAGCTCTCCTCCCTGGCTCCCTGCCAAACATTGCTTATCCTATCACCTCAGCAATTAAAGAAATTCATTATGGATGGAACTGTAGCCGGGATTCAGAGAAATACTTACAGACGTGCTTAACTTTTCATCAGTGAAATCCTGCCCCTACTCAATAACACACTCGATTTCAACACGTTTCTGAATCAGGACCCACGTCCCGATGCCGGTGGTTTGCTGAAGCAGTCAGGGCACACCAGTGCTACCTGGGGATTACTGGTTTTGCACTGGAGCTTGATAAAAGAGGACTGTGGGTTTCTGTTATAGGAGGTAGAGGCAGCCAGGATGGTGTTGGGGGCCCAGACGGGCTCCCCCATCCCACAGCACCCTGCCTTGCCATGGCACGAACACCTCAGGCCATGCTGGGCTGTGCCCACAGCCAGTTTTGGGACACGGCCCCTGTGCCCCAAAACCTGGCCCCTGGAGATCGTCGTTGCCAGCCCTCAGCCCTCCTCTGCCGGCTGCGAGTGTTCATGTGGGAAAGCCACCGTGGTATCGGGTGAAACCGGACCCGTCGCGCCGAGCGGAGGTGACCAGATGTCGTGACCAGATGTCGCGGTCGCGCCAGGCAGCGCAGGCCTCAGAGGGGGACTCGCTGGGACACCACCACGACGCCCCGAGCCACCGGTCCCCCCTGCGCAGATGGCCCACTTGGAAATCCCGCCCCGCCGCCGCCGCATGGGAGATGCCGGTCGCGAAATCTGCTGCAATCAGCAGAAGACAAAACCTCTCGCAAGCCATGCGACCGGCGATAAAAGGGAGAGGGAGCGGGAGCGGCCCCGCGGAGGCCCCTCAGGAACAATGGCAATCCTTCAGGGAGCCCGCGGCCAAGCGCCTGACAAAGGCGCTCGCTGCCCCCAGACCCCAGCTGCTGCCTCGCCACAAAACAAGGGAGCGCAAATTTGGTTACTTTCATCTAAATCCTCTTAGGCGGCGTGAATGTGAGGAGTGGGCGAGCACCCTCGCGCTTTGCTCGCCCTCCCTCCGCCATCGGGAGGGCTGGGTGACCATTTGTTGAAGGTTTGTTCGACCATTTCACGCTGCAGCTTGGCACAAACGAGGCCCTTTCTGCACGCTGCAGCAGGCACGGAGCAGGGAGACAGGCAGCAGAGGGGCACGGGGAGAAATCTTGCTGGCTATGTGCTGTTTTGCCGGGAAGACGCTGAACTTTTCGTGTGCTGAGGAGCCAGATGAGCAGCACAAGTCATTAGTCACCCAGGTATTTACAGTGTTTTTCCTATTTCCTTTCTCCCATGGCCTCTGTGGTCAGCAGTATAAAATTCCTAGGCACTCCCACCTAAACACAAGTTTCCTGTTTATGCTCTCAGTGGCTTTTATGTTTAGCTGTTAAAACCCGTTGTCTAAAGTACCATAAAACAATATGAACAGAGTCTGCAGGTGAGCAAGTAAAAAGTAAAAAAGAAAAAAGAAAAAAAAAAAGAAAAGCCACCATGACCAAGCTGCACAGACGCTCGCCCTGACAGGGAAGCTGGGGCCACAGAGAACAAAGGAACAAAAGCTGCACAGGCTGGGGCCAGCGCGCTGCCCCAGAGCTGCGGGGCTTCAGCGTCCCTGGCAAGGTGGAAGTGCCCGATAAGAAAAACTAAGAGTATCGATGGCTAGTAAAAGTTAATCAATATTTGTGTTACCAACTAGTGGAGTTATTGCACAGGTCTTTAAGCATTACATATGTAAGTTCCTCTTAATTTTCCCAAATCTAGGCTTAAAGCTGCCAGCAAGAACAACGCCGAGATTCTCTGGACCTGGAGCAAGGGAGAAGCCCCAGCGAACCATCAAACTTGTCCTAGGAGCCAATGGATATTCCTCTTCTGCTGCAGCTTTTTGTACAGCTTGGTCAGTCTGCAAGAACATTTTTGTGTTGTGCTGATGTCAGAACAACCAGTTTAAGACTGTTTGTTGTGATCACATGTGGTCGATGCCACTGAATATGCAAAATTTGGTAGCAGTCGCACTACGTGTTTGGGCAGCTCTTCTCAGAGCCTGTAGGTAAATGGTATCAGAATATATATATAGATTACATTATATGTATAAAACCAGGTGGTATTACACATTGATAGACTTTTACTTTCCCCCGAATATGCCAACTGTTCAATATAACATTCTCATTGGCTTTTATTACCATAGAACTAAAAATAATCATAAAAAAAATAAAAATAAACCCTAATCTACCAAAAATATCATAATTAAGACTTACATGATTTCTGTGACAAACTTTTATTCATGACAGTGTGATGTAAGGGCAAAGTGTCAATATTGTCTTTGAATTTTTGGTTGATTTGGCTTGCCAGACACTTACAGCTATTTAAACATAGCTCTGTGTATTTAATTATATCATACATGATGTCATTTTTTACTACAGACGCACTTGACATTTAATTTATTTCAGCCAGTAATTACTAAACAATAATTAAGCTTTTACAACTATAACCGCTTTTCACCATCCTTGTATCCTGTAGAGCCAGTTACAGCAGAAGCAGCAAAGTTTATGTTTCAGATATCAAGATTTATTTGCTTTCAGGTTACACATCAGTAATTTTACAGAGTTTCTATATACAAAGGAAGGAATGGGACCACAACAACACGTTAAAGAATCTGCGTAATCCCTCACAGAGATTAGCGGGAGTAAAGAATAGGTTGACTGTGTTAAAAATAATGACATACATAGGGAGGCTGTTTTATGATATATATGTGTGTGTGTGTGTGTGTATGAAATGTGTATATTACATATAATATAATATATATATCAAATATAAACTTATGTATATCTATGCAGAGACTAATGGGGTTCTGAGATGTCCAAAAGGGCTTCATATGCAATAAATTTAGCATCTTTTAAACATCTCTGTAATGGTAACTCTCTCATATGAGTGGTATCTCATGTCATAATTTTATTTTCTTTTTGCTAAACACAATTGTAGACAACAGATGATCTTTTTCCCCAAACATTATTAGGTTTTCTATGCATGGTGCATAGTAGAGCAGTGGCTGTTGTTCTTTGTCCATGCTGAACATTTGATTTTTCCCTATGCTAAACCTAAAATTGAGCACTTCAGCAGCTGCCCCATGGAAGGTGGTGTGCTATCTGAGGCATGGCATGGACTGAATACCCGTCTGTGGCTGGAGTGCACCAGGTGGGCTCCTGGAACATGTTTTATAAGAATGTGTTTCATCTGAAAGGCATTGGGTTCATCTCTTCCAGAGCTGCTCCACAATTCAGAACAAAGCACGGTCAGTGGGAACTGAGAGATTTGCTCAGAAAGTTGGTTCCTGGTCCAAACTAAGTAATGCTGATGCACCGAAGTATTCAAGGTCAGACTTTAGTGTCACGGTGTTTTTGGACCCTCCTTTTAAGAACACCGACTTCACAACAGTTTCCAAACCTCAACTTTTGATAACTTCTTCGTAGCCCTAGGCAAATTAGTTCCTTCCCTGACTTCCCCACAGCAGTCCTCTGGTCCCCAGCTGGCATCGGACTCTCCAAGAGAAAAAAGTCTATTTGAAAGCACCTCTTTGGCCTGGCCATCAATGGAAAACAAACACAGACTCTGCAGACCAAGCTAATTTGTAGATGTGATGAATCATTACAAAAAGCAAGAGAGGAAAAGAAAAAGAGACGGGAAATCTTTTTTAAAAAGTCAACAAAAAGGAAATGCTTGAACACAGTCTTGATTCAGCAAATCCCTTGGGTTTCATGCTCAACATCACAGCAACACCGTCGGCACCTCGGCTCTGTGTAGGCAGAAAGTAGCTGGGAAGTGACTCACGGGCACAGGAATACCGAGGGGAAGCCACTGAGCAGCGGGTGTGGGAAATTGTGCAGGGAAAAGAAAGTCTCTCAGCTCGCAAAAGGCTACAAAGCTCCATGCCTGCTGAAGGGACAGTTCTGGATATTTTCAAGCTAATAAGAAGCAGCTCTGCGTGCGGTGCTGTGCACATCTGAGCAGCAGCACCATTCTAACAGCAGCCGAGAAACTAGGCAGGGAGAAGGCTGCTTTAAGGAGAGCAATCCGAAAGCTATACTGAATTCTACCAGCAATAAAACTTTTTCCTGTGCTGAGCCAAAAGCAGACCTGACAGATAGGGATCCTTGCCTTGCCTTACTGCTAGTTCTCCAGAGAAAGCAAACAGGAGTTTCCAGCAGAGTGCGTTTTGTTTCCTCTACAGTTTACGGGGCTGCTTTCTGGTGAGTGAGGACCCTTCTGGTGGCTCTCCCCCACTGGTGCCAGTGACAATATGTGAGCACGTCCTTCACTCCTCAGTCCCTTAGAAAGCATGACCTGTCACAGAACTCCTAGTGCCAGTAAAAATACAAGCCAGCAATAACCAATCTGTTGTTTCCTTGTCAGGTCACTAACCTGCTGCATGCCGGGAAGCCAGAAGGCCCCCTGCAACTGCAGGTGGTCTCCAGGTGGGCAACGCCAAGGTGTGAGTTGGGGCAGAGGAAGGCAGACCCTGGATTACACTGTACCGCAGGGTCCCACCTGGGTTACAGTGTCCCTGCTGTGGCCATGCTCCCCACCCAGGCCATTTTCTAGGAGCATTTCCTACCTCTCAGCATGCTGCGAGGGGCTGTGCTGCCCCATGCCTCTCCTCTGTGCTCTGGGATGGCACCTCCATGTCCATCCCAGCCCCAGAGGTGCAGCAGCACCAGCTTGAAGGGTCCAGCTGTGCCCTCCCTGGAAAGCAGGCAGTTTAGAGGGAGAGCAGCATCTTTTCCCCAACTCGTATTCCCTGCTGAGGGAATCCCAGGTGAGGGGTTTGTGTGGGCAGGCAGGAAGGAGGAGAGGGGCAGCTCTGGAGGAGCAGCCCAGGCAGCGCTGCAGCAGACAGCCCCTGCTCCCACCGAGGGGAAGCCGCGTTCCCCCGTGCACAGGCACCTCTATAAAGAGGGCATTCATTCCTCCACTTCCTCCCCAGGCAGCGTGATCATCCCCAGCAGCTCACGAGACTTCCTCCCTCTTCTCTTGCTCACCACAGAGTTGCTTCTCACAGCACCACGGCTGGCAGTGTAAAAGAAGGACATTGTTTTCGGTGCCACTGACACCGGGAAATGGGACACCGAGAGGGGTCTGGAGACAGATTGGATCTTCCCCAGAGGTGCTTGGCCTGGACCCATTTTTTAACTCTAAAAAGTGAAATGAATAAATACACGTCCCCTCCTTCATATAGACACACTACCATTTCATCCCTGAATTTCACAGATTAAGAGGAAAACACAGAATTTCCACTATTCCCTATGATTATGGCTATTATTTTCACATTTTGATTCAACTGATATTGCGGGTGGTCCAGCTCATACATGATGCTTGTCTTGCTCTACCCCTGAGCTACAGCTGGGAGAACCTTCTGCGATGAGACATGAAGCCAGGTGGACACCGATACGGAGCCAAGTTTGACTCAAGTTCGTAGAGTCACAAACCTTTCAGCAGACATGAAACAATTTCTGCTTCCAGGTGGGAGTCAGACAAAACTCTGTGGCTTTGTCTATTTTTCTGAAAATCCCCAAACAAAGCATAGCTCAGCAGTCTGAGAGAAGCTTGGCTCCATCCTGGCGAATTTAATAGGGAACAAACCCATGCAACCCAAAACTTCACAAAATAGCTTCAAGAGCCCCTGAAGCTAGGACTGCTGAGATTAATTTAGCGTCCCAGATCACTTCCCTAGTCTAAGCGCACAGTGGTGTCTGCCGGCCAGCTCCCATGAAGTCAATAGGAGTTTTGTAACACGTTCCATTGCTACTTTCCATTATCCATGGGTGGCTTCTCGGCTGGCAGATAAGCTGCATCCCAGGCCTGAGCCAGCTGAGCTGGCTCCATGCAGCTGAGCGGAGCTGGGGCTCGCAGCTCAGCCCTGACCCGCACGGCTCCGGGCAACCACGGTGCAGACACTGGAGCTGGCTTCTCCGCTCTGCTGAAAGCCCAGGGAAGCTTTCAGAGGATTGGGAAGGGAGAAGGGAGGGTGACAGCAAGCAGTTTGATGTGAGATGAGCATGGGACAATTCACTCTTCACTCAATTCACGATCGGCTGCATTTATTTTTAAACTGGAAGAAAAGGATGAAATGCAAAAAAAAATAAATCTGTTGGCCAAGCTCAAGCTGGTGCTGAACTGCTCTAATATATACAGTCCTGCCTTGATAAAGGATGCCACATACACTGTATATACATTTACACATACACAGCCACATGTTGCATGGCAAATTATCTGTGGGATGGTGTCTTGGAGCTCTGTCAAATCAAGGAGGAATGCAACTGCACAGATCCTGTGGATATTCAAGAAGAGATTTTATTGGTAACTAATCCAAAGGGAAGAGCATTAACAAATATTTGGAGTAAATGCAGTGAAGGACAAAAAACAGTAAGCATGGAAAAAAGAGGAGCTCAACATGTCAAAGACACATGAAATACATCCCCTTAATCATGCATTTTTATTTCCAAGCGATGAAGCTCATGGAGGCACCTCCCAGCCTCCAGTCCCATTGCTTTCCATGAGTTTGCATGACAAGAGAGCTGTCTCTACCAGTATTACACAGACCTACTTTTCATGAGTGGCACGAGAAGCCTTACTCCAGTCCCCCAACAGCAGCAGTATAATGCTTTTTTCCCTCTAGACTTTTATATCATACAAGATTTTCCAAAGATGCATAACCGCTCTAAAAATATCACCCCACAGCTAGCCAACTTCCAAGTGAGACAGACACCAAAAACTGCCTGGGCTAAGATATCCTGGCTTTTGCTGCATTTTACTGAGCATGCAGGAGCCCTGAATTGTTCCCTGCTGAATTCAGAGCCAAAGTGACAGATCTGCACAGAGGTCCATTTTAGGGTCAGATCTGGCACTTTCTGACTCTCAGTGAGGTACAGCTGCTGACACTGGTGCCTTCTCAAACCAAATTGTGTGGTAAAAGAGAAAGGCAGCAGTGAAAGCAGCTCTCCCCTTCCAGCACTGTGCAGGTTTCACACCCTGGGGATGTTGCGGGGGTGGGAACTGCCCTGCACCCGTGGGCAGGGGTGAGCCTCACAGGGGTTTCTCTTGTCATTGCTCCAGGTTTCATTCCACAAAGCTGCAAGAAAGCTCAGTAGAAATTCTGAAACTGCCTGTGAGGGACCAGCTCATGATCCCAACCACCAACACTCAGGAGAAGACAGAAAAGATGGCTTGGGGCTCTGTAGCAATTTCCCCAGCAGGTCCTGGGAGCGTGTTCTGCAAAGTGCTATTGAGCTATCATTGCCTTCTGCTTTCTCTGTGGGATGAGGGGGACACTAAATCCTTACAATAAGGAGTCAAAAGTGTCCCCAGATTGCAGCAGAAGATGATCATCCTAACAAAACTACTCCAAACTGAATGAGCCCACAGGAGAAAGCTGTAACCCTTCAGTAACCTCATGTGAGCAACCGATGTCAGATTTTTTGAACAGAAGGACTTAAATCAGCTCAAGCTGAAAGCTTAATTCAGGGTCAAGCAACAGCCAGAATCCCTGTTCTGTCCCTGTTCTCTCCTCCCAGACAAGTCTCTCCTTAATATATGGCTCCCAAGGTATCAAGAGCATGAGGGAGCACACGTAACCATCGGCTCTAGGTGTGTGGGACGAGAGGAAAAAGAGCCTCATCCACAGACACTGCCGGAGAGCTGGCAGTGAGTCCTGTCAGGCAGAGTGAAAATTTCAGACATCAGCAGTTTGGTCTAAACCCACTGTTTTGCATGTGGGTTTTACAAACCCAAGCTTGTACAACAGATGTCACAAACAGTCCCCAGACATGTCTGAGAGACAATTCGCAGGCAGCTCCTGCCTTCCTACACATTTTATGGATTAAATCCATAATCCGAGAGTTTGATCTGAGTCGTGTAAATGTTTGAACTAAATGCTTGATTTGGACCTGGCTCCCCATCCTGTCTTATTTCTGCTTGGGTTTGTTGGGAATACAAACCTTCAGACTGTGGATGTGTCATCTATTTTGTTTCTGCTGACTTTGGCATGTGAACGTATCCTGCTTGTAAAGATGACAAGGCCGGCCCCCGCTGTGGCCAGCTGGATGTATCTCATAAGGGACTACCTCCTGTTGAAGTAAATTGTTTTTTTTTCTCCAACAGAAGCCAGGAGACTTCTACGATAAATGGCCCAAAATATTGTAATGCCTGAAATCTCAAAGAAAATAAGTTGTCAGAGCAGTACACGTTGGGACTGGGGAGTGAGCGGTGGCCTGCTGAATTAGGCCTCCCTAATTATGGAGGACCCATAATTTTGGACTGTGGGTTCATACAAACTGTTAGGGATAAATTTGACCAAACCCACAAAAAGTAAATAAGGTGAAATAAACCGTCTGTATGCATGGATGTGTTGCAAAGTGCTGGACCTACACAGATGCCTCGCAGAATGAAGAGCATGCTGAGAACCAGACTCTTGTGTTGATCACGGTAAATGGTTCCTGCATCCCAGCAGTCCTGCTCGGACCCTGTGTGCCCGGGAATAGCAATGGCCATAGTACATTTATTAGTATAATTTCTAAACGTATAGCTACTGTTTTATCTTAACAGAAACCATGACAGTGCATTCCTCACTTGCATGTTGGACATTTCTCCATAAGGGCAGTGTCTCTACATCTCGGGGCAAACAGCCCTGCTTTGAGTGAGGTTTTGGGGAGGGAGTGGTGTGATCATTTTACATGAGGAGGAGGCCAGGCTGCTTCAAGTGGAATTGGAGGCAGCTGAAGCTCTGACTCAGCTAGGTACTGCTGGTTCTTGAAGGACTCGTATTCACAGAGGAAGACTGCATGGTCTTGTCACAGGGGTGCCCACCTGGGTGGCCTATTCTTTCCTAAAGCCCACAGGGGCACATCAACCAGCTGTGTATCCCTGACCATGTCACAGCTCCAGGCCTGTCCTATATTAGTTTATGTGGCTCTGAAAGCCAAGAAAGATGTTCTGCTTTGGTGGGACTTCCAGGAGTCTGGAAAGACAGCAAATATAGCTACTGTAACACAGAAGGGCACCATAGCTCACTGTGCCTCAACTTCCCCAAGTCAAAACCAGTAAAAAACAGTACAGCCACCCACCAAATCAACAGTATGTTCAACATGTTCACATTTTCTCCTCTTTTTTTTTTTTTTTTTTTTTTTTGTGCTAGATACAAAATGCAAATGGCCCCAAGAGTAATGGCCCAGATAAGAGGCAGATGTTTAAGCCCGTGTGCACATCCCTCTCATCCTCACTCTGTTTCATGGTGGCTGTGTTACCCGTTAGAAGAGCTCAAGGAAGGTCTGAGAGAGTGCAAAGGATCCAGATGAAATTGTACTTAACGCATATTTGAGTAATTATTTCTGCAGTGACATGATTCACTTCTCATTCTTTGTAAATTCCTCCATGATGTACTCCTAGGAGTCCACTATCTGTTCCAAAAGCTTTTGCATCCTCTCTTTAATGAGGATCAGATGCATCCTTGTAATTTGGACCAGCTCATTCAAGTTTGGTCTGCTGCAACCCAACTCTTAGCAATATGTTCTGCATTCATTTGGGAAGAAAACGACACAGTAATCGAAAGCACAAAGAGGACTTGGCCCATTGGGCCAGTGCTGTGTTGATGTTATTCAACCTAGGAGCAGTTGAACAAAATCCTTAAAAGTTTTTGTTTTATGTAAAGGGTGAAGGTACCTGCCCGAGTCACCTGTGTTTCAGCATGTGTCCGTGCCCTGAATTAGTCCCATCATTTTCAAACTAAGCTGGATCCCAGCTTCTCTTTCTCTGCTCTTTTCCTCTCCCTGGCGTGGAGGGGTCAGCCCCACGGACTCCGGCCCTGGAAGCCCTGGTTTGTCTGGAAACAAACAAGCCCTTCTTGTCTGCCATTTTGCCTCTAAATTTCCCTTCTGCATTGACGACCCGCTGTGAGTACAGACATATGTTTTTAAAGAGCCACAGTTTTGTTTTGCTGATCGCAATGTAATTAGAAAGCTATTTGGCACATACAGGAACTTCTGTACTAATTTGGCACTGTCCCATCCTGCTACTGGCAGCATTGGTTCTGCTCCCTGCTGGCGAGTCTCCTAGATGTCTTACAGCTCCTGGAAACATCAGCCATGCCTATTCAGGGAATAAGTCTGGCAGGATGCTGACACCTTGTGCAGTACATCCAGCAGCAATGTGCCTGTGTGATGTTGGCTCATTATCAGACTCCACCACTGTATCTTCTGACGGGCTATAGCAGCATAGAGGCAGGTGCATGGCTTGCATTATGAAAGCCAGCGTGACATTTCCCATTGACTCAGCTTCAATTACAGTGCTTTATCTGAGTTATGCTTCAAAACGGGGTCCTATTTCAATTCCTCGTCATGTTTTTGCTAAGTAAATTCCAGGAGAAAGGCAGGGTTTTCCCCTTGGTCCTCACTTGGTTTAGTGGGACAGGACACATCCAGCTCCTGTGTTATGATGTTTCAGATTTCAAAGGTCTCAAACCTTTATTGATGACCCGTGGGGACACGGGTCCCCCTAACCTAACACAGTCTCTGGCAGCCCTCTATCACTTAAACTAGCAATGAAAAACCAGGCATTGCTGTTTCATGTGTGGCAATTCTGGAAGAGAAGAGCACATACCCTTCACAAAATAACGTTCATATCACGATAACTTGGACAATTACTATTTTCTTTCTGCTATTTGGATATTCTAGCTATCCCACTAATTCAGTGTCATTGTTCTCCATGTGAGTGCACATTCAAAACATGAAATAATACAGCATGCGGAAACCTTTGCCTGCTTTTCTGCAGGACTGAATCCTCCTTTTTGGGGTTTTTGAGCTCAACAGTCCCTTGATATCCATCTTCCTTGGTTGTCTGGGTTATTTGAGCTTCTTCCAGAGACTCCTCACTGCTTTCTTCAGAGAATTTTGGAGCAGGGACATGTAGAGCTATTTTCTCTTTCCTTCGCTACTTTTCTCAGTCTCACCTTGCTGGGATCACCTATTTGTACCCACTGAAACACTCTCCTTGCAGCTCCCATCAGCTGCAGGAACTTTTCTCAGTATTACTGACACTAACCACTCACATATCGAGATCTATCAAAACCAAACACACGCAGATTTCATTAGATATGTTCTTTTTGCCTTTTTTTTTTTTTTTTTTTTTTTTTTTTTTTTTTTTTGAGACTTAAGGAGCCAGATTTTCAAGCTTCTTTCAACGGGTATGAAAAAAAAAAAAAAAAATTCCTTCTTTTAATGAAAACTTTGATTTTCACACAGTATTACTGCCACTGGGAAATACCACAGCAACCGATACTGGGATAAGATTCCTAATAAATGAGGAGGGTCAGAGGGTTGAGTTTAACTCCTGGTGCCCCCCAGCTCAACCTAAGTGCAAACCCCTGGGCCAGGCCAGGCCTGTGCTGCTTCCAAGGGAAAACATTTTTGCTCTCAATGTCATTTGCAGCAACCAGTAACTTTCATCACCCAATTCTACAGGTTTGCTCCACCCTAGTTATTCATGATTCCCTTTATCTGCTTTAAATGTGCTGCCTTTTAAATGCAGGCGTCCCCTTTTCCTTGTTTGCCGGGACAGGCGGAACAGGAGTGTCTGACTTGCTAAGATGTTGATCCCCTGTGCTCATGGAAATGTGGGAGGAATTAGGTCCTTCCTGCAGATTTGACTGCCTTCTCCAGAAACATAAGCTTTCATTTAAAAAGCTAATGAAGTGTTTAGCCCTTCTGGTTGCAAAGATAACCATGCTGCAGTTTGCGTTGTGTGGAGGTTATCTTGTTGCGTCGAAGCCAGAGAGACTGCAACAAAACCACTGAGTTATGAGCTTCCCCTGTTCATCTTAAAAGCTGTAAAACGATGCATCGGGGATGCTGGTGCACCACAGACCTGGAGACAGAGGAAAACTTTGCTGAGGAGAGGCTGCCTGAGAGGTGGACACAGCCTGGATGGGGGCTCCCGTGCAGTTGTGCTCTCTCCTGCCTCATCCCTTCCTCGCACGGCTCCTTTACGAGGCCTGGCTGACACCACTTCACACGTGGGTTTATGAATCCAGACCATAAATATGGCAGTAATTAATAAATAGGAGAGGCAAGATAGGCCATGACCCTGGTTGGAAAACGACAGAGGGGGAAACTTTGGCAGAAGCAGTTGGAAATATCCTGAAAAGGGGAAACGGGGCCAATGCTAATGAAGAGTCTGAGTGCTCAGACACCCCTTATGCCAACCCAAATCTTTCCAGGCTCCCAGCTCCTGGTGCACTGCCAGGGAGACTGGCGGGCTCCTAGATGCAAGTGACCAATTTCATCATCCTCACTTGGGAAAGGTGAATAATTCAAATAGCCTTTTGTCACGCTCACGTTTCACAAGCAGTTCCCGAAGCCACGTGCAGCACCACGGCTGAGAGGTGCACGTGTGGCTACACACGCAGCCACCCCTGCACACCAGGGTAGGCGCACTCTGGTTCTCTTCTTAGCCTGTCTCTCCTCTTCAGCATCTCAGGCACATTTTCTGCTGCTGCTGCTTAGTATCTTCACCGAGCTGCTCACAATAATGCTCAGCTCTTTTCCCCAGAGATTACAGTTAATTCAGAAACCATCAGTGTGTCAGAGTAGTTTAAATTATTTCTTTCAAATGCATTACCTTTTATTTCAAGTTCATCTGCCATCATGTTAGGACAACCACCGGTGGTATTAGAGTCGCCTGGTGTTTCAGACAATCCTTTGCAGCTTTTCCTTTTCTGATCAGGCTTTTATCAGCAGCATACTTTGACATTTCATTGTTCATCTAATTCTTAGCACTATCAGTAAATGCAGCGCTTAAACAAATGCACTGAAACTATGATCACAGTCCTGAGACATAGGAAATAATTCTAAAAATCTCTTTAAAAAAATAAAGCAAATTTGCATAGTGCTTATCTGAAAGTCTTTACTTGCCTCCTCTTAGTTGTAAACAGATCCTCAGAGCAACCAGGAAATTGCTGCACTGTATGTAAAATATGGTCACCCGCACATGGATTGATACAAAATAGTCCTTATAGACTTCCTTCGGGCACTTCACTCCTAATACTTTTCAACCTCAGGCTTCAGACATTTATTCCCACTGCCAGCTTGTCTCTTCAGCAGTTGTTAATCCAGGACAAGACTTTACCTCACCTTCTTGTTACCAGACTTCTCACGTAGTCTCATGGGCAGAATCCTATTGAAAGCTTTTCAACACTCTAAATAAATTATATCCATCATCTTGCCTTAATGCACTTTTTTTTTTTTTTTTTTTTTTTTTTTTTTAATTCAGAGAATTCTAGTTTAGGAGAAGCATAATTTACTTCTGTATACGCTGATATTTTTCTATCAAATTATAAGGATTCTTGTGCTTACGATTTTCTCTGTTTTCTATGCGCTGAAGTATTTGATTCAAAAATTATCCTTAGCTCCTTTTTTAAATGTGGGCTTCCATCAGTACCTCTGCTTCTACTTTGTGTGAAGCAAAATTTTTCCAGCTTTTTAATCCCTGCCTTCAGATATTACTGGAGCCTGGTCAGCTTTTGGAACTGACTACTGCGGGGAAAGATGTGTAAATTGAACTGAGGGCTTTCGATATATATATATTTTTTAATACAAGATCATTTACAGATGACTATTATACTTCAAACGTTCTCCACAGTTTTAACAAACCTTGTTATAATAATTCGCCGGGTGTTATGCACAAGCTACCGTGGCACAGTCGTTTTTGTAAATGGCTTTATTGGGAACATTACTGCAAACTGAGGAAAACAAAAGCTCTGTGGGAACTTTAACTATACCAGGTAGAGTACTGTACTTAGCTCTGAGGACTATTATTAACCCAGTTACAGAAGCAGTTACTTGAATAATGAATGAGCTATTACTGCGTGCTGTAGGCTGTGAGATTTGAAAAGAGAAGTTGAAAGTGTTCACTCAGAGCAGTGGAGGAAAAATAAGGAAAAGAGAAGGCTGGTGTTTTCTTTTCTCAAATATTTAAATAGTCTTTTAGGTTAGTTTTGGAAGGGTATTGATCACTGTCTGAGGACAGTGATCTTCTTCCCAAAGACCATGATGAAAACTGCTCCATGTGGGAAACTGCACCACTGAGAGGCTAGGATATAGGTGGTCAGCAATCAAACATAAAACTCCTAAATTCTTCTTCCCTGCAGAAATGGACCCTCTCTCCTCTCCTTCACTTTTATCCCACACAAAACATTTTTTTATCCAGCCCCTAGGAATGCCGCAGTCAGGCTGTGCCAAGGCAACCACTGGGCAGTCCAGAATTAGAGCTGGGTCTGAGCCCCACTGGCTAGAAAGGTGCCCAACAGCACCAAAGTGTCAGAAATTCAAGAACTGCAATGCCTCAGCTGGCTCTGGGCAGAACAAATGATGTAGAGGACCCAGGGCAATCCTGACCACAAGCCTCAGGTTCTCTCTTCAGTCCATGTCTGGTCACTTCTGGTTGCACTTTCCTCCCAGTGACTCTCTTTCAGGAGCTGTCCAAAGGCTGTATATTTAATATTTAGTCCCATAAACCCTCCATGTGCCATTTATGAAAAAGGAGCAGTGTCATTTGCACCATTTCCCACCATACATAAACAAGTTCTGGCTGGAAGGTGATGGGCATTGGAGTGTCCTCCCACCAGGAGATGTTTGTTCGTGTGTTTCTGTTTTGTGCAGAGTGGCAAGGCTAACCTGGGGACTGAGGGCACCCTGCCCTGGCCACCAGCAGAGGGGCCACCCAAGAAGAGGAGGATCTGCACCAGCTCAGCTCAGCTTGATCTACAGGAGCAACGTGAACGGGATCTCCTGTCTTGTGGCCTGTAACCCTCTCCAGAGCTCCTCTGCTGCTGAGATGGTTCTGCTTCATGCAAAGGTTTTAAACCATCATGGAGGAAGCGTGGGGATGACTCTAGCCCAGTCAGACACCCACCTGAGGCCTCAGTCCCATGGATCTTTCAACACAACAAGCTGAGAGCTCCCTTGAGTAATTTATGGCCATCTCTTTGGTCACTTCTGTGAGGTCTGGTCTTTTCAGAAGGAGAAAGGAACTGGATCTAGAGTTCACAAGTTCCAGACAAAGGCCAAGGTGAGGAAGAAGAAGATGAGGATGAAATAACCACTTATCCTTCTGGCTCCTTCCTTCCCTCATTCCTTCTTCCTACCATCTAGCCAAAAAAAAAAAAAAAAAGAAAAAAAAAAAAAAAAAAAAAAAAAGAACCAAGGTGAAATAATTTGAGTGCCTCGAGCTGAACTCACAGGTCATGTTGGGACATTCAGGACCACATTTCCATGTAGATTTACTCTTCCTACAAAGATTTCACCCATTCCTCGCCCACCCCAGCTTTATCTTCTTATGGGTTATGGTGCATTTAAAGCCCACCAATGAGTCGGTTGTTAACACTGCTCAGCCTTGGATTTTTTGGGAACCCTTCTCTGTAGGGCTGTCCTTTAACTGTCGTGAGATATTCCAAGCTCCCTGCAACCTCATCTGCACCCCGCCTGCCTTTTGCCTTTACCATCTCTCCATTGACATCGCTCATGCACATTGCAACCCTCCCTTTTACTAGCACAGCATCACAATTTAACTCAACGGTTAAACTTTTGCCCAGGTGAAAAATAACCATTCACTCCCATTTGTTATTTTTGATTGGGCTGAATTCACACACTGCAGTTTTGCACTCATAAAACTGTCAGTGAGGAGGAAAGTTTTCCTAACTTAAAGTGGCATTATAATTTCTCCCTTCCCTGTCCACATGGTAATAAGGTATCGTGTTCACTTCCCAATGGATTCACTGAACACCTTGAAGGCAGCCTGTTGCCAAGAGGCTGAAAAAAGAATCCTATTTTTGTGTCTTTTTTCTCTGTGTTTTTATTTCTAAGACTACTTCTCCTGCAAATACCTCCTACAATAATTTTATATTTACTGTAGTTTTTAATCTAACATTGTTTATGTTTCTTCTTGTGGATTTATGAAAGAAGGACTTCCATTTTCCAAAGAATGTCTGATTGGCCCCCAAAACCTGCTGTCTTTCTGTTTAGCTGTGTGGCAAAGGGAGCTGCAGGGACCCAGCCCTGCTCTGTGTGTTTATACCTCGCCAAATACGGTGCCTGCTCCTCTCACAGTAGGAAGCACCCTGCCACGTCCCAGGGCCAGCTTTAGCTTCATATTTATGCTCTCGTAGCTTCCCCTGAGGAGGCCGACAGAAACATTCAGCAAACAGGATGTGTTAGAGAGCAGTCTAGATCAGATCAAATGTGATGTAGAAAGCAGAGGAGCTGCACTGCACGTCACTGGGAAGACCTCATTGCTTTGAAACTTCTGGCTTCGAAACACATTTTTATTAGGTTCACTTGCCAGGTTTTTTTCTCCCATCTAAACTCATCTTGCCTCCTAGAAAAGAAGAGTTTATACCATGACACAAATGTCATTTAAAGTAAGACTAGATTAATTTTTATATTGCAGTCATTCCAAGAAACAGCATAGCTAATATTATGCCTGAGGGTAAAACATATTTGGACTGCTTTCATATTTTAATGAAAAGTATATTCCACTGAGCATTAACACTAAACAACACTACCTAGAGATATGTTAATAATAGTTTTGTAGCTTACTGGAAGATTAAGATTTGACAATTCCCACAGAAGCACAGCATTCTATGTAAATTCCTCTTAAGCCCTGACAACAGAACTACAGAACTGATAATTTTTTTATTTTAAAAATGTCAGCAGGGTATGACCACTGAGATGAAACATCTCATTTTCAAGAACATCTTCAGGGATGAGGGCAAATTGCAGGCACTCACAGCGATGCACTTGGCATTAAAGAATACAGTGTATGAGCAAATATGACAAGTAGAGGACCGTGGTTTTTTTTGTTGTTGTGTTTTTATATATATATATAAACAGAACCATAAATTTGCTTAAAAGCTGGGCAAATTGTGATAGGATGTAATATTCTGTACTATGATGTTCTAGTCCAGTGGTTCAGAATAACCAAAGAATCTTATTTGGTTTTTACTTCAGATAATTTATACTCTGTCATCTTCACAGTTCTCAGACTGTGTTGGTTATCAAACACGATCTGGTATTGCAATAGACAAAGAAATAATAACCTAATAAACAGCAAAACAGTTTTATGCAACTGGATTTCTTTCACTCCTCCCTCCTAGGGAAGCTGTCCTGGAATTTCCGGCTGCTACTTTATATAAGACATTGGTGTGGATTTTATGTCTTTTCTCTTATATAAAGTACTTTTTTTCCCTTTTTATCATAAATTTTTACTCAAGACATTTTTTTTCAAATTAAAAAAACCTCAGACTTTCCACTGTGCAGCTCCCAGGTAAGGACCTTGTCACATTTTAAAGGTTTTTGGGCCAGCCCCTCACCTGGTGCAGGTCAGCATGGCCCCAATGACATCAATGTCAGGTTGTACCCATTGGGGCTTCAGCTTTCCATACTTCAGTGACGTCTCTGTACTGTACAGGGGGTTACAGGTTAAAAATGCTTCTAGCTTTATGGAGTACATGATTGCATGAAAAATGCCTGATGCTGAAACACAAGTGTGCTGCCTGCAGAATGATGTTACCCTGTTTGGCCACCGCAGTGACACAGAAAGACAATTGCAGGGCTGCAATAAAGGTATCTTGGGTTAAAAATCCTGTTTCACAGATCTTTAGTGCCTCACGCCCACACCACAGCCAGGTGAACCTCGTGTACTCTGCCCGCTTCTCTCACACCCAAACACAGAGCACAAACAGCTGAGGAAATGCTTCTCCATGGCTTCTGCCTTCATTTCAAGGCAAAGGGCTGGCTGCGACGGGGCATACGCACCTGGGAGTGTGGCAGCATCCCCGTGAGGGCTCACTCCTTCAGCAATTGCCCGGGGAATCTGTACAATGAGTGGAGAGAGGGCCTGTACATGAAGAGAGAGGAACAGAGCTGTCTTAGTACTTCCAAAGACAATCTGAGATTGTACAGAGATTGATGCAAAAAAAAAGTTCTTCAGCAGCATGAACCAGGGCAAATAGAAGTGAGGCACTATGGATCCAGACTTGATGGTTTTCCACAAGGGCGATGAGCTCAGTCATGACAGACGATGGGAACAAGAGCTGGAAATCATGGTGGAAACAAAACTCGAGGAGTTCAATGCACTTGGTTCAGAGAAACTGGATGATCTCATCCCTGAGTTCTGAAAAATACTGGCACGAAAAAAAAATGGCAAGACGGGTGCCTGAGAAAGAAAACAAAGTGCTCGGATCAAGTCTAGACTCATTAGTCTGTCTCAGCAGTATTCAGGGTTTAAAACAGATTCTGAAGAAAATCGTAATTAAAGGGAAAATGTGATAAAACACAACAGGAGTGATTTTAAGGCAGCATCTGCCACATTGTCTTTGATAAGACGGTAAATCTATCTAAGAAGGAAAAGGTTCCAGTTATGCTCTCTGGAGTTCAGTGGGTTATTTTGCTATGGGTCATATGGAAATCCTTTCTTCAAACTGGACAAGATGGGGTCAATTGCAAAAACGAAAGGTGAGTAAGAAACTGGCTTAGAGATAGGAGCGTGTAAGGAAAAGGAGGCAATGAGTAATCCTGCAAGAAGTATGTGGCTGGAGGGAGGTTACTAGGCGAGACTCCAAAGCCTTAATATTTTGATAATGACCTTGTCAAAACCTTTGGAACCATGCTGATAAATTAGCTAGTGACCTAATGTTAGGGAACATCATGAATGCAGAGGAATAGCAGAGTGCCGTACAAGAAGACATAAATGACTCTCGGGGCTGGACTAAAGGAAAGGGATGAAATCCTGCAGTACCAAAAATGAGATCACGCGCTCGGGAACAAATTCCCCAGTCTTCATACAGACCCAGTGCTGGTTTCAAGCTGAGGGATTTGCACAGTCATGCCAGCCTAACACAAGTATTATCTAATTCTAATTGATACGAGCAGGAAGAAGTCTCCAAACCATGCTTAAATTATGGAACATGAATCAGATAGACATAAAAAACCACTTTTCCACCCCTAGCATGCATGTTTCACTGGCAAAGCGAGAGGAGGAAACATGTGGTGCTCTGCTCCAGGGTGAAAGGGCAGCCATCAGCAGCACCTTCATCAGCATCCTGCAGATCACAGCCTCGAACCCAGGACCAGCACGGCCACTGCAGCTCCAGTCTGTCACCACTCACAGGCTGGGCACAGGAGACTTGGGGATGTTGGGACTGCAAGGACAGCCTTACCCCAAGTTTCTTGACAGTCCTGCTCAGGATCAGGGGCTTTGGAACAGGTTCAGTAACAACAGGTGGTCAAAACCCGAGCTCTCACAAGCCACCCAGTAAGAAATAGCAGTAGCTATTTTTCTCCCCTAAAGTGGACATGGCAACCTTCATTGTTTGGCTTTTTTTTTCTTTTTATCTTTTTTTTTTTTTTTTTTTTTCAGGTTTCATGTGCCACAGAGGGCATGGCACAGATGACATTTTGCAGAGCAGTTTCTCTCTAGGCCCTGTAAAGCCTCAAGGAGAAGCACCAGCCAAAACTGAAGTGGAAGCAGACTCTGAATTTGTTCCATTGACATATTGCTTTGCCACCACAGAGGCAAGCAATTGAATCCAGATCTAAGCATATGTGTTTGCAAAACAACAAATGCATTTCCCAGAGCTAGAAATACTTTGCATAAGCTGAAAGGGGGCGGTTTGGGTTAGCTTGGCTATAGATCCACCAGAGAGCCAGAATTTGGGTCTTCACACACAGTAGGGTAGAGGAAAAGGAGCTTCCTTTTAGCTTGCTGAGTAGCTACTGAATTGTATTTTAAATACCATTTATAGAATATCTGCGGTAAGTAAAACTGATTCTATAAAATAGAATATCAAGTTCTAGCAAGGTGTGGAAAGAGTCAGCTATGTACATGAATAAACCACCAAGGCATTTGTAACAAGTCACAGAATAACCCACCCAAAATTCTTGGGTCAGGAAAATAAATTTAGAGGGTATATTTCAGCTTTGAAGGAAAGAGCGTTGTAGCTTTATCCAATTTCCACATGTTAAGACCTCAAAATTAGAGTAAAAAATGGCTGTGCGTTACTGCTGCAATGCTAAGCCTTGTCTATAAAAAATGAGCAGAAAGAGTTTGTCTGAAGAACGGGAATTCTGATGACATGGTATCAGCAAGGAGCTTAGTAAGGACCCCGCCACATCTATAATACATGGGCTGAAATCATGGCTTAAATTTATTGTTCAATTACAGCTTCAGGCTCTTGGAGTTCACTGCTGCCAAGAAATATATATGACATTAAATTAGGGAATATTTTGTTAAATATTTTAATACATTTAAGTACTTGTAACATTTTATTTAAGCATATTATTCAGAGAACAGAAAACATTGCTCTTTCCTAATTAAAGGTGTGAGTCAGCAAAACTAATGAAATGCTTACTCCGATGTTGGAGGAAACTGAAGAGGGAGAGAAATCCTATTAGAAAGTACCCTATTATCCTGGCAATGCCTGCCTGAGTGACATCTCAATGTATTTTTGCTGAGTTAAGCCCCTACAAGGCCCATCCACTTATGGCACAAGATTTCATTTCACCATTAATTTATTTGATTTATCCAGAGATTAATAAGCGTGTGAGATGTTAGTTAAAATTTCAGAGCGCATTGGGAGGCTCTGTCAACTAGAGGCAGGCTATATTAGCAGGAGCTCAGATGCTGTTTGAAGGGTGGAGGGCCACAAAATTCAGGCGGGACTGATACCAGTGGGGTGGGATGGGCCACGCTTTGGTCAATGGAGCCTGTAGTGAAACTCATAAAAAAAATAATATAAATAAGTAAATAAAATAATATAATGACAGATTTTGAGGGATTTATATTTTATTTTATTTTATTTTATTTTATTTTATTAACTTATGATTGCAGAAGCAAGACATGCAGCTCTGGAGAAGTATAAGGATGGCTAAACTCTCAGCTTGATCTCTTACTCATCATGTTGGTCGCACACTGGAAGACCTCGACAAGTGCATGGTTGGCCAACTACATCTAGACTAAGCAGGTGTGCTCCTCAGTGCACTCATGATTTGTCGCCCCAAGCATCGAGATGCTCATTACCTTTTTCTTCATTTGGAAACCAGAGGAAACCAAGAGGGCTGGTGTGCCTCCAGGTCTCACTCCTGTAGGGTTTTAGGATACCAAGAGGCTGTTGTAGCTGGATGCGAGGGGTAGGAAGTGCTCTTGGTTCTGCAGTTTAGATGGAGGTCCATGGAGCAGCCAAGCCGATGCAGAGGATTGGAAAAAGTTTCACAATTCCACTAGATCTTTTAATTTCTGGATGAATCAATCATTACACCAGCTTGGATGGGATTTCTGAATGCTAATGATCTGCAAGCATCTAACTTCCTTCGTGGCGTTCAAGGAGGAGGTATGGTGTTACAGAGGATTTCTGTGGTCTAAGCTCTGTTAACAGGAAGCCAGCATTTACACTGGGAACGCCTCTCAGATGCAAATTTTTAATGGGACTTCCAAATGGCAACATTATTGTCATTCGTAATGAAGTAGATACAATTACTGCTAAATGACCAGCCAATACAGATTAATGGCATCTCATTCAAACATTCAGGAAAGTTGCATTGGTTCCAGAACATATCCTGCAGGGAGCAATCCCTCACAGCTGGGAGGCCGGATTCCCGTCTTTCTCAAGCCCATACAACTGCAGGAACAACTCTGCTAACTTCTGATAGATCTGAGAGAAAAACATTTTCAACAACCTGTCCCAAACTGAGGCTCCTACCCCGTGTAGTTGAGGGGTAAATCCACAATGTAGTATTGCCATCGGAGTGCTATGCACAGTTACACCTACTTCATAGCCTCCATGATATTCTCAATAACCTGTCACCCTAAGCTAGATAATGGGGTATGCTTTAAAGCTGAAGAAGATGGGTAGAACCTCTTCAGACAGAGACAAGAAAAAAATAAAACAGTTTTCTCCTTCTTGGAGGGTTCTCCAAACACTACAACAGAGAGTGACACAACCACCTGATTCTCAAGCCTTGCTTTTATTTTTTATTTTATTTTATTTTATTTTATTTTATTTTATTTTATTTTATTTTATTTTATTTTATTTTATTTTATTTTATTTATTTATTTTTTGTATGTCACCATAGCACATCACTGAGCCTCACAGACTTTTGCATCTAACAGTGCTTCATCTGCCTTGGAAGAACTCAACTCAGATCCTCTGTGATCAAGGACAATTTGAACCAGAGGTATGTCCTTATGCCTGCAGTTACAGGCATCTCTTAATGCATTAAGTGTCTGGTTTGTGTTCAAGATAATCAGCTTTTGTGGAACAGCGTGTATCCTTCCCTTGGGTTTCAGTAACACTCTCTTGACTGTGAGGGCCACATACAGAGATGATGATGTTGTTCCCTGCAGCCGTCCTTCTAGGAGACTTTCCAGAGTCCAGCAGTGTTGCTACTTTATGGATCTCCTTCTGAAAATAGCTATATTCTGAAGTTTGCTTTATCTTCAAATATTTTATGAAATCCTTAAAGAAGCTGCTTCTGAAAGCAAAGCTGGTAGCAGAGTCTGGTAGGATTTGAAAAGCACAATTCACTGAGAGTCAGGAGAGTCACTTGAAGCAAACCTCTCTGAAGTGGGTACAGTCATCGCTCTGGATGAACATATGTTTGCCTTGTCCCTGTAGGAGTGGAGCACATTCCCCACCAACGCAAAGTCTCATCTTTCTAAAGAGGGATTTTCTGAACATCAGCAGCTTGTCCAAATGCTAATCCCGAAATTATTGAAGTGATTCTCTAAAGACTGTTATTTTTCCAATGCACGCTAGAGTGTTGTCCTGAACACTGTTTGTCTTTTCAGTTATTCACAAAATGCACGTGGGATTTTCCTATTTAGGGCATGATTCTGCACTTTTGCACTTAGTAAAAATGTTATTATTGAAATAATATTTTGTTTTGTTTTGTTTTACAGTGTAAGATTGCAGTGTAATAACTGAAAGTTTAGAAAATATCTAAAGCTGTAAAAATGTTGGACTAGAAACAGGAAGGAAGAACTTCTGATTTGCTTAGCACTGACCATGAGCACTGCAGTGAAAGAAGGTAGACATGGAGCATGCTCTCTTTAGTGAATTCTTCCTCACTGTAACTGAAAATATTCCACATAGCATGTATTCCCAAAGCCTTTTGGGCTGAGGCATAGATCTCCTCCTAGCACCAGAGCTGGATTTCTTTGCATTGACAGGATCAGTGTTAGTGCTATAAGCCATCATAATTCTGTTAGCGTACGGCCATATTTCAGATCTGAAGAAGGTCACCTTTATCTCACAGTTAAAACACTCAGTAGAGTGTTTTCAGGGGACCAGCAATGCAGGATTTACCTGGAAGTCAGATGAGCCGATGGTAAATGCCATGGACTGGGCAGACGGATCCAAACATCCAGGTCTTCACTGTATGGGTGTGAGCACTACATCCCTGGTGCCATAGCTTCCACCGTGTTCCACATCTTCCCTTTGCACCGTATTTTGCTTTCATAACCTCTAATTTCCATCTTCCAATATCACCATTGCATGGACATGGGTTGGTTTTACACAGTCCTTGTAATTTCCCTGTTGTCCATCAGGGAATACCAACACCTACACATTTCTCCATAATGGATTTTCTTAAGAGTTTCGTTAAAGACCAATCTATCTGTATGGCCAGACATCAGACTTGAGCTTCTCATCATCAGCAGTAGCAGAATGTATTAGAACATGGCAGGAAATATCTCCACATCTTACCTGCATTGCTTTTCTCACAGTGTAACGGGAATGGTGTGGATTCGAGACACTGTTACTCTCCATGATTTGCAAGCAGAATCCTATCCTTTCTGGAGTTCTGGTCTCACATGCTAACTATTGCCTCCCTTAATCCTGAAAACTTTTCCATATATTTTGTATGAGAAAATGTTTTGCAGACAGGTGAATTTACTTACTGCTTGAAGAACACATCTGCTAATGGGGTTGTTCTCCCGTAGGAACCACCAGGAGGATGCTGCTCTACACCCCCACCTTTAAAATACTCATAGTCTGTTCTAAAGGTGAATGTGCAGGAAGCAAAGTGATCCATGATGATTCATAATTTTCTGGGAATAAGCAACCCAAGACAGAGTAATCAGCATGGGCAAATAGCTCAAGCACAGCAGTTTTGCTAGTAGCCACCTGAAGGTTAAATACTTTCAATCAGTCTTGAACCTCATCCAAGCAACCCTGCCACCACCATGAAGCCACCATGACAAATGAGACCTGTGTGAGTCCTGAGCTTTACATGCTTTGTTCCTGGTGAAGAGTCAAGGATATTCCGTATTGATCTCATCATTATCCCAACATGATGGTGGGAAAATTGGAAAATAATCGATACAATGAATTTCTCAGAATGGATGATCTGAGTGAAGAGCTTTCATAGTCCTTCTTAAGTGATAGGGTCAAACAACACTGCAAATTTTCCTTTGTGTTTCCTGTTTATTCATTGACTTCTTTGCTCTTTTGCAGGTATTGGAAAACGGAAACATTTCCTGAGAACAAGAAGGCTCCTAAAGGGAAGTAACTGCATTGCTCCTGCTGCTGGAACCTCGGAGCCTTCCACAAACATTTCTGCAGGCTCAAGGGGTAGCCAGGCAATAGGCATTTTCAAATAACTGCTATCTACCTTAAATCATCCAGCCTCCTGAGCAGCTCCGTGTGCTCCCAGCCTCAAGTTTTTGGCCCGGAGTGTGGGTTTCTTGGGCCTCCTGGAGCGACTCCAAATCCTCGCAGAGATGACGGTGCCAAGGCCTTAAGTGCTGCAGCCCTGCTTCTATCCCTGCACAGAGCAGGGGAAGAAAAGTGATCTGGATGCTGCCAGGCAGACCACAGCGGCTTGCTGAGCCCGTTGTTGTTTCATTTCCCTGAAAATAGGGGTTCACTTTTTTCCCCAACTGTGTTTTGTACTTGCCTGTAACGCTGAGTTGTTCCCAGACACGAAAGGAGACGCGGGGTGCTCCGAAGCTGTGGGGCAGGTGGCTCATCAGGAAAAAGGAAGACCTCACACTTGCTTTCCCGAGCTGGCAGCAGTCCTGCAGCAGGTGGATCATCTCCCACCCGATGCACACAGCGCCTCAGGTTTGGACATCCCTGGGATCCCGCCTCGTTGGTGACCAAAATGACAGCAGTAAAGCATTTCTTTCTGCTATACTTTCCTTTCTTCATCACTTTCCACCTCCCATTGCAACGTGTCTGTGGCACAAGCTTTGCCAGGCTGGATGCAACCGAAGAGAGCGAAAGCATTAAGGGCAGGTTAAAAATCACCACCATCACTCAAAAACCTCAGAGATGGAACATTATCAATCTTTAAAGGTTATTATGCAGAAGTAAACTGCTGAGTGCATAAATATTGTATAGACCTTAAACTATTGAACAGCTATTGGAGCTGGGATTTAATCTCTTTCAGCCTGACTTGACAAAATAACAAAAAAGGGATCATAGTATGAAAACAGACTGCAAACCAGTACGATGAAAGCCTGGAGTTGATCCAGGGAGCCCATTCTCCTCCCACACTGGTAATTGTTATCAGTGTAATTCACTGACTTTAATGAAGTTACTTTTTATTCACGCCCAAAGTAAGTGGGGAAAGGATGGTGTGCGAAGCTTTTTGCTGATCTCTGAAAGGCAGCACCACTTGCAGCGGTCGGACCTGTTCACCTGGGGTGCTACGGGCATCTTCCGCATGGGAAATGCTCCTCGTGCCCTTCCTCTGCACATACAGGCTCGGAGAGATCTTTCACTTCATCAGAACGAATTTGATATTTGCAGTCCCAACAATTCCTGTGTATTTTCCCCCAGAATACATAGGAAAATTCCCTGTGTTTTCCTGGAGGAGTGATTTCTATTGACCATAGCACCTTTTCCATTATAGTAGTGGCTTTATTTGATGTGTGAATTCTCAGAAATGTTGGGGCAGACCCCAGTGTGGCTTTCCACCTCATGTGGTAGAGCTTCTCCCAGCTGTTCAGAAATCCCCGCACCATTTCTCAGCAGTACAGACCTAGGACGAAGCCACTCATCTACAAACTGGGCTTTGCAAACTCTTCCCTTTTCTCCCACTTTCCATGTACCCGGTGATGGGGCTCTGCTGGCAGCCTCCAGACAGCTAAAATTTGCTGCCTGCTGCTAAAGATACTAAAGTGCTTCCACCTTCTCAGTGTAGAAGGAAGCTGAAGAACAGAAAACAGCCTGCTCTTAAGCACAGGCTGACAAATATATCTTTTTTTCCCCCTTCCTCTTTTTATTTTTATTTATTTATTTATTTATTTTTCAGTCCATGTGCAGTGTAAGCAGAAAGGTCTGCTTTTTTGGAGTCATTCTGTCAATGAGCTGACAAGCTCTGACCCTCTGACAGGAAGGCAAACTCCTCTAATCTAGGAGAAAATGGTCTTGCTCAGGTTAAAATGAGGCTTGTTTCTAGTTCCTATCTTCACTGCAGAGACAAACTGGGTTTTCTAATAAAAAACACTGGGGCAGACTTTGCAGTAAAGTTTTAAAATCCTCTTCTTTAGGAGAAAAGTCCCATTCCATTACTCTTAGGAGTTATCAGCCTTGGTAACGCTGAGGAGATGTGCCCAAGGAGCACTGCTTGGAGAAACATTGGGCTGGATTAGACCACGCCTGTATGACGGTAACATAGCTTAGAGCCCATTTCTTGAAATTAGACTCCAATTTACTTCTTGGGGTCTCCTGATAAAAAAGGACAAAGAACTGCTGTGATTTACATGCTGTTGCAGCTTGAAGCGTCTTTCAGCCTCCTGATATGTAAGATATGCACACATTTAAATCTACATAAACTGAAGTAAATGAAGGTGGGTTGAAGGAAACACAGACAGGATACAACTTCCACCAGCTTGTACATGAGGGCTGAATTTGCCCCATGGGTCTCAGCCCTGGCAAAAGGGAGAAGCCTCAGAGGGTGCAGCATCTCCTCCCCTCCCCTTGCCAGGACAGGACCCCTCCCTGCCCTCTCTGGCAGACCTAGCCCCGTTGCCACTTCTGGGTTTCTCTGCTTTCCCTGAGGAATGGGAAAAGGTTTTTATATTCACTACCTCACTTCTCCATCTTTCCTTACAAGCACAAAATAATATTTCTTTTATTACCACTGAAGAAAAATTTGAATATTTCATTTGCTCATTACCAACTTTTGGTGTTTCCTTCATTCCTGTGTATCTCCGACCTTGAGTAAAGAGAGCAACTGCTTCAACTTGACTTTCTGACTACTTAATATCCCTCTCCCATTCTCATGCAACAGAGCATTGAAAATATTAAGAAATATTTTCTGCACTGGAGCGCCTGTTTCCAGAAGCAGCTGGTGCAGAAACATTCTGTTAAACTTAGGCTATGTTTTATTTTTAAAGATACTTCTACCCAATGTAAATTTTGACTCTGGAAATTTCCTTCCAATGTTTAATCAGCCCTTGAGAAATGCACTCACAGCAGCTGTTCTTTTGAAGCTGGCACAGCAGATCGAGCTCTGCGTTAGATAAAGTTTGTTTCTCATATCTCCCTTCAAAATAGTCAACATTTAAAGGCTGAGTTAGATATCTTCCAGTGTCAGCAGTGCTAACAACAGCCCACTCAGCCTGTGCCTTCAGCTGTATACTTTCAGCCTTTCAGGACTTTATGGTGCTTGAGGGGTTCAGTACTGAATCATGTACTAATTATAAAATTGGCATGGCCTTACTATCTTGTGCAGGTTTTGCTTTTTGTCTGATTTTCCTTCCTTCAGTTTCTTCTTTCATTCATAGACACCTGCTTGCTAATGTCTACGGATTTGAGGGGGATGCTTCCTCTATGTCCACCTCGCATGTGTTCAGGAACAGTTCCACATAACACTGAAGTTTTTTGGAAAAAAAAAAAAAAAAAAAGGAAAGAAAAAAAATCAGCCCTGAGTTGTGAGAAATCCTACACTGCTAAACTAAAGTTTGTCTGACTATCCTGCTGAATCAGGCTCCACGTCAATGATGCTGGAGGCAGCTCTGTCTTCTTCAGATCAGGTCCCCGCCTGTGTAGGGCATTGCTGGGAGAGGTACTGCGTGCCCACAACCTCAGCCCCAGGGAGCTGAAGGTGCCAGTCACATCACAGGATCTTTTTTGTAATAGGTCCTCTGAATCACTCATTTTTTATATGAAAATATGAATATAATCTAAAAGACAGCCATATGCTGCCTCCTTGTACTATGGCCTTTCATTGTAAAAGAAGTCTGGTTTTATACAACATGGCATAAGGTTGGTTTACCTTTCCTGCAATCTTAAATGCCCATAGAAGTGGCATTCAGTAATATTGATTTTATACTGTTATTTATATTGCCCTTTCCATATCATAACAGCTCAGTGTATCTTCATAAGCAAGGGCCAACACTTTTGGTCCTGAACAAGGCAAAATGTGTAAAAATGGTTTTACTTTTAGAGGTACAGAGATCAAAATGCATCTCCTGGGAGTCACCTGACATGGACATGTCCAGCAGCATAAGGACTTGGAAAGTTTTAAGACTGTCCAGACTCCCAGCAGTGTGTCTCTTTTGAGACAGATGAATGTAAGTAGACTACAGGTGCCAGCAAATGTTAACTATTGTTTTAGGCTGAATTTCTGTTTGGCTGCTGATCTGTAAGGTGACCTGCTGATAAGTGCTGTCTTCTCACGTATGGTCTTGCAGATAACCAACGGTCCTGCCCCCTGTGTACACAAAGCAGAGCAGAGCCCCTCCAGGACACTACCTCTATAGGGGGAGATAATGGCAATGGCTGGCGAGAGCATGTCAGAGGCAGCAGAGGCCACAGGGATGATAAAAGTGGGAGACATGAGAGCCAAAGACCTTTGGTGCAAGGCAGGATCCAGGAGGACACCCTGATATTATTTTACAGGAAGTACACTTGCAAAGTATCTAAGAAGTCTTCCTTCAGCTTTTTTTTTTTTTTTTCCCCTAACAAGTCTTCAAAATAAATATTATTCACTCAGTGGTTTTGCATTAGAATGGCAAACACAGTTTAAGAAACTTAATAGGAAAATGAAATTTAGTAAAACACACTAATTCTGTTCAGGAGCTTGGCAAAAAAAAATATTGCACGTATGCATTTGAAGACTCCTAGCTTGGGCAAATCACAGCCTAGGATGTAGCACATGAGGACACTCTTAATATGCTTTGTTCTCACTCCAGCATGTGTTTTAATGGTCTGTAGTACCCAATAATCTACTTTCTGGTTCCCTTCCAGGTCTTTTCATTGCTATCTCCACTTGCTGCAGAAATCGAGTACTTCTGCACGTGGGAGGCATGGTGCAGCACGGATTTATCACAGAAAAACAGAGCACTCCTTGCTGAAGTAACAAAGCTAATGCCTCTGAAAGCTACAGGGCCTGTTGGAAGGGAGCTAAATCATCTACTGGTATGTATTTCATCTCACAGTCTTAAAAAGTGTGGTTTGATGAATCTTTTCCTGCACTGAAATGCACTATGGATCTCTTCTGCTGCTCCTCCTAGGAGATGAGCTTTGCAGGAGCTTCGGGATGGGTAATGGCATGGCTTGAACAAAAAAACCCCATGCAGGTGTGCAATGCATGATCTCTCTTCCCTCTCCTCCTCCTTCTCCTCTCTCCTCTCCACTCAGGGAAGAAGCCATGAGTGGACATTTTTGGTTGCAAACCAGTGGCTGCATCCTTCCAGCTTGCCGCTCATGCCAGCCCTTTGAGGGGCCCAATCTGCCCAGGACAGAGCTGTGGGGTCTGCTTAGAAAATCCAAGACAAATCCCTTGGAGCAGCCCAGGAGCAGGGCTCAGACCAGCAGGCACCTTTGGCCAACTCTGCTGCTCCATGGTCTCCTCCAGCTCTGTTCACAGGCACGGGCTTCTGCAGATAAGCTGGGGGCAGCAAGTTCATTTCTTACTGCACCTGAAGTGCTGCAGGTTCACAACCATGAGCACATTTTTGGCTTTTCTGGGGAAGTACGAGTCTGCGGGTTTACCATTCTTGCCTCACTGCGGCGCGGTTGGGAACAGTTGTTACGTATCAGCCCAGATGCTTCGTTTCAGAGGCAAACGGTGTGATTCCTGTATACATTTGCTTTCCCAGTTTGTCAAGCACTTAAGTGCCTTTCATCCTGAAGTATCCTAAATGATAATATGCACTTATATATCTCAAGTTCCTCTAATGAATGAGGTTCTCCATAAACACTAAGTAATTAGGCCTCGCAACAGCCTGACAAGCTGGGAACAATTCTTCGCAGTTGTGCCAGCGATAAGCAGAGGCTGTGTACAGACAGACGGGCAGACAGACAGACAGACAGGCAGCCGCAGAGCTCTCAGGCCTGGGATGCCAGCTGCACCCACACCAGCACCGTGGTCCTGGCATCCCACCCAGCAGCCACGGACGTGTTCCTCTCCCAAACTGGGTGAGCTGCACCCAGGATGCTCTCGTCTGCAGGAAGCCTGGTGCTAGTTGATGCCAGTACCTCCAGGCCTGCATCTCCTGATGGTTTGTGTGGAGCTGGTGAGGCCAGGGGCTGGAGGACAAGAGGTTTGTTGCCTTTTCCAGGCCAGTCCCCAGAGCAGCACCAGAGGGAGATGCACGCTCAGAGTAGACAGCCCCAAGCTGCAGCCAACATCTGCATACAGATGCTTTGTAATTATGTTTGTCACAACACAAAATCATCAAATCACAGAGTATCCTGAGTTGGAAAGGACCCATGAGGATCACTGAGTCCAACTCCTGGCTCCACACAGGGCCACCCAAAAACCAGACCCTGTGTCAGAGAGCGTTGCCCAAACACTTCTTGAACCCCAGCAGCTCGGTGCCGTGACCACTGCCCTGGGCAGCCTGTCCCAGTGCCCGACCACCCTCTCAGTCAAGAACCTTTCCCTAACCCCCATCCTGACCCTCCCCTGTCCCAGCTCCATGCCGTTCCCTCGGGTCCTGTCGCTGTCCCCAGAGAGCAGAGCTCAGCGCCTGCCCCTCCGCTCCCCTCGTGAGGGAGCTGCAGGCCGCCATGAGGCCTCCCCTCAGCCTGCTCTGCTCGGGGCTGAGCAAACCCAGGGCCCTCAGCCGCTCCTCATATGCCTTCCCCTCCAGACCCTTCACCATCTTGGTAGCCCTTTTTAGGACTCTCTAATACTTTTATGTCCTTCTGATATCATGGGGCCCAAAACAGCTTGAGGTGAGCTGTACCAATGCTGAGTATAACGGGACAATCGCTTCTTTCAGCTGGTTAGCCAGACTGTGCTTGCTGAACCCCAGGGTATGGTTGGGCCTTTTGGCCAGCTCCTCACTGAAAATAGCCCTCAGTTAACAAAGACCACAGAAGACACCACGTTTCGCACAGAAATGATACTCCACCTTTACTATAAGAGTGAAAACTGAAAGGTTTCTGCTTCCTCCCTGCCTGCCCACTCCCACTGCCAAGGTGCACTGGGGGCTGTGGGGTCCCAGCCCAGTCCTCTCCCCCAGCACTGGCCCTACAGGTGGATGGGGCCCTGGCACCACTGCCGGGTCCAGTGGGGTTAAGGCACTGGACTCGGTCATCACAGCCCCCCCCCCCCAGGTAATTCGTGTCCATTTCTGACGGAAAGGGAACTTGGCAAGAGGCTCCTAGGCAAGCAACCAGCCTCAGACATGTACTCTTCAAGGAAATGAAAAAGGGGAAACTTCAATACAGCCAAGAGAGCATTTCCCATCAGAAAACACTGCAGCTAAAGGGGAAAAAATAGTCCTAAGCAGGTCTGCCTGCGAACTTCTCTTTCCCTGGCTCTTTTTCTACCTTTCTCAGCACTGCTGTCATCTGTCACTGGCAGCTCTACTGTGGGAATTTCCTTTCTCTCTGGTTTTCTTGCAGCACTTTTAGCACTGTCACAATCAGGGATTGTATGTACCAAAGCTGTAGCTTTCAGCTAAAGGAAAGGACCTCTTCTGCAGGGTCCTTCTTTGTGTCTTCCATAGTCTCTTTTCCAAAGATATAACAAAACCTGTGTTCTCAAGTTAAACAACTTGGCACAGCTTGGAAGCATGCAGCTGCTACTTTTCCTCTGGTGGCATCTCACATAATTCCCAGGTACTGCACTATTTGCTGGACATTATCGTCCTATCTCCGTGCTTCTGCCACTTGCTTTTTGCTAACTCACAGGACTGAGGTCTCCTGCTGAAACGCACAGACCAGACCGTGGCATTGCCTGCCTCTCTCCTGTGATAAGTATGAAGAAATAAACTTATCCCTTGCTCGGTTTGCAGAGCCCTGAAGTTAACCCCCACCTCCCAGCCCCATACAGCAGGAGAAGGTTCTGCCCTGCTGATTCACCAGA
Source organism: Anas platyrhynchos (assembly GCF_047663525.1). Taxonomy (NCBI): domain Eukaryota; kingdom Metazoa; phylum Chordata; class Aves; order Anseriformes; family Anatidae; genus Anas; species Anas platyrhynchos. Next base: position 144,069,122 of record NC_092588.1, read on the forward strand.
AAAGCAGTGCAGGAAACCTGTCCCTGTGCACTTCCCAACTCTGTTACACCTTTGCTGGTGTTGTCATGGTGCCTTTTCGGTGGCTGGCTCCTGACTCCTTTTCTGCCCCATGGGCTCTTTGGGAGCTCCTTGCAGCAGCTTTTAATTGAGCTTGCTCTTTTGTTCCCCTGCCAGCTCCCCACTCCGTTTCCTTCCCTCTCTGCCGAGGGCTTTCCTGCCCTCCCAGCCCTGTTCTCTGTCTCCGCTCAGCTCAGCGAGCCCCAGGGGCCTGCCTCTGTCCCCGGCAGCAAGGGACACCAGCCCTGTCCCCCGCCCCCGGCACACACTCACCAGCAAAGCGGCTCTAATGCTTTCTGTTGCCTCCTTCTCCTCCCTCCCCCCTCCCTCTCTCAAGGTGGGATCTGTCTTTCCTTATAGCAGATAGTGTGAGCGGAGACAAACCAGACTCAAGGCAAAATTCCCATTAACTTCGGAGGGGGCAGGATTTCACCCCAAGTGTTTCATGTTCTGGGCACTGGACAACAACATGAAAGGACTCCGCACTTGTAAAACCTGAACTGCTGCAGCCATTCGAGCCAAGCAAACACAGATGCAGTTGCTGGTGCCCCCTCCAAGCCCCTTTCCGTGGCCACGCATGCTCCTTCCGAGACCGGTGAAGGTCGTTAATCTCCTCCTAGCTGTTTATTGTGCCCACGTTGGCAGCTCTTGCTGAGCGCCGAGTTCCTCCTGCACAGCCTGGGCCGGGCACTGACTTTTACTGCTGCCGCCCGGCAGCACCTCCAGCCTCACTGTCTCTCAAGTGTGCTCCCCTTCAGACCAGTCTCCCACACCTTGTTCGTGTTGTTGCTGCTGCTGGGGCTTTACAAGCCTCTGGCTGGTGCCCTGCTGCTCCTCTGGCTTCCTGGGACACCTCATTTCCCCAGCACCGATTGAATTAGTTAAAATTCCTGAGATCTCACTGTGTCCTCTTGTGCTCGCCAGCTCCCTTCTGCTGACCTGTCTTCAGTTTTGTCTCCACTGCTGCCCCAAGTACCCAGCTGTGCCCTCTGCCCTGCTGCAGATCACCAGGACTTTTGCCTGATGGCTGTTCTTCACCTTCATCACAGCCCTCCAGTACCTTCACATCCTCCATTTATTGTGGCGAGCTGCTGCTCTATTCCAGCATCGTCCTCCCTGTGCCTGCTGACAGCCTGTCTGTCAGCTTCCCCTGGGGTCTTGATTTTTCTACTCATCGGTCTCTTGCTGAACCGGTGTTTAGTCCCCAGGAGGGCTGCGGCAGGAGCACAGCATTTCTGAGTAGACATCCCTTCCTGCCTGTGCACTTCTTGCTCCTGGCTCTTTACTGTCATTGCTGCCTTTCGCTTGTTTGTAGGTGCCCAGGGGAAGATGTCTTGGGCTCAGACTCCCCCGATACTGAGCCGTTTGAATTTTACTTCACTGCATTGCAACCTACTGTCTGAGAATAGCGTGTCAGGCTTTGAAAGTGTAACTTGTGCTTCATGATCTCAATTCTTGCTTGAATGCCCTCCATTTAGCCCATTAAAAACAAACAAACAAACAAACAAAACAAAACAAAACAAAACAAACAACAACAACAAAAATCAGGATTAACAATTTACTATTGGCATGTATTTCCTGTCCTTAAAAAGGAACAAGTCACTTCTGGCCCTTTTTTAAGGCTGTCTTGCCCCTGTTTGATGTACATCAGCTGTGCTTTGCAGTCTGGCGGCAGAGCTGCTCACTGGCCTGACTGTGTGTCCGTCTCCTGCTGACAGCCTCTCGGGGCTACTGCTCTGCAGCCATTCCTGGTCATGGATGGCCTCGTACCAAGCAGCAGGGGCAGTTTCTTTGGCAGCATCCTCTTGCGACTGGCCACAGGTTGCCTTACTCAATAGCACCCCGAGTTCTTCAGTGTTTTGTTAGGTGCCTAGGCATTCCCGACACACTGTCATCGTGTGTTAAATACTATTTGTTTACCTCAGAGAAGTGCATTTTGGATGTTGTTGCAATGGCAGTATACCTTATATGCCACAGTAGTGCTAAAAATAATCGTGTAGCTGCTTGGTGCAGTTACGTGTGCCATCAGGACTTCTCTGGAATACTTATCGTGAGGCCACCCATCTACTCGGTGTCTAAGGCTGAAATAAAGGACCCAGTGAAAATAGAGGGTAGAAAATCTTCTCTCAGCCTTGTTCTTTCATTGGTAACGCTGGGATTCTGCCAGCAAAATGCTGGATTTTGTTCTGCTTAACTGCCAGGTGTCCTCCTAAGGCAGCAGGCTGGAGCTCTGGTTGTCCCACCGGGGCTGAGGCTGGCACTTCACCAAGGAAGCCCTCCAGGTACCTGTTCCTGGGCTTTCCAGAGTGAGGAAAGACAGCAGCTTGTCGGCACAAATGGCCAGATTTCTTCTGTTGGCTGCAGCTTGTCACTCGAACTTGTTCAGCAACCAACAGGTGTTAAACGGAGGGGATTAGCAGCGAGCTAAACCCATTTTGCCGTAATATTCTCCTCCTGACCTTCATGCTGAGGTTGCGGAGCTCAGCGACGCATTCCCAATCGCTTCCTCTGGCGTCCGGCGCTGTCTGCAACGTGCCTGCCATGCCTGGGAGCTGCTGGTGCCGGGTCACTTCGTGCTGCAGCTCCTCCGAGCCTGGCTGGCCGCCCGGGGCATTTCTGCCAAGCCTCCCGTGCCAGAAGCTGCGGCCGGCGCTGATGGGTGGCTGATGGCTCATCTGTCTCGGGAAGCCAGGACGGGCTCTGTGCACTACCAGGGAGCATCTCTTCAGCCATGAATAACCCGCAAAATTCCCTTCAGCCACGTTGGGCCAGCGCGGATGCTTTGTTTACCTGACGGCTTTCTCACAGCCACGGGCAGCCCCGTTCAATGCTGGGATTAGAGGATGAATGATGCCTGTTTTTGCGAGGCCCGCACGTCCTTTTTCACTGTCTCGCCAAAACAAATGGCCTGCAGCTTGGCAGTCACGGGTGCACCCTGCAGAGCGGGGCTGTGCCTGGCTGCATTGCATATTTCGGCCTCTCAGAGGCCGTGGTCCCCCAGGGCCTCCTCCCAGGATGACCACTCGGACCCTGCCTGGCCTCCCACCTTCTGCAGAATTTGGGGGTGCTCCAGGCTCAGGTGGCAGCAGTTCTCATTTGGGATTTCTGAACGGTCACCTGCATCCCCTTACTGGTGACAGGATGGGTTTGTGGCACGGCCCAGCTCTTGGTTACCCTTCTCCATCTCCACCTGCTCTTCAGCAGTGCCTCATTCACCTGGCTGCACCACCAACCTCATTCAATCGTTTTCCTGACTTCGCAGGAGAGGACAGCCAGCTTTCTGTGGTGTCTGACCCTGCAGAGTGCCTCCTCGCCGATGACTTTTGCTGTTGCTGTTGCTATACCTGCTGTATTAGGATATGAAGCAATATGTTTCCTCCAGCCCTTTCACCCTTACTTAATGACTAGGTATTGGGTTTTGCTCTCTGTGTTGCTTCCCACAGTAAATATCCTGGACCATGATACTGCAGTCTCAGTCTGTGTCCTTGCTATTTCCTGAGGTCTTTTAGTATTAGGCTACACAATTGTCCTGACCTGGCGTTATTAATGCTTTCAGGATTTTTTCCCAGGACAGTTTGGTGGCTCTTAATATTTTGAGGACCACACATTTATCTATGGTTTTGCACTTTCTTTCAGCAATCACTTCTACAAGCTGGAAGCACATGTATCTCACATCATCCTGTCATTAACTGGGGAGCCTTTATCGCCTCATAGAGGATGCCAGATTTCTTATCTATGTACTAGAAATCTCAGATTTCTTCTTAGGCAGTCGCATCTGCCTGGAATAGGCTGTTCATCCATCGCTGTTATCCACTGTTTCTGTGTTTTGGGAATTATTCTTTGCTGAAGTCTCACTCATTCTTTGTCATTTAGAGTGTGTACTGAGAACAAGAGCAAAAGCAAGATAAATAAATTAAAAGGCTTTACCTTTGATTTCTTCTTTGCATGACTATGGCCATGGCTCTGTACAAGCATTCAGTTTTTACTCCCACTCACCCCCTACTCAAAGTATCTTTTGCCTGGAAATTCAGCACTAATACGTCCTGACTCTCTTCCTGCCTACTTACAGTGCTTTATCTGGCGTCTGTTTGTGAGCCACACTGCACGCTAACAGCATGTATCAAGTGTTGGGGCCAAAGCAGGGAAAATACAGGGGATGATATACAAAGATGTTGCACCTGTGGCAAACAGGGAGCTGTGTTCAGGGACTGACCTTCTAGTGCCTTCTCCAAAATATTCTGCCTTGCAGGCTGTTTTCCTCCCCCAGCTTCCATGCAGGTTCGTATATCCCGAGCCTAGCTTGAGACCTCCTGCCAGCATGACCTCCTACCTTGAAATCACTCGTTTTATTAAAGCCTTCCTCCAAGTCATTCTGGGTCTATTTCACAACAGAGGAACCAAAACTTCTAGAAGTTCAACCCTTTTCTCATCTTCTTGGGAGAAAAAAAAAAAAAAAAAAAAAAAAAAAAAAAAAAAAGATTTTTTGGATAAAAGCAAGTGGTAAGAAAGAGGCAATGGATGTTTTATTCCTATATAGTGATTTAAGACCAGAGTAGAGAAAGCATTAGATGGTCTGGTGCAATAGCACATCAGCAAGAACCAGACATTCCTGATTTCTAGTTCATCCCAAGCTAAGAGCAAATATAATATCATAGTATAATTATTTTAATAATTTGTGAGGGTGTGTCGGGGGAGAGGGGGTGAGTGCAATTCTGGGACAACATGAAATTTGGATTTTGAAAATATAAAGCACTTTATAAAAGTTGTGTCCACTAGATGTTGCCTCTTGCTCCATCTGGGCAATGGAAGTGCTTTCAGGTCCTGCTCCAAGTGGACCTGGACCTGGACTTATTGCATGCCTGCTTTTAGGGCAGAACCTGGCCTGGTGTCTTGAGCTAATAGAGTTCTGTCTGTCTTCTGCAATGAGGAGAAACCACAACTTCTTAGAAGCATGTGTTGGAAAAGTAAATAAATAAAGAAGAAACTGTCAATAAGGAAAGAAGACATTGAGTTTTACTGAAGAAGAAGGCTGGATATGGAGATTCTTTAATTATGTATTTTTCTAACCAGCAAGGGAAAAAAAAAATCAATATCATAAAGAAAAAAAAAGAGTTTCAGACTGAAGGATTTGTGTCAACATCTGGACCTGGGGCTTGAAAACTAGGCAGCTGAGGTCATTCCATTTTATAAATCCAGCTTATGAATGGTACACACAGCATCTGAACAAGTGCAAAGCCTGGAGTCACATAAACAGTGTATTTCATTCCTGGGCATTGAAATAACAAAAAGGGCAGAGGCAAAGGGCTCCTCTCAACATATGTGCTTTAAATGTATGTGAAAGGCCCATGTGACGCTCAAATAATAACACTGGGAATATGGAAAATGAGACTAAGCAATATTTATACTACCCTTTCTTTTTTACTGGGGTGAAGTGTTAAATGTGGTTAATGATAGGTTGATTGGGTCAAGAATATGGGCTCCATCAACTTTGCGAACTGCTCTGAACAAATAAACCAAATAAGATGTTTTCATAGGGTCAAATTCTCATTGTAATCTGAAGCCATTTCACCCAGAAAAATATGTTTACTTGTTAAGGCAAGTAAGAACCAGAGCATGCTTGATTTACAGTGCAAAGGTCCACTGAAAAATGGACTTTCCCTTCAAATCTTTGGCATCCTTCTCTCCCATGTGCCCTCCCATCTCGGCCAGGAGGTCAGAGCTACCTGCTATTGCGCAGGGATTGATGGTGACAGCTGTGTATTTCACCTCCAACTCTATTAGCAAGACACCTGCACTAGTCTAAATACGACAACGGAGAGCTGTATCTGCAGCCATATATTGACTGCTGAACAAACCTCGTGCTTTTTGGTTGAAAGTAGCAATCTCGGTAAGTTTGAGGGTAGATCTACAAGGAAGTGCTCCTACGTCTTAGACAATGCGTGCAGGCCTGGTTACCTCATTTCAAACAGTGCCTGCTTTGTGTTCAGCTCAGCTTAATCCACTTTCATCAAAATATCAGAGAATGACACAGAATCACAGAGTGGTGAGGCTGGCAGGGAGCTCTGGGCCCAGCAGGCCCAACCCAGGGCCATCCGGAGCAGGGAGCCCAGGGCCATGTCCAGCTGACTTCTGAAGGTCTCCAAGGAGGAGACTCCACCACCTCCCTGGGCAACCAGTTCCAGTCTGTGCCCTCACTGATGATGATATTATGAAGATAATATTTCTTTGGTAGGTACTCATTACCTTCAGCTGGTTGATGATCATGACTTTTTCAAAGAACATGCCAATGATTTGTATGACTCATGTCACAAAAAGTCTGCTAAGTTTGTTTCACCGAGCACTGACACAAGGCAATCTTTAGCTGAGGCTGCATTTAAAATACAAGCTACATGCTTGCCCACTTAGACTTCAAAGCTGTTTGTCAGGTTTGGAAATAACAATAGGAAGCTCTTTTTCCTCCTCTGTATTTGTTGCATAAAACCATTTATAACCCAGTGTTGTCTTTTTGTCAGCTTGGACCATGGTTCAGGTAACAGTTCTGTGACAAATAAGCCTTGCAGAAATCATGGACCAGAAAGCAAATGAGATATCATACATAAGTGATGGATGAAAGTGTGTTACTAAATGGTTACAGCCTTCAGTCCTGGTAGAAGCACTCACAATTAGCTAACACCATTTTTAAGGTGTTAACTTAATTCACCTACAACATCTTCCCCATCACCTAATTATGGCTAAAGATAAGGTGGAATAACTAAATGACTTGGGAGATTGATAAGGAAAAAGGAAAGTTTTCGCTTGCTGAGGGCTGGTGGTAATCAAAAGCCGTTTTCATCTGATGGCTCATTTGATGGTGAACACAAACGCAAGTGTGCGAATTGCAACCAACATAGCCCATGTGGCTTTCCTTGGGTCTCTGGATAAAACCATGGGTAAGGACTTAGGCAGAGAAAGAGAAATTTCCCTGTCCATTTTCTTCAAAACATCAGACTATTTCCTCAACTCGTATGTTCAAAGAAAAAATTCCAAGAAAGCTGATGAGAGTTTTTCATACAATTTGCCACTTGAGACCTACATGCTCATTCTTTGAGTCCTGCCAGTCATTTTGAGGGTTTCAGCACTGAGAAAAACATCTTGTCTCCATAACCACACACAAATAATATCACAGCAAAGGGGATACCTCTTGCAGTATCAGACTCAGTCTAAGAATTTATCAGAGCATTTAATAAGATTTCTGAGTGATTTGTGTTTAGTCTTTGCTGCCCTGAAAGCCTTTTGTTATTTAGATTCACGGGTTCAACATTCTTGCTAGCGTTAGATCTCAGTTAGGTGGATACTTCTGCCATCACCTTGACAATAGGCACTTTAGCTAAGCTTTTTTTCTTAAAAAGGTGCCACTTATAAAAAATTTGTCCTGCTTTTCCAACGTAAAGTAGAACATGCTTGCTTAATACATGCCTTTATTACGCTCACAAAATGTATATGCCCTCCCTGGCCAGAAAAAAAATAATGCAGCCTTATCCTTCACTCAGGAGGCTGTACATCACTGTGATGCTACTGAGTTCAGCAAGTGTGCAATGTACAATTTTGGTTCTTTTTTTTTTCCATTATTAATTTGAATTACATTTTTTTATTTGCCTTTTTTTTTTTCTCCACAAATCCTTGTTATGACAGCTTGCATATTTTAATATTTAGATTTATTCCCTTCCCATATCTTAATGTTCCCCAGAGACAGCAAAATGGCTTGACTATCAGTTAACAGTAATTTTAAAATGGAGTCCAAATATTTAATTGAATTGGTTGTGTCAGTGACTTAATCACCTAATTGCTGGGATTTCTATTTCTGTGGTACAGATTGTCAGTGAGTTGGTAAGACCAGTTACAGAGCTAGGGACTGGAAATAATCTCCTTCCAAATGGCATAAATAGCTGAATAACACAGTCAGACTAGGCCCTGAATGTATATCCAAATGCAAACTTTGGCTTAAACCAGTCAGAACACCGTGTCTGTTTTTCTTTAAACTGATCGCTGTAGAATACTAGGTGTCTATTTGAGTTATACATTAGCACGATGGCATTATTAATACTATTCTTTTGCATGCATATCCTCAGAACCACATTCATGATTTTCTTTCTCCTAAACATAGCCTTCTATTACTTGGATTAAAGATATGGGAACAAACAGCTCATTTTTAAACACATGCAATCAATATCACGATCTTCAACCATCTGCAGTGCAGAAACAGAGAGAACCTGGAGGGATGAGGCTTTTTAATTCCAAAAGGAAATGTCACAAGAAGAGACTGAATTCATCTTGGGAAACTCTACATCCTGTATCTTTGCCTTAAAGATGGATTCTAGATAAAATCCCATTATCCTTTCTATTTTGATTTAGCGAAAGCCTGTTCTCTGATGGTTAATAACTGTTATCACTCAGAATCTATGCGTTATTATCGTTATATATTACATGCTGTAAATGTTTTTTTTATAATTGCCTGTTGGTGATTCTACATCAAGCTTGGCAAACTCCTTCACTGCTAACCCATCCCCTCAGTGCAGCTGGAGACCAAGCATGAGCCAGAACACACGCCTGGGAGCGGAGCAGGGAGCTGAGGAGTGCCACCGAGCAATATACAATTGCACATTCTCAGCAAGTCCAAAGGCAGCAAAGCCCAGCATGTGCAGCACAAGAAGCGAGGGGGAGAACCTGCCCATGTCACCCTGTGCCACCAGAGTCACCCCACCTTCTGCGAGGACAAATGTGAGGCAATGCTCACGCTGTGGGGAATGATGGCACAAGTGCAGGTGGCACAGGCACCGCTCCTCACCACCACAGCCGGTCCTGATGGGCTGGTTAGGACCCAAAGCTGCCAAGCAGCTCAGCCGAGCTCTGCCACAGGAGGAGCAGTGGGGCAGACTTCTGAAACTCCACCTTTTGGGTTCACCTTCCCACATGCATGCAAAATATTGTGAGACACTGTAGGTTTTGACACTCTTGACTTCATGCATTTGGTGACCTTAAGAGAGAGGCTGCAGTGAGGTGTCGGCCACGTGGCTGCTTTTCTGGCTTCTCTGTGTAGGCCCGCTCCTTCGCTGAACAATTTTAACTTGAACACAGCCAAACAGATATTGCATTGTTCTCACATTTTGTAAAATAAATTCATTGCCAGCCTGAGACCTTGTGCGCCAAGTTTCAGATGAGAGTGCATTTTATGGCTGCGTTATAAACCCCTGAAAGAAGAGGTTTATAATGGAAATGCTGACACAGCCAGAACTATAACCGAGTGAACGATATTGCCATGATATCTTATTTACCTCCAGCAAAGAGCATATCAGGAAAACTAAATAATGTATTCCTGTTGTTCCAGATCATTTCATCAGTAAAACTTATCTCTGATTTTATTTGGTAGGCTACAGCTACAACGTTCGTGCATTGACTAAGGAAGAGCACCAATAGTCTGTATCATTCTGTGCGTCGTAAGAGTTACGAATTCACACATGACAAAGTGCTCCCATATACACTTAGAATTTATTAAACACTTGTTTAATAGAAAAGGACAATTCAGGAAGAACAGAAAAGCAGAACACATTAAAAGCAAAACTGCAGCAGCAGCTTATTACAGCCATTACAGAAGGGACGTATAGGTGCCTGCTGTATGTGATTGAGTACCCAAATATTAGCTGGGACTGTTTCTTTTTCAGATTTGAATAATTTACAGCAGAAACCCCAGACGTACTCTGCTGTGGCATGACATCTGCTTAATTGAAGAGGAGAGCATTGCATTGAGCTAGCAAGTTAGAGACAGGACGACATTCACTCACAGGTAATATGCACAAAGCAGTCTGGAAAGGGTGGCCGCTGCCTGCCAGTCTCCGCCAGTATCTACACCTACAACACGGGCATTGTGGATGTAACTGGTGCAGGATTTGCTTGGCCAAGTTAGCTCTAGGTTGCTCCTGTACAAGAACCAGCACCTGTGCTTTGGCGTTTCTCTACCGTCTTCTTTCTGATGTCCATCACTGGGTTTGGAAATCAGGCTTTGGCAAGCTGCAGTACAAAATAAACCTGCTAATTCTGAGAAGTGGATTTTCAGGCACAGCTGTCACGTTCGGCCTTGTAGGGCAGACAAATAAGCCTAGCCATGCAATGTGTAATGTTTTCTTTTGTCCTTTATAAAACTGAAATGACTGAAATAATATTACAGGAGAAGATTTTGATATCCTCGTTCCAGTGTGCCTTGGCAGTCCCCACACGGTGAATAGTTTCTGCAGCTCCAGTGGAATGCCTCTTGGATGGATGTTGCCTTTACGGTGAATTCAGCCGGTCTTCTGCTGCTGCAGGAATTCAGGGGCACACTGCTACACATTATAGAGGGAAAATTACACAAATACGTCCAATGACAAGTGTATATTGTCGGCATTGTATCCAAGAAAAACTATTGCATCCATTAAAGAATGTGTCTTTTTGGCACTTGCTGAAAAAAAAAAAAAAAAAAAAAAAAAAAAAAAAAAAAACAGTCAGGACTTTGTGGTCTGGTCTCTTTTTAAATCTTTACATGATGAGACAGAGCAACAGTTTCTGAGCAGTTCTGCAGCACTTCCCTGTATCAGTCCCCTTCCCTGCTCCCCTTGCCAACAATTCTGCACAGCTTGCCGAGCGTTTGCTCGAGCTCAACATTTACTGATAAATGTTGCACTTTTCCTCTTTGGCCTCTTTTTGCTTAGGGACAGGAATCAAACAATCAAACTGGAAAAGTCAAACTTATTTTCCTTTTAGTAACTTGTTTATTTCTCCACCTACAAAGCAAATGCATTCTTTGCTCTGTAATTTAATGTCTGCCTCTTTTTCCGCCAAGGTTGATTTGGTATTTCCTTTACAAACCTCAATTGTTGGCATTAAGAACTTGGCCACTTCAGCTCGACGGGACTAAAACTTGGCAAACAAATTGTCAGCTAGCAGTTAACTTGTTTTACTAAAATTTCTTTCTTTTTATCAGTAATCCACGACCAGGCTTTATCTCTGTAGTCGCCACCACAATTCTAGGTCCCCTGAAGGTGAATCACTGGAAGTGGTTGGCTTGGAAATGCTTCTGACTGCCCTTACAAACACTTAAAGGAGAAACTGCAGGACTCCAGCTCCACACCAAAACGCAGTCACCATTCTGTCTTGCAGGCAGCCTTTCTCACACTTCTCCATGTCAAGGAGAAAAAAAGTGTCTCAGAAAAAGCTACAAGGTAGGGTCCTCAACAAAGCAGGAAGGGCAGAGAGGCAAGAAGGCACAGAGTAAGTCCCAGTGCAAAGTCTGGGCTTGGTAATCCTGCACAGAGCTGGAGCTGCAGGTGAGCATCTTGTAGGAGAAGACAGAGGTCAGAGGAGCAGTGAGGATGAGAGCAGAGGGGTGGCCATGGGAGACCAGAGTGGGAAGCCCATGCTGGATGGATGCTCACAGGGGGCAGCAGCTCAGTCCTTGGTGCTCTGGCATCAGAAGGGTCTTGGTCTTGCCCTGCTCAAGAAGGGGAGGTACTGGCCTGAACACTCCCTTATCCCAAAGCCCTGGGGCAGGTTGGTCCTTGTTAGAAAGGGGGAAATGCCATAAAGAACAGTTTCCATGCATCCTTACAGGGTGCTGCACCAACAAACTGCTTAAAAATAGTGGAGTGTGGGAAGGGGGAGGGAAGAAGCGTGGTTTAACCCCTGGGGTGGGAGCTGGAGCAGCATTTAATTGGCAACTCCTTCAAGCCCTCCAGCCAAGCCCTCCTCGCTGCTAATCAAGCCCTCCCAGAAGGATTATGCCTCTTATCTGCCTTTATCTGCTTCACGTTGTATCAGTGGCAGCAGGTGCTCCACCAGGCTGGCTTAGCACCCCCTGCTCCAACTGGGAGCTGGAGCTGGGATTTCAGCAAACATCACCCAAAAAACGCGTGTGGCCTCACCACTGGTGATGGAGCCGAGCAAGGCAGGAACAGCAGCATCCAGCCCCTTGTTTGTTTGCTCAGGAGCAACAGTGGTATCCCAAAGAAGACCAAGTAACTGTAATGTAGAAATGTCATTTAATGGGATTCGAACCAGGCTCAAGAAGTACAAACGATTTAAATATGATTCTCTTCCCTCGTATTTCTCTCTCCTGTGAAATAACAGGAAACATGGTGCAGGAGTGTTAAATGAGAAGCGGCTGGGACAGAGCTCTTCCAGGGAAATGCTGGTTCCCACCAGGATTATATTTTGCATGTATGTGAGCCTGACTTTAGGCAACTGTGGGCAGATCTCAATGCGCAAGTGAAGCAGGATACACCACTCTCGCTGCTGCAGGAGAAGTTATGAGTCAGAAAGCAGAAAAGCAGACCAACTTCAACAAGCACGCAGCCTGCCTCAAGCCCTTCAGCTCACAACACAGCCTGAAGCTGAGCGGGGAACACCAGCTCTGCTGAAAGCCTGCCTGAGAGGCTGGAAGGGGTGCAGGGGAGTTAACAGAGACCCCTCCTCAACACGGGCATGATGTACAGGCAAAGCTTAACTTCTAAAATTGGGAAGGTTCAAAATTATTGACCAATAACATATGATTTGAGATGACAAAGTTAAATTACGTCAATGTTTAAGGTTGGTGAACGTGTGTTTAGCTTTATTACACGTGACCAGTGAATCCCTAACACACCAACTAAAGGACCACAGCAATTAAACTGCCCTGCCAATTTTACTGTAAGGACTATTTGGATTAAGCCACCATCTAACAAGGACATTGAAAGCTCTAAAATGTCTGTAGAAAGAGAAACACCTCTGCTTATCTTTATCCTTAACCCATTTTGATAGTGACTACTCTGTGAAATAATATCCATAACTTATGGCTATCTGGTGAAATAGTTTTCTGATATCAAGGCCATCGCTGTACTTTTTTCAGGATGCAACTGCTTCCTTTTGAAAGCCACCAGATAAGCCATCACAAGAGATTTGTGCTCATCTTTCGTCAACCTGTCATGCAAAAATGACTTTGATATTAGGAAGATTTTTGCCCAACAAGTATCTTATTATATAAGGATTTAGTACCAGGTTTTATCTCTGTATCTGAAGCTTTGGGGACCCTTGCTCCTTGGCTGAAGACACTAGCACGAAGGGGCCATTAATCAGACTGAAATCATAATTCCTATTTTCCTGTAGAATGAACTCAAGGGAAAACACAACTTTGCCTTCCTGCAGCAAGTAGCACTGATACTGCCCCTCAAAGATATCATTCGTAACTTCATGGAGAGTGTGCCCAAGCCCACTGCAATGCTGGTGAGAGTCAGTCCTGACCTTCCCAGGCCACCAGCTGACATCCTGCTACACGGGTGTCCCAAGGCACTCACCCAGCCCTCCTCCTGAGTGGGCACATCATGGTGGCATCCCAGCAGCACGGGCAGCTCCCTTAAATACGGACAGTCCCTCTGGCAGCCAACCCTGCTGAAGGGGAGGATGACCAAAGGGCATGGCCAAGGGCAGCACATTTGCCCAGAACCAGCTGGTAATTAAAATGTGATCCAAGGAAAGAGAAAAAAAGAATAAGGAAAAATAAATGAAGTGTTTGTCAGAGAACTGTGGTTAGGATAAGGTGGAGCTGCTCAAAGAGGCATAGTAAAAGATAATACTTTTTAGTTATGGAAAAGCAAGCACAAATCTCATCCTCCCCACCTCTGACCACCACCACCAGCTCGCTGAGGCTGTGCAGTCTGTGGGAGCTGGATTCACTGTGGAGGAACACTGAAATCAGAATAAAGACTTCCCAACTCTGATCGGTTACAAGACCCCAGGAACTGTAGCAGACACTACTGACTGCAGGCAAATTACTGACACAGGTAATTGCAGTTTTTAAAGAAGCCTCTTTTATAACTGCAAATTTTGGAGAGGAAGGAGATATCCAGAGGTCTGCGGTTTAAATTCTGGATAGCACCTCCATTTTTGGAGTTAGCAATGGAGTTAGTCGCTGTGCGCAGCGAAAGGCCACTTGGGTGCACCTTAAGTTCTCTCTGAGTGGCATGGGAAAAACTGTTCAAAGCTTTGTGTGCCAGGATGGATGACATTCTTTTTCTGAATCCAAGTGCAGCGAATTCCCTTAGGATAGGTGGCATAGCATCTGACTCATCTGCTGGTAGGGAGTGCTGCTAAGTGACCACAAGTTAAATAAACTTAAATTCCTCAGTCATGACTGAGGGATAATAAGGAAAGTTCCCTCCTGCCCTGCAAGGAGCTCCTGCAGGTGTTGGACATCTGGAACTCCCTCAAGACCTACTCGGAACAGACTGAGTAGATTATTGTGCTTTTGGATAAAACACGAAATCCAGAGACCTTTAAGACGAACAAACGCTATTTGTAAGTGCTAGCTCCAATCATTGTTCCTATGACAAATGCCTTTTCTTTAAGAGTTACAACAAAGTCTTTGGTTCTTCACGAAACACATGGAAGCTGAATAAGTTACCTGGTCAGGACAGTCCACATAAAACAGCCAAATAAATTCTCAGGCATGTTAGTCATTTATTTTATCATATGTCAGGAAAACAGAACATATAAAGCCACATAATTCTGTAAAGATAACTTATGCTGAAATCTAGCAAGGCATGTTATTTTTAGTAGTTGCAGATCATAAGTGGACATTTTACAGAGAAACCTACAAAAGTTAGTTGTGCTTTCTGGTAGTAATTACCTCCCACAAATATGACTCACTTCTGCAGCTTGAATGCAACGGTTTAGTGTCCCAAAATCAACAGTTTTATAAATAAATCTCTGAATCACAGACTGAATGCCTGAAGTGTTTAAATATTTCTTACTGCTCTGGGAAGTAGTTTTCATTTAAGGCTGTAACTTCACAACGAATTCCCAGCGAGCAGTACTGATACTAAGAGGGAATAAACACAGATCGAGCAGGTAGGCTGCAGCGAGATCTATTTGAGGCTAGCAGGGGCCAAGTTTTCCCAGTTTTGTCACTTCTGTTAACATCAGCCGGGACTGCCCGGTCAGATGTGGAGGGGACGCAGGAGGAATTCATTTTGCAGCTTCTCTCAGCATCCCCCTCGCAGCAAGTGCATTCAGAGCTGCGGGGCGGCTTGCCAAGGGGACCTGGGGGCAGCTCAAAAGAGGAGCCCTCTCTTTACCCCACCAAGTCGCCACTTTGGCTAGTTAAATTTCACAGGGTGAACTTTCACGAGGTGCTCAGAGGGCTCCTCCCCGCTGGAGCACAGGAGGCCGCGCTGGCCCCTGAGGCGACCCACAGCGCTCCCGCCTATGGCTGCGGCCTGCCCCGGGGAGCCTCGGAGCCCGGGGGGGCACAGCGGGATGGCGGCCGGCCCCCTGCCCGCCCCGAGCCCCTGAGGGCCGCCTCTGGTCGCCCTCGGAGCTCGCTGCCCGCCCGGCTCCGGTCGCCGACACCCGGGGCTTCAGGAGCCGGAGGACCCCGGCCCGAGGCCTGCCCCTGGTGGGGCCGCAGCGCTGCGGCCATGCTGGCAGCCCGGCCCGGGGGTAGCGCTGTGAGGCGCACGGAGCGGGGGGGCGGGAATGAAGTAAAATAAAAAGAGTAATCTTACCTGTAGAGCTCTACCCAAAGGGAAAGAAGCTCTCCCAGGAAAAAAGCATGATTTGTTTTGTTGATGTTTTTGCGGGGATTCTTGTGGTTTAGCTGCATATTGCACTCGGGTGTTCCCCAGTCAGAAAAAATACAAATCACTCCTGTTGCTGAGACTGCTACATCACACAGCTTTCTTGCAATGATGTGACCTAAATAATACTAATCTGATCGGCTATAGAAGCAGAAATAATTATACATGTTAACATGTAAAAAAAAGTCGTGATTTACACAGTTATGTTTGCAAAAACACCCAGAAGACAAGAAGTGCGGATACACTGTTGGAACTTGGAGAACTTCTGTCTTCATCAAATAACACACTGTCAGCTGAAGTCATCGCTGGTGAAAAGTTATACACTGCAAGTGACAGCACAGAACGTGCAGGCTTTTTTATTTATAATTAATTAGAGGAAAAAATGAAAGAGAAAAGGGAAAAGGCAAGAGAACAGAAGGCTAAAGAAATAGGAGCTTAAAAAAAAAAAAAAAAAAAAGAAAAAAAAAAAGAGAGAGAGCAGGGACATTTCTGATGTCATCCTCCAGCAATTAATCACGGATTACTAAAAAGTTCAAGCACAGAACCTGCAGCCTTATCTTGGTTTCTAAGTCTCAGTGCGATCTACAAAACAGCCCACTTAGAAGAAAATGCATTCACCTCCTGGCTGACTCATCCCCAGACATTTGCCTTCCTCCTTTATTTATATTTCAGCTACTATACATTTCAGCTACTGTGAATCCTCTACTGCTTCGCAAAAAACACCTTTGCAGGACTCATGTATCACTTCTTTCTGCTGCATGATGAGAGGGAGACCTGCTGGCCTGGCCCCCTAAAATAACAAATCCTCCACCTGTGATTTTTTTATTTTTTATTATTTTTTTTCCTTGGGAACAGGAACAGGATGGGGAAATTATATTCTCTAAGCTTACTTCCAGAAATTGGAAAGTCTGGTAACTTAGTCAGGCTCGGAGTCATATCCATTTACATTTATTGCCTAGAGATAGATGCTCCTCTGTTATTATGCAGGCAAAGATTAGAACAAAGCACATCATTACAGATATTAGGAAGCTCCAATCTGGATGACAATGCAGTGTATCATTTAATCAATCGCATGAAGAAAGTACAGTGATCCCCTATGAGCTGCAGACTGTGCATGCTGCCAGCTTCTGCAACGCTTGCTTGCCACAGCCTGTGAGCCCCTGTGCAGCGTGCAGGCATGTGCTATCTAAGATTATCTGAATTGATGCAGCTCTTGAGAAAAAAAAAAAAGTTTCATGTTTCTCTTAATTCGACTTAGAGTTTGACATTATTATTTTACATAATACAGCAGTGCCTAGAAGATATTAATGAGGATAAAGTGCCATCATCAGTATTGCGCAATTTTTTTTCAGAAGGAATCAGAAAGAGGGAGTGAAGTAATAAAAATGAGCTGGAACTTAAAAGTAGCAAGTGTGAGATTAGGAGCTTCAACCAACAGCAAGAATGAAGAGGAAACAACAGAGGAAGATGATTAACAGAAGCGTGCTGATTGATGGCAGGATTACCGTAGCCCACCAGAGAGCATGGTCCTGAAAACTGACAAACATGATCATAAGTGCAGTGAGGTGCTGGCAGAGCAAAGCAGAAATAAAGGCCCTTGTACAGGACGGTGATGACACCTCACCTGAAATCTTTTAAATATCTGCGTTGCTCACAATCAGAAAAGATAAAATTAAATTTTCTTAATTGTTAAACTGGGATGCATGCAGAGGAAGGCAGCAAGGTTAAGCAGTTTATTTTGAGTGAGCTACCTCACAGGACTAAAAACCTGCTAAATAAAGCCAGATAAGATCGATGTCTTTATATTAGAGGGTAAACATTAGAAAAAGAGAAACGTTAGTGATGCTTGAGGTAAAAAACTGGCACAGACATAGCAATACTGTAACAATTAAATATGTTTGCGGAACTAAATGGGTCTGGAAACTCAGGCTGGATTTTCTGCACACCTTAAAGCTGTGCAGGCACTCCAGCCTAGGAGGAGTCAGGTCGGAGATCTCTGAAGCTGTCTGTTCAGTCACTGCGGTGCTGGCTGGGTCTAGAGACCAAGTGCATGGCAAAAAGGGTGGGCAGAAGCCGCGTACCTGCTGTGCCCCAGCCACCCAGCAGCTCACCTCTTCTACCTGTCTTCTAGTCTTACAGCGCATCTGAAGCCATGGGGGTACTTCGTTAGCCTACAAATGCCCCCTATTTACTGCCAAGTCCCTCTTTAAGTGGGTTGAAGCAGGCTTTTCATACATAACCCTGTGAAAGACTATGTACCCTCTCTTGTATAATGAGTCTAAGAGGTGGAGGCAAAGGGTGCATAATATACAAGCACCCTGAGCCTTAGCCCATTAGGGAGCAGAGGAAGCTCAGCTTCAGCCTTCTCTGCTGCTCTTGCAGATTCCTGTTGCTCTCCCATCGCCTCCAAGAACAAACGAGTTGCTAAAGGTCAAGTTTCTCATTGGGGACTGCAAGTTCCTGCACAGGTTGTGCCCCAGGCAGAACCGCGGCAGAGCACCCTGTGTCCTCACCCGCTCTCACCTCCCTGCAAAGAGGCCAGATGTAATTGGGTTCCTATTTTTGCTCTTGCTACAGAATGCCTGAAAAGGAAGAAAATTTTAATCGTGGAGAAAACGGATTTGGAAGAGAAGAAATAAGCCCTGAGTCTACTGAGCTTGGTGACTATAGTGGTATGCTGCATATACATTTTTAGACACTTAATGGAGATGCTCCAAATCTTCCTCCTGGTGTATGTGCCTCCCCACTGCTCTCTATAGACGCTGATCTCCTAAACCCTTCGGCTTGGAATCCCAACGATGAAGTGCTGCAAGCAGGGAGCGTGCTGTCCCCAGTGCTGGCTGCCACCGAGGCGGGGGCAGAGACCTACCCGAGGGAGGCACGGGGCGGGCGGGCACAGGGGCAGGGGGATCCGAAGCAGAGAAGAAAATGGAGTCTGATTAATGCATCCACAACAAAAAATGGACAGGGATTGTCCTTTGTTTCTTTATTTGTGACTTTGCAATGTGGATTTGATTACAGCACTTGAACTCAGCAGATTTCCTCCCTGCGCACAGTGGAAAACATTGATGTCCTATTTACAAAGAATTTCTGGGAAGCCTGATGCACATACGTATCAACAACTACTTGCTTGGATGGTTTTTATTTAATAGCGTTTTGAAAAGCATATGGAGAAAATTTCTACTGTGGTGCATTTAACTTCAAAATGTGTTGTGCCTGGAGGAACAAGCTTTTAGGAGTTACAGCGCTTTTGTATCTGTGTGAAGTGTGCTGATGTAGGGACGTGTATTTGGGCTCTCCTTTTATTGTAATCTCCGGGGCCTGTGGCTGGATTGTACCTTGCTGGAGATTTCAGTTTGTACACAGGCAAGGCTTGGTAGAAGTTTGGTTTGCTAGAAATTTTTGCTCACGGCTTTGAGTTTTATAACATTGTTTATGACATTTGCTCTTTGGAACAATATCTGCTATATGTTCATTTTTCTCTTACTCCAAGCCCCAGCAATCACCCTGGAATTGTATTACATAACAGACCACATCTGGCCTTGAAAAGGACAGTTCAAACTGTCCGTATCTGGGTCACGATCATTATTTTAATGTAGGTGCAGTGAGGGGATTTGAAGATAGGTAATGTCTCTACATTTTGAAAATGTCCTTTTATGGTATTTGTTTTAACTAACCATTATTTATTTCTACATCACAGTGGAAGCCTTTCAGAGCTGACACATAGGAGCAATAGAGAGTATAAGCAAGACGTGTCTAGAATCTGTAAGGACCCAATATATCCTGCATGAGTAGGGATTATAGCCCTCGGACCCCACAGCCTGTGGCCACACTTGAATTTCTGATGATTCGCTCCTTTGCAAATAGTTTCTGAATTTGCTAGCAAGCTCAAAGACACGAAAAGCAGGGCACTGTTATTTGGACATTTTTAATTTCAAAATAACCCAGTATCTGATGCAATTCACTTTAAATAGTACATCCTCAAATTATTCTTTTTAAAGCTTCCTTAAAAAATCATACGGGACTTTTCTGTTTCCCTATTGAAATTTACAGTGGTCTTTTCAGCAAGGAAGAAACTAATCAGGGTGCCAAATCTCAAAGTCTTTACACGGACAGTTAACCAAAATAAAGTTAAATATACATGTTAAGTCCTTGCAGGAATCAGACTTAACTAACCATAAAAGAGAAGTTATAAAAACTGCCTATGCTGCCCAAGGCTGAGAGCAAACCAGAGAAGTGTGACTAGTTAGTAACTTATCTCAATTTCATTCAGTTACAAGTACATAAAGTACAGATTTCTCAGACAACACTGCGATTTTCAGGTGGGAGGCAATCCTTCCTGATCATTCCTAACACAAGATCTTACAAGTTACTTAACAGTGCAGCATGCATCATTTGTAACTGAAGGGTTTCTCTTCTTTCTCTTTCAGTGAAACTCACGCTCAAAATCTTTGTGGGCTTAAAAAGAATCATTCGGCCTGGTTAGAAAACTTCGTTGCCCAATGCAGACTGAAAACTAAAGTGCCCTCACGCCACAGCAGGTAAATATGCAGGACAAATTCAATACTCACTACGTGTAAGGCAGCGTATCTGGGAAACAAGGGGGAACTGAAAGAGAAAAGACTGGGAAGTAGGCAGAAAAGGAAAGGAGACAAGAATAAGCACTAACAACCTGAGTCAACATTAACAAGAAAAGGCTCCCTGAAGGGAAGAGGTCCCTTTCTCATGACTTCTCTGTTTATTGATTCAAATGGAAGAAGATAGATACCACATTGTGAACCTGTTTTCTAATTAGAAAACAAGCTAAAAGATATCATTAAAACATCTGATTTTAAGAGTGCATGAAAAGCAAGCTGTTTTGACTATGACCTGTTTAGTCTGCTTTGAGCTTTTTAGAAGCTCAGTATCAGAGGTTGTGGAACAGATGGAAGAAATAATGCCAGCACATTTTTTTCCCTTTAACCCAAATAACAGGATGTGCAGTAGGTAGATAACACAGGAGTGGTAGACAAAAACCTTCATTTAGCTTCTAGAATTTATAAGCACCATAGCTTCTGTGATTTTTAATTACCAAAGATGAGTATTATATGTTTAGTCTGCAAACAAACAAAAATTTGCAGAAATGTGTTAAACCTTGCACATCAAAAAAGTCCTACTTCATATTTTTTATTCATCTTTATCTTATATAGGAGGGATGATTTCAGCATATTGCAAATCAGTCGAATACGCACTGTCATCAACTTTAACATAGGCTTCAAAAAGGTTTTGAAGTTCTGCGGCATCCCTGGCCATGCTCACAGCTTGCAGCCATCACTACATGCTCCCACCAAGCTCTCTAGGTCCAAAGAGGCCACAAGGACATGGTTTTGCCCCGATCCAGAAAGGTTGTCACTTGTCCTGTAAAAAATAATAAGGCCGTTATTTAAACAGACTCAACATAGGATCTACACCTTTTTTATCAGAAGATTTTAGGGGATTTTTAGTGTGGTAGAGCTGTGAGGAAGCCCCAGAGCCAGAGCCTTTGGCTGCAGCACATCAGCGACAGCCCCGTCTGGTAGCGACAGGCTAGGTATTAAAAGCAGAGTTGGTGGAGAATGCAGCTAAGACATAGAGCCATATGCAGGTAATGATTGATCTCCACTGACCGAGATCCAAAAATATCATCATCTTTACACATCCCAGATATTTTTATTGACATGGTTAAAAATGCCCGTACCCAAAGAGCACTGGGTAATGCCTTCCAGAAAAGCACCTAGGAAGAAGTTGGTGAGTCAGAAGGTCAGATTTTTGTTTTTACAGTGATGTTAAAGACCAGGTTCATTTATAAGAGAGAGAAGCCTACACCTCTGAAATCTTGTCTATATTAGGGAATTTTACTCGTAAAACAGGGAAGCAAAATAACTTTACACATTCCACCAGCTAAGCCCCACTAAAGTTAAAATTGCTGGGAGGTTAAATATGCACATATTTCTGCTGCCTTTCAGCATTTTTGCTGGTGGATCAATCAAATGTTCCTCAGGCTAATTCTGTCCCTGCTTTGGAGCATGCTCAGAGTAGGTGGCTTTTTTTTTACATATCCATGTACTTAAATTGAACAAAATTTTAGTGCCAATGTATCAGCTGAGTTTTTCTACAGAAAGAAGAAAAACCATGCCAATGGGTGTGTGGCTTCTTTGCCAAATTTTAAGCAAGGAGTTCTGAGCTTCTCTATATGGGTAAAAAGTTGTCTTTTTGCTTAGGTGCTTAATAGATATTGATGAAAAAAATCCCTAACTTCTTACTCTTTTTCTACTGCACCTCTTAAAAAAAACAAAAACACAAACAAACAAAAAAAACAACACTCGGATTGCAAGAGATATCCAGAAAAGGAAAATTCTGCCTAAACAGTTAAAATTTCAAACAACCACCAGCTGAAATTATAGCCAAGTAAAAGCTGCCTCTTATAATGGAAATGTCAGACATCCTTAATTATAGGTCACCACCAGTTCTGCCTACAACAGAGTACGTTTATTTTCATCCATAGAAATGAATGGAGTTTAGGGGGAAAAAAGAAACCCCACCTCTTAAATCCAAAATCCAGGCTGCTCCTTCACTGCCGCTCTGCTTTGAGCCAGCCGAGCAGTTACAGAATTCCCACCCCACTTGTTTGCTGTGGTTACACAGCCCTGTGTTATTTCCACTATCTCACACGCAGAGCCAGAAGAACTTGGAAGATGAAAAGGCTTTTGCTTTCAAATATTTTCCTTTTAAAAGCAGAAAGCTAAGTGTAATTCTATTAATGCATTTTTATTTTGGAGGGACTGCCGAAGTCAGGAAATACCAAGTCAATGCTCTATTATATTCATTGTGCAGATGTACCACTTTCTATTCCTCTTTTCCTTGTTAAATATAACCTGTTGTGTCATATTTTTATTACGGCATGTGCACTGTGACGGTTTCTGCAGCAATGCTGGAATCACCACCCAGGGGAGATTAGTTATAACTGAAGTGGATGGGCAAAAAACGAAGTGTAAAAAATGGCAGAAAGCAAGCCAGCTCGTGACAGAAAATGACGATCGTGAGCTATTGGAGCTTTGCTTCAACAGATTCAGGACACTGCTCATTTTCAGAGAATTTCTGGGGTGTCTCACTCATGTCATGCTACCGGTAGCTCTGTAAACTTTTTTATTTATTATTTTTTTTTTTTTGTAAAGCCGTGTATCAAAAGTTCTTACCCAAAACTCATGGGGATGATGGAGTTAAAGTAGTTTGCAATTCTCTTGTTCTTTACCTGTGCTTCACTATTCTCACACTTCACTCTAAGCCACTTAGGTAGATAACAGTGCTTTAGCAAAGCAAACCAAGCGAGAGTACTGAAGCCACTAACCCTGACTTAAAGACTAACCTTTCCCTCCCAGACACAGACCACTGTCTTGCCTCAAGGCTTTTCCTAATTGAGGAGCATCCTTACCTATGCCTGATGCTTTGGGAGGTTTTTCAACCTGATCTCGCTGCTTTGTTCTGCTCAATAGCGCGATAATGGGTCATTTCCCCAACCTGCTTGGAAGTGGATAACAGAGAGGTGTCACAGAGGCTCCCACGTTGTCAGTGTTAGCAGGGATTAAACACTAGAAGGCAGCTTTACTGCTTGCCATTTGAAGCCTGGTTTTAGCCAGCACCTTGCCAACAAAGCTCAATTGCTGGACTTTCTCCCCAAAGCACATTTTTCCTCCTCTACTCGTTGGCTTTTGGTTGCTTGTCTCCGCCTTTTTGTGAGCAGCCTTGCAGGCTGTGCCCGTGACACAGGCTTCCACCCACCCCTCTTTCCATCTGCACGGCTGACTCCTCGCAGCATCGCCTAGGGTTCAGTTTGGGGTGATGGATTTATTTCAGCTGTGTCACTCCAAGAGGGGAGAGTCACTGCTTTTCACTTTTTACTGCCCTGAGATGAATGAAGGACAACTGCAGGCAGATTACTCTCAACAGGTTGCACTGAAACACTTTCATAATGGCACAAAATATCACAAAATGCTAAATGCACTGGAAAAAAAAAGCCAGATGCCAGGTACATCAATTGGGGAGAAATGGAGGCTACTCACTGGTGACTTGGTGTACAGGAAACACAGCAGTGATGCTGGCTACTCACAGCTCTGCAGGGACTTGGTAGTGACTAAGAGGTCACCCCAAATTCCTCCTCTAATAGGAATCCTTCAGATGAAATCAATGGGGCAGCTGGATAGGGGTGCAAGAGCAGTTTTTGGGTACTTCAGGTTATGAGTCTCTCCTTTTACTTTTCCTGGATATTCAAAGAAAGAGGCTCTGAAAGCACTCCCGCCCTCCTGCTTCCTTCTATAACTTCCTCAGATCCTCAGCCGTAGCTGGGACTCCCAAGGGAGAATTTGTATTCACTTAATGCTGGCTTGACTCAGCACAATGAGGTGAGGCTCCGGCCAAAACCCTCCCTGCGTCCATTTCGGAAAGCAGAGCTCTCAGGGAGTAGCCCCCCCGCCTTTTCCTTGATGCCCTCTGTGGATTCCCACTCGGGGCCCAGATCGCCGAGCCCACTGCCAGGTGAGGAGCACTGACGGTGTGCAGCTCGCCAGCAGAGCACTGCTCAGACGGCCTCTGTCTAGTAAATACACGGCTAGAGCTCGGCAGAGCTGCACTGAAAATTTCATAATGGAAAATGATAACGAGGAGATTACCTTTAGCCTGGTGGAATGTGATCTAATCCCTAATGGGAGAGGCACAGAGGCAAGCCTGACACTCGCCCACATATATATACCTTAACCCTGAAGATATTAAGATATTTTAATACATACCTTAACATTTGTGGGTTATTATTATTATATTTACTTTATTCTTACATCTCAGCTCCTTATTATTTTGTGCATACACCACTAAGGCAGTGATCTCCCAAACTCCTTGGCTCGCTCCAGACAGGAGGGTTATACTCACTTAGTGTCTAACACGGGAGTTCAGCTTTCAGCTGATACTGCTTTGCATCTCGCTGCAGTATGTCCTGATTAAAGCTGGCAAGTTGAAATATTCCTTCTAATACTGGAATGATGTTTTTCTTATAAAAGGATCCCAGATGGCCAGATAACAGAAGAGATGTCTCTTGCACTGAAATGCATAGTCAAAAAAGGGAGATTGCTGTTTCCAAAATCATATGGCATTTTCTAACAGGAAAGGCACAAAGATGACTGCAGCGTATCATCATGAAACACATCCTCAGGCTTCAGATCAATGGCCTGATACTAATTAATCCCCATATTTTCTTTTTGAGGTCACATCTACAGTCAGGAGGTAGTGAGTGCTCTCCATAGTCTGGCCATACATTGCAGTCCAAGGAGCAGTGGACCCTCTCAAAGGAGAATGACCTTTCTCATGACTTCTGGGAAATGATGGACCTCTGTAGTGAAACAGCACATTTACCTTTTATAAACTATCTAGGAAAATACAGGAAAAGCCATATGGCTCAAGGAGGCATCTCCTAAAATTAGACATCACGTAACACAGTACCTAATTGTAAGGATACAGAGCCTACATCTGCTGGAACTGGGCGTAGCATGAAATGTCAAATGCAGATTTAGATGCAAGTAGGACTGCAAAAGGGAAATTAAGTGTCTTCAGTGTTCTTTTAATTGAGAAAGAAAGAGCTTGCTGATGAATGTGCTGAGAGTCTGATGGAAAAAAGCAAAAGGTTTAAAGAAATCTGAATCTCTTCACAGCAGGAAAGTGGAATGAAAAGGATTTGGAGCTTTTCTGTTACTTATCCCCCCACAGAGGGGCAGATTTATACATCTAGCTGGTGATTACCATTAGAGTAGATGCTGATGGAGCAAAGAAGTCCAAATGTATCCTCAAAAACTCTTCTTGGTTAAGGAATTTTCCATGTTGTGATCTTGGCTAGTCTCTCAAAGCATTTGGGAAAACAACTCTGATGGACTAAAAGTGTGAGACATGATGGATGGCATTCTATATACTGTATGTCAAATAAGCTAAAATCAAACTTAAAGGTCTGCCTACAACTGTCTTCCATGGAAATTCCAAGATTGTCTTCAAAGTGGAGGTTTGCACAAGCTGCATGGTCAGGATTTGGGAGCTATTTAGAATAAGGAGGAAAAAAAAAATGTATAAATCACTGAGAACACATCTTCTCAAGGCACAGAAAGAGACGGGATAACACAATTAACACGAAATGGGATCAAAACTAAAACTCTGACTGAAAAGGGAATCATCAATATTCCCGTTCTGTAATGTTGCCATCCATGCTGGACATAGCTGTAGCAGCTGCAAACAGCATTGGCCATACAACTGGAACTGGAAACCTCTTCAGCCATTTCAAAGAAACAGGGTGAAGACTGAGTCTGCAGTGGCGGGTCCAGCACAGTACTCTTAACTGGTACTACTGCTGTTTTCAGTTTGCTAAAACACAGGGATTTGAACAGCAGCCTCGGCTGTGGTGGCAGTAATCTCCCCAGGAGGGATGGGGCAGGCAGATGCAGGTATAACCAAGGGATCATGAATCTAGGCCATAGCTTTGTGACCTTCCTAATCCTTAAAAAATAGCTTTATGTATGTGTGTGTGGATACAAGTGTATGCTATGCAATAACAGATAGACACTGCAAAGGTTATATGAAATTGTGTTGCATATTTTAATACCCCGACATGCGAGAAAAGCTAGTGAAGGAAAGGCAGTCTAAGCTCTCGTGTGGTAGGACATGAGGAACAGCAGCAAGCAGCAAGAAAAAGAAGGCACAACTGAACTTACACAAAACGTTTCAATTTCAGTTTAGCTATGAGTTTTGATCTGGCACATTTGGTGATCCCTGGCTGGCTGGATGCTCTGTCCAATATTTTCTTCTGTGGGTGAAGAACAGCCTGTTTGCTGAATTTGGCATTTAACTCTACAGAGTCACAGCAATGGACAGGTCTGTCTGTTTGCTTTTTATTCTCTAGCCTTGCCCAAGTCAATAGAATGGGTAATCCATCATGACGCTGCAGGAAAGTGACTGGGGAAACAGCACCAAAATTGCTTGTTTAGGATTCATATCAGTACACATCAGTTGGAGGAGAATGGAGACCCAAGCAATGCATATGTCCTTAAATGCATTTTCAGAGGCTGTAAAACTAATGTAATGCATCACCATTAAAGAGAAAATGTGACCAATTCAGTCTGACTCAGATTAAGACTACATTGTAGTTAAAATGTCTCGAAACAGAGTCTGAAAAATAGTTGTGCCCAAGTTGTTTTTCCACTGGAGAAATTAACTGTAGTTGCAAACATAATTTTCAGACCTTCTGGAATTAACATTTAAGCAAGCAACAATGTTAAGATTAAAAATGTCAAAGAACCTATAAATACTATTTAGGAGCAGAGTAGTCTTCACAAAGCAATCATCAAGTAAAGATAAAGCAGTCTAAGGTTAAGCAAGCAAGAAAGCGCAGTAGCCCTGCATTCACACTGGAGTGCTATTGTAGTGAAGAGCTTTTTTACTTTGCCAATTAATCTGACTCCTAAAATTAGCAATTAATCTATGAAATTCTTGTCATTATTTAGAATAAATGGCATGGCACTGAAGTACCATTATTAACAATTAAGCAAATTTCTTCTGGCCTCTTCTTCAAGATGCTACAATGATGAATCCAAAATACAAGCTCACCTGGCTGTAGGAACACACATCAACATTTTAATTACACAGCTTTGCAGGGGAAGCTTTGCACAGTTAACCTCTCTGTGCTAGGAATGCCATAATGTTTTACTAATGTTTCCGTGGATTACAAATACTTTTTTTTTTTTTCCCGATGGCAAAACAAATGCTTTTGTTGCCTTTGGCATTGTGTGACATGGTACTTGATGTAAAAATCCACAGATACATGGCCTTATCAGGGAACTGTGTCTAAAGACACTCAGCAAGAATGACAACACCTGCATGCAAGGCAACAAACTGTAGGACTTTCACCCTACAAAATCAGGAGTAGAAGTTGGAGCTAATTTCATTCAACAGAGAGGTGAAGTCATCTCCATAAACCTCAGCAGCCTCGCGGCAAGAAAACCCATCGCACTGACTGGTCTGATGTCAAGGGTAAGAGAAGCGCAGCTGCCTGTGAGGTAGGTTCACGGCCTCGGGTGCCTCAGGCTGTACTGCCTGGATGCCCACCAGCTGCCAAGACAGCCTGGAGTGACTACACCGAGTCTGACATCCCAGCTGAAGGTGGGCAAGTCCCACGCAGGATCACCTACTACCATCATTACACATGGATTAGTCATCACCTGCAAGAGATCAACTGCTTCAATGAGTGCCTCCCAACAGCTACTGACATGGGTAGTGGATCTTTTAAATGGAAATAAAATTACCTAAAAGGAGTTACAAAATAATTCTCATTACTCCAGACAGCTTTTTGTATTTGCAGAGGACTGGTCAAAGACAAGATCCTGCAGGTGTCTAAATGCAAACAAAGCTCTCTGGTGCCACAGGGAGCTCTGGGCCCAGCAGGCCCAACCCCTGCTCACGCAGGGCCACCAGGAGCAGGGAGCCCAGGGCCATGGCCAGGCGGCTCCTGAAGATCCCCAAGAAGACTCCACCGCCTCTCTGGGTAACCTGTGCAGCACAGGTCACCCCCACAGCGCAGAAGTGTTTCTGGTGTTCAGACAGAGCCTCCCGTAGGCCACTTTTTGCCCATTGCCTCTTGTCCTGGCTCTGGGCACTGCTAAAAAGAGCCTGGCTCCATCCTGTTTGCACCCTCCCTTCGGGTATTTACGGATGTTAAGACCACCACCAGACCACCTCTTCTCCAGGCTGAGCAGGCCCAGCACCCTCAGCCTTTCCACATCTGTCAGATGCTCCAGTCCCTTCACCATTTTTGTGGCTCTTCGTTGGACTCTCTCCAGAACGTCTCCTTTCAGCTTCTGGACAATCCCAGTTACTCATGATTTTTCAGTTAAACTCCCCACACATGTGAAGATATGCTTCTGGTCATCCCTTCAGCTGCCTACCTCGTCACCCTACCTATCCACCTGCAGATCTTCATGCAAGGCTTTTTCCCTCCCTGTCTCCTCTGCAGGAACTAATCTGAGACCTTCATTACTTACCTTGCATGTGTGAAATGTTGGGCATAATTAATCTTTAATATGAAAGCCCAGTAGTCGTTAAGTCCCTCCAGGCTACCAGAAACCAAGGTTCAATTCTATCCTCTCATCAAAGAAATGTAAATCACCATCATTCACAAGCTAATTCACCTCCCTAAAGACAACAGTTCAGGGGTACCAGTGAATGTTATGTTTTCTATAAAATAAAATAGTCGTTGAACCAGAGAAAGGTTATTTTATAGCCTAGTGGCTGAAAAAAATACCTAAGTGGTGAGAGAAGTAGAGGGTATTTCAAAATACTTTTCTTGAGATTAAACAGTTCTTGTCCTTTACTTACACAGTTAGACTGCATCCATAAGAGAAAATGAAAGTTCTTCAGAATATCTAAAGCCCATATGAGGCATATAGAGGAATATAGAGGGATATCTGCCCACCACAGAAATCTCAGTCCAAACCTTCCCAATAAGAAGAGGGAACTTGATAAATGGAATTTTAAAATCATTGGGTTCTTGGAAACCCCAGGACCACCTGCTTTGCTTGTAGCAAATGCTCTAATCTAAGCTTTTAATGCTTGGGTTAGAAAGACATTTTCAATTTGATCCCATATAAAATCTTTTTAGGCTAGGTGAGGAAAAAAAGAACTATAATTATTTGGAAGGATCTGAACTAGTTTTTCCTTGCAATCAAAAATTCCTGATATGCATAACCTTATGTGAGAATTATGACTGCTTTATCGACACGTGATTATTTGTGTGCTGAAATGCTGCTCCCTGCTCCAGTACACCAAACTCAGTTGTAACTATACCAAATTTTACACAGCTCTGTAGTGCCAACGAATTTGCTCTAAGCATTTGACTTCCAGTTATGTTCTTGTCCTCTTTAATACCATATGTTTGTATCTACCAGACAGACCCTTACATTGCCAAATACAAGAATTAGACTTACCATGCTGAGTTCACCAATGCTTCAACTCATATCTATTAGAATATATCTGTGTTTCTTCATATGGTATTGAGCAATGATTTGTTGAGAGTTCTTAAGCAAAGCTAGACTTCTATTTGGATTTATTTGTTTGACTTGGTAGAATTAATTTATTCTTTTTTTTTTTTCTTTACGTTGATTCTGTATATGCAGAATACACACTGCAAGCTTCAAAACTGTTACAGTTCCAAAACAACAGCTTTCCTTTATGTATTGACAAACATTTCCTGCAGAAGTATTATGCACTTTGCAGGGGGAAAAAAAATAAATAAGTGACAAACAAGACATAACAAATGAATGGCATCCAACTTTAGAATGTTTTCTGACAATAAATATATATATGTGTATATATAAATGGGAAGACTATGCGATAGAATAACTCAGAAATGCATTTTAAGTTGGGATTTAAAGAGCTGAGCGAGCCAGCTGTACAGATATCATAATGAAGAAAATAATTCCAAACGAGAGCCAAATGAGCCATCGCACAAAACTGCGAGACAGCAAACTGCAAGAGGGGTGGGGAGTAGAGCTAAATCAGAAACAGAGTGTAAGTTACAGAAGGAAACAAACGTGAACCATATGGAAAAATATTCACAACACATTAGTGTTTAATTAGATAATATAATGGATAAGGACACTTGTGCAGAGTCATCATAAACAAAGATGAATGGAAAATGTGCTACTAATAAAACCGGGTAATCTAACTGCGCTACAACTGTAATTTGATCAGTCACAAATTTAAAACAAAAATAATATTTTGATACAGCATTTTGCTACCGCATTTAGTAGTAGAAAAGAAAGTACAGAAGGAGACACTCTCAACTGAAGTTCCAGGTACTGTGAAAACAAACAGAGAAATCACCACAAGTGTTTGCAATCTAATGCTTGTACCCAAATTCGCGTCCCAGTTTCACTTGGAACACACAAAGGAGTCACCTTTTGAATAAAGAGTGTGGAATGGCCTTTTCCACTTTCTTTTCTAAAATCCGTTTGGCTTGTGTGAAGGCCCTATAACAGAGATAACATCTAAAGTAAATATTAGCATGGGAAAACGAACCTGTAGGGCCTGGTTATGTTTTCATACATTTACCTTATATAGGACAGCAACCTGACATAAGAAGCAGCACAGGTTAATTGCTTTCAAGAGAAAAACTCTATGCAACTGGTAGGGCAAACAGAGAGCAAGAGAAACAAAACGGTTTTGAAGGCCTTTGTGATCTTCACAAACACTTTCTTAATAGGGAAGATTTTTGAGAAGCTATTTGCATGCATGCACGTCATTATAGCTATAGATAGCTACGCACACACTGCTGATTTATGAGAGATTTACGTATAAGGATGTAAACTGCCAAGCAGGTACAGTCTTGCAAGGTGTGCAAGACAAGACAATTAATTAGGAATCACAGCATCAAGCTTTAAGCGAATAAATAAAACATGGTAAAATACAGAAACAAGAAAAAAATTGAAGCTGAGGAGAGTAAAGAAGGGTAACTTCTCGTTATAAGTACCTACAAACTTGGCTCTAAATGAATGTGCAAATTTCTGGTGCCTTTGCCATTTTTTTGAGACTGCGTAATATCCTAGGGTACACCTTCAAAATATATTAGGTTCATTTGGAAGCAAAAATGGAAATCACAAGGCCATCTGGAAAGGCGCTAAGACTGCATGATGATATCTCTAAAATTCACTTTTTATCAAGATTACTTCCCCAGATAGCTGCACTCCAGCTGCACATTTCTGGGTCATTGCTCTTCTAGTAAATTTTTCAGCTACAATTTTTATAGAGGATCAAAAACATTAAAAAAAAAATCAATTAAAACATAAATGTTAGGAAGTGAAATCCCAAGAAAATACATGGAAGTGAAAGCAAAGTTTCACTGCTAAAAATTAGAAGAAAAAAAAAAAAAGGAAAGGAAAGGAAAGAAAATCTCCATAAACCATAAATGAAAAAAGAAACTATTCACTGAGTCATTTTCCACTGTAATTCTAAATTGATTCAACTAAGTGAACACCATTAGGTCTAGAATACTCAAGATAGGATGTGAAATTTCATTTCATAAACATGAATAAGGAGTAGGCATACCAATAGAAAACTGATTATTTTTATTTAATAATATATACTCAAGAGATCATAAACCATAACAACATACACAGCTATTTTTAAAATGGCAAAACCAGTCTGTAAGAATCATCAGCTGAAAAAATTCCAAGACGCTGTGGTTTTCAAGCAGCCATACTCCAGCATGACTCCTGAACTATTTAAATTCCTGTCTTCAGATGATGCAAGTACATTTCAGAAAAGGTAAAGTACAGCAGATACTCTACCTGTCTAACATTTCAATTACATTATGCCTGTTTAGATAGCCTAAATTCCCCCATAAATTGTCACTAGAGACAAACTAACTTATGAATGACCACTGTCTTAGCACACCCCCTTTAAAGAATATAGATTTCCAAGGCTGCCCCATCCAGGAGAATGCAGAGAATATACTGCTTTGCCTAAATTTTACAAACTAGTGCATTAATTAATTCCTGCATTGACTGAAACGTCAGACTGAAAGCAGTACCCCACAACAAAAAATTTAAAAAAGGATTTTTCATTCTCACTTGCAGGGAGTACGTGTAATTTAAATTATGCACTCCACGTGCTCATAAATTGCGAGACACTACAAAGACAGCAGGAATTTTAGCTAGTGCATTTGCAACTAGGATTAGAAGAAATTATTAGGCCGAAATGCTGTATTTGACAGTAGCTGCATCCTTAACTGTGATATCTTTTAGCATGGTAAATAAAGGGAACTTTGTTTACAAAGACGGGAGGTGCAAAGGTGCTTGGAATTAAACATACGACACGCACACCTCACCCGTTTGTAAGTTGTAAATGAAAAACTTTCCGGGGTGAATAGTGATTGGGAAAACTGATAACACGATGCAAAACTCCATCCTCTGCTTCTTTAGTTTCTAGACCTCCTTGGTGTCAAAGATAACGTACGCAAAGATTGCTTTGATTTTCTTTTCTCATTTATCTGACCGCAGCAGTAAAGAGGTAGGAACACTCCTGCCAGCTTCAGTTCTGCTCTTCAGAAACTACTGGGCAGCAGGACTTGTCACTGGCTTCTCCTAGCTGCTCGGAAACCTGACGAGACCTGTGCTCAAACAGGCACTACGGCTATCTGTAACGGAGCGATAACAAACACCAGGAGACTGCTCCGCTCCTCGCTCTGTTGGGAAACATAACTCACTCAAAGTGAAGAGGCAACAATTCCTATATGGAAATGAAAACTGACAGAACTGGACGGAAGCAAGCTACCTGAAAGTCACTTAAGGATGGGCCTGAATTTTTTTTTATGTGCTTGCAGAGTACAATGACAGATCTACCAATGTATTTACAAGTAAGTTACTATTTTTGTTTTTGCATCTACCTTGTAAAACGAGAAGTTTTAAGGAACTGAAAAAGTTAGCATAAAAAACTTGTACATGATATTTCGGTGAAACTTATCCACAGAATTATAAAAAAAAAAACATTCAAGCATCCCAAAACAACTTAAGCTTTTGTTTGCAAGCAGTTTGACAGGCACTGGTATCTTCTTCACAAGAACTCAACAAGCCAAGATGTTGAACTCTTAAAGCAGGACAAAGCCATGATCCTGCTTTACACTTTGCAATTCACTCTCTCAAGGAAATTTTCCTGACATCTCATTTTTATCTTATCTTTCATGTTGCGGTCCTTCGCCACCTGTGTAGTGGGAGTTCAGAGCTTCCAGCTAATGGCAAATCAAATATTTTTAAGTGACTCCTATTAGCCCACGAGAACACTTTGTTCTGTTTGACTTGTCACTCTGCTTCAAGCACTCGCAGGTAGATAGATCCTCATTAAATTGAGGAAGTCAACAGCCAATTCACGCTGGCTAAAGATAGATATGTAAAATCCCTAAACGTACATTTACCAAATTTGGAAAGACACTAAATGAATCATCGATACCTGTAAAGAAGAGCAACCACTGTCTCCATGCCAAGTACCTTAATCTATGCCTAGTGTAAACTTATGAGAATAATTTTGAAAAACAATCTTCTAAAAGTTTACAACTCTCTCTATCCACTCCAGCCACTTTCTCCTTTAATTTTTGGGTGCTTCTGATTTTACTGGATTCCGGGGAAGCTGCAGGAGTGAGGTGTTTCTGTAAACTGCTGGTGCTGAAGAGCTGTATTTTTAGGGACCCGCTGCGCTGCTTCCCTGAGGTGAGGGGACATCGTACTGCGTGCGTGCACAGGGCATGTAGGGACAAGGTAGGAGACCTAAAGGGCCTCGAAGTTAGTAGTGTATTAAATAGTTAAGTGTCCTGCTAACAAGGCTGCTTTCACTGAAATCCAATTTATTTGGATAAAAGCATCCCCCAGTACCACAGAACTCTAACTGCGACAGAGCCATCCCAGACAGGAAGAGGGGAATAAATAAATAAATAAATAAAATCAGAAAGCCTGGAAACCAATGGAAGCGTACAAAACCATTTTATTGCGTAGTTCAGCGAGGCGGAGGGAAAAGAGTAGAGAAGCACACAAACACTTGACAGCAACGCCTTCAACTTGAACGCGTTCAGTAAGTTTGAAGCCCGTTCAAGCGGGTGCGGAGGAAGGCGTTACGGGGCAGGGAAGGGTCCCGGCGCTGTTTTGTGTCGGGGGGGAGCCCCGGAGCCCCCCTCTCGGCTCTCCTCAGACAGCGGCCACCTGCGGGCTGCCGGGGGGACCCCCCCCGTGAGGCGGCTCCGGAGCCCCCCGCGAGGCGCCCGCCGCTACCTGCGGCCGCCGCTCCGCCTCTCGCGGGCGCTGCCGTAAAGCGCCCGTCGCCCCTAGCAACAAGGTTGGGGCCCGGCGCTAGGTGTGGGAAGGTGATGTAAAAGTACAGCCAGTGTCGTAAACCAGGTCCGGGCGGGGAGGGGAGGGGAGGGGAGGGAGGGGAGGCTGGGTGGGGGGGGGGGGGAGGAGGGGAGGGGAGGAGGGGAGGGAGGGAGGGGGAGGGCGGGGGAGGAGGTGACTGGAGCATTTAGACACAGGCGAGAGGATCATGGCGGATGGCCCCAGGTGTAAGCGCAGGAAGCAGGCGAACCCGCGCCGCAACAACGGTCAGCTCAGCTCAGCTCAGCCCGGCGGGGGGGAAAAGGGGAGGAAAAAAAAAAAAAAAAAAAAAAAGGGGGGGAGAGGAAAAAAAAAAATTAAAAAAAAAAATAACAACAACAACAAGCGGGTGGGGGAAACCGCGGAGAGAGAGAGCGGGGAGAGAGCCCGGGGAGCAGCGGGTGCGGGAGAAGTGCGGAGCGGAGCGGAGCGGAGCTGCCCCGCTACCTGCCGCCTGCCCTCCGCCTAGCGGCGCTCCCCTCCCCGCCCCGCCGGCCCCGGACCGTTAGGCGCTGCTGAGGGGAGGGGAGGGGAAGGGAAAGGGGGGGGGGGGAGCTGCGGGTTTTAATTTATTTTTTAATAAACGGGGGGAGCCCGGCTGATTGGTGTCGCCGCCCGGGCTGGCCCCCGCTGGGGGGCTGCGGGGGTGGGCGGGCGGGCGGCGAAGTTTCTTCCTTTCCCTTGGCTTTTCCCTTCTCCCTTCCCTTCTGCCTTCCCCTCCGGTACCTGTTTGTACAATACTGGCTGGTAACGGTTCGGCCGGGGGCCCCCCTCGCTCTCCTCTCTCTCCTCTCTCTCTCCCTGCCTGTGTGCGACCCAGTGCTGCGGTCTATATAAGGAATTACATTTACGTTTCAGACTTCAGGGCTGCCCGGCTTCTTCTTCTTCTTTCCCTTCTTTATTATTTTATTTTTTTTTAATCTCTTTTGGGTACGTGTGTTACTTTAAGATGCCTCTTCTGGAGGTACACCGTGGGGAGGGGGGGGGGAGCGCTCCGTACACCCACTCCGCACTTAATTTCTTGGGGGAGGGAGGGAGGGGGAAAAAAATAATAATAAATAAATAAATAAATAGAAACAGAGAAGTAGCCGGGTGCTCGTAGCGGCTCCGGGTGATAGGATGTACAGCGGGAGGTTTTGTAACCTTCCTTGGCAATTTTAGGTTTTATGTGGCATTTCCTGCGCGGGGTCACCGAGAGGAAGGCTCTCGCCCGCGATCCGAGACGTTTCCACAGGCAGGGGACGGCCTCGGAAATATCTCAGGGGCTCAGCTCCTGCCTCCGCTCGCCGAGCCCGGCTGCTCCAGGAGTAAAATGTTCCCAAAGGGTGGCCTTGCCAGGGGCTAGCGAGTTGGTCTGATGGCTTGGAAGTTAGGAGGGGCTTTCTTGATTTCGCCCTGTGCGTTTCACAGCGAGTATTTGCGTTTACGCGAGCGCCGTCCTTAATTCCTTGTTGTAGCGTAAATATTTGTGTTTAGCTCAGGATTTGGCTCCGCGGAAGGTAAGTTTGGAAAGTGCTTTTCTCTTTGCCTTATTTAAAATGTTGATGATCAGAAAAAGGGGCTTTTCTTCTTGCTGACGACATGTGTGTGACATGTGAGTCTGAACCACCCAGTGCCTGTGCAGGAGCTGTAAACATGTTTACCTGAACAGGAAAGAAAATGGATTTTTCTCTTAAAGATCCAGTGATACGAATATCATGCTCTTAAAACATATCAACAGATGACTGGCGAGAGAAATTCTCTGAAAGCCTAGCTTTTGAAGTCGACGGGGAAAAAGAGATTCTTGATCGCTGCAGCAAATGGCAACTTGTGCAGGTAGAAAAAAAGATGGTGTTTAGTTTTCTCCTGCATGCATGTCAGCCCCCTCCTGTCTGCTGCTTTCGTTCTCAAGGGAGGGATTTATTTACCACGCTTGCTGTCAGTGTTTTTCCTTTGTGCTTAATATTAGAAAAACAGATTTGAGGCTGTTTAAGCACCAAACGTTTTGTCTGCGGCATGTATCACTCGCAGAAAACAAAAGGTGTGTAAGACAGGGTAGCGTTCCAGGTATCTTTCATCTTCATCACTTTTGGACCTCGTCGTT
This sequence comes from Anas platyrhynchos, assembly GCF_047663525.1. Classification (NCBI taxonomy): domain Eukaryota; kingdom Metazoa; phylum Chordata; class Aves; order Anseriformes; family Anatidae; genus Anas; species Anas platyrhynchos. The sequence goes on from NC_092588.1 coordinate 144,105,829, forward strand.
GCACCCTTCTTATTATAAAATGCCTTAGAGCCTGTATCGAGTAGTTCTGCTGTGTGAAATAGATGGCTTGTTTTAGGCTGTTTCTGGTTCTTTTTTTTGGAGGAATTAAAACCAACTTCAGTCATTGTGCACTGAAGCATCAGGATCGGTTAGATAATAGATTCTGGATAATAGAGATTTCTCAGCAGTGGGTTTTTGTTTGACTTGCAAATGTTTACTAAAGAAAATGGCTAGACAAATGTTAACCCTTTAACCTTTAAAATAGGTGTGAGACTGATTTTTCTTCTAGATCTCTAAACGCACTTTGCTCTCACGGATTAGTATCTTCCGTTAATCCAAGATCAGCGTCCAGGAGATGCTTCAGCAACTGCCTTGTTTGTAGTGTACACTAAATCAATTTTGTGCTGTTCCAGTTGCCTCGTTTCTACCTCATACACACGGAGGGGGAGATCAGAGGGAGATGGCACTCGATACCCAGTGTGCCAGTGAACAATGCTGGGCTGTGGCATTAAGTTATTGTACTGTAAACTTTCCTTCTGTTTATCTGTTGATAAGCTTAGCACAGCTATTCTTGTACTGTAAACTTTTCTTTTTTTTTTTTTTTTTTTCCTCTTGTCCCTGTGCTTGAGAGCCAGAACTTATGGCTGCCATCCTGATGCATTAAGTGGAGCTGGGAAGACAGTCTTACCTCCTTAACCGGAGAGCTGGTCCCTTGTCTGCCTTCTTTATTGGCCACTGCAGGAGATCAGCAAACCAGCCGATTGGTGCTACCATTAGAGCCTTCGCTAACAAGAAAATCTGGCACTTCTCATACCTGAAGAAAACTGTTCTGCGTCGTTGTCCTTACTTCTGGCCAGTACATGAAAGCCTCCCCTGCACCGAAGCAGTTAGCCAAGTGTTAAGACAACAGCACCAGGCTGATAAAGCAGGAGCACGGTGCTGGTTGGGAGTCTCTCTTCCTATCTACCTTCTCCCTTCTGCTATCAAAAAATGACAGAGAAAGGGGGAGGAGAAAAGAGGGACGTGATTTTGCCAGTCATCTGCACTGTCACGCTCTGCTAATACTGTGCAAACTTAATAAATTCAGTCTCAGCAAAAGTTTTTTTTATTCTATTATGAATTGGCTGGCAGGATCAGATTAGTTGCTTTCTCAGCGTTTCTCGCATGTGTTATGATTATCTTAATTCTTATTAAAAGGAAAACTAAAAGTAAGACGTCTTGTTCTTCTGCAATACTGAGACAAGTAAAATGAGCAAAATGCTTTGAGTTTCTTGGCTTAAAGATGTTATCAACTGTTTGTATTTGTGTTCTGAAACTGTTGTAAATAAACTTTCAGTTCTTTTTACCGTTGGAGGTACACATGAAGAAGAATGTATGAAATAGTAATTTCTGCATGCTGTCAGATAGGAGAGGAGAAGGTGTGAGGCAGGCTTCCCCCCCCCTTGGTAACAGTAAGTCACTAAAAGGTTACGTAGATTGATTTGTGGGAGTGCTGTTTCAGTTGCTCTACATGTGAGTTTTTCCTCTTTTCCTCTTTATTTTTATTACATAATCATTTCATACGTAGTCTCGTTACGAAGCCACGGCCTGTAAGAAGAGCCCCAGTGCCTTTGAATCGGCCAGAAGTACGGCGTGTCTCTGTGAGCTCCGAGGTGTTAACTACTGGCAGGATGTCAGGTGTTAGCGGCGCTGGGGATACAGCATTCCTTGTCCTGCCTTTCCTCTCGTGCCCCCCTCCCTTTCTTTTTCGCTAGGTATCGCGCTTTCACTCTGGCATTAATTTAAATTTGCATTTTGGGAATTGAGGAATGTAGCCCGAGTTAAAATTCCAGGCACAGTGAACAGGTCTACACGGACAACTGAATTAACTGTTTGAATCAAAGGAAGTCTTTTTTCGTAGAAGCCAGTCATGCTTCTGTTTTAATTTTTAGCTACTGAAATGTGATGGGAATACTTTTTAAAGTGTTGTAATCTTTATTTTTCTCTCAGTAATCTCTGCTTGTTATTTTAATGGTTGCGAAGCAGCGTTTGAAGGCGATTAGTTACCTGAAGCAGGGCTTTTTAAGGTGGTTACCTGCCTGAAACAGTTTTCCTTGCTTACAGGACTGTCGTCAATACGCTGCTGGAACAGCAGGTGAAAAGCAGTAGGTAGGTGGGACTTCCACTGGGGACATGGCCCTCCAAATTGCACATTATCCAGATTATTATTATTTTATTTTTTTTTTTTTTTGAGTGAAGTCTGAGGCTCTGACTCTGGTGAATTCAGCTGCAACTTCTGTTGGCAGCTTCCTGTTGTATCAGATATTCCTCCCCACTGAGTCTTTCTGCTGCCCTCTCAGGGCCTTACAGTGGGTCCCGCTAATACCAGCGCTGCTGAGCTGCGTGCCTGGGCCCTGGCTCTGTAACCCAGCCCCTGCCTTGGTAGTGTGGGGAGAAACGAGCCTACAGCCAGCTACGGCTCCTTCCCAGCTGCGGGCGAGGTGGTTTTGGTGTCCTGTGACTTGTTCTTGTGGAAGTTTTGCAGTGTGGGGGAGAGGCTGGAGTAATCTAAAGGGAAAATATCTGCGCAGGGCCTTTCCTCCCGTGGAAACATCTGTTTTAATGGGGTTTAAAATGCCAGTGAGGGATGGCAGGCATTTCTAACGTGTGTGGAACTGTATCGCTATGTTAAAGAAATAAAGCCTGGTTTTGTGAAGTTTGGCTTGTGTTTTTTGCTTTGTTTTTTAACTGATTTTCTGAGCAAGTGCCCTGCAGGGCAGGGAAGCTGCTAGAACTGCAGGATCTAGCCACACGGCACTTAAGGATCCCTATTTCTAAACTCAGTTACCAAAAATATAAGATCACTGCTTTCAACTCATTAGCTGTTTATGGTCACTTCAGAAACTAGGAAATTGATACCACAAGCCGATGAACATGTGGTGTGCTTTGGTGACTGCAAATCCAGGGCTTTTTTCAGTTTTCAAAATGTGATTCTAAATGCTCTCTAGGTGCCTAATATCAAACTCCTGAAGTTGTGCTCCTACTTACCTGCGTTTTCCAGAGGGGCTCACCAGGTAGGATCCTCGCTGTTATGGGTGAACAAGCAGGACCCAGCTTGCAGCGATGGTCTCAAACTCTGGTGCTTCGTTCTGGCAGCTATATGAGGCCTGTTATTTTTGAGGCCTGAATTCTCAAGTGACTTCCCCAGGGTCACACAGGAAGTCTATAGCAAGACTGAATCTCAGCCCATTTTTAATCCTTGGGACTACCCTTGCGTTTGGCTTCATCTGCAGCCTTAAAGAGAGAGAACAGATTTATCACTTAGCAGTTACTATTCCTTTTAGTTCAAGTATCTAAACTTTTTCATGTTTATTGTGTTGAGAAACCTGTACTTTCAGCAAACAGGGCAATATGCAAAACTCAGTTTTCTCTTTAGTCATCTCTAAGTGGCATTAAGATAGTATCTGCAGTGCTGGTGCTTCCTGTCTGGAGCCAATGTTGAGATAATGACGAGTTAGAGGACTAGAATTGGTATTTCTGAACTCCTTGGTAATATTTTCTGATCTTAAAATGTAAGTACTATGATGTGCAGATAGTCAAATTTAAAACAGAGAATTGATTTAGGACCTATGCTGTTAAAATTGGAATCCCTACTCTGATGTGTGGGGTTAATGCCTGGGCAGACACAGCTTGTTCAGGTGCTGTCCCATGTAATGTCTCAAGGAGAGTCTCGGCATAGGGCTGATATCTCTACTGTTTGAAAGTGACTGCTAGGTAAATAAATAAATAAATAAAGCATAACTCCTCCTTAAAACAAAAATTCCCCCAAAGTGTGTAAATAAATGTCAGGCCTCGAAAGCCTGCTTGAGCAAACACGTGCCAAGGCCGAGCTTCAGCTCTGCTGCTGGGGGTACGGGGGCTGCTGCCCCGGCGGAGGACATAGCGAGGGGCTCCTGGCCCAGAGGAGCTGGGGGCGAGGGGCAGCTGTAGGATGGGGACCCTCTTGCCAGTGTGTACTTAGAGCTGTTGGATGCTGCCATAGATGAGATGGGGACCCTTTCTTGTGTAGGGAACGCTGCACAAGAAAAAAAAAGCAACCCGCAGGGCAGTGGCGTACTTGTGGGTTGGGCATGCATGGGAGAGAGAAGGTGGAACAGGAGGGCTGGTGTGTTCCTTCTTGGTGAGGGTCTGATAGGCCGTGGTGGCCTTTGGGGCAGAGATGGGCATGGGTCTGGTCCCCTTTGGCTGAACAAGAAAATAGCTTGGCCCTCAATTCACTAGGTCATGCCTTGAAACTGTGGAATTCTTGGAGTTGTGTGCTGGTGTTTTTGCACATGTGTTTTCTGTGCCTTCTGCTCCAGTGTTGCACGAGTACTTCTCACTGGTCTCAATTTGCTTTTCTGGCTGTCTGGGGCCTTATTTTTAAGTTACTGGAAAGAATAACAGAAGTTTGATATGTAAAAGCTGTTCACAGTTGTAGCTTTTAATCTTTGCTTGCCCTCTTCTTTTAAAGAATGGGATTATTTTAAGCTTTCCTCTTGTGATGAGCCTTAGTTTGTTTATTTAGTAATCTATTTGGCCCTTTCTTGTGTAGATTAGAAGAATTCCTGTGTGACAGTTGAGGAGAATGGAAAGCCCACTCCACACGAATGAGACTTATAAAATACTGACTGCTGTTAAACACAGCATAGCTTTATAAATCTATTTCAGTACTCCTGAGAAAAATACTATCCCTCGCCACCATGTAAGCACCTTTCAGGTAGTAAAAATAAATGTACGAAGTCTTCTCTTGCAGTAACCATGCCTGTACATCGAATTCCTCGTGCGAATGTCTTACATGACAGCTTACCTTCACATCCCGCGAGGGTAGGTGGTAGAGCAGAAAGAAGAAACTTGTTAAGGGTGAGTCTTTGCATATGGAGCAGCTGGGCAGCGTTCGGATGTCTCAGTTGGCTGGTGCTAGCCCTGTTAACCAGCCTCCTTCAGGCTTGTGTGCTTGTCCCCCCAGGGAACCTATAACAGGGAAGAAAGGAAGCCTTTTTTTTCCCCACTTTCCCTCTCCTTGTGTTTGTTTCTGATGCTGTTAATGGAACGTGATGGTATCTTTTATTTTAACACGTTTTTTTCAGAGCAACAGAAGTTAACTAAAAATATGCTTTCTCATCTTCGAGAAGTCAATACTGTTTGAAAGCAGCCTGCTTCAGCTCGCTCCTTTTTCAGCTGTCATTCCCAGCTGTCACAATCTCCTTGATGGGAGGACTTTACCCTGTTGTTGCAAAGCAGTCTGGTTAACAACTGCTGTCACCCAAAGGTTAAAAAACCTGAAAACTGCTATCCTTTGTCACTTCCCTTACAAACGTTTGCTTTCTGTTTGGTAGCATCCCCCCTGTTCCTTGGCCTTCAATATGTTCCATCTATCGTATTTTTGGAGAACTGTGTAAAGCAAATGAACATGTGTAATGATGAATATGTTCTTGGCCTGTTAGGGGACTCAATTAGGGGAGAGAGGTTTGCTTGTTTGTTTTCTTTTTCAATAAAACAGTTCTGTGCTCCATCCTATCCCATTAGGGTCTCTAAGTATGATTAGCAAACCTTATTAAGCAGAAGGACTCATGAAACTACTTTAAGCACTAAAGAACCTGATTCCACTGAGAGAGTGGTATGAAGTGTGGCAGGAAAATAAATAACTCTCCCTTTACTGCTTGAATACACCTTCCTAATGTGGTTTTTCTTTTTTAATACAGATATTCTGTCTTCCTCCATGCTTTACTGTGTGTGTGGTTTTTGTTGTTGTTTCTCAGGAGTCAAGTAGTAGAGCTACACTGGAGGAGCTGGCAAGAGCACCAGAGGCAAATGGTTTATAAACCTGGTTTTGCACCATGCTCCTGAGAGGGACTTTCATGGACAGTACCAGGGAAAAAAAGGTGTTGAATATCTGATGTGGTAGAGTATTTTTTTGCCTGTGATTTAGTGCTCCTGGCCTTGCTCGGATCAAATGCTACTTGGTCAAGTGATGCTGGATAGTACCTTCAGTTACTGTGATATGAAATGTTTTCATTTTTTTCAGCCAATGTTCATTTCCAAATTCTGTCTGACAGACGACTGACAGATACTGAGGGCAATTTTCTGTTTTGTAGAGACATCTGTCCACTGAGTATATATGGGAGAAAGCAAAATGAAATTACAAAACATCACAAATGTGGCATGATTGAAAAAGGCCTGGGGAAATCTATTCCATCTGAAAAAAAGTGAGAGCTAAAGAACAGAAAATCATACCTTAATTACAGGGCTTGGGTTGCTTTTTCTTAAACTGGTGGATTTGACCTAAAGGTTGGGTTTTCCTGTTTGCTCTGTCTAACAACTCCTCCCACTGATATCTAACACCTACGGTTTTGGGCATTAAGGAAAAAAATAAGGGAGATGAGTTGTCCATTTTTCCTAAATACACTTGTATTTAAACAGTTTTTCCTTGATATTTTGAGGAAATTCTGCCTGATGTCCTTTTGGGTATACATCAGATTTTCCTTCTTCCCACTTGCTGTTCTGCTTTATTCTTTCTCTGAGGTTCCTGTATAATATGTAGGGTGAGACATGTCAAGTCCTGGGCTGGAAAAGGAGATCTCATTCAGAATCTATAGCCTATTTAGTCTTCCATCTGATTTTGCATGTCTTCCCGTAGGTTTTCCTTTGTTCCTAGTATTTACCCAATATCTGTATTGGGAATTCAAGGAAAACAGAAGTAGTCACATACTACTGGATTCATTCTTACAGTATTGTTCACAGGACAGACCTAGGTACATACAGCTGGCCTTGCAAAGAGCGTGAGGTGGTGAACGAGGACTTTGAAGCAGCTTTGGCACCGTAATGACTGGCTTCCTTCCCTGCTGCTGTCCCTTCCCCTTCCTTGCAAAGCGTTTTCATTTGAAAAGCTAAGGTGTGGTCATCAGGCATATCTGTTTTCAACTTCCAGTAATTTTTAGCTCACTGCAGAGCTACACCATAATTACATATGCAAATGCAGTGGTTGTTTTTTTTTTTCCCCTCTCACCTTGAACATGTGGGAGAGAAAGATAAGGTTGCAGAGTACCACCAGGGATGGTGCTGCCGCAGAAGTGGAGAAGTTCTTCCTGGGGACTTGTACCGCAGGGGGAGTTCACTGCTTCTCTGCTTCAAAGGCAGCAAAAAACCCTGCTCTTGCCGAACTTAAACTTCAGGTGAGAGCCCTCTGAATGACTTGCAATAATACATCTGATATGTTCTAGCTGTTTGGGTGCTGAGAGGGAATTTGTTTGCAATAGGAATTAAATTCATAGACATATGTATGTATATTTATCATATCCAGTAACTTAATCTATTGATGATTAGTCTATTGAAAGCTCCCTGTGGTAACGCAGGGTAAACTTCATAATGATACTGTGATGAACACAGACTAATTCTGTGGAAAAGACAGTTCTGACAACTTTTCTTCTTCATAAGACTTTAGCAGATTGTAATGTTGTCTGACATACTCTATTCCTAAAACTCTAATTATATTTACAACAAATACTAGAAGTAACCTGGAATCAAAGTGCTGGGGAGCTGTTTCTGCCTCAAAGTGGAATAAGAGAAACAAGAAGCAATGCTGAATTGGTACTTGTAGCATGGGAAAACAGGAATTGTTCCCCAGACATAACACAGTATAACATGGCATAGTTTTCCACACCTCACCACGTGAGATCAAGCACGCCTTGGGTGACCAGCCTGTGTGGCTGGGGAGGGACTTCAGGGAAGGACAAAGCAGACTGGTACCTGAGCGTGTGAGTAGCTAAAACTGGTGGTAGACTTTCTGTTTCTGTGAGCTAAGCCAGTTCACACAAAAATGAGAATTTTAGCTTTTGAGTTGCAAAGGGTATGAGTAGACCTAGTTGAATAATCCTCTATTGTGTGTCATGGTTTTTGTGATCCTGACAGAGAATTCCTGTAAGGTTTGCACTCTGCCTGTAGATCTGATGCTCAAAAAATGTCCCTTTTGCCAGTTCTGTATTTGACTCTGCTGAGAGACATCCCTTCAGAAAGGAAAGGAGAATAAGAATTCTGTCAAATGTGGGCATTTTCTTTATTCTGGTATGCAATAACAAGCCTTATCTGTTTACTTTACCCCAACTTAAAAAAACAAAACACACAAACCCACAGAAACCTCCTTGCTTGCAGTATGATATGCAAATCATTTCACTACATTTGTTCTTGCATATTATGTAAAAATATTTTGGGATATAGGGAAACTTGCTTTTTTTTTTTTTTTTTTTTAATAAGTCTGAGTTATTTTTCAGGCAGGTAAGAAAACAGAAATGCTAGAATTGAAAACTTGCCAAATGTCTTGTTCTAATTTACTGTTGCTTATCACAGAATATTAGGGATTGGAAAGGACCTTGAAAGATCATCTAGTCCAATCCCCCTGCCAGAGCAGGAACACGTAAATCATGTCTCACAGGACATATTTATATTATATTTAGCTTATATTTAGGCTTAGCTTTAGCCCTTATTTAATCTTTCTAATTATAACCAATATTTGTAAGCATTTTGAAGTTGTTGTACAGCAAATCACCGGAATAGAAAGATATTTGACTTTTCAAGTTAAGATGTGCCCTCACCATTAAGGCCTTCCAAGTTTGTGCCCTAATGTATCTTAAGAGGAATTCTACTTAGGCTTTTTTTAATTTCTACCCAGCCCATCTACCTTTAAAGAACTTGTATGCCTTTATTCGACCGCAGAGGCAGTCAAACGTCTTCTCGTTGGACCTTGGGTCTACTGCGGAAACATTTTGCAGCCGAAGTGTGTGTGTGTGTGCACAGCCATGTGTGCTGTTCCCCTGCCTTTCCTTTTGTCTGTGGAGCTCCTGGCTGATAGCAGATTAGCCATCTGAATGTGGGCAGCAAAGAGTAATAGGCTGCACAGAATGCCCGAGGCTTCTCGCATACAATAAAATGACTCCATTAGAAAGCAAAAAATGACAAGCCTGCCACGGAGGGTATCTGCTGGGGAGCTGCAGAGAATAGCCTTTGGTTTATGATCATGTTAATGGGTGTAAAATAAACTTAATTTTTTTTCGACTGTCAAAAGTATTCCTAGGTGCTCTATCGACTAGTGCTGAAGATCCTTCTAGCAGGAAGATACCCGTGAGCTAAGTGGATGATGTGCTTACTGCTGACTGCTCCTGCCTGGTATATACACGTGGGGGAAGGAAGGGAGTAATAGCGTGACAGCTTGGTTTCATTTTCACTGTGCAGGTGTCTCTTTTCTCCCTTCTTGTTAATCTTTCTTTCTAGTGTTTTGATTAGTCGCAGGATTAGATAATCTACCTTGCAGAAGTGTGCTGGGTTTAAGTCTTCTGGAAGATGTGCTAATACAGATTTGAAGGAAACTGGGCCAGAAATATGGCTGGCTGAGACAGAGGGAATCCAGATGCTGGAGGAGGATTTAAAATACAAAGCTGTAGTAATCTGGATAGAGCAGAGGTACAAGCCTGTGTGCAGAGCACAGTAGCAGGAAAAATAGGTAGGAATCCTGTCAAGATTTTGACAGCTACACTTATCTGCTCTAAGAATCTGGTGTTGAAGAAAGCTGTTTCTTCTACAGTTTACTGTTTGCATAAGCAGTAGCGGCTGCTGTTGCCCTCCTAAACTCCAATAACAGTTTTCAAGACTTTCTGGATTTTATGGCATGCAAGCTCCTAAAAGGCATTCTACAAAAGAAGTGCACTGCTTCATTTAATCTGAATGGAGCATCTTCCTGGATGGCTCAGGAAATGAGGACAACTTCTGGTGACAATGGACTTGCAGACTATATATACTGAATTATTTTTGTGTCAGAATGTGGAAGAATTGTCCAAACAGGCAAAGCTTGTCCTGAAATGCTTACGTTTTAAGAAATCTCTTGACTTTATTTGTTGTAGTTTGTCTTGCTTGTTGGAGCCTTCTTGGTACATTGCTGTAGATACAACTGATATGGACCCTGGAAATCTACACTTTAGCAACAAAATATACAAATTGTACAGAATTGTATGCAATTGTAATAAATTGTACTTTTAATAAATGGGAGTACTACTGGAATAACCCTTGTGTTACTTCTTGTGTTGTGCCCGGTCTTGTCGTGACTGTCCTGGATGTGTTCTGTGTGCTATGTGGGCTGCGTCCCTTGGAAAAACTCCCCTTTTTCTGCACTTTGCTTTTCATACTACCTCTTCAACTGATTTTCTTTAAGAAGATCCCTTCTTCAAGTTAGTAGTGTTTGTGTCCCTTCCTCTCCAGCAATAAAGTGCTTAAACCACCCCCACTCCAAAAAGAGGAACAAATGAGGGTGAATTTAAGACCGATTATTTTACAGAGCTATGCAGTTACTCCTCCCTTCATAGCAGTATTAGTTCACATAAAATGCATTTTGATTTCACAATTCCGAACTGTTTCTGTGATCATATGAGGTTTTTATGGCCCTGTAAACTCCAGCTGCTTATGAAGGAAGCTGGTGTTAAAACAAAAGCTCGGTTAACAGTCTCCAAGAGTGGATGGTCTGGAGATGGAGACAAGTAAAGTACTTCCCAGGCCAGTTTAATATGAGAGCATCTGTGGTTGTTCTTTTTTTTTTTCCTCACCCTTCCCTGTGCTCATGCAACTGCTGAGGCATGCTGTGGGAAATATCTGGTTCTTGAGTCACCTGTGGTTGGTAGGGGATCCAAAGGCAGTGGGGTAAAAGTACAGGGGAAGGAGGTAGCTGCGTGTTGTACAAGTCCTCCAGCATCTCTGGTTGAATTGGCACTGCTAAAGGCACAGTTGTGCACGAATGCAACTTTTCTAAGTTTCCTAAGCTGCGTTAATGAATATGAATAGAAATTTTAGAACTGTTCTCTTCTCTTCCAACTTTTATGATCACACATGTCCTGCTGAGAGAGGTATTGCTGCCTTGGGCTGACCTGGCCTAGCACAGCTGTAATGCTGAGCTGCGGCTGGTTTTCAGGACAGATTTCAGAAAGTTACAGAATACTAAAGACAAAGAACCATAAAGCAGATGAAAGCTCAACTTCACTTAGCCGGAGGGAGAAGTTGGAAATGTGTTTCTTGTTGTTTTAAAGGTATTTAGGTTATAGAGAGAAAAGGGTTCTTCCCCTGGCAGATAGCGTTACTCTGCTTCTCTGGTGTTTAGGCTGCAGTAGTGCAGTAGGCCGGTTAAAGTGCTGGCTATGAGAAGTTTGCAGGTACAAAAGGATCTGTTCAATAAACTTCTCTGTGCTGAATTATTCAAAGCATTCATAAAAGCAGGCTCGTGATGGGGTATACCTTGTGCAGTAAGTGCTATGGTGTGTCAGTCCAGCCGGTCAGGCTGTGGGCCGTTCCCAGATGTCCCTTGTAGACGTTCCCTGCAGCAAGGAAGCTTGAGAAGTTTATCTAGATCTTACACCTGATAGCTTGAGAATTATCATTTAGTTAGTGTGGATAAGGTTCTGTATTTAAATGTAAAATATAGTCTTAGTGCATGCTGCACCTTTCCACTTCTCAATCTTTTCCTTTTTTAAGTGTTCTCCCTGTTACAGACCCTCACAGCTTGCTGCTCTGTATTCCACCTCTGTATGTGAAGCCCGTGCCTTCAGCTTTGACAAACGCCCTGCTGTTAAGGCACGGAAGCTGAGGTTTTATGGTGATGTGCTGTCGGTCCCTAATTCAGTCTAGAACCACGTAATTACCTTTTGTTTGATTTGTCTGCTGTTATCTGTAGGTCGAGTGCTCACAAGCGTCTGTGCGGTAGTGAACTGCTACGTGAAGGAGATGGAGAGGAGGGTGGGCAATTTCCTCAGGCCTCCCCCCCCAAAACCATACACTAGCTCCAGGCCTGCTTTACAAACTGGATGGATGCAAGTGTCTTGTGTCAAGAATAAGTCCAACCTGGAATCTTCTCGTCTAACCGAAAATCTTGCCCCCTATAAATAAATGACGCTTCCAGGGATATGTTTCACAAATAATAAAATCTCCTTGAGAAATATCTTTATTTACTGCAGAAGTACTTTTTTTCTTAAGTTGATGCTGAGACATGGGACAATAATGCAATGGACGAGGAGACTAAAGCGAACCATTTAAAAACCAGCAGAAAAAGGCACGTTAGCAGAACTAATATCTAAATTTCATTAATAACAGTGAGTGCTAACTTCACTTCGTGCAAAAGACTGACTGATGCTCAAGAACTTTAGCAGAAGAGATGATGAGATGTTATTGTGGCTTAACAATGGTCTCCTAAAGATTTTCCTACAAATGTCCTGGTCAAGCCATCACTTCCATTCCTTGTGTATAGCTGGCTGCATGGCAGGTGGCATTCTTGGTTGTGTGTGGGCATAGCTGGCAGAGATCAGGTTTTGTTGTGTTCCAGATGTTCTGTGCCACTCTGATAACAACTGAAAACTAAAATACTGGTTTTAGTTTCCCATGTTCTGTAGAAATGAGTCTTAGGGACTGGTTTTTCACTTTGAGAAAGAAAATGTATCTTCTAGTAGGCTTATTCTTTCTTACCTCTGCTGTACAAGGGGCAGCTAAAATCCCAGCTTACTCGTCACTTTCAGTATTGATATTTATGTTTTTCAGACGTACTACTTAAAAACTTTCTCATGGTCTCATTACTCAAGTCCTTCTGCCTGTGAGATAAATGTGTTGCAGTGGTACCAAAGTAAAAACATGACTACAAAAACATACTGAAAATCAGTGAGCTGTTTTCCTAGGTAGCTAATAAAGGGTAAGGGGAACATTGCTAGTCTCTCCCTGTTTGTGGCTTTAAAATGGGATTCTAGTAAAGATAGAGGAAAAACCATCACTAACACTGGCTGGAGCATAGTGAAATTTCTTGGCTGGTTCATCTTTTGAATACTTGTTCACATGTCACCGATTTGATTAAGAAAAGAGTTACTGTTATGCCTTTCCATAGCTTTCCATACATTTGTGTTTCTGGCTCCAAGTAATGTATTTAAAACAGTGTTTTCAGAAAACCAGGTCCCCTTAGCTTCAGCTGAGCTAGATGTTCAGGTGCAGGTGTCTACAGCCTGTTCTGGCGCTGTTAGGCTTGTGTTACACCCACGGATGCACTTTGTAGCTTTCTTTCAAACTGGAGTACTGGGTTCTCTTCAGACTCAGACTGAGAAACGAATCTCATTCCTGAAAGGTTTTGTGCTTTGGTTGAGGTACTGATGAGATTTTTGTCATCTAGCTGAGATGCTGTTTGTTCCCATCTTTTCTGTGTGTCGTAGGGCCTATTTGAATCCCCATGACTCCAATTCTGTGGGATTTCTTTTCCGTGAGTAGGAAGAAGATTCTCTTGGATGCACTTCAGAGAAAAAATGCTAAAAAGCCTCATGTTTATCCTAAAACAGAGTAGTACTTCTGAGAAGCTAAAGACGTCAGTACAACGTTGCTCTCCCACCTAGGTGGGGTAGTGAACTCAGCTATCTCATCCAGCTGACCAGGAACTTCAAGGAACGAGTTATCCACCTCTCCCTCTCCGGCAGCTGTGAGTTCTGGTAACTGAAGTCATGCTCTATGTTCTCCTGCCAGGAAGATGCTTACTGTTAATGAGGCCCCGCTGGGTTTTGCCAGGAGCCAGTCCTGTCGAGCTGAGGTGGCTGCTGCCAGACTCGGTGAGAAACATGAGACTGGAGGCTTGGTTCAGTTGTCTCAGCATTTGGTCGTGTCATTTTAGGCAGTGGAGGGAATCCAAATGCACGTCACCTAGAGCTACTGCTCGAAAAGCACGCACCTTCTTTTCTCATACCTGTGCACTTCAGTGAAAACTGTCTGTATCTCGTAGTCATGAACTCTTCAGCAAAGTCTGAAATGTAACCCACCGCAGACCAGTCTGCCTTCAAAATTGTTTAGATCCATTCATTGCATGTCTGTAGCTTTCCTTTTGATTTTTAAGGGTGTTTGGGAAAACTGCGCAGCCAGAAGCATCCTGATATTACTGCACTGGGTGCTACTGGTGATGTCTATTCAATACCTGCGTTGCTATTTTGTATGAAACCTTACTCCTCTGTACCTTACATGTTCTTAAACCGCCTTGCGGCCATCGTACCCTGCTACACAACTCAGAATGTTCTAAAACTAGTTAGCCACTGCACCAAGATGATGAATCTGTTCACTTCCACAGCATGATAAAATAGGAAGGATTTCCATAATGTCCTGAACATGATCTGGCAGTCATTAGAAAAGTAATGTGCTTTGTTCCCACTGAGGGACAAAAGAGATTTGGAGAGATGTGAGGCTTGTCTTGATTTATGGTGTCTGTGTCGTCATCCTAGTGGTCTCACTTGAGGAAGGACAAGGCCTTTTAGTCATGCCTCCTGTCCCAAACCTTTTTAGAAGCATGTCCTTATTTTTTAATGTTTTTGTCCATTTCGGTAAGTGGGACACTCACGGAAAGCTTGTTACGTATGGGTTTCCACTTAGGCGTGAGGGCCCTGGAACAAAATATTCCATCTCCAGATGACATCAGTTTTCTATTTAAATTGGGTTCTTAGTTTTTCACGGGGGAAGGGTGTAGATGGAGAAGTCGTATTGGACATCTGGACATTCACGAGGACCTATTTCCTTAGCCAAAAAGAACAAGTGAAAGAAAATTCTCAAGGAAGCACAAAACCTGCATCTATCAAAAGGAAGAAGGCTGGCTTCTGCCTAGAGCTTATTTAAATTGATGCTTGAGTGTGAGAGGAGGGAATGTAATGCAACTAATTCGTGTCAGGTAATGGAGCATGTCCCACTAAAAACATCCTGTCCTGCTGCTTCCTTGAGAAGCAGCCTCTTGTGGGGTCACCAAAACCCGGTGTGGTGTCACCAAACCTGGTGCTTTTGGTGGAAACCTCAAGGAGCAGAGGCTGCTTTTTGACAGATGCACTCGAAATACCTTGGCATGGGAGCTAGGGGTGGCAGTAAGAGGCGTTGCTGTTTGATGTCTGGCATCATTCAACTTCAGGAGAGGTGTTAACAAAGTTAGCTGGCAGGATTCTCTCTGGCAAACCAACGTCTTTCTGTGAAACCACCTCTGGAATAAAATGGCTCAAGATCACCGCTGAATTGCCAGCTGGGCTCACCGCTGCGCCGCTCCGAGCTGTGAGCACGCCTCACAAAAGCTTCGGAAGAATAGGTTTGTTTTCCCGTGCTGTTGGTATTTCTCAGCAGGTTTTCTGCTGCTGCTCCCCCCTTTTTTTGTAGCCCTGCAGCTGTCCAGCCGGCTATCGTTTCAAGTTAAGTTGCTGAGTTATCTTCTTTAAACATCCTTAATGAACATTCGAAGACTGATAATGTTTGATAAGCTGAGAACTTCACCAAGAAATTATTAAATAAAGCTTCTTGTGCTTTCTGGTTTAGCTATGTAATTTGTATGTGTCTTCTTTTTACTGGAACCAACTAAGCAACTTTTAGGTTAAAAAACAACAAAACCCAGGCTTTTTCTTAAAGCGGGAAGCCATATAAATGCGTAGTTCAAGCTTTCTAATAATTCAAAATTCAATATTCTGCAGATGAATGAGCTGAGTTGTCATCAAGAATCTGGCTAAAAAGGAAAATGACTCGTCCCTTCTGGAGAGTGCTGTAGGGATGAGACAGTGCCAGCTGTGGCATTTAAATGTTTGTCCAGAGCTGATGTTGTCTCTGAGCTAAACTTTGCTAAACATGCTGTGAAATACAGTTTGTGCCAGCCAAGAATACGCTTGTCTGTTGTGGTGGGAGTTTAGGCTGGTTCATTTCAGACCTCAGCAAGCGGCAGCTGAAATACTGCGAAGTGACCTTTGACATAGGGACCCATGAATGCCCCAAGTATGATTTCACTTTCCCCACGTTCTTTGTGAACCTGAATGCTTGTCAAATCAGATGTGTGTTTAGACCTTTTCACTGAATGTGCTCGGAGGGGAAGAACAAAGCCTGGGGTCAACTTGGCATAATCCCTGCGTTTATCTTTATTCTATTACGGGGGCTTGTGGGGGATGGAGCAACTATTCTCTGCGAGGTGAAAGTGCAAGTAGAGTGTAGGTAGGCTATCCGTCTTTCCTCCCAGACTTTCCCAACGGCCTGGCCCGTGATTTACTTGCGTTAAGGTACGGCTGACTAGGCAGGCTGCTGCCTCGGCCTTGTGGTCTGCTGCCCGTGCTGCGCCGAGCCCTCCCGTACCTGCCGCGCCGGCTGGCCAGTGGGACCAAACACCCACGGTCATCGTGGGCAGGAATGGGTGCACCTATAGCACCTGGTGCTTTGGGGAACGGATGCACCTATAGTGATCTATAGCACCTGGTGCTTTGTGGGATGGATGCACCTCTAGCACACGGTGCTTTGTTCTCCCCATCGGATACGGGAGGGGAAGTAACAGTGGGTTTGTGTACCTCTACTCTGGCTTTGGTGCAAATGGTCATCTTATTTTAAGAGATGATCAGCTTAATATGATTTACCACATGGTACATATATATATAAATATATCTTCTCTTCTTTTTTTTGCCTCTGCAGGGTGTTAGTCATCCCCAAGTAAGGAGTGACTAAGTCCTTCATTACACATTCAAATTGGGAAAGCCTTTGTCTCTGAGGGCAGGATTGTAGAGTTCGCCTAAACTATTGTTACAGACTTTTTTTGCAGTATTTTTAGATTTTACTCTGGTGGTAGATTCACTTCACAATAAGGGATTGTTTCTGCGTGGAGCTGGAGTGGTCTGAATCTGTAAACGAGCTATTGTGCGGTAAAGTACAAGTGGGTGGAGGAACTATATGACAAAAGGCCTGGTTACCTTTACAGTTTGTTCGCTGTACCTCATACACTTTGTTTCAGAAGAAAAGCACTATTCAAAGGCTCGAGTATAAGGAGGCAGTCTTTCACACAAGGCTTGTGGGAAATTTCTCTCCAACTTGTGGGTTTTCAGCTCGTGTCGATTTTACCCTGCACGTTCTGAGACTGCCCCAAACAACTTAAGGCTGCTCTTCAGGGGAAGAAAAAACACAAACCACACCTCCTGGGGTGAGCGTTTCCTAATCTGACACTTCGACCAGTATTTTCCGATTTACATGTGCGCTTGTGTAGGGCTCTTCTGTTTATTTTTTTTAATTGAGCTTTGCAAGTCGATTTTTAAGTGAAGGTTTTTTTTAAGGTTTCCAAGATAGGAAGTCGCTTTTTAGCTACTAATTTTAGAAATTAAAAGCAACATTGAACACCAAGATGTATTTCTTTCTTTACTAAATCTAGTAAGATTCCAAAAGCATTAGTGTGCTTTTTATTTTTTTAACAGGACTTGGAAACTTGGTGTTCTCTGTGCTAAATCTGCCCTTGCCTTTGGTTGCTCCCGTTTCACTGTTTACTTTCTCTTCTCTTTGCTTAGTGGCTAAGTGCTTAAAATCCCTTCCCTGTGCTCAAAACCAAAGCTGCTTCGCTTGGCACCCAGTTTTCAGACGTGAAGCCCTTTCACACAGCCTTGCAGCTGGGCTGGTGTGCGTTGGGGAGAGCAGAGTTGCTCAAGTCCACCCCATCAGTGCCGCAGGACGAGGAGGGCCTCGCAGCGCAGCCGAGCAGGCTGCTTTGGCTCTTCTGTGTGCCCTGCTCCTCTGCTGGGTACCAGCAGCACGGCATGGAGTCCCTGTCCTCCCAGCTGACAGCCCAGGAACGGAGATTAACAGGCTCCAGCCCAGCTGAGTAACTCTGACACAAGGAAGCCGAGGCCTGGAGCCGTGCCCACGTTAGCTGTCGGCGCTGCGGAGGAGGCAGCCTGTGGCAGGAGGGCAGAGCAGGTATTTGGTGTGGGGAGGCAGGCCGTCGGTAGTAGCTTTTCTTCCCTCTTAGTGCCGTCCTTTCCAGTCTTGTGTGTTTTGGGGAGAGAAATTTGCAGTCTCCAACGTGCTCAGGGCTACCAATAACTGCTTCAGGAGAGTAATTCTGGGGAACCTGCTGTAATGATCAACTCTGCTGCTTTAAGGAATAAGTTTAGCCCCTTTTTTAAATGCTGTCAAGATTATGAGCAGAATTATCTCAGGCTGAGCAGCATGGTTTGTTGGTAGGTTGTTTTTTTCTTCTGATTGTTCCCTCTCCCCCTTCCCATCACAGCCTGCCATTCTCTGCTGCTTTGGGTCTTGTATTTCTATACATGACCATCACAGACCTGCTTGTGAAAGCATACTTGTCACTGTAGTCTTTGCATGTTTCATTTACTTGTATAATGTTAATGGCAGCAACGACTTGATCTTAAAGCTTCCTTCTTGTAAGCTGTGTATAGAATATCCACATATAAATCTTATATGCCACAACTTTTAACATTTCACACTATATCAAAACTAAAAAATCCCACCATAGTTAGGTGAAACTGATTCATGGTTTGAGCTCTCTTGGGTGCTTCTAAATACCAGAAACTCCTGAGCTTGTATTAGTCAGAAGTAAAAAGCAACAGTCAAAAGTCCTCTGTTGCAATATTAAGTTCTTGAATTGGTAAATCGAGCCTGCTCTTCTTAAAATGCTATTTATACTTTTATCTACTGCCAGCTTTTCTCTTCTTCTTTCTGCCAACCTCCTCTTCTGTCAAGCTATGAAAGAGTTGCTGTTTTTTTTTCCCCCTTCTTTCTGTTCACTCTTTCAAGACAGCTCCAGCCTCGATGTCAGAGGTTTCCCAGTAACCCATGCTCCCGTGGCTAGTCCTGTTGGCTGCCAAATCTGGCGTATTCTCTTGGTTTTTGGCTTTTAGAGCTGCGAAGGCAGGATTTGGAGAAGCAGCTCGACCAGCTGGGAGGTGAAAAGGCTGACCCAGGGGAGGAATGTTGAAGGAAACAAACCTGCTATTACATATCTAGTTGCTAAGTAGTGTGGTATTAGTTGCTCTCGGGGCCTTCCAAAGAAGGTCAGAGGAACTTCTGCCAGCTTCAGGTGGGAAGAAGTGCAGCAGAGAGATGAAGCTGGGGAGGAAACTCGTGGCAGAGCAGGGAGCAGTCAATCAAAAGTCCTTACTAAGCAGCGTTTCCTTAAAGCAATACGAGCACTCAGGGAGTAACCCGGCTCTCACTGCTGCAAGATGTACAGTGCTAGAAACCCCTTGTGGAAGCAGCAGAGCTGGGTGCTGTTGCTGTAACTGAGCAGTTGATCACAAACACAGCTGAAACGGGCAGTTCTTGGGCTGAGTTTTCACTAAATGCTGTAATTTGGGGATGTTGTGGCAAGCTTCCATTCTGAAAGTAAAACTAGCCGTTAGCTGCCCAATCTGTTCGTTTAAGCGACTTGGATCTTATTTAAGTAGCAGCTACTGAAGGCTTAAATAAGCCGACTGAGCTCTGCACTACTAATTGTGGAACAGTTTGGGAGGGGTGTTATCTATGCACAATATTGGCTGCAAGAAGGAAACGTATAAGTGCTAAAAGGGAGTAAAAGGCGATTGAAGTAATTACGAATTCACATGCTAAGGTAAAATAACAGAAAGGTTTTTGCTGGGAATGACTCGGAAAATGTTGGTGAAGGAAATATAATTGGTGAAGGCAATATAATTGCGTTAAAGGTTTAGAGAAATCTTTATTTCTAATCTTGATGAAATCTTAGTAAAAGTGTGGAAACAACAGCTTTTGAGAGACTTCAGCAAGACAGAATAATGCAGAATCAGTGTCACGTGCTGTAACACTATTTACAGCAATACTTCATTTAACCCCTCTGCAACGGCTGCCTCAGTTTGTGCTTTCACATCCTGATTTTCATCCTCGATTGAAAATAATTCCTACTCGAGTTGGCTGGTGACCCAGAGTGGAACGAGCTGATGTCCCGTGCAGAGGTGTGCTGGCAGTGCTGGAAGGCTCTGCTCACCTACAGCTGGGTGCAGGTGGACCAACTGTGACATCCCAGGGGTCAGTGACGCAGCCTGGACTTCTGGTCTTCTGTACTCCTTGAGATGGGCTGGTACTGTGGGGCTAAAAGAGAGGGATGTTAGGCTGCGTAACTGGTAAACACGCGGTCCCAGCATTATTCTGCAGGCAAACAATTGATGCAGTCTTTGGCTCTGTCAATGAGTAGGTCTATGGAAGGTGCAAGATGCGGAGATGTCCCCTGGAGTTAATTTCTGATGGTTGGGACAGATTCAGAACATCTTGCAGCAGTTCAGGGAAGTGGTACCTTGTTTAGATGCTGTCTCATTGTCATGTCTGATCGCGGCTTAATTCAACTTCTGGATTTTGTGGTGTAGGTTGGTTGTTGGTTTTTGTTTGTTTGTTTGTTTGTTTGTTTTCCAGAATGGATTATCTTCTTTCACCCAACCTTTATGTAGCTTTGCTTGTTAAGTCCAGGGCCCTGTACCCAGTAGTTGGTATAATAAATAAATAATAAAATACGGCCCAGTTGTGATGCTAGCTTCTTACAAAGAGCAATCCTTGTCAGCCTTTCCCTGCTCCCAGAGCTCATGAATGAGGGATAGTTTTCCTGACCCGTTGTGTGCTGGAAATCACTAGGATGTGTTGCTGTTTTTAAAGACAACTCTTGTAGGGCAGAATCCCTCCCTTTTTAAGTATATCTAAAAACATTTGCTTTTCATGCAAACTGAAACTTGCACGGAACATAGGTGAAGAATTTGACTGGTGCTCCATGAGCAGGCTTTCTCATCCTGACTCTTGTTTAATCACGACAGTCCTCGTCTGGAAAACCTTTTTTTTACAGGACCATTTCCCAGCAGTTGCTTACAGCATGTGTACGTTTGGCCTATCAGCATGCCTGTGTACTTTGGCCGTATAAGCTGTAGGGTTGGCTCACAGACCGACACCTAAATTTAGATGCCAGGGTGTGAGCTCATTGCCTGTGCTCCCATTATAGTCTGCGGAGACCGAGTCAGTGGACCTGAAGAGCTGCTCAGCTGATTAAATCCAGGTATCTACCTTGGTGTGAGCAGAATTGTCCTTTAGAGACCATTGACTGCAGAAGGAGCTTGGGCAGCTGGTTGATTCATAAATTCCTAAATCTTAGATGTTATCTGTGAACTACATCCCACTGTAATGCTGTTTTTATCTCTAACAGTTGAAAAACTGACATTCTCTTTTCTGCTGTGCTACTTTCTCTGAAAAATGAGAAACTGAAGTTCCTGAATCTAAAACCTAAATATTGAACAGATATCTGGCTGAATGCATTCTCTAGCAGACTCTGAAGTGTCTTTAGGTTCCCTGGGACTGAGCGGTGTCTTGGTTGAGACGGGCAGTGGGCATCCTTCTGCCCCTTACATTCCAAACAGGAGGACGCCTCTGTGTTGGTCTGTAGCCGGAGCCATCTGACCCGAGTGATGCTTCTGCTGCCCTGAAACGGGCAGTGAATGAGCTTCTTGGGGTCGCTCTGCTACTTCTGAGTCGTGTTAGGAAGCAGCTGTGGAGCTGTTTTTATTCTGTACAGTCGCATGTGCTATCTGTTGATCGCTGCTAGCTCTAACTTAACGTGCTCCTTTCTGGTGAAATGAGGATTTCTGTTTGCTTCCGTAAATAAAGCTTTCCTGCAGAGCTGATGAGCTCAACCGAAACTGGTGTGTGGTGTTTCGGAGGGGGGAGAGGTCTGGTGGTAGGAAGAGCTGCTTTAAGCACAAGGTACCACGGAAGAACTAGGAAAGCTCTTTAAATAGCAGCGCGATTTTTCAGAGCAATGGCCTTGAGTTCAGTGTGGTCAGAGTAATTGCTGGTTGTTCCAGATCAAGGAAGGGTCAATTGCAGAACTGAGCAGCTTAGACACAAAAGTGTCTTTTTCTTAATCCCTCTTTCCTTCATATTATAAGGATATTTCCCTTTTTTTAAAAAAAGGTTACTTTATAGCCAGAAAGCATCTCTCTGGCTATGCAGACAGCTTGGACTTTGCTGTGTCCTCAACAGAGTGCTTGCTAACCACAGGCTGCGCTCTGCACTTAATTACTGAAGTGGCTGGGGGAGGACAAAAACCTGAAGGATGATGCTTAAGCAAATAAATGGCCTTAGTTAAGTCCTTCACACTGGGCAAAGCTCCCGTAGAAATTCCCTCATCTTTATGCTCATACTGCAAAGTGTTTCTACAGCCTTTGAAACTTCATGGAGATGAAGAGACCTGGGTTAGAAGAGGAGCCCTTCGTAGCACCACAGTGAATTAGCGGAGCACCACACACAGTAGGTGTCCTGTAGGACTTCAGCTCGTAGCTGTGAGGTGGAGCACTTCAGGCTCTCAGGTCAAGCGATGGGGTTGTATGGATGCCTCAAACAGGTGCTGAGTTGGCACTCTTAATTAGCTGTAATCCCCTTTTCTCTCAAACCCCATTTTTTTCTTCAATATTTTGTTCAGCAGATACTTGCCATGCAGCATGACCAGTACCTTCATGCTTCCTTCCCATCACTGTATCAGAGAAGTATCTATCACCCCTCAGACAGCACTTTGTATCTCCTGCTGGTTTTGCAGCTTTTATTTGGGGATTCTCAGGTGATTTTAAAATCAGATTGTGCAGAACTGTGTTAGAAGTTGTATGGTCACGTCTCCAAATAGCAACTGAAGAGAGCTGTGGTTTTGCTTCATGGACAAGCACTGTATTAATCTGTTCCTGTAGAAATCAAATCTTTTAAAGCTCTACAAGATGGGTTAGGCACCACATTGCTTCAATATTCTGAAAACATGTTTGACTGAAAGAGTTAGCGTTCTCTTCTGGTCCTGTATATGTTTGTGTATATTTTAAGACACTGTTTGGAAATACATTTTTTAAAAAACTAGCTGTTCCAAATACACTAATATCCTTTTGAAGTATAAATCCATATATATCATAATCTGTAAGATTAGCTATCAATTAAAAGAAACTGGTGGCCTGGAAGTAACTTGTCCAGCATGTAGCATTAAGTAAATGAGACTATCTGCTCAGAAGGAGCACTAGCTTTTCCTATTGACCTTTGGGGGATCTTGGTCCAGAATAGCTACCTTCAGCTAGAGTGTAACTACAGAAAACTAGATGGTTTTTCAGACTGTACTTGCACACTCGTGGTAATATGTGCATAGCTTTAAAAAGAGTGATCCTGAAAGATTATAAAATCATCACATGGTTTGGGTTGGAAGGGACCTGAAAGCCCACCAAGTCCCAACCCCCTGCCATGGGCAGGGACACCTCCCGCCAGCCCAGGTTGCCCAAAGCCCCATCCAGCCTGGCCTTGAGCACCTCCAGGGATGGGGCATCCACAGCTTCTCTGGGCAGCCTGGGCCAGGGCCTCACCACCTTCGTGGTTAATTTCTTCCTTATATCTAATCTAAATCTCCCCTCTTTTAGTTTAAAGCCATTCCCCCTTGTCCTATCACCACACCCCCTGACACAGAGTCAGCTTCACTGTAGGCCCCTTTAGGCCCTGTCAGGCCACTATAAGGTCTGCTGAGGGCCTTCTCTTCTCCAGGCTCCAACTCCCTCAGCCTGTCTCCATGTGAAGGACGCTGAGGTCTGTGGTGGCTGAGTGCTGGTGAGCATCCAGGACCCTCAGAAGTGGCTGCTTGTTTTTTAGCAGGAAAACACTAAGAAAGCGGTGCTGTGCCGTGTGTGTCACTCCTGAAGATCACCCCCCGAACGTCATCTCTGCTTCTTCTGCCAGCTCTGCAGGGTGCTTGCCAGCTTAGTGTGATACTCAGGGAAGGCTTTGTGTTTGTCTGTATTACTTAAAAAATAAACAAACAAAGCCTCATGTAAAAATTGTAGTACAGCTATTAGCGCTCAGAATAAATAAGTGCAGTTTGTTTACCCGAAAGAAGGGTGGGAAGTGATGTGGGAAGTGGGGCAGCTCAAAGGAAGGAAGGTCTGAGAGCTGAAGTCGGGTCTGTAGCAGGTGAGGGTGTGCGAGTGTGTGCATACACACAGCATGTCTTGGTAGTTACTTGGAGCATTACTTCTGCTTCTGTGTGCTGGATCTTCAAAGACACTTAATAAGACAATTTACTGAAAGTTAGAAAAGAAAAAGCTCCATAATTTTAGTTGTCTCCCATTCTTTCCTTACACCTCTCCGATCACCTCCTTCCCACTTCAGTTTTCCCTAGCGGGCAAACTGGGAGATAGATTAATAGCTAACTTTTCCCACTATTCAGTTGTCTGTGGTGTCTAAAGTGTTGCAGGAGGCTGCCTGGGTTCTTCAGATAACAGGAGAACTGCAAGTACAACTTCTACTCAGGCAGAAGTGTCGAGTATTTGCGTTACTTATCTGTTCAAATATTGGAGCTCTGAGTCTGGAGCAACACCCCTGGCCGTGCTTTCTCCAGGGATTAGATGCTGCCAGCTTCACTTTCTCTGTTGCATGTGCAGCAGACGACTCACACTGAGCTGATGCTCTCAGTCTACACCTGGAATCTCAAATTTCTTCCCAGCCAGATTGTTGTATTGGAAAGAAAAATAAATATCCTCTCTGTATGGTTCTTAGGGCAATGTACTGGTCACTCTTGGTTGCTTAAAAACTCAGCAGGGAAGGGGTGTATTGTTAATGTCCCTCTGTTAAAAGGTATATATAATGTATTTATTTTCCTTCAGATGTTTGAGTATGTCTTTTAAAGCCAGCTTTAAATGTGACAAGCTGTTGACTGGAGGGGAAGGGGAAAAACATACATTGCTGATACTGCAGATTTTCTTTTCTGCTGTTTATTCAGTGTCTAACCGATCCAGGTGATTGGCACATGAGCAGGAATCAAACAATCCACCTTTTAATTACTGCTATTACCAAGGTAAGACACGAAACTGCAGCCTGTAGCACTGTGCAGCTCTAATACTTGTGTTTAAAAAGAAACAAACCACCCCTCGCACTGGCTGGATGCTGCGTTTCCCAGAAGGGAGGAACAGCAGTTGCTGTGCTTCCAACACCGGCACGGAGACGGGGAGTGTGCTGGCAGCTAGCATCCTTCCAGCTCTCCAACTGCTGTCTCTTTGGCTAAGTGATGATCCTGCGAAGTCATCTTTTCTCCCCTTCATCCCTTGAATGTGCTCACCTGTACCTGTCGCTAGTGCAGGTGGTGGGGGTGGCTGGGGGTGTCAGCTGCTGCAGTGCAGTAGATGGAGCGTGTTTGCGTTTCCTCAGAGCTGGTGTTTTGCTGAATATCTGCGTTCCTCAACTGCACCGCCCATGTTTCAGCATACCCGAGGCTTTCTGGAGGCACAGCCCGGCCTGACCCCATCACTGCACGGCTGGCAGGTGGCACCAGCGATGGCTGGGAGCAGCTCTGGAACACGGCCGGTCCCTGGCCCCTGCCCTTGTCTGGGGACACCACACGGTGATGGTGACACTTTTGGGGCTACTCCCCGTGGATCAGCCGCTGCTTCACTGCGTACAAACCAAGAACGTCTCGTAGCTTTTGTTAATAACATCCTTCTGTTAATGAGAGAATTTGGGGGAGGGAGAGTTACCAGGTGAGGGATGCTGCCCACATGCAAGAGCCATCAGCCCTTTGAAACTCTTCTCTGATACCTGCAATTTCAATTGTTGGTTGTATCTCCACAAATTTTACTTTGCCACAAGAAACAGTTACCCTTACTTTGAGGAAAATCTAGTTCTTTCCTAAGTTCATAAACCCTTGAAAATGAAAGGTTTGCTTGAGGTCTGGTCCATCCAGCACAATGCACGTCACTGGCTTGCCCTGTTGTTGGGCTTTTTTAATGAGTTTGGCCTTTGCCAAGTATAAGGACATAAATGATAGGAAAATTTGTTGGTGTTTTCAAGTTGATCGGATTTACTCCTTCTGTTGCCTGGTGTGATTCTTCTGCTGTCTTGTTGTTACAGTAGCATGCAACAGTAGTTGAACTCAGTGCTAGTGGTCTCTGTTGGTATCTGTAGCATTGAGATGTTGCTAGAAGAACTCAACACAACTTTAGACTGGGTTGCATTCATTTCACCCCAGACTTTCTCAAAAGTTCGCTAAATAGTTCCCTGCGTCTTTTGTTTTCTCTCCAACTTCTTGCATTGTTGCTGTCACCTTCACTGGTTTTTCTCTTTAGAGTACAAAGACACTGAAAGGTGCATGTTGCTTGGGGGGAGGGTGATGGTGGGAGGTGGCTGGGGGGGCAAGTGGACCTGTGTGGTATTTCTTCCTTTTCTCCCCTCCTTTCTCCCATCCACTCCCCCTTTCTCCACTCCAAAAAAACCCACCACACACACACAGCCTGGAGCATTCAGGTTTAGCAATGGTGTAAACTTAATTTCTGGTGGAGTGGGAAAAAGCTTCTGCCAACTATGCAAATGTGGAAGATCTGTGTGAAGTGCTAAATGCGATGAGTATACCAGAATACACATATATGAAATTCTGCTCAGGAGTCAAGCTCATAATGTTCTGGGTAGATAGATAATAATCTAACAATTATTAGTGGTAGATGATACTCTATAATCTGGCAGTAATAATCATGTGGAATTGTATTATATTTATGCTTAAAGAGCTGGGGACAGGGATGTCCATGCTAAATAACTGCTTGCTCAGGGACTAGGTAAGTCCTTCTCACTGCTTTGAACAGATTAGGAAAGTGTATTTTTTTTTTAAAGTAGAATGTAAAGGTGCTTACAAACTCAGTATTTTAGGTTTCTTGCTGCCAAGTAAAACAGTAAGTTGCTGCTGCTGTGGAATCAAGATTAAAAGAAAAACAAAACAATGAACTAACAAGTCATGCTAGCAGATAGGCATCTCTTGTCCTCCACCTGGATTCATTTCCAGTGACATTATCGTACCCGTCAGCGACTTCCTTTCAAGTACATTGAGCGACTTTTGGCAAAGGAAGACCTCTTCTGTCGTGTCTGCTGGTGCCTGGACTTCTAGTTGCTGTCTTCTGGTGGCTGCTCTGAACCCCCAGAAGGGCAGTTACGTGATAAGGAACCATTTCAGAGCAGCTTGGGCTGCGCTTAATTTAATAGAGCTGTTCAGTCAAGTGAAGCAGCTTCAAATGAGACCACCAGGTTTTGGGTAATTCTGAAACATTTCTGAGGAGTAAATTCTGAAGAAAAAAAAAAAAAAGAAAAAGACCTGTATGGATTTATTTATTTATTTATTAATGCTTAGCAATGCTTTTTGGTATCTTGAGCATTTTCTTAGAGTAGAATGCAGGCAGCTGTCATATGTGATTTGATTTGGAAATTAAAGGAAAAAGGGAAAAAAGTTTTATTCAGGTTAAGAATTTTATCCTAAAAACATTAGTGTTGTCATATACCCAGCCTCCTTTATAACTAGTATAAGCAGCATGGAACAAATACAGTTTTTGCCCCAAGCTTAAAATGTGTAGGAATTTGCAAAGTATTTTAATGGGTACTTCTATAGCTTTGAGTTCCTACAAGAAACTCCCCAATTTAAAATGTGTTTGGGACAGATGAAGCAAACTATTGCAAAGATGTCCAATGGTCTGTTTTGCAGCTCATTTTCAGGCAAAATGTCTGGTATTTAGCTGGTGTTAAGAAATTGTTCAGACTCCAATTTAGGGTTTCAGAATCGAGGTGTTTACATTTAGAAATAAATGTCACTGGTATTAGTTTTGCTATTTCTGATTCCAGGTTGCCACATGCTATTGTTATATTAACAAATAGCACAGCCAACAAAATATATTAGGTATGGCAAGAGGTGCTATTAAATGCTTCCATGATATCCGTGGAGGTGAAGCACGGAAGATGAGTTCAGCTTGGGTTCCAAAATGGAAAACACAGTTTTGCTGTTGTGCTTTTAGGGCTCCAAACATGAAAGCTGTCGCCTTCTTGAATGAGCTACTTTTACAGGGTTGCAGTGCGGGTTGCTAACAAATCATGTTTGAAGTGACTGAACTTCTCAAAATGTTGTGAACAACTCCTCAGTTGTTTCACTATGTAAATGCTTTGTGCTGCCTCCATCTCATCCTCTCACTCTCTCTGTAGTGAGATTGGCAAAATCAGTAACTGTCTTCTATGATACTGTGCCTTTGCATATTCTCAGTTGAGAGGACTGTGGCAGTGTTAATTACAATACAGAAAAGCTGATCTGGTTCTATTCTGGCACTTCTGCAGAATTTGTATGGATACCTTTTCTGCATAAACAAAAGGTACCAAAGGGCTGTACTTTCAGGGTGATGCTAGTCCAGACATGGGTGGCCTCAGATGTTTTCTGCTCTTCCCTCAGCTTATTCCACTTCCACAGACGCTAGTGGAGAGGGGAGAGAGAACAGCCTGGAAGCAAGGTTGTGTATGCTTTAGCTGTTGAACTCTTGAGGTGGAGAGATGATACTTAGCCTTATCTTGAGTGGATGCTTCTGTGGTTCTTCTGTTGTGCTCTGACTGCTTTTAATGGAGTGCTTAGCAATTTGGGCCAAACTTTCTGCACAGGAATGTCTTCAGAAGCCAAGTTCTGTCATTTGCTTCTGTTATTTAAGCTCAGACCTTTCCATTAGAAATAAGGTAAGCAATTCCAAGAGTAGCTATGTCCCAAGCTGAGAGTCATTTTCTACAGATAACGGCTTAGTCTTGTCAAGAGATCCTCCTTTTTGGGGAATCTTGGAACTAATGTTTAGCAAGGTCAGGAAATCATACAGTGACATTCATATTTCAACTGACTGTGTAACATTACTCGGACAATATGAAATAAAGAGTTGGCAGAACAGTCAGTAAATCCAAAATCCAGAATCTCTTGCTATGTACTGCTGTGTCTTGGTGTTATCTGTCTACTGCCATAAGCTTTAGGGTTTCAAATAAGTTTGCATTCTGAAGACTTTTGTAGAGTGTAGTAAGCTCTCTCTTTCAGGTGTTAGGTCACTGCTGTATGTAGACAAAAAGCTTTGAAACACTGCCACCTGCTCACAAGTTGCTTTATAAAGTGAGTATTTCATATTTACATACAGAGATCTAAACAGATATATATGTATATATACACACAGCCTATTTTTGTACCATGTAGCACCTAATACGATGAACTTGGAATTCAGTCAGGATTCCTGTAGTTCATCTAGGAATGATCAAATTCAGAGACACCAGGTACACAAGTTCAGTTTCCTCATTCCTGTCATGTTGCAATACCTGTGAATCGCACGTTCTGAAACTTCCTGGCTTTTGCAGGATATGGAGGTCTCCATGGATGACTTCTCCTTAACTGTAATATACTAATTGCTTTCTTTCTCCCACAATGTCTGGCCTAGAGGTAGAAAAAGTCCTTACCCTGATACCAAAGTGTCTATTGTAAAGCACCTGTCCAGTGTCCTATATGAAACAATGGTTGTTTTGGTAAAGCTTTTGGTGTCGTCTCTCACAAATGTCATCTCTGTTCTGGTAGTATAAAGGCTTATTCTGTATATGACTTCTTGCACACATTGAATATTTTTGAATAGGAAAATCCTTCTGCTGTTGTTTGAAATTAACTCACTCTAAGTGCACCATTTGGAAAGGAAGAAGCCTGGCAGAGTGGCAGCATTTAAATGTGAAGCACAGAGCTTGTCTGTGGAGCTGTGGATGCTGGAAGCAGTCAGTGCTCTGGCCGTCTGTTGTCACGTCCCAAAGCACTACAGTGCTCGAAAGTCAGACACCGAAGCCAAGATGCTAACAGCTGGCTCTGGTTCCAGTGGTTCCAGCGGTGTTGGTGAGAGGTGCACCAGTGTGACTGGTGACAGGTACAGCAAAGGCAGTCCCACATTGCCTGGAGTGGGCTCCTTGGCCTCTCTTGTGGGGCTGCAGGGCCTCCTGCCCCACTGCAAGGGCCCAGGGCCCTTTATTTTAATAGCTGTGATCCCTGTATGTCCACCAGAGTGTTTTGCTGGGTTAAAATAAAGCCTTTACTCTGTCATGGTTGCACCTCCGTGTCTAGCTCTAGTTGGCTGTTAGCAGCGTTTGGTTACTCATGAGAGGAAGGGCGTGGAGGAAATGTGATATGGCTTGACAAATGGACTGTAACCCTTTTAGACTGAACCTGCCAGGACATTCACGCATAGTCAAGGCCATATGCTGCTTAAAGATTATTTTATATGGGAAAAGAGAAGGGCAGCTGGCATACATAGCTGGTGTGAGGTGGCTGCTGGAGGCGAGGGGTTCCAGGCCTGAAGCTTTGGCCTTCTGGAAACCTGCCTGGTCGCTGGAGAGTTGGTGTGACTTCAGGGTGTTGTTGAATTGCAAGGGAGAAAATGAGCTCCAAGTTCTTAAAATTAGCTTAGGAAAAATAATCAGAAAATTGTACTTCACGTACAGGTGGCTGGTGTGGTAGTTTTTTCTGAGGGAATAGTGGCTGATAAAAGCAGAATGAAAACACCCTCAGACAAATGCAGGAACTCGTAACGTGTTTGAGCACATACTTTAAAGCTTGAACGTGGAAAAACAGCCTTGAATATTTTAATACTGTCATTTGTTTTCAACTAATAGCAAAACAAACTCAAGCCAAGTGGATTCAAGTCTCTTGGAAATAAAAAAAATAATCTCCTACCTCTATGAAGAAAAGATCCATTATGGCAGCAGGAGAACCTAAAGAAGGATATGTGGGTAACTGTCCTTAAATGCTGCCTTGAGAGGCCAAAGGCTTTAATAAAGTCTCAAATTTTTTCTCTGACAGCCTCATTTGCCATCATTCTGGTCAAAGAGCAGCAGTGTCTGACATTACAAAGGTGTGACCATAGAAGAAGGGGCCATGTGATGGGTCCATGTTCTCAAAATCATTCGTGTGCGTTTTACAACCATTTCCCTTAAGCTTACATGGGCTGAAAGCTTTAACTCAGTTTAAGTTCATCTTCCCTCATCCAAAATGCACCTTCTAGTCAGTTGCTCATCTCCTTCTGTATTTTCCAGTCTTTGGGGTAGATTGAGCCAGGAGTGGCTTCAGGTTGTGTTCCAGAGGGATGAGGTGCATTGGTTTTATCTTAATGTAATGTGAGGTGTGGGAGAAGGTTGTGGAGGGGGATTGTAATTATATACATATTCTTTAACATATACTGCATTACATAAAGGTATAAGATTCTGAAGCTTAGTTCTGTGTAAATGAAATGTTATATAACAGCGTAAAATATTAATATGAAATTTCCAGCAAGCATAGACAAATTCAAGATTTAACACAACTAATAGTTAAAGCAACTGGATTGCATGATTCAAATCTAAAACCTGTCTATTCAAATGAATCTCTTCCTCTGTGTCTTCTGTACTCATCTTTTCATCTTCAATCCATTTTCTTCCTTTTTTTTTTTTTTTTTTGGAAGTGGGCAACACACGAAGAGTAGGGAGCAGAAGCGAGGGGTGCATGCGGGTGGAGGGGAGGCAGTACACGACTTAAGTATTTGGGACTGGTTTAATATACATTGATTTTTTTTTTCATTTTAACATTTTGTCATTGTTAGCTCTTCATGATGGCTTCCCCCTCCTCCTGAAAATACATCTTACAGTTGCACAATCTGCTGGAAATTTCACTTAAGTTTTCTGAGAGTGATTTTTAATGCTTCATTTAACTGGGGAGAGGGGGCAGCCAAAGGAGGAAATCGGTTTAGCTGCAAGTTCCATGTTGGATCTGTTTTGATAACAAAGGTCAGTGCATACATTTTCACTTCAAGAGTGTTTGGAACTTGTCTTTGCAAGACCTCTGGAAGAAGCAGTTTGTTAAGCTTCATTGCCTATTGAATAGGATTTTAGTGAATGGTTAAATTGCTTTGTACGTGAACTATGACTCTTTTATGACCTGTTTAAAACTAATTAACATGACATGCTTACTGGAAGGAACTTGTGAGTTTTGACTTTGAACAAAAAAAAAACTTCAGCAAAGACTACACTGACTCAGTTAGACCTCAGTTCATATCAAAAAGAAAGAACAAACCAATGGGAAAAAAACAGATGACAAAAAAAATCCTCTGCATCAGAAGAGTGAAACCAATACTTGCCTTTGTTATTTCATTCATCCTTTTTTCTCAGTCATAGCCGGTCACAATAAAGGACTGTATTATGCTCTGCCACGGGAGGAATGGCAATAGCAGCACATGTAAAAGTTTCAGGGCATATATAATGCCGCTTCATAATTCACGTCCAAATGAAATTCTCACGCACAACTTAAAGTCAGAAGGCCTGTACTGTAAACCACTCGATATGCTATAGACTTCTTGTACTTCCATGTCAATAACGTGATTTCTCTGAAAAGGGTTCACTTACTCACACTTGTTCCAAAGCAGTGAATCTGAGAAAGTTGCACTTGACTGACTTCAACGTGATTATAAATTACCCCTGTAAGTGTTCAATAGTTCTCCTGTGGAAGTTAAGCCTTCTGAAGACTTCTGTGAACTTCTAGAGTATTTGGTGGGTGGATCATAACAGAGCCTCTTCCCTGCCCTCTCAAACCTGTCATTAAGCTGAGAATATAGTAAAGAAAAGGGGAAATTAGTACAAAGTGCCCCAGATCAAGGTGCTAGTGGGGATACTGTTCTTCAGATGAGCAAAGATCTTCATGGTATCTGGTGGTTTAAAGAAATGTGATTTGTAGCAAATAGTAAATGAAGCATTATTACCAGATTTGAAGTCACGGCTGATGCAGTTTGATTTATTTATTTTAACTTTGCATGTTGGCTTCTTATTTCTTACACTGATCAGTTTTGTAAATCACACAGGGTGCTTCAGGAGCAGTATCAAAATAGACACCTATGGTTTCTTTACCTAAAATTGTCATTATTTCCTTTTGCCTACTAAA
Organism: Anas platyrhynchos; assembly: GCF_047663525.1. NCBI lineage: Eukaryota > Metazoa > Chordata > Aves > Anseriformes > Anatidae > Anas > Anas platyrhynchos. The sequence continues at coordinate 144,138,383 of NC_092588.1, forward strand.
TGTGTGAAAATTACTTGTATTGTCAAAATCAGGGATGTCTTGAGTTGTCTTTCCCCTTTTTTGATGTCTGTTTAGGACACATAATTTAAAACAGAGCTTCTAATGAGGGTCATAGGGCTTTCCTGAGCTATCTGCCCAAAGGCAATGTAGAAGAATCAGCTCTAATCACCAGAATAGTGGGCAAGCATGGGCTGCCGTGTGTCCTGGAACATGCAGTTGTAGCTCATACTGCAAAAAGGAAGCTGGTTTCCAGTAGCTGGGTGGCAAAGTCTGAAGCCATTACAGCTGAAAACTAAGGAAACAGAGGGGATGAAGAAAACAGACTGGGTTATGTCCCGACGTTCACTTTGAAATGTTCTTCTGCAAAGAAGTGAGCGTAAATTTAGGAGGGAAAAAAGTAAAGCTATTTTTAATAAGTCTTGAGACCTCATTCCAGCTTCATTAATATGCAGCATCATGGATCACTTTTCTACTCCTGTCTCATAAAAAGCCCACAAATCATGATACCATGCCTTATAACTTTGTGATGGGGGGGATGGGACGATACCCACCTAAAAGCAGCATGTGTGTGTAAGTTCCAGATCAAAATGTAGCGGTAGTGTTAAGTAAATAATGAAGGGTCACAGTTCGTGTCTGTCACGTCTGAAAAGGTGAGTAAAAATACTTGGAGCAGAATAGCAATAGGTATGTCTGAAAAGGTGTAAGAGCCCTCCAGTGGCTAAGTATATCTTTGATTTCTGCACATGAAAACGCAGTGGATTAATGTGGTATTATAGAGGTGGGCTGGATACATCCATAGGAGTTTCCTTGCAGTTATCTGTTCAGGCTTTTTCCTGTTTTAGTGCCCTGTTGTATCGCCAGAGGGAAAAGTGGCAGTAGTGTCCCTGGAGTGGGCATCTTCCTCAGCCGTCTCCCTGTGTGTTTGTGTTTGTAGGGTTTATTGACAGTGGTGGTGACGTTTATCAAAAACCTGTAACATTTAAAAATAAAAGTAGCTTTTTAAAAAATAGCTTGCATGTATTGTTTTTGTAATGTTGTGCTAGAGTGAAGCTGGAGCTCGTTAGTGCCGAGTGCTGCTGTTACTGGTCCAATGCTGAGCTGTGGCTGTGTAAGGCTCCTGCTCACCTTTGCTCAAGGAGTAAGCAACAAAAATACAGTTGCTCGAAAAATTACAGTTCTTGCAGTCTTCTTGTTGAGTTTTCTATCTTCCAGTCCCTCCTGGAGAACAGTACTACACTTCCTTTGCTCTGGTTTTGTGTGTGGATAGGGTTTTTGGGGACTTCGTGTGTCTTCCAGGAACTTGTGTGTATTCGAGATGGGCAGTGGAGACAGCTGGCTGATTGCTCCTCGTGTGCTCTTCAGCAGGCAGATGCAGCAAAAAGCATGTCAGTCTCTGGCACTGTTTCAGCTACACTTGCCCTCTGCACAAAGGACTTTTGTATTTTCCGTTGTGCTGAGGATCCTTGTATAGCAAAACAAGTCATGCCAGGAAAATTAAGTATAGGGGGTTATTTGCACCCCTTGTGACTCCCCACTGCTGTAATCCTTCTGTCCAGTTTGGGATACGCTTCGTGATGAATCCTTTGCTGCCTCCCAGGGAATGTTTCAAGGCCCCATCTTGCATTTTACAGCAAAACGTGCAGGATCTGGAAGCCTAGAGGCCCAGAATCCTAAAAAGCATGCTTCTTCCTTGCGTGCTGGGGAGTAACGTCCCTCTTATCTCTGAACAAAACCAGGCAAGGCAGCCAGGAACTTGGGAACAAGGGCTGTGGGAGGAAACAAGTTATGAGACTGAATATCGTTACAGGGAGATCACTTCTGTTAGGTATCAGCCTGTTATTTGGGCTAGCAGAAGCTAATACCATGAAACTTTCTGAAGGCTTGTTGTTGTGGTTTTGTTATTGTTTTCCCTCGCCCTTTTTTGTTTTGTTTTTGTTTTGTTTTGTTTTCCCTGGCCCCATTGTGTTTAGCACTCTGCAGATGAATATCGTCAGGCTAACAAGGTAAACCTGCGATAGCATCACACCTTGAGGAAGCTGAGATTTGTTCCTCTAACTTACGGTGTGTGTGTCTGTGCGTACTTCAATCACGTAAGATCTAGAAACTCTGCCAAAGATTTACAAGAAGCGGAGAGGGTTCAGTAACTATTATAGGAAAAATTTGAGGGGTAAAAGAGTCCCAGAATATTTCTGGTGATATATAGAAATGAGATTTGTAAGGCTGTGTGTTTGACAACATTTTTTTGACTGCCATTGGTGCAAGTCAGCGGGACCACTGGCTGCTTGTCTTGCTGAGAGCCTGTTCCTTTAGAGCAGCAGTGCCTGTGAAAGGGATGGGATGCATCCAGAACCGCTTTTACACATGCTGACTTACACCATTTCCTGAAGAAATAGCGTTGTTTAAAGTTTCACAGGAGGTCATGAATAGGGAATCCGGAAACAATTACACTTTTGTCTTTTTGCATGCTAACTACATTTTGTCGCACGGAATTCATCGGACTGAGCTCACTGGAGGAAGAAACTTCACTTGGGAACTTAACATCGGGCAGGCAGAGACCAGGATCCTCAGACAATTGCTGTTGAGTTTGTTTGTTTGTTTGTTTGTTGCTACTCTATTTTGTATTTCTTAACAGAGGAAAGATGATAGCATTTTATTTTGAATCATCTGTACTTAACCATAAGACCTGTATTTCAGTATAAGATACAGTGAATATTTTTTCTAGCCACCACCTCATACACCAACTACAGGATTTAGCCTGGTAGTAATTGTACTCATCCCTTAATTCTGAACATGAGATTCAGGATCTCCGAGCTCTTTAGAGCAGAGCTCAGAAAACTGGAACAGTTTCATCCTCCATCTGCTTTTTGTGCAATTTGAGGAGCACAAAGTTCGCGTGCACGAATTGTGCAGATACACCAGCGTGCACTGAGAGTGGGGGCTCCCTCAGCAGTGTGTGCGTGCATCTGTTGCAGGGGCTTTGATGCTGAATTAAGGGTGGGCAGGTGCATTGCTTCCACCAGTCCAGGGCATCGTCTCAACTGCGGCAAGTGTGAGACGTGGTAAGTCATGGGGTGAGCTGCTCATGCAGTACATCGTGTAGCTGAGTCTTTGGACTAGACAGATGTGTTCAGTAAATAATTGAAGTATACATGCTGTTTATTATATATTGTGCAATAAAAAATAGTGAGAATCATGGAAAATACAGCATTGGTATATTTGTTAAAGTGGCTTTGTTTAGAAAAGTTGGTTCTGGTTGCTCTTCAGAACTCAGTCTTCTACATCAGACTAAAATGAGACTTAATGTATATATTTTCCCCCCATCAGAGTTCTTGGTTTTGTTCCTTACATAATCTTGTAGTCCAGCAGGTGTTTCTGGCGCTGAATAACTTCAACCTGAGGATTTTTTATATTGTCTGTGTCTGTGTGGGCCTGCAGGTTGGTAGGGTTGTACATGAATCTGTCTAGGAAAGGATGATAAAGGATGGTATTGCTTTAATCTGTGCGCTCCTCTGAGCTACTTGTAGTCATTTGGGTTGGCTAGGTGGTTTCTGCTTGTCAGCAAGCTCCTGAGAAACCCGTTTCTATTGCTTGTTAGCCTCTGCCTTGGATGGAAGCCTGTCCCAGTGAAGCTGGTCAGCCATCTGCCCCTGAATTTGGGTTTACAGTGGCTCACAATGCTATTTCAAATACAGTAAGCAAGCAGCCCTTGCCTCATGAGCAAGGATATAGGAAAGAAATGGCCATGTCTCAGAAAATCCCTGGTTAAGTTACCTTTATTCTCAAGTTGTAAGAAATAAGATAGTTGCAATGATAGTAGCTATCCCTGAAAGGTGAATATTGCTCTAGCTGAAGGATGAAGCATGCCATGGCCACGGTTTTGTGAAAGCATCAAACTAAAGCATAGCCAAATCACGAGGACTCAAAGTAGGCTTTTTTTTTTTTCCCTTGTATAAGCCTGACTCAGGTTGTTCAAGGATGAGCATCCTTTTATTATAGAAGCCTTAACCAACCAGTCTTTGAATAACCTTGCTCTGCCTGCTGAAAGAAGTGAATGCCTATCTTGTATTGCGCTGCTCTTCAAAGAATTTCACAAGGTGCAGAAGTTGATCTCTGTAAGGAAGTCTGGCTTTTCTCGCTAACCACTTCAATATTTCCACACTGAATCTCACTACTGCTTCTGGTAGACATTTTTCCACTCTTTTTTTTCTTTTTTTCTTCTTTCTCTGCCATGTGCAGTGTGAGTATAGGACTTGCTGACAAAGCAAACCCGGTGACTGCTCTCAACCTTGCTGGCACTGTCTAATTTGAGGGAGTTGGAGGTTTGGTGTGTGTCCTCGTCATAATAAGCAGGCATCGCTTCCACACAAATTACACTCTTGCTCTTCCTCCCTACCCTGAAAGAACAGCAGGGAGGAAAAAGCTGTGTATTCAACGGGACAAAAATAAATCTCATCTTCTGCTTCATTTTTCTTAATGCCTGTGACTTCTGTGGTGTCACCCGATTTCGAGTAGTGTTGGTGTGTTTTTGGCTCCGCTCATCAGTGCTTGGAATCTTCCTCTTCAGCATGAATAACTGCTCAGCAGAACGGTGGATATGGCTTTCAGGGTTGCTTGATGGTGATAGAGGAGTGTATTTTTGCCTTCACTTTATGTAGAGTATCTCCCAGCTGCAACACCTTTGGATATAACTCCGTGACTTAGTGATTTGGATAATTTGCAGCTCCTGAGTATTGTCAGCAACACCCAAACCCCTTGCAGCAGGTAGCTGGTAGGTCACTGCACAGAGCTCTGTACTTTCATGATCTGCTTTCTGCATTTATCAAGAGCATACATGCCAAATGTTTAGGATATTGCTGCTTTTGACTGCCGTGTCTACCTTAAAGAGCACCAAGTAGGTTAATGTGCGCTCGCTTCCTGTTTTGTTGGTACACGAAGGGTCACCAGTTTCTTGCATCACTGCAGATGGTGGAGGAAGTTTCGTGTAGTCTGCTTGAGGTCAAGTTTAAAGACTTCCCCCAGAGTTGTACAGAGAGTTCTAAAATTCTGAAAATTGATTATAACTATTTTAAGCTTTTTGCCAAGACTGCTCTTAATTTATTTTACCTTATTTTTTTAAAGGTTAAAGCATTTTAGGCAGGCTATTTACTGAATGAAACAAAGCAGGAATTTGAATGATAGTTTTTACTGGTGTTAAATCCATCTGTGACCCTAGAAATGCCTGCTGTAACAAGGATGCGAGCTCTCAGAGCACACACGAGCTCACTGCAGTTTCAGAAGAAAAGTTGAATCAAGTTATGCTCGTGGTTTGAGTAAACACTGAGCTGGAGCGCTTCTCTGAATGTTTTGTTGAATTTTTGTGGAATACCGTGCAACTCTAAAGTCATATTCTTGATGGAGAACAACTGTATGTTGTGAACCTAACTAGAAGTGTTTTTATTACTAACTGTGGAGCAATGCTTCTAACTCCAATTCAGTTTGTATTAGCAAACGAATACCGTATGACAGTACAAGTTATGGTAGTTCCTGAACAGGGTAAATTTGACTGAGAAAGGCAGCTTTTGTCAGTACAAGGCTTTCAAGGTATTCATATATCTAAATCATACCTGTTGATTTAAAATTTAGATCTTCGTAACAAAACCACATCCAGAAATGCTCTGGCTTGACCAATATGAAGGGGCATGTGCAGAAATGTATGAACGCTTTGTGCATCTGTGTGCATTAGTAACCTTGTCTCACGCTGTGCAGGACAACAAATAACGACAGCACACTCCAATAAACCCCTGAAATAATGATGAATGAATTTAGATACTTGTGCTATCAAGTCTGGCAGCTCTAAAGCTTTTAGTGTGTGTAAAGGTCATTAAAAGCTGAGCAGCGTAGCTGTTCAGAAAGTTAAAAGAATAATCAGCTTATGCAAGTTCTCCAAGCTGTAGCAGTTTGTGTTTGTCAGTCTTTCAAGTGCCATACTAGGGCACTTCAATACGTGAAAGAAAAACGCTTCCATAGTGGCCTGTGTGGTCTGCCAGCAGAATCGTGCTCATTCGACATACTGCCAGCACCGGTACCTGCAGACATTCCCTGTGCCTCCGTGTCCACCGGCTCCTGCTTGTCCTTCAGGCTCGTGAAACACACTGGTGCTAGCAGTCCTCAAAGAAGATCTGAAACAGGAATTCATGTTTTGCTTTGTTTTGTTTTTAGACCAATTGTTTTCTGTTAGCTGAAGCTGCAGTAGTGCTTGGGAGCCTGCTTTTGAAATTCCAGGTGAAAAGCATCCAAAGGAGCAGCTTCTTAAGAGAAAAACATGCAACTGCCTGGAGCTGGGAGGCTGGATGTGCCCCTGCCCTGAGTGGGTAAGGGGGCTGGAGCACCAATTGCACTCATACGACCTAATGCATCGAGGATCTTTGTGTTCTGGGTATCTTCCCAGACACGCTATTAAAATTAAAATAGCATCCAATACATCTTGCAGAGTTCCTTAAGGAAAACTCCAACTGAGGAGGGGTCTGTCTTGAAGCAGTATTGACGAAGCTGTCCTGTGGCAGGGCTCCTGTTAAGGAAAACACCTCCCAGCAATACTAATCCTGCCTCTTTTTATCCTTGCTTTATCCTTTCAGTGGCGCAAGGACACAAACAACAGCCCCATGGCTGAAAATGCTTCTAATAACATCAGACCCTTGTTGGCCAAATGGTGTGTGTATTTCTCACCGTACTGAAAGTGAGAGAAATTTCTAATCTGATGTGTGGAAGTGTCACCACAACAGCAGCCCCGGGGCATCGCATGTGAAGATGACCTCTGGTCCGTAACGGGATTGTCTGGGGCGTTCAGCTGAGGGGCCTGGTAACTGATAGGGTGAGGTGTAAATGCCACCAGAAAAGTCCTGCCGGTATTTAGTGAGCACAGGCGAGCACGTGTTGTGCGGTCTGGAATAATGAACCGGTTTGGGATTGGTAGCTCCAACTTAAATAGTGATGATCTGTCTCTCCTGATTTAGATGAGATGCAGGAATGAGGGGGTGGAGCGAAGGTTAGTAATTAAATTTAGATACTGAGTTTCAAACTCGTATTCGAGTTTGTTTTATAACTGCAGCCTAATTATAAAGTTAGGGTTGGTTTGGTTTGGTTTTAAGTTGGGAAGGGTGAGCGCTTCCTTACAGCTGATGCTGGGTTCTCTGTAAAACTCCCTTTATATCAGTTAATATTTGTCAAACCCTCTCTATGGTATTTCTTTTGGTATGAATGGGTGTAAGTGCTTAACCTGGTATGCCCACTTGGGTATTTAGAAATAGCCACCTGGATGTTAACTAAGTAGTATTCACGGGGAGACGAGGAGTTAACAGGATAGAAAATGTGAAATTCAGTCATCTCATAGCAGGATTTTGATCTTTGAGTGATGGTATTTATTGCTCTCTAATTTTGGTGAATAAAGCTAAATATGCGCTGTATTAGGGGAAGCTGTTCATACCTGAGGGGAGTGTTTTTTAATAGGATTATTCATGTAACGTTTGCTGCCTTTCACCATTTATTTGGGCATCTTCTGGGTATAGGTACCTTACACTTGGATGTCTAACCATCTAGCTTTTTTTTTTTCTTTGCATCACCCTGAGAAGTGCTACCTCTTACTGTCTCCTTGCAGTCATTTAAAGGTACGAGCTTAGTTACGAGAGCTGTGCGCGCCTCTCCTGCCTGCTGCAGTTCTCTGCATTCTTAAGGCAGTTGTTGTTGCAGAGAGAAGTGGAGAGCTGCGCATTCATCACAGATAGCAGTTGCAAATCAAGTCCCTGCAGAAGGTATCACACGCTACCAAGTGTTTATATTTCAGAGAAGAACTTTAAAAGCAGCGCAGAGCACACGCTGCAGTGTCCTTCCTGAGCACTTGCACCTGCTGCACACAAGCAAGTGCTGTTGTACTGCTCTTACTTGAATAGAGAACAAACCAAAATTACCTGAAATTATTTAAAAAAGCAAACAAAACAAAAAAAAAGCACGACTAGCTCCCACTGCAGCAGAAACATAAACAGTTGCAGTTGTGCTGTATCTTAAGTTTTACGTGGATTGCTTTATTTTCAGTGGAGATATGGACTGGTAATGAAGCACAGTATGAAGTAAATATTTCAACTTCACAGGCATTTTGGAGTAGTGTAATAGTTTGCCCCATAGCTTGTGAAATTACTCCTGTGGTAGTACTCCTGGAGTTTGGTTTTGGTGGGGTGCTTTTGTTCTTAGAAATTTTCAGTATCCCTGGTTTTACTCTTCAGCTGTCTCTACTGTTATCCTTCCTCTTCTGTGTGTTTGCTGTACTTTCAAGTAACTTACTGCCCACCTGAAATGCTTCCAGTTGCAGTGTAGTTACTAACGAGCAGCTGCACTAAACAGATTTTTAGAAGAATACATAAAAAGGTAGGCTTAAAGAAAAGCAAAAGTTCTTACAATTATGCAGCTTGAGAAAAAATGTTTGAGTAAGAATGAAGAGAGAGAGAAAATTAGACAAATGGCAGTTGTCCTGTTTGTAGCTTCCCATTTTTCACATTAAGTAGCACAACTAGTTCATCTTGTGTAACAGTCTAAGGTAGATTTAAACACTGAATGTTTTTTCTTCTCTGCTTATTTCTAGTACAAACCCAGAGTGCATAAAGCTACTGGGCCAAATTAAGACATAAAACTGAAAGAGAACAGTAAGCATTTTCCTTTATGGATCAGAGTTGCATACAACAACCAAATATTGCTCTGAACTAGTGATGTAGGGCTATGTCAGTGATCTAAGCCTGTACTGTGCACGCTTGCTGTCAGCTTGATACTACGAGGGAATTTAAAAAACAAGTCCTTTCAGACTGAACTGTATTTCTCAGCGTAAGCTACCACCCTTTGCACCAGCCTCCCTTTCTATTTCTGCTTCTCCCTCTCCAGTGTGTGGAGCAGGCAGGGAGGAGGAGGAAGGGGAGCTGGATGTAGCTGGGTTGCTTAACCACTTAGAGTGTCCTTGTGAACTATTTTAAGAGGCTAAGCTCTTGCAAGATGTGGGCAAGCGCTGGTGCTAACAGAAAGTGCTGCATCATGCTTGCTGCCCCGCACAACCTGCGGCAGCACTTCCCAGGTTCTGCTGCACGTCTGTTGCTGCAGGACCTCGTCGGGAGCAGACTGATGCATAATTGGCCATTGCTGACTGGGAACGGACTAAATGTACAGTTTGAATGCATGTTATTCGAGGTGATCTTCAATCCAGTCACCAACACATGATGAGTTTTTAAAGCCTACTTATTTTCAGTTAAACTTGTTAATGTTTGTAGCAAATCATCCATTCTTCTATGGAACAGCGGGGATGCTGTTATTGCACTTAGGTTTGGCATATAGAAATATTTAAAATGAAGTAAAGTCTGGTCTAAATTTGCTGTTAACAGAGAAACAGTTTTATATCGTGCATCTGTGGCTTTAATGGTTTGTAGTTGAAAAGAACTGGTGGTAATAAATAAGAATAGCTGGCTGCAGCTTTGTGCACCGAGTAAAGAGTCCCTATAATGCTGTTGTCACACTGAGGTTAAAAAGTGTGCTAAATAAAGTTGTTCCAAGTCCAGCGCAATGATGGCATTGATTCCTCCTGCTCTGCAGACCAACAATAAGCCTTGCCAATCCCCTCTGCTTGGGAGGGACGGGAGGGTGGGGAAGAACGTCAGGCTGTTGGTGTATCTTTCCAGTCCTGCTGCAGATATTTTTTTGAGCCTGCTAGCAAATGCAAAATAGGCTGGGGTCTTATAAAAGAGAGGGGTTGGTTCCCTTTGTTGCTTTTGTGCCACTGTGTAATGCTACACAGAAGCAGGTGAGAAAAAAACCTTCCACGCTCTGTGGTCCTGAAGACTCTTCATATTACATATTGAGGACTTAAACCAAACAGGCTTCATCTAAAACCATAATCCCACCCTAGCATTTCTCATATTTGCATTGTTTTGATTGCCTCTGTGTTTTTTTTTTTTGCTAAATAGCTGCCCTGATCAGTCATCTTACAGACTTATGAAAGGCTTGGAACCAGGATCATTGCGGGTTCAAATTCCTGGTGATTTGGCTGGGAAGAACAATCCTAAAAAAGAACAGGGTGGTTGTTAAGTGGTATGTCCTGAATGTTCTTCCTCCTTTTGTCTCCCGTTTGTGTTCTTCTGTCGGCATCTTCCAAGAGCAGATAGATTGCTATGGGCTGGGGACAGCATCCCAGTGGCAGCAGCGCACTGGTCAGTGAGGACTCACTGTAGAGATGGTCTCTTACGCTGCTGCTGTACAAAAAATAGGCAATGCATCTCTTATGAGCAGGAAGTGTTTGGTGAATTCTGACTGACTGTATTCAGAAATTTTCATTTTGGAAATATGTGAGGAGGAGTGGTGTCCCTGCTTCTGCTGGTTCTGGTTGGGGGGACACGCAACGGGGTGAGGGGAAAAGAGCATCCTACTTGGTCATAATGCAAAGTGTGTGCGAGAAGTTGTTCTAGTCTTTGTTACAGACTTAAAAAAATATATTAATATATACGTAATAATAGCAACAAAATTCTGTCCTTCTGAGTCCGCCCGTGAGCACCTTGAGCAAGTCACTTTCTTGTGGATGAAAGGGGCTCCACTGTTGTCTGCATCAGCTCCTGAGAGATCTCAAACCTGTCAGTGGAGGTCTTTATGCTACGAACTGCCAATGTGATTTTTCTTTAATTACTTCTTGTCTTTCCCTGTTGGTCACTTCATCTGTAATGTCTTTTAAGGGAATATAGGTTTTCCCCGAAATATTATTTCATCACATCACTGTCCAAAAAGGAGCTTTTATGGTGTTAGCCTCCTGCCCTCTCCTTCTGGATGTGACAGCCTCGTCAGTGAGGCTTGTGTGTACGGGTGGGGTTGTAATGCACAGCCTCCTGGCTCCGAGTCCGTGTGCATCTTGTTGGCAGGAGCCGAAAACACGCGGCGCTGCTTGCAGGCCTGCTGCTGCTGCCAGCCCTCTGCTGTAGGAACCGCCGTGCCCTGCAGCTGCTTCAGGAGCGCATCCAAAACACAGCCAACTACAGGTCCTGAATCTTTATCCTCGCTGGTGGTTTGAGATATTACAAACGGAAAACAATTTTAGACTGAGAAGTCTAGCGACGAGGCCAAATTATCAGTTGTGCAATGTTTAGCCCCAGTGTTAATGCTCTTACAATTGCTTAGACTTAAGTACCGTAAATCAGAACAATCTCTCCTGATATTTTATAGAAGTACGCGGGGATGTTCAGCTGTGCCTGAATGAGCAGGTAGAGGCAGAGTCACATTTGTGGAAGTCTGCTCATGATATCCACTGTGTCTTGGGAGAAAGGCTAATGACAGCTTGATTTCTGGTGGGGTGTACCAGAAGATCCAAACCTAGGGTTTGCCATTTGTACAGATACAGATGCACTACATGGATTGATTTTTATTTTATACTTTTCAACCTTCCTACGTATACATACCCATAAAAAAAAAAGTTTTCTTGTTGCTCTTTTTCTCTGTCATGATAGAAGACAAAAGCTCGAGTGAACAAATCTCAGCAAACTTGTCCTCTGGGGATATCCTAGCCATCTACTTCCTAAGTTTCAGCAGTGAGTAGGTGGTGTGAGGAGCTGCTGGCATCTGCACCCTGGGCAAAACTCAGCTGCTAGGGACTGGGAACTGGAGCTCCTTCTGGAGTTGCAGAGGGGGTGAGTCCATGATGTTCTGTTTTTCCTGTGATAGGAAAGTTACTGAGGGATAAACCTGTGAGGAGTAACATTTCTGGAGTGTCATTTAAATGGAGATGTAGTGCTTTGGCAGTCTTTTAACTGTGTATAATGAGTAACTTCATGTTCAGGTTCTGGTGTCTAGTGCTTAAAATCTTTGCATCTGTGAGACAATCACAGCTTGTTTTAACTTTAATCCATAGGTAAGTCTTTATAGCTTCAAAATGCATTTCTTTACCAGTGTGAATTGACAGCAGCAAACTTGGTCCAGGCAATAACCCCTTACAGGGGGCTCAGGAAGGAACTGGAATAGACACCAAGGTATGCTTCTTGCAGTCAAAGAGCTCCTGAGGTGTAGTGCTGTGTTGTTTTCTTTCTCTCCATCCGCTGTAAGGGAAGATAGTTGTTGTTCTTCTTACCGATGTTTAGACGCCTTTGTGTGATGCAAGTCTGGCATAGCGCTCTCCAGGCTGACATCAAAATAACATCTCCTGTGCTCCGCTCCTCTCCAACCACCTCCCTGCCTTGCAGCTCTTCCTCTTCCTTCCTTTTTCACATAAACTTCTCTGCGTGGATATTACGGGTTTACATGGAGGGCAGGAGAGTTGTCATTGGGGTTTTTCCCCAGACTCATTTTAAAATGTGAATTTAAAACTTGTGCTAGTCACTGACTAAGCCATCTCTGCCAGGACGAAAGCTTCTGCTGCAAAAGCACCTCAGGAACTTGCTCCACAGAATCACTGCGGGCTCTTTTTGGATGTTTGTTTTCAGGTGGCTTAGTAGGAAGTGTGGAAGCCCTGTGTAGCAAAAGAGTAGAGCAAGAACAAGTTATGGTAAAACATGTAGGTTGTCCAAACAGCAAGCTCCCATTTACTTTCTGTTCTTTCAAAAATATAATTTGGAAGACTTCTCTAAAAATACTGTTTTTCAGGACATGTAAACTTCTCTGTACTAAAAGGTGATTTTTTTATTTTTTTTTTTTAAATATAGCTGCTTTAATGTGTTATCTGAGATTCTTACTTTCTTGTACTTACCAAGTTCAAAGCCCTTTCTTAGCCATAGGGAGACCTTGGCAAAGTATTTGAAGGAATTTGTACACTGATAGCTGTATCTCTGGGGCTGTCGTAGGCATGTTAAAGATTACAGCCAAAATATCTCCTGCATCAGCTCTTGAGAAAAGGCCTTTTTTTTTTTTTTTTTTTTTGATAAATAGTATTATAAATCCTCAAATGCTGCAGTCTTTCCACTTTACTAATGACTGATGGTAGAGGTAAGTGTAGGCTTCAAGGAGGGGAGAGAGAGCTTCCCTGTTTTGATCGCACTTAGAGCTGTTGGCATTGTTCACATCCTGGTTATATACTGCAGGAGAAGTTGTGATGTTTGTGTGGCTTTGAGGTTTTTTGTTAGTCAACAGCTTGCTTGCACGTAATTATTTTAAAAGCTATTTAGCATATTTTCAGGTTTTTATTTGTTTTGGGTGCAAGTTGTGTTCATTGTTTTAAGGTACTTTAAAAAAAAAAAAACAACCCTCTGATCCTTCAGGAAGTTTCAAGCTGTTTCCAAGAGTAACTGTACATAACAGTGCTGTCTTGACCTACTTAAGGGATTGTATGGAAATATGTATGCAACTGTTTCCTCAGCCTATGCAGAGACTTAGCAAACTTTGCCACTGCCTGTGCTTGTAGCTGGGTTAGTGTTGCTTTCAGTGACTGTGCAGAAAGAGCTTCGTAGGAGCTTCTCTTCCTCATGTGTGTCCATTTCACTGCATGCTGAGCAAATCCTTATATATTTGTTGTTTTTCTCCTAAAGCTAGTATGTGGTTTAAAAAGTATTTGTTGCATCTTTTGCTTTAAACTGGACCTTTTATACCAGGTGCAACTCTTCCCTCGGAAACCTTTTGGCGATGGGGCTGTTCCACAGCTGTAAGTGAGCAGTGCCCAGTGCTGAAGGACTGGGAATTGTAAACGTGGGCAGCAGCACTAGCATTGACTGCACGAGTAAAGCAGGTTTTTTTAAGTTGATGTTGTTTATCCTACGTAATTCAGCAACCCACGATAATCACATTGGGAAAGCGTTTGAGCTTATAAGGCTCTGGTGGCATTTTAATTTTAAAATAGCCTTCGTTTTTAAGACTTTATTATTATTTTTTTTCTCCAGCCTCTTGGAAACGCACATGCTGTTGTTTGTGTAATACAATTTCAAGAGCTAAGCTGCTGAGGCCAGTACCAGTGTAAATGTACCTTGTGCAGGTGGCGTGCAGGAGTTCTGCTGTCACACCTAGTGCCATGTTACCTTTGGGAAGTCTCACACGATACCTGTATGCTTTCTCTGAATTTCTATAAAGCTTACAAAGATTGTGGGTTTGTATTCTGCATATAGAACCCTGCAGTTTGCTTTAAAATACTTTCTGTTTTTCATATGAATTCTTGCTTACTTTGTTATAGACCTCAAGCATAGTCCTCTAGGAAAAAAAAGCTTGTATACACATTGTACTAATCTTAATTGTCACATACCTGAGTGAAATAAGAGCAGATTTTATTCTAATTAAGTATTGTCCTACATTTTTTGTTATTAAAGGCAAGTAAAATATTTGAGAATCAGTGTCACACTTCAGTGCGCTTCTGTGACCTACATACTTCCTCCACACACATTTTTCCAGAGACTACAGAAACTTAAATAAGGTAAATCAAAGAAAATGGAAAGGTCAGGTAGAAAAAGGGACTTACCAGACTTTGTAGGTAAAGAATGCTAGCTCTCTGAGAATCCCACTCTGTATTTGTGCAGATGCAGGTGTCACTGTAGCACGTAGATATTTTTTAGTCCTCTTAGCCAAATGCATTTCTTTTTAAAGCATTACTTAATTTATTTCTTACCCTTTCCCCTCCCTCCCGTGCCCTTTCCAAAACTGTTCTGAACCTCTGGATATAAAATACTTTTCTATTATTAACTTGTTTTGAAACCTTAATAGAACATTTTTATAAAGAAAAGCCCAGTTGCTATTTGAGATTCTTGCAAAAGATCTCGTCGTTCCTTCTTTGCAAGTTGAAAGGGAAAAGCAGACAGAGCAGAATTTGCACAATCATTCTTTCTCTTCTTCCTCTTTCAAATTCATCCAAAACAAATCTAACAAAACTAACAACGTTGACTCTAACCACAGTGTTTATTTATTTCTTGCTTTCAGATTAAAGATGAAAAGTAATTTTGCACAGCTATGGCATGGCGATGGCCTCCAGGTATTTAGATAGGAATCAACAGCACTCACAAAACTATTATCAAAGCGAGTAGGTGTTCATGGCAGTAAGTAAAGTGTTACTAAATATATGTATCTGTTTACATACATAGATGTAGGTATCAAAACATCCACCACAATTGTAAAGCTCAGTATAATACAGCTGGAGCATATATTGCAAGAGTTTTCAGGTTATAGGGCTATGCAGTTATGTGCCTAGTAAATGAAAATCGAATGTACATGTGGGAGGAAGAATAGATAAAGTCAAAGTTAAGTTTAAAAACCATGTATCTCTAGCTAACCGTCTAAAGTGCACGATTCGTGTGAGTTTCCTTGTGGTTGGGGTTGTTTTTTGGGGGGAGTTGTGGTGGAGAATAGCTTCACATGTTGGTGCTGTATCAAATGTTCTGCGGCCTAAACTGAAAACCTCCACTCGCTTCTAATAGAAGGGCCACAGGACACTTGTATAGGCATTTGCGGCAAAACCTTGGACTTGTGTAAACTCTGTTACTTCTTGTTTTAGTACGTGTTCTCTGTTCTCAAGTGCAGTCATGTCAGAAAGGGGTACCTGTGAACCTGCCCTCAGCAAAACCTTTACCCCTTTACAAGCCTTTAAGATCCCCCTATCACGAAAGGATCTTATATCCCTCCCATTTCCGCCTCATACCCAATGCTTACAAATTTCCAGTTAACCAGCTTTTGGCAGCCTTTCTGCCACACCAGCAGCTGAACTCTTGCATGTCACGTCTGAAGAATGCACTGTGAACCTGGATTAAAACATCAGTCTAAAATGGGGGTGGGACACACCAACAACAAAATACAAAAACAAACAAACAAACAAAAAAACATGTATTAGTTGCAAGATACTTCAAAATCAAATGTACACTTAAGAATTGATGAACTTTGGTCAACTTCAAAACTTGTTTTGTCATCTCCAAAGCTACGCTCTGATTCCCACGGCTGGGGAGTATCTATGATTTCCACTGAAGCTGATGTAACTACCAGTATTTATCATCAAACGTCATCAGCGTCCTTATTTAGTAACTTATCCACAAAGTTACCAGACTTTTCTTTTAACCGGTAAGAAATTTAGAAGTGCCCTACTTAAAACACACCCTTCAGAAATGGGAGGAGAGCAGCGTGACTTGGCGGAATCGAGGCAACTTGAATCTAATAGAAACTGGAGTCTAATATGATATTCTCCTAACCTGTTAATCAAGAAAATAGTTTTCTTCAATTGGAAATCATGTTAGTTTTTTCTGCGTGATAAGCATTTCCTGCTGCTAATATGGGATTGCTGAAAACTAGTAGTTTTGATAAGGAATATGGGGTTTAATGAATATAAAATTTGTCTTCATATTTATATACTTCTATGATCACTGAAAATAATTAGTTGTCATTGAGAATTCATCATAGTATTCAAGCTTTTGTGATTCATGTCAGATATTTGAAAGTATGAAATTCAGAGTTTCTTCAGATTCATTGTATCCTTTAAAAATGGATGTGAAATATTTGTATATTAACTTTTGCATATAACAAACTTAAATGTGGATGTTAATAGATTTATTTTTAGTGTCTATTTGTTTTAAAATGATGTTGATTTGGGTGAGTTGTTTCTTGTGTGTTTTTGTTGGCTTTTTTTAGATATAAATAATCTCTTTAGATTTTACCACATGGTTTAAAGAAACCAAAGGAAATAAATACTTCTGAGTAACAAGTCCTTAAAACAAAGATCTGTAGAAATTATAGTTGATATTAAGTTTTATCACTTCACACTTTTTTTTTTAGTAAAACCTGGCAGGCTATTTTAGTTGTTTTTGATCTCAGTGAGTGCTGTTGAGACACATACAAGTAATTCTAATTTTATGACTATGGCTGTTGCTAAGAATTTTTTGTTTAATACAGCTGTCCCTAAAGATTTTTTTTCAGGTGTACATGGATGCCAGTGCATTGTCTCTAGTAGGTGACATGACCTTATACCTTTTTTTGACAGTATGGCCTGACAGTTGTGGGATTAAGGTTAAGCACATATTTGCAGTGAACTGATCTTGAAATCAGACTATAGTTGTGTATATGATAACACAAATGTGAGTATAAGGAGCTTTGAAAAAAATCCATTTTAATCATTCACATCAGTCAGTACTGTGCTGGGTAATGCTGAATGCAGATGGACCTTCTCATGTATGTATTTCTGGTATAAAATTTAATTATAGTTGCATATCTCAGTAGGAGGCATCATTTTAAAGAAAAGAAAATAAAAATGCAATTAAACATACAAGTCCCTTTGATATATTTTCTGTACTTCCATTAAGTAAGAGAATGAACATTCCTTCTGAAAACAAATTGATCTGGGTTAAGTTTGGGCATTAATAATTTAATTTAATTGTAAACATTTTTAAATACTCACGAACAGGAAAATGTTTCAGCAGTCTCATTTTAGCACAGTATACGGTGGGAGAAAAATTATGACTTCTTTAATTAGGTACTTGTAGTAAAGGAAGCAGCACAGGAGTGAGCTGCAGAAGTGCAAAAAAAAAAGCTGTGTTTGAAGAGGTGTGATAGAGCTTTCAGTTCAGAGTGCTGTTGTGTTCTGACATTAAAATGTAAGTATATATGCATACACACAATATAATTGTACCTGGTTGAACTTTGTTGTCCTATCAAGGTCATAATAAAGTTACTGCCCATAGTGATTTTATATCTGTGTTATTCACAGGTAATGTAATTTGAAGGCATTGGCACTGCCTTACTTAAATTACACTGGAAGATTTTGAGGCTTCAGAAAAACTGTAGACACACTTGTTCTTCTTTTTGAGAGAGTGGTAAGTTTCTCCAAGAAGTTGTCAGTATCCCAGTACGCAATTTGATGCTTTGAATATTAGACAGCAAAAAATACCACGGACCAGACTGCTGGGGAGGTTGCAAGGAAAATAGGTCTTGACTTGTCCTAAACAATGTGCTGAACCAGAGTGAAGATATTTGAGTTGCTTCTATTGAGGAATGCCTCAAACAGTGATCATACTGTACTCTAGTCCTGCAGGGATGCTGTGACTGTGTAAAACAAGTCCTTTTAATTATGTTGAAGCCTCCCTAAAATGAGAAAGCTTAAGAATACTTCTTTAACCCTAAAAAGAAATTAAATGGGCAGCCATAAGAGGTGTGCATGTTTTGAGCCTCAAAATCTCTGTGTAACCCGCAAGTAGTTGACTTTTGTGAAATTTCAAAACACAAGAGCTTATATGATTAGATGGAGCAGTAAATGGAACAGGATGATACCCTTCTTTCATAGGATTGAAATAGTGCCTAATACAGGGAATGGAAGGTGTATTAGGCAAGCTTACTCTAAAAGCACAGAAGATGAGGCCAGGAAAAAAAAAAAAAAGATGGGGAACAATTGCAAAGTGCATGAAAAATTAAAAAATAAAAAAAAATGTGCTTTCAAATACATGAATAAAAAGAACAAGTAAGTTGCCTCATCTTTCAGAGACTAAAATCTAACATGATAAATAACATTTCTTAACAGCCTTGTTGAGAAATTAAAGGAGTCAAACTATAGCAGCTACATTTAAAAATGAATGTAGTTCTATTAAAACTAGTTCTATCTCCTTACAAATTAGGTACTTTTTAAGCAAAGCATATGAAAAGTCAAATTGCAGTTTGAAGGAGGTGGAGTCAGGATCTGAAAATTCAGAATGGTGACTTGAGGGCTGATACACACAAAGCAGAATGGAAAAACAATTGAACTTAGACCCAAGCAAAATGGTACTTTCAGCAAAGTTGCTTTTTGCTTTAATTTTTAATTAAATATTACTACATTCTAACAATTAACTGTGAGAATGTAAAATCCTTGTTTTTAAGAGTACAGAATCAGCTGATGTAAACTGTATAGTTGCTGACAGTGTTTTGAAAAATTCTGTAAGCACAGAAAGTGAGAACTGGAGAGAAGAAGGAACTGGAGTGAAACACGGTAGAAATTCTGTTAGGAAAACTCCTGACTTTGCAAATGATGGTAATCAGTCTCTATCTCCAAGCTTATGGATATCACAATGTGTGAGTAAACCGAAATTGTGATAAGGGCTCCCTGAGAAGGGTTTTATGCTTGATTATATATCAAATGATAATATTTATTACATCACATAAAGAGAAAATAGCAACAACTTTTCATCAGGTTGGTAGCCAGCATAATCTACTTTAAAAAGAGCATGATATTAAAAAAAATAAAAAAATACAGAGTGGAAAGGAACAATAAAAGGAAAAATAATGATCTGAGAAGGAAGAAAAAACCTGGAGTACAGGTGCTTTATGCAGCTGCTGCTACCAGAGAATGCCTTCTCTTTTAAGAAGCGCCAAAAGAACAGATTAATTCACTGTCAAATCAAATTTTCCCCTTGAGACTACACATAAGATCTAAAATGGGAACAGTGGATTTTTAGTGACTCTTCATCTGAACCAAAAAGTACCGCAGGCTCCAGAGAGTCCATCTAGTTCCCATGAAATCTTTCTTTTTCAAGACCAGTAAGAGGCATGCTTGCCTTCAACGTTAGCTTTTCTGTTACCTCTTACACGAGATGGCTTTTTATTAAATATATTCTCTGTTTGGCCTTCGGCTGCAGGAATGGAAATGTTCGTTTTAAATGAAGCACGCCCACTGTAAATATGCACTCTGAGCTGGATTCCAGCCTTTCTTTGGACTTCTTTTTTTATGCCAGTTCAAACCTTTTAGATCGAGCTTTTTCAGGACAGTTCAAAAGAATGCACGTAGCAAAGGGGAGAGCTTGTCAGCAATTCTGTCTTGTCAGCAATACCAAATATAAATTCATATTTATTCTCCAGAAATGATTGACAGGTGTTGAAGTTTGTTTTGTACAGAGGGCTACTATGTTTTGCAGGGAGATTCATCCTTAACTGTGCCTTTGATATGCATATAAAGTGAGTCACTATCACCCGTCCTTTATTCGTAGCATAGAGGTAGAGGAGATGACCTGTTCCCCATGTAGCTTTACTTTCCTCCCACTTTTTGGCAGATCCACGTATATTCTAACCAAGAAAACAGCAACTTGCATCTGACCAGAAAAGGATTGCCTTTAATTTTTTTTTCTTTTTTTTTTTTCCTGTTAATCTTACTTACTTAACTTCTGCAGCAAAAGAAGCTTTTGATGTTTTAAGAGGGCTGTGAACATAATTTGCCACTTTGGGTTTAATTAATTGTTGATATCCAAATCTTGTCAAATGTAATTTGCTTTGAAAGAAGCACTGCGGCAAATGGAGTACCTGGAGATTGTATTCTAGGACTCCAAAGGCGTGTTCTATTAAAAAGAAAAAGTACTTGAAGCAAGCCCCTCTAAGTTCCTGTCCTTCTTCATATGTCTTTTCTCATCTCAAACATTTTTTTGACATTAAGAGAGCTAACACTCTTAAGAGGTTAAAAACCAGCAATTACCCATTCAAGCTGCATCTCACCACTTCTCCCCTGCATTCTGTCTTTCTCCTCCATGCACCCGTGCCCATATCATTCACCCTGTGTGTATGTATGTGTAGGTATAATTGCAGTAAATTTCCTGACTGCTTTTGTTTTTCCCACGGGACTCCAGCCTCCATGCAGATGTGTGCTATATATTTAATAAAAAGCTAGTCACAACTTCTTCCGCAGTATTTTTGAGTGTGCTGCCTTGTGTCTTACAGTATAATGTTAAATGCTGTTCCAAAATCGAGATTCTTCAAGTAGGTTTTCATAAGACTTCACAATTCTTGTCTCTTTCAGTGTTTCTTTGAGATGAGATTGTAAAGGGAAGTTTTTTCTATCAATTTTGGGTAACTTACACTCTTAGATGCTTAAACCTGCTTAACTTCTGATTTGTGCACAAAAATAGTGTGCAGCACTAATACCATCTCACACTGACGAAACTGCTGCTGATTATTTAGTAGCTGTTTTTAGAAACCCTAAAGAAAAAAAAAAGTTGGATATCTGAAAAAGGAAAAGGATAAATAATAACATTTGAGAAGTGTGATCTGAGTGGCCTGGTTGGCACTGGCAGAGACTCTGTAGCAAAGGCATGATAGCATGAAGTTGTATCAGCTAATAGACTTGTACTTTTTGTCATTTACAACTTCACCTTCCAAATTTTGCAGTAAATGAGCCAAAGATGCTAATGTCACATATGGATCCCTGTTCTTTTGCTGTGGAGGTGCAGTGCATTTTTTACCCCAAATAGTAATACAGCTTTGGTAGAAAGGACGACATAAACAGGGGTTTCATGGTACTTTATTTTCATGTGGGTCAGGAGAAATGGAGTTCAAAAGCATTAACAGCTTTCTTCTCACTTTCAGTGTCATTCTGTGAGCCTGTATGCAGTTTATCAGCAGACTGGGAACCCTTAAATTCCACAAGAGATGATACAGCTTGGGCTATTGCCACTAGTTACATTGATAACCCTAGAATAGGGGAAGACAAATTTTGCTAGCAAGCTGTATTAAAGAAACTGTATTAACATTTCCTAAGAGAAAAACAGTAAGGCTAATGAGTTACACATTCCCACAGAAGCTTTGGAGAAGTCTTTCTAGAAACACAGATGCTTGTTTTCCCGCAGCTTGGATCATGAGAACTGCTCCTTTCTGCCTTTCATTCCCCCCCTACTCCAGCTTCATCTTTGGGATCTTGGGTTACTCTTGTTCAGATTACACAATCACATTATTCAGATTTCCTGTACTGGTAACTCATTTGGCTAAGTCTATATCAATATCTACTTCGTGAAAGCTTGCCCAATTCCCTTATCTCTTTTTGTGCCTACCATTCTTTATTTCCTTCCCTGGACCTTTTTTATTTTTTTTATCTGTTCCTTCATGGTGTGCCCCCATCTCACCTGTGTCTATCAGGAGAACTGGAAAAGAGCTACATGAACCTATCTTCATCCTGCTACCTTCCAGCACCAGTGGCAGTACCTCCTTGTTCCTTTCCCTGCATTGTCAGAGTTTCTCAGCTCTGGCGATAGTCCCTTCTTGTGCCTTTCTGTCTTTTCCCAGAGTTTCCCACCTTCTCGGTGTCCCTGTTCTCACTCTTCATCCAACTGCTCGCTAGTCCTTTATCTGCTGGTTTTCTTACTGACTTCCAGTCAGTCGCCTCCTCTGTCTTCCCTCCTCTTTGCCCAAGTAATGTGTTTTTCCACTGACCCTCCCTCCCGTTCCCACTCCGCCTGCCAAGTAGGTTTAAATTCCTCCCTTGCCAGCTTCCTGTAGCTTCCCACTCACCAGATCTGTTACAATCTACTTTTTTCCCTTTTCCTTGTTTCATTCATGCCCTTTGCATTCTGGTCACATTTTCCTTTCGATGTTGCCTAGGTGTCAGCACAGAAGAGTTGAAAGCCTAAGAGAAACTTTCTGGCTTCTGGGTTGTATTTTCAGTGCTTACCTAACCAAAGGGCTAAGAGTGTGGGGAAAATCCATTTTTTAAAAGGACAACTTTATCCCTAGAATTGAGTTTGTGAAACATAGGATTGCAAAACTTGTTCTAAAACATTTTGTAGCGTCACCATGGCAGTACTCTTCCAGATCAGGTCAGTGCACAAAAGGTACTCGGCTGCTCGGATGCTTTCTGTTTGCTATATTAAAGCCATTTGGGTGTTGTAACTTGGAAACTTTGACTGTGGAGAAAAATGGAGCATGGAGATCCCTGACGTTAATGCAGGATATCCACAGTTTTTAGAGATTTTAGCTGTTAAAGTCCAGAAAACCTGAGCCTTGCTATAGGATACTGTGGTTCTTAGGAATTTTAATGTTATAGCATGTACAAACTTCGTATAAAGACAGCAAAGGCAAATTCCTACCATATAAGTTGAACACCGTTAAACTTACCAGATTCCTTCTACTAAAAGTAGAGGGGCCATCGTGCTCAAAGATGAGGATTTTGTGCATGTGTTCTGCTCAAGTTTTATTTTCTTTCCTGTATCTGCATTTCTTGAAATGGTATAAGCAACTGAAAATACAGTATTCTAATAGCAACTTGAGTATTGAGCAATCTTTAAATTTCATTCAATCCTGTCTAATTTTAAACAGTTCTCCTGGAATGTCAACAAATGCGTTGGTTCAGCACTGGTCAGTCAGAGAGATCCTTCAACCATGATGACAAGATAATTAAAGCCTCTCTTCTGCCTCTTGACCTCAGCTGTCCCTTTGTTCGTGCACTCTTAGTGGTGAGACTGCAATCCAGCCAGAGCCAAACTAGCAGTCTGCTCCAGGACTCAGATTTTTAGTCTCCTTGGATAAAAATTACTCATCAAAATCATCTCTTTTTCTGCAACTCAGTCATCAAATCTGCTTATAAGGGCTATACTAAGTCAGGCTGGGGGTTTAGCTATTGAGTATCCTGTTTGGTGTGATTTTTGAGCCTCCTCCTGGACAGAGGGTGGGAACAGGACCTGGTCTGCATCTGCCTTTGCCTTCTGCCTCCTGGCTTAGCTGAGGTTCCTGGCATCAGCTTTACACTGACATCTCTGAGGTGCCCAACAGCTCTTTACCATCATATCAAAAGATCTTTCCCAACTCCATTCTGAGCTGACAGTCTTCTCCCAAAAACCTCTGCAGAACCTGAAAGCCTCTCAGAGCAACAGCATCTCCCTTGTTCGTCAAGGAAGTGGGGAGAAATGCAGCTGAGGCCCTGCACAATCCTCACTCCTGTGTGCAGGGGTGAAGGCCACCTTGTTTGCCATGTGCTGGCTCTGGCAGGTACCACCAAGACTAGGGAGCTCATGGGCTGTATTTAGCTAGACTTGGTGGATCCCATCCTGCTTGTCAGGCCCAACCATTGCGTCTCCCTCTGCTGCAGGAATTGAGAGCTTCCTTAAGTATTGCAGTCTTCTCTCTCATGCAAGCCCTACTGAAGAGTAGCTTCTGCTTCCCCCTGACCTGACAGCCTCCAC
Source organism: Anas platyrhynchos (assembly GCF_047663525.1). Classification (NCBI taxonomy): domain Eukaryota; kingdom Metazoa; phylum Chordata; class Aves; order Anseriformes; family Anatidae; genus Anas; species Anas platyrhynchos. Next base: position 144,162,220 of record NC_092588.1, read on the forward strand.
AGACATCTCCTGCACACAGAGTAGGCTGCATATGTGCAGCTACCCCACCTTCAAGCTGTGCTGTGGAGACCCCTCCTTGCTCTGTTTCTTCCCACGCCATGTTCCAAAGGCTCCTTTCCACCAGGGGACAAACTCTTATACCCCAAGATCATCCGATGGCTGAAAGCTGGAAAGTCGTCCATGGTACAAAGAGCATGATTGTGTTCACAGTGTGTCCCTCAGGGTCCTCTAACTCATGTTACCTCTGTGGGGAGAAGACCTTAGGGCACTTGTGTTTGTAACATGCATCAGGCTGTGGCCTGTCTTCCTCCAGTGTCTCTTGCTGAGCTTCTAATGGCACTTTTTTTCTTAGCTTTTCATTCATATTCACTCATATGCTCTCCACCTTAAGTCCCTTAAGCTCCCCAGATCTCCTTCGGGCCCTGGCCAAGCTAGCCATTCATATCCACGGGGGGAAGAAGCCTTACACGGGAATCTTGGCAACCGCTGGCCTCTTGCCATTCTCACATTGCTGGGCAGGCCGCCACGGGGCAGCATCCACCGCCTCCGTGGACGTCTTTAAGGATCAGTGAGTATTGTCGGGGCTGCTCTGCTTGATGTCTCCTTCCAGTTCCCTTCCCGCTCCATCTTGCAGCCCGTCGGCTGTTTCACTCACTCTTCCCATACATCAGTTGGACTGCTTGGCTTTGCTAGGGTTGTGCTAATGCCCAACCGTAAATTTAGAAGGAAAAAAAAAAAAAAAGAGCAAACTGACCAAATTCAGTGGTGTGTGGCTCCAGCAACTTGCTCAGTCAAAATGCCTACGTGCATTAAAAGTCAGAATAACGAGATTTATATATCTCCTATCTATATAATGTCTTTTATATGATCTGGGATGCCATACTGTTGTCACTCCACCAAGTTTTCTCCTCATCCTTCTCACCATCCCTGTGTAAAGGTGCTGGCTTTTTATTTAGATCCGGTTTTCTCTCTACATTTCACTCTGCTTTTTCTGAAGTATTGGGTTTTGCTCTTTGGGAGAGATTTTGTAGTGGCAAAACAACAGTAATAACAGATATTTTGTAGAGGAGTAAATTACCTGAAATTCTACTTAGTTTGTTTTTAATGGATACCAACAGTTACTTCGATCTGAACTGTCACACAAAACCAAATAGTTTTGTTTAGTGTGTAAAAATAAGCAGTGATTTTCCCATCTGTTTTCACTTAGAGCTCAGTAAACGTGAAGCAGCTATTATGAAATCTACTGAAAACAGTCTCAGAGTCTCAAAGAATTAAGCATTGAATATGCTTGCAAAGATTTTCATTTTCTGTACTAATGTAGGTATATGAAAGAAGGTTAGACACGGAAATCAACTGTTTTAGAAACTTCATTAACATAGTTTTGTTTTTTGCCAGCAGACCAAATCAATACTCGAAAGGCATTTGATGTGGTTATTTCTGTATACCTTTACTGGAATCACACTCGCTTTTACCCAAGTTTCACTATGTGTAAATCTAATTTAGCATTGCAGTGTCCTGACATTTAAATTTATCCTCCTAGATGCACACATGCATGTATATTTGGGTGGATAATTTTATTTTATTTTTTACAAGTATGGCTCTTTAAATACCTGATTTCCATAAGTAAAACAGCTATCCCATGACAGAGGCAAAACAGTAACGTGAATCATTACCTAGAAAATACTTCAGGAAAACTTTGCATCTTCTACTTTTGATATGTAAAAATTGTTCCTTTTCTGGATTTTTCTGCCTCCTTCTTAATACTGTACAATGAAAAAAATGTATTAGCTCTTTATGGTTTCATTGCATCTGGAAAAAAGAATTCAATTTGTCTTGGTGGCAGTAATTTAGGATTTCCTAACATGACACGCTAGCTGGAATTGGAAATGACAATTGGTGTAACGAACAGTCTTGATGAAATTATTTGAGTTTGCCTCTTTATCGGTGTCATACTGTTTTAAATTAGCTACACCTGTAAAGCTGAAATGGAATATACCTCAGTGCATGACCAAATACAAAGCATTTTAACTGAGTAGCGTGGTGACTACTCAGCTTAATCTGTTCTGCTTGGAAATTTTGCAAATTTATATTTTTCTCAGCACTGCTTCTTTCTTCCTTTTTTGTTTGCTCATCATTAACCTGTACAAATTGCTATTCCCTGTGTTTTAGAGTTTAGTTCTCCAATACAGCACTAAAACCCTGACCCTTTAATGATCCTTTTAGATCCTTCCTGACTACTACAGGCTGATGCAACAGATCACTTAGGGAAAAGGAATCAGAAGGATCCTGTCTGGGTGTTTTGTTCTTGGTTTTGTTTTTTGTTTTTTTTTTTTTCTTGGAACAACTTCAGCTTGTGAAAGTTGTCATAGTTGCAGGCTCACCCTTCAAGTGGCACTTTGATGTAAACACTGTAAGTCTGGAAAGCAGCAGGAAGCAGCAGCTAAAAATAGTTGTAAATATTTCCTTATCTCCTCAAGTATTAATTGACAAAAATCTATACTGCCCTCATCTGTTCTTTTCCTTTCAATTCTTAAACATCTGCTTTACCAAGTTTTTTTTCCTAACAGCACAGCCACAGCCTGAGATGTTGAGCCACGGTTTAATCTTAGAACCAACATCTGACTAATAGTTTAAAATATGTGTTAAATATATGCAGCACCAGGGTAACACTTGACCTTGTAAAAACATTTTTTTTCTTTTTTTGGCTGCTTATTACTTTGTGAAAAGTTCAGCATTCACCGTGGAGTTTGTGCTACATTTCCACCTTCGTCTGAGTGCCTTGGTATTAAACATTCCTCTTTGCTGTGGAACAACTTTGCAAGTTTGTTGAAGTGAAATCTGAGCAAATCATTTGTCTTAAACTCCGAACACAATGTTCTGGGTGGTTTCATTAAGGATTTTCATCTGCTTCTAACAAAAAAGTGTTATAAAAGGAGGGCAGATGCAAGATCAGAAAAGAAGGTACTAATATGGTTCGGAAAATGTACTCTTGATGAATTCTTCTCTGAGACTTGGGGTTTTTAATTGCAGTTTAAATATACATTCTGTTAAGGCTGTTATCACCAGGGAGCTCTTAAGTAGAGTATGTTCCACGTTAAATAGTTAAACAGTAGAAATTTTTGCTACTATTTAAAATAGTTCTTGTAATTACAAGTGCCCCTAAAATGAGTGGTTTTAGGTGTCCTTGGTATCTCTCAGATGTAATCAATAGCTGAAAAAACAGTCTACTCAGCAAGATCTTGCTGCTGACCCGTAGAGCTGAGTGTAGTTCCATTTAACGTGATTTCCTTAACTGCTTATAATATGAGGATATCATTTACAAAGAAAAATAACAGGGATGGTTTTAAAAATTGGGAAAAACCAGCTGCAAAGCCTAAATTCAGCCTGATGATGCGCTTATTTGGAAAAAGGCTTTGCAAAGTATTTTTTAATTTAACTTTAAATTCTGTATGTCACATCACTTCTGTAATTCTGGTATTACACTAACTTGTTTGAATTCCTTGGGTTTAAGTGAAAAGCAACTGAAAAGAGGGAACCTGCAAACCAAATGCTGGCAAAGACAAGGCTCTAAGCAATCAAAGGGGCAGGCTGCTGCTGCTTCCAGGACTGGTACAGGCTGAGCTTGGGTGGACAGGAGGAGCATCAATGATTGCAGAGGAGGCTTATAAAGGTGACAGAAAATCCAGTCTAGGTAAAGCTTTGTCTTGGTTCACTTACTTCTTCAGAAGTTAGTTAACAGTATCTTGCGAAGATGTCCATGCAAGATTATTTCAGGTGTCTGACTGGAAACTGTGGAGAGCCAAAATAGAATTGCCATCGTTACCAGTAGTGCTGAGAAGAAAGGAAAGGTGCAACTCTGAGGGCCAGGTTATTCCAGTCATTACCCAAAGCAGCCAAGACCCAAGAAATCAGGCCGGTCACCAGCTGAAGGAGAAGAGTGTCCATAAAACGTGAGGTGTGGCCACTCTGTACTTGGGGCAGTGGTGGTTACGATGGTCTTTAATTATAGCTGTGTACTTTCCATCACATCTGTTCCTCATTCAGTGGTCAGCAGAGGTGGTTCTGGCGGTGTAGCTGCTGCTGAGGTCACTTAAGAAGAAGCACTTACTGTCACAGGAGTAGCTGTGTTCTACTGAAATCGCCATCTGAATATTTACATGGCTGTCAAAATGACAAATAGTTTTAAAAACGTGGACCTAAGAGCTTCAAATTGAGCTTTTGAATTAGCGAGCGCTTGGTTTTGCTTTGTTTCTCTAAATTTGGTCTTAATTTCTCTGTAAATTGGAGTCAATTCTCCCTACTGTCGGGGGACGTTATGAAGGTTGTGTAAGTACATGGATGCAAAGAGGGAATACAAGAAGCCTCGCAGTAGGTGAAGCGAACCATCGGACACTCAGTGTTACCTGTGAAAATGGGAGGTGAGCAGCAGCCTGGTGAGACAGCATGGCCTGGCCTGTGCTCTGAGTGAGACTGAAGTTGTGCAGTGCTCCCAGGTGATCACCGAAGCGAAACCTCTGTAGTAAAGCATAGGAATGACTCCCTCTGACACTGCAGAAGCAGCCGTAATTTTCCTGTCGGCTAAACTGCTTGTGCAGTAATCTTTGTTTAACTTCTGATTATGATTTTTGTATGTAATCTATGCTAAATTATTTTTATATGCTGAGTCCACTCCTGTCTCTTCTACACGTCTCAGTGCTTTTCAAATTACTGTACATTAACATATCCTATGCCACTCAGAGTGAAGCTGCCAGGGGCTTTCAGTGTTCAAAAGGATTTGTAGACCCTTTTTCTGGGGATGATGCAGGTGACTATGCTATGAATTCAAGTTCATTAATACATTTTCTTAGATGCTGCCAGCAGAATTAAAAAGGTGACTGATCTGTAAAATAAAACCTGATGACTTCGCTCATTCTAAATGCCTTGTTTCCATCCTATACAGCCAGGAAATTCCACACTTACAGCAACATAATTTTCTTTTATCGAAAATACAAGTTTAATCTGTCCTACAGAAAATCTCAAAATCTCAAACTTCGAAAGAGATCTTAATTAAAGCAAAGAAATGAAGCACTGACTGAAAGAAAAATTATTTAAGGTAGACTGTCTTTTTTTTTTTTTTTTTTTTACAAAAGCAACACCTCAGATTTGCTTAAACTTTTGTTTGTTTGTTTTTCATGTGCATGATTTTTTGATTTTCATCTCCAAAACTAGCAGTTATGCCTTGTAAAATTTGGAATGTAGTACACTATCACAATTAATGTATTTCCAGATATGATATTTCTTTGGATGCTAAAAGTTGTCTAATGCAACATTCAGTTTTTATTATAAGCTGCCAACTATTTTTTGCTTCTGAATTTTCAGATCCCTTCATGTGCATCTTGGGACAGCTTGCTCACCTAATAGCTACAGCATAGCAAGTGGTTACATGATTTTGCTTTTAGTAAGCATCTAGAACATTAATGCATTGCTATAATAAGCCTTAAAATAGCTTTGTACATGAAAAGGGACAAAATAAGAGTTACGTATTGCTGTTCTGAAAACAATATAACAATGTTTAAAACTCCAGGACCACTTCTGTCAAGCACTATTTGGAGCAGGACTGGGGTTTCTTCTTTGTTCAGACACGGAATTCTCCCCTTATTTCAAAGATGAGGAGTGATATATTTATGGAAATTTTGTTGTCTAGGCAAATAAAAGGCTGCTACACACTTTTTTTTTTTTTTTTTGGATATAATACATTCTGAAAATAGTTTTAATGAAAAAGATAGAAAACAGTCAGCATGTCAATAGGCAGGAAAACAGATTTCATTGAATTGATACTGAAACACTGTAAAGCTGCTTGCATTTGAGATTGTTACCCATGTGAAGAGCCACTCAATGTCTTGGAGCAGATACTCAGCCAGAGGTCTAGGAGTTGAAAAAAGCCAAAGTAAAGAGCATTTTACTTTCTTCATTCTTTTTCCCTGTCTACTTTGTAATCAGGGGAGTTTGTCCAGCTACCCAGAATGTGTTTTCTTCAGCCTTGAAGGAGTGTAGTGTATCTCAGACTTCATTTGGGCAATAATCATTTCCTAGCAAAATATAGGAACAAATGAGGCCCTGAACCTTTAATGATCCCAGGAAGAAACAGAAGTTGAATGAATAGCCAGAGACTGTCCTCAGTGTTGGTGAAAGCCAAAAATTCTGACTGGCATCGGCTTCCTTGTCAATGGGAACTGTAACATAGATGTGAAGGGAAAGGGGAAAACCTACGATTCTGTTGGAGGGAAAGCAAGAGACAAAATGCAGGCATGGGGAAAAGGTTTATAATGCAAATGGAGAAAGTACACGCCATTACCTTTTTCTGAGAGAGATTTGGAGAAAATAAAATTGGCTGTTGGTGCTGAGAGGAACAAAGTCCTTTGCTGCTTGTGGTGAGACGGGGATCTGGTGTAGCAGTGCTACGAGAAACCCCTTCTGGTTTGGCACTCAGCTGAGGACGTGTGCATGTCACTTCTCTGAACTTCAGCATTTCGTCCTGCACAACAGGAAAAGTTGGGTGGTCAGTTTTCTACTCAAGTGTCTAATGCAATATTATTTTTCAAAGTCTGTTTTGTGGTGCGTTATAGTTTAGCTCTAAGTGAGCGGTAGAAGAAACTATTGCTTGAAAAGGGTTACTCAAGTGTGTTATGGTTTGCTGTCAAGGGTGGTGTGTGTGTATAGATGGTAAGACCTAGAATCATCCAACTTTTTTTTTTTTTTTTTTTTTTTGCTGTTTAAATTTCACTTCATTAGATCTAATTTAATCCTCCTACCAGCTGAAATCCTTACTGATGACAATTAGAATCTTCCAGCTATTAAATCTAGTTTTAAATTCTTGCAGTCAGCTCCACTAACTCATGAGCAAAAATACTTTTCCCTCTATGAAAAAGGTGAATGTCAGGCCCCAGCAGGCCTGTGTCTAGTGGGTCATCCCGTGATCCAAACCAAACCAAACTCTGCTGGTGACACCAGCCTCAGAGCCGAGCTATCAGTAAGCTAGGTCTGCCTGCTCCGTGTTATTCCCTACGACAAGAAAGATTGAGAGTAACTCCCATGCTCCTTGATCCTTTTACCAAGCTGTCCAAGGGCCTGAAGTATCTTTTGAGTACCCTTAGACTTTTCAGTGTGGCATTGTTGCTACCCACATGAAAAAGCAAGAACAGGTAATAATCCGAGGGCTGTACCAGCCTAGGAAGTTTTCTGATAATGTTCTTAACTCGAGCCCAAGGGAGGAAGCAAACTTGTGGGTCTGGTGAACAGATCAGTTCCTCTGCTCAGAAGGGAGTCAGCATAACACACCACTTTTATTTCATGGAGATAGTCACCATGTGGGGGTAGTCTGACCTGACCTTGGTGACTCTTCTGGCATAGATGGATCATCATCCACCTTATGTCCTTCTGATCCTGGAGCCTCGTATCTGTGGTGTAAGGGCACCTGGGAAGGCGAGGTGGGCGAGGAGGAGCTTCTCTCCTTGTTCCTGCCCACCATCGAGTCACTGCCTTCTTCCTAGAGCAAAGAGGGTACTGGATCCCCCTTGTCATGTCTTTGTCATGCAAAGGAGCCCCCTCAGACACCCTGGGTACCTCGTAAGCCTCATGTTCCTCTCAGCACACAGGAGCTGCTGGTGGTGGATTCCCCCAAGCCTGATGGTTTCAGTTTGCAACCATTAACCTGCTCTTCCCCCGCCCCAATGTCAGATTATGTTATTAAATCTTCTTAAGGGTATTGCACTGAAATGTATTAGACAACTGAAATTAGTCTATACATTAACAAAATGTCTCTCACAATTTAACATTATGACAGAAGGAGGAAGATTTCTGTAACGTTAATTCCTTTGAAGGCCATGAGTGTGTTTTCTAATATAACTAAAAGTGGTTAGCATTATAAGACTTCCATACAAATACTGCATTTTTGGAGGTATGTGCGCTTATAAATAAATGGTCTCCTTTTTTTTTCCTTTTTTTTTTTTTTAATGTTTTATGAATAGTAAACCTAATCTTAATTTTTTCTTTATAAAAGTTTTAGCAATGTGCATTCCCATCTGCCACTTTCTGTACTTTCCTCACATATTTGAAATGCCTCATCTCTGACACAGACAGGCACAAGCACTTCTGTGTCATTTTGGTTTTGAGACTCACCTTCCGGTGCTGCTTGAAGCATGAAGGTGTCCTTGACAAAGCACTGAATATTTGGAGTTTTGTCATGGTAATACTTCACCATTTTTGTTTCTCTTTTTCTCAGACAACTTTTTCAGAGTTGAAATGACTTCTCTGTTACTGAACATAAAGTTATTCCTAGCAAGTGCTGTAAAGACTGTGTCTTTATCACCTGAAGTGCCAGTCATGATTTCCTTTTGCTGCTTTAAAATTGCTGTCACATCTTAAGGGCCGTACCGTTAAGAGTTTTGTTTTTGTTACTATTGAAAATCTAAATGGTTCTTGTTTTTTCTCAGCCATGACTTGAAATTTATAAGTGCTGTCATGGTTTGTTTTCCAAATTTCCGGGCACATGCATGCACGTGTGTTGGGTGTTTATTCAGTAGGTGGGCTGCACCGCGAGGAGGCAACGTGCAGCATTCAGCTGCTGCAGAGGAGGTGGTTGCAGTCAGGGCATTAATGCTGGTTTGTGACTGCAGTGTGTTACTCAGATGCTACCTGCTGAGACGCTGCTCAAAGTTAGATGAAATTAGAAAGATCAAATGAACGGGGTGTAGAGGCTATTACTTTGCTGGAAATAATCTAATTGGCACAGCTTACAGATGGCACATTGCTGCTGCTGACCTGCTAACTGCTTGGTACTTGATGCTGGAGGAGGAATTCATCTGTTGGTATTTGTTATCATTAATGTGCCTTTGGAAACGTTCTGTAGTTAGAAAATATTTGTTGTTAATAGTTAAAGTTAATATATAAGTAAATCTTAAATAAAACCTTTAATTTCACATAGTGCAATGTAAAAATAGCTGTCTCCTTCCCTTTCCACTTCCTCTTTGCTAATCTCTAAGATCATTTTTTAGTTCCGAGTTTAAAGTTGACTTTGTATTATGAGGCTTTTTTTCTTACCTTTGAACCTATCTGTCACTTACTTCAACGGGACTATTCCAGATCTGCTTTTATAGATCATTTTAAGGGAGGTTATTCTGTGCACAGATCTTTGTTAACTGGCTCGGGGGGAGGAGGAGTTGTCATGCAACTTCCTGAAAAAGTTCCCCCAAAGGAAGTAAAAGGTAGTCTTGAGAACAATTTTTAGTCTCTGTATATGAGGCTACCAAATGTATACAAAACAAACTCTTATGCTGCTAGTTAATAGAGTAAACATACATCCCCAGAAGTGGCTTCCAGGCTTAATTTTTCCTCTAAACCCACCTGACCCTGCCACCTCCACCCCAGCCTGCCCACTTCCCGCTCCCACTTCTCGTGCTCGTGCCCTCAGCGGAGGCCAGGCGCCCCGGGAGCTGGAGGCCCCGACACCGACCTGCAGTGAAGCTGTCAGGGCTCAGGGGAACCTCGTCGTCTGCCTCGGTGCCCCTCAGCGCTCCCCTCACCAGCTGGGAGGAGGGGTTGCAGGCTCATCGCAAATTATCTTGTAAATATCATCACAGAATCACAGAATTGTCTAGGTTGGAAGAGACCTCAAGATCATCGAGTCCAACCTCTAACCTAACACTAACAAGTCCTCCACTAAACCATATCGCTAAGTTCAAAATATGCTGTTCTTCGTCATTGTTCAAAGGGCACAACCTATGTATCTTAGAATATATTTAAAAAAAACAAAGGTGGGAAAAGCTAATTTTCTCTAAAACATTTTTATACGCTCTGTAAGTAAATGCAGCTCATCGTTTTGTGCTTACACAAGCCTTGCAAGATTAAGGAGGGAACCTGTAAGATCTACTCGTGAAGTAATCTCAAATGTGGTTATTTAAAAGTTGTCACTAGGTTTACTGTCTGAATTATTAGGTTAAATGAACAGAAATATCTTTTGGATAGGTTAGTTAAACACATCTGGCATAGGAGTACAGTTGAACCATTATCTAAAAGAACCACTTTCAATAATTTTTTATATAATAAAGTCCTTTTATATTCATATCAATGGACTGTTTTCTGTTCCTCGTGTAATCACATTCTGTGAATCCTGAAACACTTGCTGACGTTGTTCAGTTTTTCTCCAGGAAGCTCTACATTAAGTTTTAGTGTTGTATTAATTCACTGACATTTTCCTGCAAATAATAAGCTTTTCATAGTCTGTTTTCAGTGTACGAGCTAATCATGAGTTAAAAGAAAAATAAAATGGGTCTAGAAATCACCCTTTGATGTATTTTTGTGTTGTGCATTGAGGGTGATTGAAACATGGGTCTGGGCATACATAAATTCTGAGATAGAGAGTAGGAAAAAATTGTCTTGTCATATTCCTCCTCTGCAGACCTACCCATTGCACCTGTGTGTAGCTAATTCAGAATGACTTCAGAAGGCAAAATGGACTTTTCTGTAGATACTGACAACTGGCTCATCTTTTCAGATTATTGGCAAGAACCACGTTAAGCCACGCTGTCACCGATCCTTTTTTCATCATCCTAGTTCCTTTGCTCTGCAGAGTAAACTCCACATTGTCTTGGAAATACCCCACTGGTGAGCTGACAGAGCACATAGTGCCTGGGACAGGACATTGAGCATGGTTTTATGCAAACACAGCCCAGCCAGTCCTATGGGATGGGCTCCGTGTGCCCCAGGTCTGCTTGCAAAGAAGAGCAAGGTTCAGAACTGAAGAGTAGGGGCCACCTTTTTGTTTTGTTGTACCTAGTGGCAAATTTAAGTTCTTGTAAAATAAAAATATGCCTCAAAGTTATCATTTGGTTATCCTGATTTGTTTCTCCAGGGATTTGATAAAGCATCCCTTGTACCTGCAATATCTACATGGCATCAGCAGTGTGGATGTGAAAGCAAAAGAAACAGCATCCTCTAAATCCAAAATGAACGTTGGCACTTTAGTTACTTGCAGTTGGGAACACTGAAAGCAAGCAAGTAAAATTTTAGAAAACTAATTTTGATAAAGATGGTATTTTTTAGCTTAAGAAGAATCCTGCAGTAATTAGTTCTTCAGCTCCGTTGCACTGTGTATTTCTGCAGGGGCACTTTGGCAGCCGTTGCTGTAGGCAAGGACTCCTGATATCGCTGATGCAAAACACAGTAAGAAAGCACAGCAGACTTCCTGAAAAGAAACGCTGGGCAGAAATGATGGGTGATGAATAAAATGTTTCGCGTATGTGTGGAAACCGGGGTTATGGTCACAGGTACCATGCCGTGCAAGTCCATGTAACAGAGATGTCTGGTTAACTCCCGGGCTCGCCTAAATTAAAACTTCCAACATCTTCTGGTTTTACTCTTGCTAGGAATTAAAAAACAAGGCCTGTGGTTTTGAAAAGCACTTTTACATTTTGATTAGATGTAATAGAATTGAAAACTGTGTGGTCTTGTCGAAATGAGGAAACTGACTTTAGGAAACGTTATTTCTAACCAATGTCATAATTTCTAAATAGCAAACTTTTTTTTTTTTTTTCTGAAATCTACACTCCTCGTTATACGACAGCAGTAAAGAAAAATGACAAAAACATTGTCCTGCATTACGCTCACGTTAGGATGCTCACACCTTCCTTCAATTTTAAATATATTTTAGACTTTATGGTGTTACTCCCACTTTCTTACTTAACAGTTCCTGACGGGGTTAGAAACCTAAGCACTAATATACGTGTGAGGGATGATGGAGGTAGAGGTCCTGGATGAAATTAAGCTTCCCCCTACACTGACAGTCTTTTTTTTTTTTTTTTTTTTTTTGTAAAAAATAAGATGGAGCACTCCTTTGGTGCTGTTTTTTTCTCTTTCAGGCTGCAAATTTTTTGGAAGAGGGCTTGGAGTGGCAAATCGTGGCTTACCAAGAGAGCTCCCTGCCCAGAGCACAGGCCCTGCAGCAAAACAGCGCTGCTGTTTGCAAGCTTTAGCAATTCCTAGCTTTTTTTTTTTTCTCCTTTAAGCTTATTGCTAGTTACATTATTTTTTGTATTTCAATTTGCTTGCACTACTGCCCTGAATTAGTTTAAAACATGTTATCTACACCACTGTGGCAGGACACCTGAACTGACAACAGTGTCTGTACACCTTAACCCTAAAAGTTGCCTTCCAAGTGATGGCTGGGTACCTCGTGGGTGTGTTCTTCAGTTTGCTGCTGGGAGTCACCTGTGCTAATTAGTTGTCAGCCTTTCAGGTGCTGGACTCTGAGCTCCTCATCCTGCTGCATTTGTTCCCCTTGGTCTTGGAGAGAACTTGGTGCTTGTAGAGGGCAGCTCAGCCCTTCTGGGATGGGTGGCTGTGAGAGTGTGTAGGGTATCCAGCGGGAGCACCTGCTTTGCTCCAGAGACTTACAGGGGGAATCTTTTTGTGACTGTCTTCAATTTAGACATCTAAAATTAGGTGGGAAAAAATTGCATTGCTGTGGTGGTGATTTCTGTCGTTGTGGATCTGGAAAAAAAAAAAAAAGTCACAGACTAAGCCTTTCCTCCCTTCAATCCCTCTGAAGTCCCCATTCTTAAACTGTCTTGTCATTCAAAACTTGCTTCTTCTGTATCTGTTTCTTTCTAGTGTTTCTTATCCCTACATTCAGCTGCTGTCTCTGCTGCTCTCCCTGCATCCTAACTTAGTTCTTCTTTACACAGTCACTCTGAACTGTGTAAAACTGTTATTTTCCTTTTTATCATGTACATTTCTTTATCCAATAAATAGATGACTTCCTCTGATGTGCATATATATTCATTCATTCAGACTTCTGTATTCTTAGACTTACAGTTGTACTGGTATTTATTGTAAGTATTTATTTATGTAAGTTTACATGGTGAAATCAGAGGGTGTGCTCTTACATCCTGACCCAAGAATTACCAATTAAAATGTTTTGGCCACAGAAGTGTATGTGGGTATCTTTGAGGGAAGGCTTTTTCTGTACATGGCTCTTGATGTTCATTCCTACAATTTTAACAGCCACTTCTGTAGAATCTGAAATCCAGGCTGACAACCTTTCTGACATCCAGTCATTTGTTATTCTTCGGGGTTTTGTCTGTTCGTTTTTATAATTTCTATTTAAAAGAAGGATGGCTTAAGCTTTCTAGATTTGCTGCAGTACTAAAATTGTAAAGAAGAAATTAAGTTTATTCTGTCAAAAAAAGTGTGAAATTATTTGCGTAGTCACTGAGGAGGAAAATATAACAACAAAACAATTTTAGTTGATGTTTACTACTGATTCCTCTGATACCAACATACTGTATCTCAATCCAGGGATTGTATCATGGGAGATAATCCTGGGAAATATGTACTGATCCTGAAGTTTAAAGAATCATTTAGACTATTTAATTCCACATAATGTGTGTTGCATATTTTTAATAAACCTTCCCAAATGTGTTATAATAACGTAGACAGGCATTTAGCAAGGCACAGGTAGCTGTTACTGATGATGCAGCCCACGTTGGCTTTAACTGTGCCAGCAGATAATTCAATAGCACTGATTTATGCAGTTAAAATAATTTAATTTTACTAGAAAAGCAGGGCTTTGGTTTTGGGCTATTGGAGTGAATTCATGTTCATGTGCAGATTCCTATTTGCATATGCCCCAAAATCTATGGAGTGTTATCTCTGAACTTCAACTGAGCTAGATGAGATTTCATCCCATGTGGGCTGCCTGCCTGCTAGTTTTTGAAGTTTTTATTGTGTAAGTATTGTTTTTCATTCTCATTTACTGTTCATATAGGCATGGCCATTGTACTACTTTCATCTGTGCGTGTGTTGCATTCTTTAGCCATGCTTTGTGTCATGGCCCTGGCCTATTGAGTAATGTTCCTCTACCACGTGGGAGCTGGGCTTCTGCAGGGTCCGTCCCGTGTAACTCTTGGTCCTTGGCTGAGTTGAACCCTTTCAGTTTTGTTGTTCCTTTTTCCAGTCCTCTTTCTGTCCTCAGCTCAGACAGCTCGAATGCAAACACAGCAAGGAGGAGAGGCCTTCCTTGTGGCTTTACAATAATGCTGTGCCCCTGTCAGTGTCTTGGCTGCCAAATAGGTTGCAGTGCTTGTCAAGGCTGTTAGGCACTTTGCAAACAACAGCAGTGATATGTATGTACGTGTGTGTATTCTTTATATGTATTTTGTAGAACTCAATAGAAGTCACTTCTGTAATTAACGAATACAAATAACAGATATAGTTTTATTGTGTTTTGCATCTTTACCTCTTTTTTTGTTTTTTGGATTCATCCTGTTCTAGGCCCCTTTGTGCTCACTTTCTGCAGTATTGGGAATATGAAGCATCAGTGTTGGTACCCAAAAGTCAAGTGATTTGATCAGTTTGCTTTGCAGGATCCTTTCATCCTCTCTAGTGGATTGCCACCACAGGGCTGCAACTTTTTTGATCTCCGATGACAGTGTGGAGTAACTTCATGCTGAAGGGGCATGATTCAATTCTGTCACCTTTCTGGATCATTGAGCTTTGTGGATCTCAACTATGCTCTTTTTGGTGTCGGGAAACATGTCACAATTCTTTCTTTTGTTTATTGGAACTGAATATTCCTCCATGGCCCCTGCAGGGTTGTGCAGCAGCTGAAAGCAGACTAGTGCAAGACTCACAGTAACCGCTGAAGCTGCTATACACCAGACTTCTTACAATTAGCAGGTTATAAATCTATTTCCGTGCTGAATGAGACGAAAGATTTCTGTTTCATGGCAGATGACTCAGTGAAGATGTCCTGTCAGCATTAAGAAAAGTTTGAAACCTACCTCCCAAATGCTTCTGCAAGTAAGAGATGATGTGTAGTTGACTCTGCTTCTTCCAGAAAAGTCTGGTTGTAAGCACATTGTACACGTGAGAGGTTTTGTTGTTATCAAAAGCTGTTAGGATGGCAGTAATGAAAAACTCTTCTACAAAACGAATGGAGAAATTGGGAAAGGAGAAAAATAGAAGATTGTATTCTTAGTGCATGTGATACAGTGCAGTTTTCTGGAGGAAAGAAAAAGAGTTTCAGACATTCATTGATTTTCCTGATACAGGTGAAAAAAGGTCAGTTAATAAAATTTAAAGGTGTCAGAAGTACTGTCCTATTCGAAACAAATTAGGGAACTCAAGGTAGACAGAAGACACACACCTAAGAAAATGAAATTTTTGGTCTGTGGGGCACGAACCGACTTCAGTATTTTTAGGGTTAAGAAGGAGAGTTTCTTTGCCTAAGCTGTGCCACAGCTACTTGTTGATCTGTTTCCTTTCTTAAGTATTCAGTAGAAGCTGTTGTGAGGGAGATAGCACTGAACTAGATAAAAAAGTAACATGCCTAATGTTGCTATTAATGTGGAAATGAATGTGTTCCTGAGATGCTCGTTGATATCCGAACCTCTGCTACTTTCGGGTTATCTGGGCACTGAAATAGAAAAGTTTGCTCCTTGAAGTCATACCTCGTTTTTATGTGGATCTTGCCATGTGAGGTGCAATTTTATCCCTTCACTGCATAAGCTGCTGTAATATGCTTTATTTAGGACACGGGAATCCAGACATTATAGCTGCAGAGAATACAATTACTGTCTTACTGGGGGAACGGACTGAGAACAAAATGTTGGTGGATCCTTTACACTGATTTCTTGGGTGTTTCTGGTTGTAGGTTAAAGGCTTTGGTAATTACAAAGGTCTTAACTGATCTGAATACCCTTTTTCTGGGAGGTCACCCTTGCTTCATGGCAGGAACATGAAAAGGCAAGAGGACACGGCATGGCTTTTAGGCTATGCCAGGCCCTGTGGGGGCAGCTCCTGGGCATGGCCTGCTCAGCGTGGGCAGGGTGAGCTCAGGCCCGCCTGCAGCCATCCTCGTACGTGAAGACTTAAACATGACACTGCCACACCAAATATTAAGGTATGTTCTGGACAGGAAGGTTTAGGTGTGTTGGCTTCTCATGTAAAATTGTAGATTTTTAAGATTTGGGCACACAGAAACGTGTGAACTAAACAGAAAGCTGCCAGCCTGCTGCTAGGTGAGGCGGAGGAGTGGGGTAAGCTTCACCTCAGCCCCAAAATGACTTTAACTTAAATCTGAGAAACAATGGTAACAGGGCTAAAAACCTCAAAGTGGTTTGGGAAGGGATGGTAATGGGGTTTTCCTTTCCTCACCCCCAGTCAGGGAAAGTCTGTTCTGGGGTGAGCTGTGCATGACAGAGCAGTGAGGACTAGTGGTACTGGGCAGATGATGCACAACATCAGTGGGACTTTGTTTAGTGGCATTGAAAATCTGTGTCCATCTGTGGAGATGTCAAGTTAGAAAAATAAAAGCTGTAATGGGAAGGAGCTTTCCAGTGCCTATCCCAGTAACAAGTCAGTAGAGTGTCAGTAAAATTAAAACTATTTCATTATTCTTTGCTTCTAATTCTTTTTTTTTTTTTTCTGGTGTTGCTAAATTAACTTTAAATCACTGTCAATTTCACATCTGCATTTATTACAACATTTCTGACAAAAATGCCACATAATTATAAATACTTCTAATTTTTGTCTTTTTTTCCCCTTAAGCTGGTTTATAAAGATTAGCTGTTACCATTATTTTCTCATATTCTTACCAAGTCTTCTTGAACTTGAGAAAAATTGGTGAGGAGAGAAAAAGTAGGAACTCTTATTTGTGTAATTCCTTTCTGTTTTTTCTTTATCCATTTAAAGTGCTTTAAAATCTCAAGAAAAGTAAAAAACAGGGTTTCCTGTAAGCCAGGGTTCTACTAAAATCGTTTATTTGAGTTCTGCTTCTGAGAAAGCACAGAGGAGCTGTTTCATATTCATATAAAATCTTTGCTTACTAGATTTACTCATGTAACGCATGTATTGTATCAACTTAATTTGTGTCACTGCGTGTTTTTTAATAATGCTGTTGGAGCTGGATTTTACGAGCAAGTTTTAATAGTTTCATTTCTTTCAAATCTGTTTACAAACTATCACATAATTGGGCTGGTTTATTGATCTCACAGAGATTACACATCTGACACTGTTTGCACCAGTTAATAAAAGGGTTTGTTGGCTTTCTTTAAACCGAGTATTTGAGAATGCACAGATCTGTTATGCTGTAGAATTTAAATTGCTTATGTACTGGAATATTTACTACCCTCTTTGTTGTTTCATTTCAGAATGACCTTATTTAAAAATGTATGAGGCTATTTATAATCGACTCTGTGGCAGTGATTAAAGAGGTGTGAATAATAGCTTATTGGAAGTTGACAGCTCCTTGTTTGCTAAACCACTGCTAGGACGTTTATGCTGCTCAGTTGTACCTCATTTTTCTAAGGAGAAGCTGCATTTTGACAAGTGCATAGAACAGGTGTATGTGGCTGACATTTTTATTATTAAAAAAAATAATAAAAATCTGATCTTTACTTCTTTCACTACATTTGGTTAATGAATTGATTACCTGTGTCTAATGATCTCTCTGCAGTGTATTATTAAAATGAGTGGGGAAAAAGTCCATTTTTACTTGCAAAAATCAGATGTTGTTTTTCACAAATGGAAATAGTTGCAGCGAAGGAATTTTATCAAGCAGTCAGAAATATGTCTGGTGAGAATAATACTTTTTAGACTGATCTCTGATGTTTTTGATCTTGGATTAGGACTCTAAATATCTCCAGGAAGGAGATCAGGTACTTTTTCTTTGCTATTCAAAAATAATTCAAGGAAAAAAGGACTGTGATTTATTTGGTTTCAAATGGTGTTTAAGTAATACCGGTTTTTGTAACAACATGCATAGAAATCAATAAGCTTGTAGGCAGTGCTTATAATCAGATAATACTGAGTGTTTATCCATACAGCTGAAAATCACAAATAACTTTATGGTTTATGCTTTGCTGTTACTGATGTCTCCTTTGACCCAGTGAACTCATTTTAAAGGTAAACAGTAATTAAAATCCCTGATCACCCTTGTGTCTTAGTTTATAGGAGTAAGCAGTTCCTTTTAGGTCTGTAGACACCATGGTGACAGTATAAAAACTAAGACATTTTAAATGATTTTGGAGAGGGTTTGTCAGAACTTTGCAAGGGCTTTCATACTCATCTTGAGTTTCTAGCAACCAAAAATCAGTAGTCATTTTTCTTCACTACAGCGTGTTCTTTATCAGTGTCCTGAACATACTTTAAATCTTACTAGGCACATCAGAAACTGTGTATTCAAAGTGCTTAATGTGGTGCAGAAATTCATCTACTTTTATATTTTCACACTGGCTTACTACTAAGGAAGTTACTGATATCACTGAGCTGACGTGCTTAATGGTATAAATCCCAGAAGAATAATAGAAAGAATTTGTAACTTTTTCTAGATCTTTAAGAATTGTTAATGGAAGAAGTGGCTACAAATAAAATGCTGTGGTATAGGAGGTCTAAAATGAGATAGGGCAGAATTTGTGCACTGAATTAATGGGCTACTATAGGTATTGTTGAAATTAAATGTATTATAAAAATAATTTTAATTACTTTTGTTCTAAAGAACATGCTTGTGCTTGTTGCAGAGTAGGGATGCAGTTTGGAGGTGTGCTGCAGTTATCCTTTCTGCGGGTCTAGTTGGTGGTAAAAGTCTTCGCCCAGCTTCCTCAAAAGGCAGCTCTGAGCCCATGAGGAGCGTGACATTCCTCTCCCAAGCTGCTTCCTTTGCGGTGCTGAGTGTGTCCATCACGAGCAGGCAGTCAAAATGCCTGGGGATTCTCCTGGAGGAAGGAACCTGAATGCAACTTGGCTTGAAGGGAAGAGTATGTGGCTTTGCAAAATATACAGGATTTTATTAAAAAAAAAATAATTTTTGGAATAACAAATTTCTGGAACTTTGCAAGTCATTCCTAAATACTTAAAATACTTTATATTGCATTTGTGTTGCTTATATATGGTTTATTCTTACGGAAATGCCTTAAGATCTCAATAGTCTCCTGTCCTTGTACAAATCTATTAATCACAGACAGTATAAAATAATTTTTGTGTCAAGAAAGTTTGGTTCATTTTGCAGTTGCTAATGGGTTTAGGCTGATGGGGGCGGTGATACAGTGTCGTAACAAGGTGGAGAAAAAGCCTGGAGTGAAGCCAGCGCAGGGAACACTCACATGTGTTTCTCTGCCACCGCGTAGTGACGCTGAGGTTGGAAAAGTTTAATTACCCTCTCTGCTCCCTCATACTTTTTTTTTTCTTTCCTTACTGAATACTTGTGTGGCCTTGAGTTTGTTAATCAGCAGACCTCATAAGCAAGCCAGATGATGCATTGTTACAGTACCTCGTCCAGCTGCTGCTTTCCGGAGTACAGTGATTACCTGCGGTGGCCAAAACTCGTGGCTTCCTATTAGGCTGCAGTGGTTGCTAATTGGTCTAAAATTAGCTGTTAAAACCAAGTTAATTTTTTGCTTTTCCACTTTTTTTTTTTAGTTCATGTTGTATTGAAATTGTAATACGAAACTTTGTGGGTCTGTTATCAATTTTTTTTGTTCATCTCCCTGTGTTCCTAATCTTTCAAAAAAAAAAAAAAGTCATTTAGATCAGCTTGTAAAAAGATGGATGTTCTGAAGGCAGGGCTAAATGTACTAACTCATCTTTTTATGAAGGAATATTTATTTCACCTCACATGTCTCATGTTAGGCTTTAAAAAAAAAACTATCAGGAAGATTTTTTACCGGTCCACAACAGATGTCTCCAACCTCTACACAGTGTCTTTAATCACAAACGTTCAGTCTGGAATTCGTCCTCCTTAACAGCGCAGGAGCTGAGCAGTTGTTGGGCTGGCTTTGGATCCCAGGAGCAGCATGGATGTACTTGGTTGCTACTGCTCTTTACCATGGTATTTTCAGCTATTTCCCGAGATCCATCAGGCAGCAGCAGTCCCTGCATTACGCTGGGGTGCTGAACACTGCTGCGAAGGAAGGTCAGGAAGCCTGGTAGCCACGGAGTCTTTCCATACCCTCCTCAGCGTGGTGAAAACTGATCTTTTTCCCTGATCTGCCTTTTCCAGAAGTGCTATTCCTGTCAGACTACCTTCCGGAGTTGTGATTTTCTTTTTAAGAGTTGCCCATCCCATCCTGCCAGCTCCGTTTTGGCTGTTTGTCTTTCATGGGCATCTTGATTTCCTATTCAGTGACTTCTTAGTAGCCCTTTGCTCATGTTGTAGCTCAATATGCTTCCCTCCAACTCTCTTCCACTAATAGCATGGTGGCTTTCAAAAATCTGAATTCCCCTGCAGAAGAAGTCATGGGATGATTTAGTCCCTTCCCTGATCCTGATCGTTTTGGCTCATGATCATTCTAGTTATACTTGTAACGATAAAGATGTCTCAGCTATTTTTAGGAGAACCAGAGTATTAGATACATCTTGACAATGGATGTAAGTATCTTCTTGGAAAACTTATCACTGATTAGAGTAAGTATTTTTCCTGTTTAAGAAGTTCCTGAAATAAGCTCTAATCATACTTTAATCCTTTATTCTTTTTCAAATTCCATGTTTCCTTGCATGTTTCCCTTAGGAAATAAAGGGTTTCAAGCCAAGGGAGATGTTTAATATCTGAGATACCATCAGACAAGTGTTCGTTATTAAGATTCATGAATGAATGAAATAATTAGGTTAAAATGCTTTGTATTTATTAGCTTTATTATTATTGCTGTTAGTCCTTTTTGCAGCATGTGAGTGAATTGCAGTTGGGCTGATCTGATAGAGCACATGAGATTCTTAAAACTTAAAATCTGCCAAAAATACATTGTATTTAAAATTAAAGGCTTACATATTCTAGAATAGCTCCAGGTAACACCAGGCCTTTGTTACCTTCAGTATCTCTGTGGCTTGAAATTTTAATCAAACAGCTCTGGTGAAATTTTTAAGAGACTGCCTGTGAAGCAATAAAAACAATTAATGAGGTATTTGAAAGTTTTTCTCCCTTTTTAGAAGTTTTGTCACTTCATAATGTAATCCAAACCTATGCAGTTAGTTTGGATTATTTCTTGTCTTTGCACAGAGATCCCTCTTTACAACATAAGAGCCAGTGGAAGAGTGTAAGATGGAGAAATTTACCCAAAAGAAAACAAAGTTTTTTCATCCTTCAGTAGAAGGGAAGAAGGTTGAGCTCCCTTTGGCAGCAAATTACATGATTTCATTGTCTCATCTGACCTCAGGGAGAAGTTTAATGAAATAGCACCATATACAGTGAGGTTGTTTTGGACCATACACAGTAAGATTGAAGATCATTTGTCCCCTAAACAAAACATTTTTAATTTTAACCCAAATGTTCCCATTGTGGTTTGTTAGTGCTCAGCTGTTTGTTTTTTTTCAGTAGCCTTCCCAAAAGAAAGCCTCTTGAAGTGCCCAGCAGGTGTTTCTTACTGTCTTCCTCATACTGTCATTCCCATTCATTTAGAACAGGCTGGCAGGATTAAATTTCAGAATGCCTGTAATGCGTGTCTGCTCATTTATGCGAATAAATACAGGTCTGGATATTTTCTCCTTTTTTGGGAAAGCAGTCTCTTTACTTAAGCTACCCTTAGGTGATCCTTCATTTGATTCTTCTTCATTGCAATTCATTTACCTTACATATGAATTTCAATGTCAAATGGAGCAGATAAGCTCTTTTAAATTAAAATCTCAAAATGTCTAACTTCATCCTTGTGTGGACACTGAGAATTCGGAGGTGTTGGACTAAATTGACTGCAGTTACTCACAACCATTAACAAGTCTTGGGGCATGCCTACCATACAATCAATTCCAATATAATAGTTAAAATCTCTTTTATGCACTGATATTTTAAATCATCTTCACTTGCTGGACTCTTCTAACATGCTTATTTGTTGGGAACTTTTCATAAGCTTTCCAGTGTTGCATGTTTAGGTTGGATATTAGGAAGAACTTCTTTACTGAGAGGGTTGTTAGGCTTTGGAATGGGCTGCCCAGGGCAGTGGTGGAGGAGTCACCATCCCTGGAGGTCTTTAAAAGACGTTTAGATGTAGAGCTTAGGGATATGGTTTAGTGGAGGACTGGTTAGTGTTAGGTCAGAGGTTGGACTTGGTGATCTTGGAGGTCTCTTCCAACCTAGACGATTCTGTGATTCTGTGTTGGTCCTGTACAAACAAGTACCTGCTTTCGTGGAAATACAGCATAACATGTAGCTTCATACTATAAAAAGTTATTAAAAAGTTGTTAAGAATGTTTCAGACAGGTTTTAGCATTAGGTTATTAGCTACTATTCATTGTGCTCATACTGCAGTAATGTTACAGTAACTGAAGGATGTTGTAAAACTCATTTCTCACTTCTGCTGTCATACCAACACTTCATTTGTCCCTACAAATAAGAACTATAGATAAATAGTTATAGATAGTTTCATAAAGGAAAGTGAGATTTTTTTTAATAATTCATTAATTAGTATACAAGTTTTCAGAAGCTGATAAGAGTTTCAATTGCCAGTAGGACTCGGAAATACAGGAGTGAACTTGAATCAGTAAAATACAAGGCTCAAAGGCAAGGGTTGACATTTGGCATGTGATTTCATGCTTGGGAGGGGAACCAGTGAAGAGCTGGAGGCATAACCTGGTGCTTGCTGTGGGAACCCAGCGCTGCTGCTGTCCAAGTCAGTTTCTTCTCAAGTTCAGCCCTGTAATACCTAGGCTCAAAGAAGTGAACTTGTCAAATTTCAAGCACATTGTCATTGACAGATCATCAAAGTGTAAGTGAAGACATCGTTTTTGCTGCCCGTAGATGTGCACAGCTTTTAGGAGAGCATAAGGGGCACCCTTGGTTTGGCTTCACAAGCAGTGATGAGGAGTCGAGGAGCAGTGGTTAAGCAGAACTGCAGGCCTCTGCTGTTACACGCTTCTGTCAGTATCTATGTGTTGAATTAAGATGAATGGTTTAGAAATGCTTTACCTAGGGATCAGGCATACATTCAGTATTTTCAATAGTCAAGTAGTTTTAAATTGCAAGATCTTTTTTTTCCATAATAATAGCATTTTCTGGTATATAGGTAGTTCAGGCAGAGATAGTATTATGCCATCATGTTACGTCTGCTCCGAAGTTCCTGGCTTTCCAAGCTATTCTCTTACTCAATAAGGGTTTTGAGAGAGAGACAATTATTTTAAAGGCCAACAGCACTTATTTCTCAGGATGTTATTCCACTTTTAAAGGGAAGTGGTCTGAAATAGTTCACTAGTACATCTAATAGCTTGCTAGTTCATCTAAATAGTTACTCTATTGAGAAGTTAATGATTTATTTTTTAAATGTATGTTAGTGCCTAAATTCAGTATTTCTTTGTGTTAGAGTGGATTTGTGCATCTGTATTGTAACAAGAGGGTCTTGTATATTCGTCTCTTCGTACCTACAGTACTTTACCAAGGCTATTTTGAATCTTCAGGTCTCTCTGATGGGGAGCAGATGCACTCTCGCTGTGTCAGCACGGCTGTGTAACCCTGGAAGTTTATTTCATTCTCTCCTCATACCTTCTTTGTGAACCTGACTTATACTGAAATGTATTAACTATATTTGTGAGATATTTCAACAGCTAGATGAGGGTTATGCTTCAACATGTGGTCTGAAGAGCTAGCTGTTCAGGTTCTCTGTGTTCTGAATATTTGCCTCTTCATCCAAAGATTGGGATGTATTTGCCATTGCTGGTAGACTCGGTAGCTGTATGTGGACAATCTGTGTACAGGAATGTAATTGTGCAAATCCAGATTACAGTTTTTCAAAGTTAAAAACCCTGCCTTTGGAAACATCTGTAACTTGATCTTCGGAAAGAAATGAGGATCTTGAAGTGTGCTGTGGGCTACAGTCACAGCCTTTTGAAGAGGTTAGCATGGCAAAACATTTTTATTTCCCTAATATAATGTCAGAAATATCCATTAGGCTTCATTCTGATGTGTTCAAATATACAAAGTTTTATTTAAAGGTGTAAAAATTCCCTCATGTAATTTCCCATTGTCATTTTAGGCAGGTATCCTTTCCTCATGGAATGCATCTTTTGAGCATTAAACTTTTCCTCAAGCTTTGTAGTGTTCCATTTAAACAGGAAAAACGAGACCTTTCATAATCTCATGCATCCACCTGTTTAAATAGAACACCAGGGAATGTCTGTCCTTGAAATCCAGGAAAATAGTGTGAATCCTTTGCGTATTTTTTGATTGTCTCTTTATTCATGCTCTTACACTGCAATAGGTTTCTGGGAATGATAGCAGTTCATTATCTTGCAAAATGAACAAGCTACACTTAGAATTTCAGTAGTGTTTTATTTCCCACTTCACACAAATACATTATATAAATTGCCTGTGATTTAATATTTTAAAAGGATTGAAAGTCAGTAATATGAAAAATCTGTAAGGTAAAAATGAGTATTGTAAAAATACTGGAGATAATTAAAAATTGGAGGAACTTGGAACTTGTCATACCGCTCCCAGACAGTAATTCTCTACTGCCAACGTTTGGGTTGATTAGCTGTGAATATAAATGAAAAAAATTATGTACGTGTCATATATGAATATGCATAATAAACTCATATTATTTAAGATGGAAAGCTACATGAAGCAAACCAGATCATCCAAATTACATACTAAAACTGCATTCATCTATATTTTTGCTATATGACATCTCTTTGTATTCTTTATTTTCCGGAAAAGTAAATTAGGAATGTTTTCATATAACATATAATCTCTACAAATTAATGATTCTGAATCCAAAAGCCAGGACCTGCATTTTGAAAACTGATATCTTAGGCACCATTAAAAATGTTCATCTATTAATATGTGAAATCACAGTGAAGCCAAAGTGTTGCTTGTCAACTTAAAGACAGTTTGGAAAAAAAGAAGTTCCCTTCTCTGTCAAAAGCAGCAAGTTCTAGCCAGGGGAGTTACCTGAATATTGGGGTATTTAAGCTGAGTGTTGGATCAATATAAGCAGCTGACCATTATGTACTTGACAAACTAACTCTGTTTAAAGAATTGTATTTAAGAAATTAACTTGAGGTTAAGAAATGTGAAATGAAAATAAAATGACACTTTCTAAATATACTTATTTAGATAATTTATTTAGACTATATTTATGCAATGTATCTGTTCTAAGTTGCATAATTTATAGTTCTGTTAATTTAGGAATGAATGAGAATAAAAATGTCAGAGCTTCCTGAGATGTGTGATTCATTAGGGTGTATCTACAATGTTTATGAGCTTATCAACATTTAAGACTTTACTAATGGCACTTCACGATAGACATAAACTTCAGGCGCAAGAGAGAATTACTGTAATGGGCTATTCTTATATATAAAATGTGGCACTTGCAGTATCCTTCTTCTATGCTGCATCTAAGAGGATCTCAAAAACTTATAAACCAAACTAATACTCCTCTACTGCAGTCTTTTTAGTATCTGTGATATAAATATTTACTGCATATAGACCTAGGTAATGGTGTTATATAAAATCACCAGTATTATCAAATACGTAATATGCTTTTCTGTAAACGTGTCAACTATGTCTTGCTGAAAATGCCTAATGATACCTGAATTAATGGCATCAGCCTCTCGCCAACTCAAGCACAAATGGTTGGTCTATAACTGATACTTCCACAGCAGTGGAATTGCTTCAATCAGTGATGGACTTGACATCAGGGAGTGATTTTGTTTACAGTTCATAATTTGTACTAACCTGAGTTCTTATGTATAATGCAAAATGGGCCAGCAGCTCCGTATTAAAAGAAACACAGCTTTTGAGTGTGGATGAAGGTAATTATCAAACTGTAATTCAGACTTGGTCATGAATGAGAATAAATCTAAATAAGGCAGCTGTATCTTGCAGTTTTATTCAATTTATGACACAGCTAAGAACAGAAATAAGATACTGCACTTTCTTAGAGCCTTTCTCAGTATGAGGGAACCTGTATGTAATTTTTATGCATACTATTAGAGTGTGTCTGTGTTTTTTGCCCATGTATCTCTAACAATGAGCATCTCCACCTTGCTGTAATCATATAAATTCTTGTATTTGACAGTGTTCTTCCAGCTGAGGTACCTAGTATCAATGCATGATGAAACATATTTTGTGGCTCATCTTAAACTATGTGGCATTTATCTGTGTCCACATTGTACTTTTAGTAATAAATCTTCTATTTTTTTTAAATCTTCCTCTAACAAAATCATAAGCTTGGCTTTAAAACTCTTCTTTTACCCTATGGTTATTTTACGTGTGAGGAATTTTATAAAGGGAAAGAAATAATCTTGAATAGGAACTGTGTAGACACAATATGGTCATCATATCAATACATACAGCAAAGTGATAAAGTTAGCAGTGGAGAGAGAATTTTTGAAGCGTAAAACAGGCTAACTCTTCAAAATAATGATTCCTCTTAGCCTCTCCTCATTTTAATTCACCATTTCCAGTAGCTCTGTGATTGAAGGTACTAAAAGACAAAGGCTTCCCAGATACTTGTACATCTTATGATGGGTTTCAGTGCTCACCGTGCTTAGTCGCCTGTGGGGCAATAAAACCACTGCAGGCTGGCTGTAAGGAGCAACAAGCAGATGAGCAGATTGTTCTTTCCAGCCTTCTGAGTAAAACAATGGACTATAAAACTAACGTTGATGATGCACAGGGAAACTTACCTGGGATGAAATAGGACATGAGGGAAAGGTTTGTAAGTTTTGCGTCTTTAATTTGGAGCCGAAGATGACTAGATTGTCAGTGCCTACCCAGAGTTGGTCCCTGCAGTATGTTCTTTGAAAGCTGAAATTTGAAAATAAAAAATCACAAACAGCAGGATTTTCTCTATTTTATATCTATGTCAGTAAAATTTTATTGGAAACATTATATGATTTTTAGGACAAGGAAAATGGACAGGGAGTAGGAGATTTAGTCAAAAGCCTGTAAACCTCCTGTGCATCACCACCTTGTGTTTGATATTTATTTGTGCACGCATTCACAAGTATAAATAGTTGTAAAATCTTCAGCATTGCTTATGAGAGTTTTTGTCACCCCTAATGAGTGAACAGCTTCTTACGCTCTTGAGACTACCCAAGGGACAGTGTACACGATGGGGGAGCTGAAAGAGAGAGAAATGACCCAAGGCTGGCTTCTGCCCTGCGGAAGGTTTAAAACTGCAAGGAAAATAAGCGGCGCTGCTTTTATATCCAATAGATCAAAACAAATACTGGAGGCTGAGGGAGAAATGATATGATTCTTGCTGTTCTGTAAGTTTTTCTAAATACTTAAAATTTTAAACTTACTTTAAGCTTTTGTACAACTTCCTGGCAGCAGGAGTTGACGTGGAATTATACAGACAGAGGTAAGATCCCATTTGTAGAAAGCTCTGCAACCTTGGGTTATACAATGGTTCTAACAAGGAAAAAATACAGTTAATTTCCTCATATATCTTCAGCTGTCTTGTTTCTGAATGTTAATTTTTTTCTTTTGGGACCATTTCTAATATTTCCAAACCTATAAGCATCTTGTAATAATATCATTTTTCAAATTATGCTGCCATTGAGAGTTTTCCTATTTGCATGTAGAATTTACGTGAATCCAGAGACTAGAAGGAGAGACTATTCGGACAATAGTTAGCTTTTTCATTACAAAAAGGACCATAATTTGCAAATCCAATGGAGAAATTACTATTGCAAGTCCCTCTGTCTCAATGAAAGCCCAAAAGCGTTCATTTTGCAGAGCTATAAAGCTTCCATTTTTAGCAAGAACTGCAGAATAATGAAAAGTCTCAAAGCAGCAAGCTGAAAATCACATTTCTTCAGTTACTTTTCCAAAGTAGCCCCACTAAGAGATATATTTCAAAATTAGTATTTTATATGTGATGGTATAGGTACACATTCCCAAATCTAATTTTGGGTTATCAAACCTGAAAATATATATCTAGGTATGTATATATACATAATCATTATATTCTCCTACATTTTAAGATTATTATTATTTAAAAATATTTGGTCCAAAACTCAAAAAGCAACCCGAGGAGAGGAGGTGGTGTCATTCTGCCTTTTACTGAGCTGTGAGCACTGCGTACCAACTTGGTACCGGTCCTAGAGCTCCACTGGCATCTGCTCATCTCCAACCCCAAAGTGAACCCACATCTTCTGCACCACCCTTCTGCTGTCCCCCAGAGGTTCATTTCAAGCTCTCCCCTGTGCCAGCTGTTGCAGTACTGTTGTTTATTAGCAGTATAGATCCAGACTATTTTCGCTGACAGGCTTCAGTTCATAGAGCTTGTCACACGTCTTCATCCACTTTCATCTGATATAAGGTTGTTACTGGTTCTGGCTGGCATCTGCCACCACCAACTCTTGGCTGTGGTGGCACATGGAAGGACACGTGTATCTTCCAGTGCTTCCACGTTCTGCGCTCAGGAGTCTGCTGAGAATTTCCTTGATCCCTCCAGAAATTAAATTGTGAAAGACAGCATATGGCCTGGTTGCTTGTCTCGGGGGGGGCACCGCAGAACGGAGTTAATAGATGGACCCAACAGGTTCCTCCTCTCTACAGGTAGAGGTTTTGGTGCCAGTCACATCTAATCAATTTTATAAAGGAATGAGCAAAGGGAAGTTTTATCCTTCTGACTCTGCGGGCAGAACTCTGTGTTCTTTCCAGAGATGTTTGGCTGCAGGTGCACATCCTTCAATGTCTCCGTTCAGATCAGGGTGGTGTTTTTGAAGTGAGTCTCCTCATTGTCCTCGCTTACTGTGCTTTGATTTGGGAGCGCTCTTAAGTGTGTTGCAGCCACTAGCAAAATTTAGACCAAGACCAGAGGAGAGCTGTTTTTATTAGCAGACCACTCTGAAACGCAGCAGCTTTGCCATCTATTTCTGTATCGTCCACCACCCTGGCTGCTTGCATGGACTCAACCTTGCTGCCCTTGCCATCAGAAGCTGAGAGAGAGTCTTACAAACCCTTTACAGTCAGTGGGAGTCATTTTCAGATCCCTTCCCTCATTCAGTGTTGGGCTCTGCATCCCAGAAGTGATACAAAAGTAAAATCCAGTGTCTCAGGTATGCAGCTGAACAGTTTGGGAGGGATGGAGGAGTATGTACAGATCTGTGCCTGGAGCTCATCTTAGCCATGGGCAAAGCAGGTAGTGGGTTAAAGCAGCAACGAAGGCCAGGAGCAGCAACGAAGCAGAGATTCTCCATCCAGCTGCTCTTGACAAAGGAGCTGAGGAGGTGGCGGTGCTGCCTGGCTCTCTGCTCCCTGCATTTATTCACCTCGCTGGCCCTGCTGGGAAGTCTCGAGCTGCTTCTGGATTTCTAAACAGTAAACTACCAAACGGCCCTGTTCTGATATAATAGTGCCTGTGGGGTTAAGGAAACCCTGAATTGAACTGAGGATCAGGTGAAAAAAGGCAAGCGGCAAAAATGTAATCACGGAGGCTGGAAGATTTGCCAAATTTGCTCCAAGTGTAGCTTATGTCATCTCGGCGCCTGGTGCCAGAGCTGGAGCCATTAGGGTAATGCTGGGGAACTGCTTGTGACTTAGATCATCGGGCTTTGGTCCAGGTTTCGCCGTGTTGATAGAGAAATTCAACACTGAGGCTGGTTTGGTTTTAACGTCAAAAACTCATTGATTTTAAATCGGTGGTTTAAAATTGACAAGCAGAAAATTTGTATTTACACCACTGATTTTAACACGCGTTGTGTAAGCACAACCCAACCGTTCTGCTGCCCTTCTGGGAGGCTTTAAGAGCACATAGCAGTATGCAGTCTGTTTGCAAAGCATTTCCTTGAATTAACCAAAAACCTGATAATTCAGTACATGTGCACATGTGCATTGGGATAATTTATATACCTTAGTGCACATTGAGTGAATTGGGTTTTATGTCTTTTATAGTGTCCAAATATTCACTCACAATGTGTGTCAGGCTGCATTTGACTGCAAATTGGCATTCACTTAAGAGATGTAAAAACATTTTGGAATAGGTTTTTATTATTTAAACAAAATTATCAGATATATGCGCAGTAGATACAAATATTTAGTCTTCGATTTTAATAAATATTCACATATTTATATAAACACATGTGGGAGATGTACGTTTTATCCCTTCAGGCAGAGGAAGGAACTGAAGCCAGTTCCCTTTTTCCTGTGCGAGTACGCTCACACGTGTATGTATATAAATAAACAGTGAGTCACCCTTTTATATATAACATACAGTTCTGTTCCCCACGCTTATAGCACATACACTCTTCTTAAAAGCAGAGTGACTTTCCTGAAAATTATGAGTAGGTTTTTAAATTAAATTTAAAACGGATTATTTCAGAAACTAATCTCTGGCAGTTTTTTATTTTTTTCTTCTCTTGAATGATTTAATTAACAGTATAATACAGTTTCCTCACACTTTGTGCATAACGAGGTCTCATTGTAAAGTGTTTTTACAGAGTTCAGTGAGCTGCCTAATGCTCTCGTTTTCTGCTGCCTCCACCCTGATGCAACCAGAAGTCACCCTACTGCCTGATAGAGCCTGGGGCATGGTTGGGAAGCAGTGACTATTTTCACTAAGGGAAATAATGCTGATGTTTCCAAATAATAAAGCAGTACTATGGCAGGAAAAAAAAAATAGACAAAAATAAAGCAGTATATGTGGAGGGAGGAGTGGGGTCCTAGGGTGGGTTCTGAGCCGAGTGTTAGCATTCAGGAACAACACTTTGGGAGCTACAGAAAATAAGCTGGTAGTGCTATCAGTTTAATTACTTACAGCATCAAAAAACAAAAAAATCCTAGTGTTGTACTTGCATTGTTAGAAAAGGGATGGAGAAGAAAACAGCATATTGTTCTGCTGCTGTTCCTATCCGTGCTGCATCTGCATCCTGAATACTGCATGCAGTCATCTCTCCCCCATGTAAACAGGCATGCGGCAGAACAGAAGGTCCAGCAAGGTGCACAAAAATGATGAACACCTTCTGTGTGAGCAACAAGTAGATGAGGACTGGTCCCGTTGCAAAGGAGGGCTGTGCAAAGATGTATATAAAATCATGAACACTACAGAGGAGACAAGTAGGGAGGAACTACAGGACGCCCACTGAACCTAGTGCAGGGCAGATTCAAAGTCAGCAGCAGAAGCTCATTCATCCCACAACACGTAGCTGTGGAACCGCTTGCCTTGGAATATTTTGGTGCAAACATTTTCATCAATTCAAAAAGTAACTAGATAAATTCATAGAAAATAAGGCTGCTAGGTGTGAAGGCAGTGTCTAATTTAGGAATTCGAGGAGCCAAAATCTACCGAAAATGGGTGGAGAATTTTAGAAAAGGCATCACCATATGTCTTCCCTTTTCTTAAGCTCTCCCACGTTTCTTCTTCAGATTATAACGTGGTTCTCTGTATGTTATTTCATGGAAGGTACTTATTATTTCAAATCTGTTTATTAAACTGACAGAAAAAATGTGACAAGAACAGAAACATCTGACTTTACCAAAGACATTAGGCAGCTTGTCAGTGGAGAGGTAAACATACAGCATTTCATTCAGTAGTAGTAGTAAAATTAATAGTATACCATAAAACAATGAATGCTAAATTATCAGGTTTATGCCTTTGCAATATATTTTGCTGAAAATATTTTTAAGACTAGAGCAAAAGAATGTATAGGTTTTGATTTTTGGTTGAACTGGTAAACAATATATGGTTTCCAAGAAGTTATTGTGGGCCATTAGAGCAGCAATCCCTGAATCAAGAATGCATTTCACACAGCACAGGAACTGTTCCAGCTTGTAGAATCAAAGGTTTATTTTCCAACAGTATTTTTGAATAAGTATTCAAAATTTATTATTAGAATTTGAAAAGAGCTTTTAGAAGTAGGGATTTCAAAAAAATCAGAACCACTCACACTTGTTCTGGATCTCCAGCCTTTTCAGTGTTGAGATACTGAGCCCACACATGTAACAACATGTAACCAACCAATTAAAAAAAAAAAAAAACCACTTATTTTTTCTATGTAAAATCAGGTAGGATTTCAGATTAAACAGAATGTTGAACCAGACTGTACATGAAAGGCAGTGACCACTGGCAAGTATTAAGGAAAGGGTGATGTTTAGAGCATTCCTTCTGTCTGTAGGCTTCCAGGTCCTGGTAACACAAATTAGAGGTTATGGGTTATTTTCAGTTTTTCCATGCAGTTCTGTGCTATTGCCACCTGTTTTCAAGTTATTTTCATACATACTCCTCCACTCCACATTCTTCCGTGTTGAGATGTGTAAATTCATGTCAGACTTTGAATGTTATTACGTGTATTAAGCCATTCTATATGTTGAGAATGGTAAAAGTAGCTTAACACTCATACTGTCTGGTGGTTCTGATCTGGTGAGCGGTGAGCAGGTACCTGCTGCCAGCTTTAAGGACCTCTTTAGGGAATTTTCCAAGATGGTATATGCTATGGAAATAGTGAGCCCTATAGTCTTTCATCCCTGCAAGTCCTATAGTGTTTCTATCACCAAAATATTAGTCTTCACCTTGAACTTCCTGGGGTCATGGGTTTTAAATCAGAGACCTAAAGATTGTTTTCCTTTAAACACCCTGTTTGAATTTGAGTAAACCTATACAATGTGGCTTCCTAGCTGTATTCAACCAGTTAAATAATATATTTCTCTGTTTTAGCATCTCAATCAATATTCCATTTGAATATATTTTTTTTTTAATTAAAATTATGCAACATCATATGTCTTCCTTGCATTTAGGACTACACAAATCCAGAAAGCAAGGCTCATTTTCTGCAATCCATTTCGCAGTTGTTTCCTCTTAAAGAAGTGAAAGCTTCAACTACAGACACTCATTTATAGTTTAAGAATCAGGATACGGTAATAAGAAAGTGATCAACAACACCAAAAAAGTAATTATGGTTCATAAAATATATTTTTCATGTTTTTGATTATTTTGTCTTTATTATATAACAGAGGTAGTAATGATATTAAAAAATTATGTTTATTGAGTAAATATTTAGTTTCCATATAATGTTGAAAATGGGGTCGCCTTTTCTATTCATCTGTGGAGGTAAAGCTGAAATTGATGATGAAACTGTTTAATGAATGTGATGATGTAAATGTTTAGGTTAAGGTGCACATCCATAGGATGGATAGGATAGGCCCATATGTCCATGACACGTTGCACATGCTGGTCTGGTGACCTGTTCTCGGCAGCTTGCAGCCAGGGCACATGATCCCTGCCAGACAGCCTCACATACTGCTGTGAGGATGCTGAGTGCTGTGCAGGCTTGTTCTCTGTGATTCCGGCTGAGTTATTTTGTGTAGGTAGGGACTCCTTTGCAGTGGCATTAGTTAAAGGTAAATATGACTGATCTTCTGAAACATGTGTAGTTTCTTCATTGAAAAGCCGTAACTGTTCTTCTGAGCAAGGTTTTCTTCTTACATGTATATTTTGTTTCCTGCATGGGATATTTGGCCAAATTAGAAGTCTCTTGAAATCATCATTTATGTACGGTCAGTTGAACTTGTTTCAGGTGTTGTAAGCAGTAGTCTCTACATACTGCTTTTCCGTTTAGTATATTTAAATCTCTGACCAAAAAAGGTTTAATTAAAATGTATTCCTCCCAACTGCAGTTGTCATCGTGATGCCAGGCACCGCATGTGGCTGGTGAGCTTGTTTTCCTTGTCTCTTAGTGGTGGCTCTTCCGAGGAAGCAGAATGCAAGAAGCAAACACACAAAATGGTTTGCAGGTAGGGAAGACCTAAATTTGGCTATGGGATTGCAGAGGCAAGAGCAGGGAGAGGGAGTGCAGCCACCCCTGGAGCCCAGTGGAGGATGCCCTCCTGACAGCTGTAAAACATCTTGCCAAAACACGTCTGAAGCAAATGAAAGCTTGCAGCCTGCTACTGCCATCACTTTGTCTCCTCGTTCAACAGGAGGAGATCTGCATTGCTAGTTTAAGCTTTCATAGAATCACAGAACATCCCAGGTTGGACGGGGCCCACAAGGATCATCGAGTCCAACTCCTGGGTCCATGCAGGACCACCCCAAAAAACAGACCCTGTGTCTGAGAGCGTTGTCCAAACACTTCTTGAGCTCCAGCAGCTCAGTGCTGTGACCACTGCCCTGGGCAGCCTGTCCCAGTGCCCAACCACCCTCTGGGTGCAGAACCTTTCCCTAACCCCCAGCCCGACCCTCCCCTGTCCCAGCTCCATGCTGTCCCCTCGGGTCCTGTCGCTGTCCCCAGAGAGCAGAGCTCAGCGCCTGCCCCTCCGCTCCCCTCGTGAGGGAGCTGCAGGCCGCCATGAGGCCTCCCCTCAGCCTGCTCTGCTCGGGGCTGAGCAAACCCAGGGCCCTCATGTCTTCCCCTCTAGATCCTTTGCCATCTTTGTAGCCCTCCCGTGGAGGTTCTCTGCCAGCTTTATGCCCTCCCTGGTGCACCCCAGGGCACACGGCTGGCTCGTGGCCAGCTGGCCTCCAGAACAGCCCCCAGGCCCCTTTCCACAGGGCTGCTCTCCAGCCTCTCACTCCCAGCCTGTGCATGCAGCCGGGGTTGCCCCTTGCCAGGTGCAGAATCCGGCACTCGCTCTCGTTAAATTTCATGAGGCTGGAGATCGCCCAGCCCTCTAATTTGTCAGGATCTCCCTGCAAGGCCTCTCTACCCTCAAAGGAGGGCATGCCATGGAGGCATCAGGGTGGTACGAGGTAATGGGATTTTAATTTTAATTAGCTAAAAATACAGTAAATTACAGAGTTTGATAGTTTTTAAGCCGTCATTTCTATTAAAGAATATTAATATATTCTTTGAAATCAAACACTTGACTTTGAAAGTCAAGCGTTCGCAAAAAGTTGGAAAATGTCAGAATGGAGATTGTTCAAATGGTTTTAATTTGTCCCTTGCATGTATGCATAATGATAAGATCTTTAATTATGTGATCACATAAATTTTTCGCAGGAGGAATGGTGCCCGGAGAATGAATCAGGGATGTTTATTAAAGGAAGCCGTTGTCTCCAGAACCCTGGCCTTAATTGCTGCAAAGCGTAGTAATTTAAGTAGAGGACTGCAGGAAGCAAAAGCAGGCTCTCCAAGGCACCTGAAAGCACCACTGGAAAACTGGATTTCGTTCTCAACTTGCAGAGTTGTTAGAAGATCCTGTATTTATATGATCTCTGTTGCCAGGTGCTATCGCACAGTGACCCAGCAACCTGGGCCCAGAGCACAGCTGCATCAGGAATGAACCTGAGTGTGCTTTGAATATACAAAATGCTATAAAAATGAAAAGTAGGGCCCAAAAGGCCTTAGACTGACATGCTAATGCCAAAATTGCTGAAAGAATCGTCTCATTTTGAAGTAGACAGTTTCTTGTCTGTAACATGGAAATACCATCGCCCCGCTACTGCTAAATTAATTAACTGCTTTGAAGCATTCGTGCTGAATGCCTTGGAGGGAAATACCTAATGTATAACGAGGAATCTGATTTTGGCCAACTTCCTGTAAATGAGGCTTTAGGAACACTGCTGTAATGTGTTCCTCAGAAGGTATAACATGTTACACAAATGTGTCGTTTTTTGTAATCTGAAAAAATGAGGCAGGATCCTACCAGCACTTTGGTTCACAGAATCACAGAATGGCTGAGGGTGAGGAGGATGAGTTTTAAACTTTGCTGAATTAGCACATGCAAGTGTGGTGAGAATGTATGAAAATGTTTCAAAGTAAATAGAACTATGATCAGTAGATTGTATTTAAATATTTAAAAATACATGATGAAGAAGAGACAGTTTTTCTCTGTAAGTATAATTCTTCAGGACGGACTTTCTGATTATTTTTTCATCTTCCCTACAAAGATTATACACTTTAAACCTAATATAAAGAATTCCACTTAATTTCCCAAACTAAACAGGGTTTTTTTTTTATTCAAATAGTAGTTATCTCAGTAACTGAATTCTGCGCATAAGCATAAAAATCTGCATATATATTGTGGTTGAATTTTGATCCCTGCCCTTACTGATCTCCTTTACATGTGACAAAGGTAAATATGATCGTGTTTTATATTCATACTCCTCTATGTCTGAGCATCACAGTAAAACCAAGTTAAGACAACATGATAAAACATTTTTTTCATTTTCTCCTTCTATTTTTTTGTCTCTTCTTAACCTTTTTAAAACTTACATTTACCATTTTTCAGGCAAATAAATTCATACATCTCTTCTTTGGTGAGGGTATGTATGTTTTATCTGTCACACAATGTTACCACATCCCTTACAGTATCTATTTTACTTTGCAAAATCTGTTACAAAATATTGAGTATCCATTTATTGATAGAAATGGACCAAATACTAGTATTTAGGCGATTTGCCTAAATTTGTTGTCTTAGAAAAGTGTGATACTATCAATGGTGGTGTGTATTAGATTTTTCAAATAATGCTATGTGTATGAAATATGGAAACGTGGAATGATTATTTTAGATTCAAAATGTTCTTTTGTCATGCTTATGCATATTTTAGATGGGACATTTTTCTCCCAAATGGGGAGGAAATGAGATAGTAGCTTGTCAATTCATAATATTACTCACTTTCCCCGCTTAAATGCATTTTTAAATGACTAGAATGTCTACTTTAAAAAAAAAGGAAAGAAAAAAAAAAAGAGAACTAACTTCAGGAGAGCAGGAGTCTGGTGTCCTATTTATCTACTTTAATAGGCAGGATTTCACATGAAAGAATGAGTCTATCTTCTGGTGTGCTAACAGTGACAGTAGTCAGGGACTGTACAGTAGTGTGACTGCATTACAGCTGTGGTTCTCCTAACCATTGGAGTGCCACAGCCAAGACAAGTCTTTACATTATTCCTCGGTAAATGTATTCTCGTTATTAAACTGCATTTTAAAACATTACAGTAAGAAGTTCAAACTTGACATTGAAGAAGTAATGCATTTATAGATATTCGATAAATGTTTAATGTTTTTTTCACTTTAACTTCCATATGAATAACAAGACATTCCAACAGATTGTGAAAATATTTTTTTCTTAATAAATAATCCTTACAGTTTAAAGTGAAATGTTTAAAACCAATCGTTTGTGCTCACAAATTAGGACTGTTTTAATAGTCATCTGCTCCCATACTACAGAAATGTAATATCATTGTGCAATCCTTTGTCCAAAAGACTTTTACAACATGGTCTCCATGATGAAAAAGCATACTTACTACCTTTTGGTCGTAGAGGGTAAAAATGTTTCCTTTCTAAGTCCCCTCTGAGATTTTTGCATTCACATGATTACGGTAGTATCATCTTCAGGTGTATCTGCGAGAGCGTTTTAGCTTGGATCAGGAACACTTAAGCACTTCTGAATCAAGTCTCCTTATTGTTCCCATTTATGTCTCCTTGATTCACATGCCTGGAGGTGGAACTGGTTGCAGGAAAAGCCAGGCAAGAAGGTGCACTTAACTGCAGCCAGGAGCCTGCTCCCTGGGACTTAGATTCAGCAAAGTGTGCTCAGCCTGGGGTTGCCTGGTCTTCCGTAGCAGTCGTGTCACTGCAGTTGTTCTCCTGCAAACAAGCCCATCGTCCTCTGTCTGTGACAAAACGTGCAGTAAATGGTGCTTAGCAGTATCAAGTATTTCATGGACCATTGAGCAGTCCATGATAGGAAACGTAGCATTGCTGTTCTCCAAGCTGGAATGATCCAGCTGGAGGCCTGATGCCTCAGTGTGGCCCAGAAGGCAGCTCTGGAGTCATGTACTGCTTTTCCTCGTGCAG
Organism: Anas platyrhynchos; assembly: GCF_047663525.1. NCBI lineage: Eukaryota > Metazoa > Chordata > Aves > Anseriformes > Anatidae > Anas > Anas platyrhynchos. Next base: position 144,199,919 of record NC_092588.1, read on the forward strand.
CCTGATGCAGGGTGTGCAGGTGGGAGGGACACCGTAATTCCTGGCAGTGCTGGGAGTCCTGCAGCTGGCAGATATGTTCTTGTGTGCCGCCGTTAAGTCCAGGTTGCTCTCAATCCTCTGCCATCCACACAGGGAAAGAAGAAATAATGTGACTCCGCAGAGGTGCCCCAGATATAGCATCTGGCCACAATACTGAAAGCTTTGAACCTTTGTGCTGTAAATTAAGAGTATATTGATCAGCATTTTGTTCTTTGTCCACAGTCACCAATTATAATAATGTGGTAGAAGCAAACTCAGATTCAGACGACGAAGATAAATTGCATATAGTGGAAGAAGAAAGTGTAACTGATGCAGCAGACTGTGATGCGAGTGTGCCAGAAGATGACTTGCCAACAGACCATACAGTATTACCAGAAAACAGTGAACGAGAAGGGAGCACAAACAGTTGCTGGGAAGATGAAGGTATGTTCATTTTCACTGATGATGCTATGTAGAGTGATATTTCTAAAAAGAAGACTTGATGGAATTTCTTGGTTACTTTATTACTGGAATGATTGGAAGACATAAACATGGAGTATTCACAATCAAGTAAGAATCAGTTTTTCTAACATATTCATTATGTTAAAATTTATTTTCCTTATTCAGTATTTGAAGCAGATTCCAAGATATATTCAGTGCATTTGCATTGTTAAGGAGGAGCTTCCAATTTGTGGATGCTACATTCTTAAGAGTGATCAGAGTAATTACTTGCTTGCAGTTTTTCCAAGTCTTGTTGCATGGCATGCCTCTGCCACAGCTCCCAATAAGAGCCATGATTTTCACAGCTGTGTCTTAGGGACTAAGGAGTCAGCCAAAAACATGAAAGAAAATAATATTCAGATGTAAATTTTTGCCTGTGAGCTGCTTCTGCCTTTTTCTTCACTAAAGATAGACGGGGAAAAAAAAAGTATAGATTATTGGTTATATTGGATATCTTACTCAGAATGATTCCATGTTTTGTAAACACTGTCAGGAGGTATGTGTTGTACATATTATGCAGCAGCCTTAGAAGCAGAAAATTTGAGAATTTGAGGCAAAGAGGAAATGGGCCTTTTTTTATTTTTTTTTCCTGTGGGATTAGATACTGAATTTCGTAATATCACACAGCATGCTTATGTTCGAGCCAAATCGGGGTAAATGCAAACATTTCTAAAATTTATTGTGGAATTTGTCCTTAATTCCCTGAAAGATGCAGAATATTTTCAGGTATGTCACTGTCTGTGGCTGAACTCCAACCACAATTCTTTAGCATCCACCTTGTTGAAACTTGTGATTTAAGATCAGGTTATGGCCTCACATCTAAATAAACTGAAAGCAGTCATTTGGTCACTAACTGCAGTCCAGCTGAGAGCGAGCAGCTGAGAGTTCAAAGAATAGCATCAACTCAGCCAGCTTTTACAGGGCTGCTGTTGCCAAGATATGCTGTGCAGTGAAATGAGTAATTTGGAGCTAAATGATTAGATAGAGAATTTTCTTGGTTCTCCTGCAAAATCTTTGTTCTGCTGCAGGTTATATATAAGGGGAATTGCAGTTACATAAAAACGGGCTGTTTGTATACTATTTCTTGAACCGCTCAGACATGGGTGTAGGAAGCCTGAAGTATGGACTGGGAAACAGCATTGGGGCCCAGAGGTGATGGATGAAGACCCTTGGGCTAAGGGGTGGACTAAACGTTTCGTGGAGCTATACATACAGGTAGTTACACCACAGCATCTTGCCTCAGGCAGCCTCTGGAGATTTTCAGAGCTCTAGATAGGTAACAATATCTTTTTTGACTTCCTATTTCAAATGTGTCATTTTTAACCTTTTAAAATTTGTCTCCTTAAAATGAAGCATTTGAACCAAATCCAGCTGTAATTGTGTAGCAAGAATCAGATGGCGTTTTCTCTGCCATGGTCGTTGGTTACTCAGCCAGGCTTCCATCACTGTTCAGACAGACAAAAGATTTAAACAACTGTCTTGCTAAAATTACCATAAATTTCTTATGTAAAAATTATATGTTCTGAAGTCTCTCTTATAGCAGTCTGAAGGTTTTTTATTTGCTTCTAAGTTGTTTTCTTTTTTAAATAAATTGTTTGAACTTCTGGTGAAGGCTGCATGAGAAAAAAATGAGGGTTAAATTAGGTTTTATAGAGCTTTGATTTTCTATGGTAAAGCTCTATTTACTTTTTTATGGCTTTCATAGAAAGAAAGGTGCAAGCTGAAAATCACATCATCTGTCTTGGTTTTACACTAGAACTCTTAAGAGAAGGGTATTGCATACGTGATCTTCATCTTAAAGGGAAAGGTGCTGGGGTAGGTGTCCGTGCAACACTAAGACTGTCATCAAGACTAACAATTATTTTTGGAAAACATACACTACAGCAGTCGTAGTGGGTTGGGTTTCATCACCAAAGTAGTACTGAAAGTCACTAGTTTTAGTTGGACCTGACAGAACGGCTTTTTTTACATCTATATTCTGTTCACAAACGCACCAGAATAGAAACAACGCAACGTAACATTTCTTTATCAGATCAGTTTCCTTCCGTTTCCAGTCATTCTAACTGAACTTCTCGAAGACCTTCAGAACAGGTGTTTTAAATATAAGGTGTGTATCTCCAGAGGTTTAACTGAAGCAGTCGTACGAGCTTGAAAAAGTGAACCACGTGTATCCGGCACAAGTTGCTGGCCATGTGCCAGCATTCATGTGCGCAGCGATCCTCTACTGTGATCTCTTTTGCCTTAGTTTGAAGTAAAACCTACACTGCAATTAAAAAAATAAAAAGAAAAAAAAAAAAGCAAAGGTCAAACCCTATTGACTTATATTAATGAAAAAGTATTAGTTATGTATTGTAAGTATTTAGGAAATGTAGAGATCTCAGGCCTGGAACTAAGATAACTTTGAAAAATTGAACATTTTAAAAAAATTGCCCAGACCATGAAATAAACTTTAAAAATTAGTGAAATTATGTTTTAGGTGTAAGGTCCTTCTGGAACCCAAGAATTCCTTTAACATACAAAATGTTAGGTTAAACTTATGTGCTGTAATATAGATTGTGCTCCCTCAGTGTGATGGATCGCTGATGAAGGTTGCTGCACTATTTTGCTTTAGTTCCATTTGGGGGGAGGCCAAAAAGTGTGGTGTCTTCTTGATCAGGTTTTTACTCACAGGAGCAAACAGCCAGGCATAACTGTGAGCTGTAGATAGTGCTTGCTACATGCAAGTAGTACACCAGAAAATTAGCTCTAAAGAATTTAAACCAGACACGCTTTTGATGGGCTTTGTAATTTATTCCCTTCTCTGAAGATAACACTGTGGCAGAAATTTCAGTGAAGTTTGCCTTTCTGCTTACACCCCAAATTTCCATTTTGCGAGTAGCAGAAATACATTCAGTTACCTTATCCACATAAAGATCTTCACTGTCAGCCTGTGATGCAGTGGCAGCGCCCTGCAGGTTCACTGGCAGCGTATGCTGGTGCCTGTGACCTGAGAGTTACTGGCATTTGGCTGGAGGAAGTCCCACCCTATCTCTAAGCAGTTGCTGGTAAGAAATGGTTAGATATGGAGAAAAACAGAGCTGAGCAGAGCTGTCAGAAGGAGCAATGGGAGCTCCAGGCACTCCTTGCTGACCGTGAAGGGAAGCCTTGCCTCACCTGATCCTGGCTCCTGGATGACTGGCTAGGTCAGAGTTGATGACTGCCAAGTGCTACAGAGATGTTCAAGAGCACAGCTGTCTGTCCTTATTTCCAGATAGCACGAGGAGCCTTCTCAGCCCCACCGCTACTTCCCAGTAGCTGTATTTGCAGCGTGGCACTTGGGCTCCTGTGCCGAGCACGCACAGCTGTAAAGGTGGAGCTCTTCTTGGCAGTCCTCAAATTATGAACTGTCTGTGCAGCATCAGGGAAGATCACGCCCTGTGGAAAAGGTCTCCTCCCTTTTTTACACCCCCCTTTTCGATATGGAGAAGAGACAGTACTGGAGTTTATGATTATTAGAGTTGGGAGTGGTTTTAATTTCACTGAGATTAATCTTGAATGCCATAAATTCCTTGACATTACCTTGGGAAGCATCACTTTTATTTGTCCTGAAGCCAATGGAATTTGCTAGAGACACTATAATTTAAACTCCTATAAGTAATAGCTTACTGATAGTCCCTCTCTTCCACAGAGCCTATTTCATAATGGAGAAAAACCACAACCTTTTTTAGGAAGAAAAATTGCGTATTTTGTATCATGAACGTTTTTAAGAAATTAAATTTTGGACTTCAATTTTCATTGCCTGCATTCAGCCATCTTATAAATTCTGAACAAAGTCTGCGGTATCATGAGCCAAAAATATAATTACTTCAATACTTCAGTATTGATCAGTGGACCATAGTGTTTTTTTTAAGATGCTAATTAAAATTAAAGTAAAATTTAAGTGTTACGGTTTCCTTTTAACCTTTTTTTGCTTGTGACTGTCTGCAGATAGAGCTTCCCCACCTTGCTGGGTCAGGTGGGTTTTGTCAAGGCAGGCAGAATTGACAGTCTTTTCCTCTGAGGAACCCATTTGTATCTGAGAACTTAAAGTTGCCCTAGGATTTATCATCTCACACATAAGAGAGAAATTGGCTTCTCCTGTAATTAAAAATCTGACATGTTCTGGAGTTGTGAATAGCCGTACCAGATGGTTTTTCCCTGAACCAAAATAGAGTAAAGAAAGGTAAATAAAAATAAAACAATTACCATTTCAGATCATGCCAGTCATGCATTCTAGCATCTTGGATCGAGAGCCGTTCTCTGCGCTATAGCTCTGAAGCACTTAAGGTCTCCAGAATAAAACTATGAGATAATACTTCTATTTCCATCAACTCATACCTATTGGCCGCTATGTATTCACATATAGTAACATAGTCTAATAATAAGGGATGAAAAGCAATATAGTTTCCCAATGCACTCCTGCCATGAGCCATTTACTGACAAAAATGGCAGCAGTCACCTTTCCCGTATGAACTTACTGGTACCAGTTACCCAACATGTCCAAATTAGCAACACATTCAGCCTTTATTGATTTGAACCAACCATCTGATGTGAGAGAAAACTTCTGTGCCACATGCATGGACACCGCAGCTTTTCAGGAGCTGGTAGAGCTTCAAGGTTTAGGCTCCATGGGGCCAGCTGTGTGGATGTCTGATACAAAGCATGCAAACTCATACTGGGAGGTGTAATGGGTACGTGAAGCATTGCTGTAGTACGCAGCTGATCTGACGGAGGGAGCATGTCTTTAAAATCAGTGTTTGTTGGAACAATCAGAGCCTGTAAGTGGTTCCTAGACAGTTTACAAGGAACGGAAAGCAGTATGTAGCTGTTTGCAGGCATTACCCACAAATCATCAATCATTCCTGAAAACTGCTAATTGGAAAAAATAAATGTATTAGTTTTGTGATACTCCGGTTTCTGGAAATAGTACTGAATGTGTCAGATAGCTCTGTTTGTACATGGGATTATTTAAGTAGCTCACTCCATATTTGCTGGAGAAACACTGTCCCAGTCTTCACCTGTCTTCAAATAATGAGTACTATGTGGTACTGCTTCCTTTTAAAAATTAATTTCTTTACCCATGGAATATCTCTGTGGTTCAACCAATTCCTGCTGGAGTCGTGTGAAATCTGTATTTTGGAACAAATGTTGTCCTTAAGTGCATTTCTTCTAAATACAGAATGTGAAAAAAAGCTGAACAAAAGCTTCCTCAAATATATTAAGTTGGTGGGTGTGTGGTTTGTTTGGTTTTGTTTTTAATACTCGCTCTTCTTTTTGTGAAATGTAATATTTCAGCTGGAAAAGAAAAAAAGGAAATCCTGGGGCCTGAAGCTCAGACAGATGAAGTAGGATGTACAGGTATTTGTTTGTTAATCTGAGTCCCTTACTCATAAAGTGCTATTGAATTTTGGCTAGGTTAAGTATCCCTGTGAAAGCCTTGAAGATTTTCCCACCTCTTTATAAATCACTTTGCTCTTCAAAACGTGAAGCTTTACCCTGTGAGTGCTGTTTCAGCCAGCTAAGTCCAGGTCTCCTCACCCTAGAGGTGCAGCAGAGCAGTGCCTCCACAGCAGCTTGTGTGCTAACAGCTTCAGCAACAAGAGCAAAAGGAAGTATAACACTGATCTTATGTGTAGAATACAGCTACAGCTCAATAGATAGCGTTTTAAACCTAATTAGGAGTATAACAAAATAAACCCAAGCTAGTGGTTTTCTTTTCAACTCCTCTATTTTTACTGATTATGCAGAAAGCAACATAAAATTTGGATCTTCAGGTTCAGGATCAAAACCAGACAGATGCCTTGTCGTTTTGTTATATTCTGCTTTGGTAATGTTGAAAAAAATTAATATATAACCTCTCCAGTTTCTTAAGATTTTTATGCATCGTTTTAAAGCCCTTAACACTAAGGAGTTTGATATTATCAGGGGAAGCCTTATTTACAAAAAAAGGTAGATGTGTTAGACTAGTTTCACTCATTTTTGTTTGCAGTAAAAGCAGGTCAAAAAAAGTACGGAGAAGTACCGTATAGTACATTAGTCTAAACATGAGAAAGACTGTCTTGTCTAATAAAATGATTGTGTCAAATTGCAAATTGAGTATGAGACTTCACACTGAGAAATGAACCATAAAACTTCTCCTTCCTATTAAAAATATACCTCACATTTTTAACAGTGGAGGAAATCTGTCATGATTTAATGTGTCACAGACACAGCTCTCTCAGAATGTTCCACAATGGTAAAAGTCTCTATGAAAAATGTATTTAGGCAAACATGTGCTGGCAAATATTTATTGTACAACGCATGAAGTAACATATTTAATGTATTATTTGTTAACTTTGAAATAAAGTTTTTTTAAATAAATTGTTCATTGATTTTTTTTCCTTAAGTTTTTAATTGGAAAATCTTGAAGAATGTTAACTAGACCTGAAACCTGTATGACACCCATTTCCAGCTCCAGAGAGCAAGCCACTCAAAGTTCAGGTTTGGTGTGTTTTAGCCAGCCAAATTGTTATGCAGAGTTTGAACATCCTCTGGGCTTGCACTAATGAACAGGTCTTAAAATAACATTAAAAAATATGTCTTGAAGGCAACAAATTGACTCTTTCAAACATAGGAGCCAAGACTTTAAGGCTGTATTTCAAACTACAAGGACTAAATTGTGATTAATATTGCATTCAAGAATTTTAAGGAAGTTGAAGGGAGATAAATGTAAAATGATGAAAATATAGTGAAATAAAGAAACCAACTGTATTTTCCGTCAGTTTTTTAAATGTTGTTCTGCCACTGTTTCTCTGTTTTAAAACTTGGCATATCTTAAGGAGCTTGACCTATACTAGTATTTGTAAAGAGCTTTGTAATCCATGGATAGAGGGTGATTTGGAAATGTGAGTTATTGAATCTCATATATGTTCTTTTTAAAGTCTTCATTTGACATCTTATATTGCTTTTTTACTTTTAGTAAAAGAAGATGAATGTGATTCTGATGCAGAAAATGAGCAAAACCATGACCCTAACGTTGAAGAATTCCTTCAACAAGAAGATACAGCTGTTATTTACCCTGAAGCACCTGAGGAGGACCAGAGACAAGGCACACCAGAAGCTAGTGGTCAGGATGAAAATGGTAAATGTGCCACCAGCTCAGTTCTTTCAGAATAAGTTGTACTAAGTACTTGTACCCCAAGTTTCTGTTGTCTTTCAAAATACAACGCATATACACATAGCTTTTGAAAAAAAATATATTAAAATTTTAGTTAAATAGAATCATAGAATGGCTTGATTGGAAAGGACCTTAAAGATCATCCAGTTCCAGCCCCCTGTCATGGTCAGGGACACCTCCCATCAGACAATGTTGCCCAAAGCCCCATCCAGCCTGGCCTTGAACACCTCCAGGGATGGGGCATCCACAGCTTCTCTGGGCAACCTGTGCCAGTGCCTCACCACCCTCTGAGTGAAGAATTTTCTTTTAGCCTCTAATCTAAATCTCTCCTCTTCTAGTTTAAAACCATCCCCGCTTGTCCTATCATCTGCCCAAGTAACAAGTTGCTCTCCATCTTCTCAGAGCCTTCCCAGAGCCTTCCCTTCTTCAAGCTGAACATATCCAGCTCTCTCAGCCTTTCTTCATATAAGTCCTCCAGCCCTGTGATCATCCTTGTAGCCCTCCTCTGAACCCGCTCCACATCCTTCTTGTGCAGGACTCCAAGTGAGGCCTCACAAGGGCAGAGCAGAGGGGCACAATCACTTCCCTTGCCCTGCTGGCCACCCCTCTGTTGATGCAGCCCAGGGTGCAGATGCCCTTCTGAGCTACAAACTGCAAATACTGATGACGTGATGGGATCGTCATGCAAAAAAAACACTACAACTTGATTTTGTGAAACAAGACACGCACTGTGATTCAGTAGTATGGGTACCTAAATGGTAATAATCTTCAGTAATTGGAAATAAAAATGAAGCTTTCATAAATCCATTCAGTAGCATTATATGAAAGAACAGAACAAATACTTATTAAATGCAACGAGACTGAATCAAGAGAGGATAGTTTTATGTAAGAATAATTTAGGGGGAGATATAACATGTTTCTTTTCATTTTATATTTCTCAACAAAATGCCCAAAAGAATGTACTAGATAGAAGTTTTTTTATTAGATAGTTGGTCTATGACATACTTTGTTGTTTGTTTTTTTTTCCTTAAAAGACAGCAACAGACAAAAAAGAAATACTGCTTATACAGAAATGTTTCTGTGAAATAAAGCAATGGCCTGTTGTTATGCTTCTTAATGGAAGCCCATTAAAAAATACTGACTTTCAAGTAGACTTTGAAAATATTGTTTCATATTGGAATAGGAAGTTTTTATTTTATTATGACTTTTCTTTGCTCTTAGGTAACTGTTCCAGCTTTATAATTTTATATGGTACAAATCAATGCTCTATATTTTGTTATTTTTAAATAATAAGGATAACTAATAACTAGTAGTGTTTTAGATTTAGAAAAAAGAAAAAATATCTACTTAAAGAAATTTTAATGCTTAAAATGTGCTTCTGAATGAGATGTCAAGAGAGACTACGTTCATTTCTTCATCGTGGAACACATACTTGAAGACAAAACCTGTTCAGATTGGTTTTGCATTCTGCACTGCTTTTTGACATGATCAGTTTTCATAATCTGTGAAAACTCCAGAGTTTTAATCAGATTGTGTTTCTTTACTGAGTGTATTTATGATTTTCAAAAGAAAATAATATCCTGCATAAAGGGTTTAGAGATGTTGTGTTCCAGTTGTTTCAAAAAAAGTACACGTTTGAACAAAAAAACTTTATAGTGGCTGTGTTACTGTACTCAAGTCTAAGGGAGAGCAATGAAAGGGACAATACTAACAAATTTGTTCTGTTCTTTCAGAGAGTTTATGGTAGAAGAGATTCTAGAAAAGAAAAAAATAATAATTTAAAATATTTAGTAAATTTAGGCTGTGTACCTGCCTACTTACATACAGAAGCAGAACATGAATTTCTAATCATTTGTGTTTTACTTTTGAGGTTTTGCAAAATTCAAATAAGATTCATGCTCAACAGTAGCATCTTAAAATTATTATTTAATTAATTTAAAATTTTAATCTCTGGTTGCAGTGGCACAGATTGTCAAGTTAGCTTTACAGACTTGCAATATGATTTCCATGTAATCATTAAAAATACAAATTTATATTAATAATTTAAATTGTGCCTACCTAAGTAGGTTTACAGGAAACTGTTCTGAAAATCAAGATGCTGAACAATGTTGGTCAAAGTTTTAATTATTTGGAAGAGAAAATGCCAAAAAATGTCTTGATACTTGCTAAAGATTTACGCTTCAAAGCCAGGAGACTGGACAAGTGAAGTCACAGAGAATTGGAGTCTTTGGTAATGGGCTTTGCAAAACCATTGCCATTTCAACATTTGCTCCAATGGAAACAGAATTTAACACACTTTTGACATTTCCCCTGACTTGGATCTATGCTGAAATGTACTATTCTTTATATTGTGTGAATGGAGTTGTAGATGGAAAAAAATCAATTGAAGGGAAGCATACTATATCCACACATATGGGGATGTGCTCATTTTTGGAAAACGTACCAAATCTGGGAAAACAAGAAACTTAAATGGCTAGAACTACACCAAAGTAAAAACAGTGAAATGTGAGCATTACCTAGCCCGTTCTCATAAGGAATGAAAAAGATCCTGTATGACAAAGAAGGTGCTATTTTTAAGTATTAATGAAAACTGGTCTGGCTCTTCCTTTTTTAGTTTTGCAAGACCAATTGCAGTAAAAATAAAGTCAGTAAATTCCACACAAACAAAAGGAATTGCCACTTTATAACGCATATAATCAATCTATGGTAATAACTGCTGGAAGGGATCATGAAGATAAATAATTCAGAAGTACTTTAGAAACTACTGGTTAATTTTAGGAGTATTAATAATGCTTACAGTTCAGCAACTTAAAATGACAATCTGTACAAATTTGCACCTCATGCTTCAGATCACAAAATGATAATCTGTGAGGACGTTCCACCTTCCCCTCCTGCTCTCACTTATCACAGTGGATAGGTGAATCAACACAAAATTTGTTTTCCCTTGAAGCATGGAAGGTTAGGATGGTCATTAGAGGATACCACACCTTATAAATAGTGCAGCAAGTACAGCAAACCCTGCTTTTAGGTAAGCACATTTTCATTAATCTGTGAAGTGAAATGTAAAGTAAGAATCTCTGAGAAAAAAACAATTCTAATGTAGAATCAGTTACTATATATGGGGCATAAACATATGCCTGGTAAGAAGAGATGGAGTTAAAATTTCGTAAATGGTGACTTCTCAGAAATATTCTTGTCAAATTACTATTCAGCTTTCATTTGATTTCACTTTTTACTGTACTGACACAGAAGTAACTTCATGAAAGCCAGAAGAGTAAAATCCATAGGTTGTATTGAAATCATATTTATGGCATCACATTTGATAGCTCTGTCACTTATCCCCTTCTCCTGCAGACCGTATGTCCTACTACCAGGTGCATATCTGTGTATAACTGTAAGATTATAGACCATGTTTCTATTCTCCTTCCTCTTACAATTTTGTGTTAATAGAAAAAAATTGTTCTCTGCAGGATGCAAATACTGTTTATTCCTAAGGAACTGAAACTGGATGGCCATTAAATGTTTTAGTGCTAGACATAACGTGTAAACATGATTTCAGGGTTGCCAGTGATTGGGCTGGCCAGGTCTACAAAGATTACTGGATCTTCAACCATGTTTTACAATTTTCAGAGTACTTTTTAATCCGAAGTACATGTGCAGAAGCTCTGGTGCTGTGTAGCAAAGTCCGACAGACTTAGGGACAGAGGTGTGGCTCGGTTGGGTGTCATTGTGCTGACGTCCTCCACAGCACACTGGGACAGCTGTATCCTGCTGCAGTTAGAAACGTAATACCTGTGGAAAAAATATAAACGGTCATTATTCCTCTTCTAAAACAGATGGAGCTTCCTAGCAGCTGCGTGTTTTCTTACAATTACAATCAGCTTAGGTAAATTCAGAGCAAACAGTTTGTTTAAGTATGGTGTGTTCTGTCTCCTGTGTAGGAACGCCTGATGCATTTTCCCAACTGCTCACCTGCCCGTATTGTGATAGAGGGTACAAGCGTTTTACCTCTCTGAAGGAACACATCAAGTACCGCCATGAAAAGAACGAAGATAACTTCAGCTGCTCCCTGTGCAGTTACACCTTCGCCTACAGAACCCAGCTGGACCGCCACATGACGTCGCACAAGTCAGGACGAGATCAGGTAAGTGCCACGGGGCTGGAGGACTTGCTGCCTTCTGCAGCAGCGCCGTGAGCTGGTGTGTGAGCAGAGATATCTGCACAGAGCATGTCAGATATTCGACTCAGAGTATTCGCTGGCTGGCGTCCCAATCCTGGAGCATTTACCGAAGCTTGCTGTTGAAGTCAGACTTTCTCCCCTGCTATCAGAGGATGAGATGTGAATTCCTGTGCTTTCATTCATCTACGCAGTATAATTGGGTTTGAATTTTAGGTTTTTTTTTTAGTGCTTCATTGCATTTACAGGTGATTAGGTTTTTCTGTTCATCGCCTAACATTACATAAGAGTCATGACTCAAATTTAATCTCACATCTTTAGCAAAATACTTATATTTTTCTTCCATATATCCTGTTTGGCCAATTCAAAATCGAGTGTAGCCATTTTTGCCCTGAAGAAACAATCCATTGTGTTGATTCATTTGTCTGAACGGTGAGATACAATTTCTAAATATGGCCCACGCTATAAGACAATATATAAAAAATTGTTCGTGCATAAATTACAGCGTTTCGATACTAAATAAAGCAATAGAAAGGGCTAAAAATATTCTGAGCTTGTTTTCTCTGGTTCATTGGTTAACCCAAGGGCATGGTTCCTTGAAATGCCCTGGTGAGCTGGCTTCCTCATTATTACTGAGAGACCTGAGGTTTCCCTTCCCTTCCCTTCCCTTCCCTTCCCTTCCCTTCCCTTCCCTTCCCTTCCCTTCCCTTCCCTTCCCTTCCCTTCCCTTCCCTTCCCTTCCCTTCCCTTCCCTTCCCTTCCCTTCCCTTCCCTTCCCTTCCCTTCCCTTCCCTTCCCGAAAGCTCTAACATCCAATAGAAAAAAGGAGATGCTCTTTCACGTATTGCTAACCCCTGTTCAACAAGATATTACTAAGTCAAAGACTTCAACAAGGTTCAAACTGTAGTGTCCTTCTTTACATCTGAGCGAATAGATTCAGGAGAAGTTTTTACAAAAAGTAAGGGCAGTCTAGTGGCAAGGTTTTTACTGTTTCATGGGGTTTGGAATAACCTCGCCAGTGTGTTCTGGCAGGGCAGCTCATTTATTCACAAGTATTTCCCCTGAACAATTCCTTTCTGCCTTGCTCTCTTATTGGCTTGGCTTCCACTTTAAAGCTACTATCATCTTATATACAGCTTACAATTCTGACTAAAATATATGAGAGCTTTTTGTAAAATCTCATTGTTTTAAGCTACCACTTTTGTTTTCCATTTTTCCAACCAGAAGTCCAAAAGTAGAAGAATGAAGTAGTTGGGAGGACTTCCCATTTTTGCATATAGTTTGGAAGAAAAGAGAAAAAGTATCAAGGGAATAAACAGTCTCAGAAGAATTGCTAGAAAAGGAAACATTGTATTGCTGCAGGAAATGTTTGGTATTTTAATGGGCTTATGCTTCTGAAGGACATGACTGCATTTGATAAGCAGGAATATTGTTTCTGTGAAGTATCTGGAACTCGGTATTCACCAGGTTAAATGCGATTTTCTAGAGCCATAGCCAGAGTCAGAACTACAGTAGTGCAGATACCTGGTTAATTTGAAATGCTTACTTGTTTATGTTATTGTCACAATGTTGTCATGTCATCAGATTTGCTTCATGCACACGGTTACATCGTTTGTGTAATGGAAAATTGAATTTTATCTGTAGTAAAGTATAGGCAACGTGGCCATGGATCTTCTACAGCAACATCTTCAAAACTTAGCGTTTCCTGCTCTTCCTTATTCATAAAGGACGTACCTGAAAGCATGTGACAGCATGTGACAGCTTTATAACTGGAAGCAGTGAGCAAAGATAATTTCTAGTGTAGTGGAGGCAGCGGAAGAGGTAGGTGCAGGCTGTGCCTTCCTCTGAGGAAGGGGCAAACATGCCAGGCTTTGCGGCTGCTTCTGCTCCAGCGGAGAGCTGAGCACTGATCCTGCACCTTCTCCTCCACCCCCCTCTCCTCTGTGTCCCCAGCCTTCCTCGTACTGCTGTGCACTCGCTCTGGCAGCAGCTAAGGGTTAGGAGGCAGCAGTGGTGGCTGTGTATCACCTGCTTTCACGTCTGATGCCCCAAAGAGACGCAGCATGGATAAATGCTTCCCGTGTTTCGTTTTTCTTCTCATCAATCTACAAAGCACCCAGAGCTACTCTGTTAAAATTTCATATTGCCGTGAACACAGCTGACAAATGACCATTCTAGAAGACCATTACCAAATCTGTGAAAGACCACCAATTTAGCTGTGATTCCTATTTTCCAAACAACTTTTCAGGAGTCCCGTTAATGCTTTCATTTCTCTAGTGTGAAGAGAGTGGACTTGTGTCCAACGCACAGTAAATATTTGATGCAGAGCTCTGTTAGTGGCTACTTACAGACCTTAAGGACGATGTTTCTTCTTTCAGTCCTAAAAGAAATGCAGAGGATTATGGTCTGAATGCTGAGGGTAAGTCTTAATGAACAGGAAACAGCAGTTAAGTACAGTGCATTAAACAATATATCACACATCGGAGGCACAAAAAGATAGATTTAACACTACTGGAAGAGGAAAAACATTTGAATCTCAGAAAATGAAGGTGGAAGTATCACAGATGGTACTTCAGAGAAGATTCATGATTTCTCAGTTAGTTCTAAAGAAGATTCTGCAGTGTACCTCTTGAGGATATCCCAGATCTAAAATAAATAAATAAAGCACAGGAGGAACAGCGATAAGAGAAAGCTGAATAAAGAATGACAAACACAAGAAGGTAAGGCAACACAGATGGAAAAGCAGCTTATAGCTGTAACCAGGAAAACAGAAAGACTCGTTACAAATTTGGTAAAAGAAATGTGAGCTTCCATGCCAGGGAAGCAGCACATTGAATTTTAAAGACTGGAGCAGAAATATTTTTGACAGCTTGAATACGTGCAGTAATATTTAGGATTAGTATGTATGTAGTCCAGCATCTGCAGTAGCTGTTTGCACGCTGAGATCCTTTAACTTGCCTAATCTCAAGTCAAACAGCAGTAACTGATTCTCTGCAAGCTTAAGTAAATCTTGACAGAGTTCCCCAGGCTGGGTGAAGCTGGATCGTTACAGCGCAGTGAGTCAGCCACAGTCTTCTAGAGCATCATCATCTCCAACGTACGTAGTGAAACAAAGCTCGGAAGATGTGTGGACTAGCAAAAGACAGCTGATAAACAGGGGAACAGGGGTCTAATCAGGGGAAATCGGAGTGGAGACCTCAATGCAGAGACTTGGAGAAGGCTGAAAGGAGGGGACATGGAGGTGGAGCTGAGCAGGATCTGCTGAGAGGTGAAAACTGCAGCTTAAACAAATGCTTATCCCAAGAGAAGCGCAAAATTAGAGTACTTGGAAGCAATTTAGATTATCTTGTTTCAGTTTGTCTTTGGTTAGCATCTGTATCATGTAAAGTAGGACAGGGTACGGAACAGGGGGCTTGAACATTTGGATAGCACACCTCAGAGTCCTCACACTCCCTCACCCAACGAACTCTTGCAGCTAAACATTCTCAAAACCATCGCTCATAAATCATGGCAGGAGCACCACCCTGCCTTCCTATCCATCTCCCCCTTCTCCAGCAGAGCTGTCGGCCCCCAGCAGGCTCTCGGGGAGCAGTCCCAGGGCTGGGTGGGCAGAGGAGCCCCTCTGCAGCCTCCTGCAGGGGAGGTGAACGCGCATCAGCTGCTGCCTGCTGGCTGCCCGCGTGCAGGCTGTTCCCCGGGGTTCGTGAATAGCTTTGCTAATGAGTTTATGAAAATACTCGCCCAAGGTCTGCAGCTGCATCCAAACGGTGGTAGGGCACCTCTCTGCAAAGTTAGCTCTGCTTAGAAAGGAGCTGCTGCTGTTTTAAAGAGACAATTGGTTGGAACAGGGAAAAAGCACTCCGATTGCTCTGCTTCGTGTTGGCAATCAAGCAGCTCCAAGTCCTAAATCACGTGCAGTTGTTGTCTTTAAAAATACACATTCCTAGATTCATAGTTTGTAAAAAAATTAACTCCAGCATATGTATTTCACATATACAGTCCATATACTTACCTGCCTTTCTTTGCTTTTGTTTTTTTCCTAAGTTATAATGAAAAAGCTATATTAAAAGTAATTTGATTAAAATTTGAAAGTGCTTGACAATAAATGCTCCCAAAAGGTAAAATATAACAAAAATAATTACACAGCTTCAATGCGAACAGTGAAGAAATGTGATGTTGTGTACTTGGGAAATCTCTCGATATTTATTTTAATTGAGTTTTTTGCATTTATTTTGAGAATTAATTGTGACTGAGAGTGCCTTTGTTGTCACTGAGCCATCTTCTCTTGAGCAATCCTGTGGCACCATTACATAAAGGAATCCAAGGCCAACAGTAAGCACTGGAAGCATGTAAATGGAAAAATCAAGTCACCTGATTAAACTTTAAACAGGCTTTTATATGCTTTAATGTTTCTCTATTCTGTGTGACATATTCTGTGGTTGGTGGGCTTGGTTTTTTTTTTGTTTTTTTGCTTTCACAAATTGAATTAGCATACATCTTGGAACTTCTTACTCATATACAAGCTTCATCTGAAGTTAGGAGAAGGGGCAAATACTTTTTTTCTTTTTACTGTACCAGATTTATTCTGAAGATACACATGGTTCAGTTTTAACCTGACTTCTGATTTGTTTCTTTTTCATGCATAACACATACCACCTTCAGTCTCTTAAAATTATGATTGATTATTTTCAGTTTTGTATTGCATTTTCTCTGTTACAATGTGAAAACACGAGGTTTTTTCCAATATGCTGTTCTGTGCAATAATGTTAATTTTTTCTTACAGAGACATGTGACGCAGTCCAGCGGTAATCGAAAATTCAAGTGCACTGAATGTGGAAAAGCTTTTAAATATAAACATCATCTAAAGGAGCACCTACGAATCCACAGTGGTAAATAAATCAAGCATTGAATTATGTACTAATGTTACCATTCCTACATTTTATAGCTTTGATGAGATATCAGCCTTGTCAGTCCAAGTTTAAAATACGGGTGTTTCTTTTTTCTTCCTCTGTGATTCTGCACCTACTGACTGCAGCCTTCAGCTGTGTGCAGAAAATAAGTAGGATAACTCAAGAGGATTTACAGTTGCAGCTTGAGCTCTGACACTTAAGGAAAACTTCACTTGTGACAGAAGAAATGGGGGCATCCTTCCAGTGCTTTTCACTGGTCTGCTTTTTCTCAGTGGTTGCAGACCACTCTGCATGTTATGAGCCTTGCTAGAAAATTTTAGTTGATAACAATCAGGACATAACAACTGTGCTTCCTCCTGTGGCTGTGATTTTCATCATTCCAGAATGGTGATATTAAAATAGTCTTAAGACACAGGTCTGAAATTGTGATACACTGTCACAACAGTTTCAATTTGTAATAAATTAACATGTAGTATCGTATATTACTATTCATTATGTTATATAATAAGTATACTCTGGTCACTCAGAAGAGCTTCTTATTTTCTCTCTTTAACCCAAATGTACCCACTAACAGTAAGTCTGAAAACAGGGTGTTAGGCCATCTTTTCCCTCCTTATTGGTTGCTCGGCCATAATAATAGCAATTAAGAGCACCTTGCTCAGAAGTCTTCACTCAGCAAACATCAAATTCATTTCATTTCCACAGAGTACTGGCATCTGTGTCTGTGCATGGGAAAGCTTCAGCCAACGCAGTTTTCGTTCTGAAGAAAGCCAGCTGTTCTGGCTCTTTCCTTTTCCTCTGTAACACATATACCCTGAAAAGTCAACTCTGTGGGTGTAACGATTGCATATTTGTATGCATCTTCCTGACCATTTAACCTGATACTCATCTCTGAAGGCAAACAGACATTGGTCTTATGCCTGGTTCTGCTTTCCCTTTACCTAAACTTTGCTTGTTTATATTCAGCTGATGAGCATTACAGGAAAATACAGATATTTTGTATTTGTATTTGCTGCAGTAAAATGCAGCTCCTATTTAATTATGATTTACATTTTTGCCATTTGTGTTTTTCTTTGGTTAAACATATTCTGCTTTTTTTTTTCCATTCTGAATTGTTTAATGCTGCTTCTGACATTAGTAATATTGCTGCTGGAATGGAGTTTAATGAAATCTGCAAGTATCGTGTAGACTCATTCATGTGATCTGTAGGCAGTTACTGGGAAATACCAGAATGTATCATGGTCATGTGGGTGCCATCCTTTGTCTACTACTTGACCACAGTTGAACTTACCAGAGACCCTAGAATCAGAGCTAGAGATGACATAATAGCTTTTGGTGTTCAGTTCACTGTAAAGGATTTTTTTCTGTAGGACTCTTTGAGAGCTAATTTTGGTGTATTCTTTTCTGTTTACTGTGCTTGATAAAGTTGCACTGTAACCTGATGAAACATTGCATGCACTTTTTTCTTCTTTTTTTTTTTTCTTTCTTTTTTATATCTTTAGGAGAGAAGCCATATGAGTGCCCAAACTGCAAGAAACGTTTTTCCCATTCTGGTTCATACAGCTCACACATAAGCAGTAAGAAGTGTATTGGTTTGATGCCCGTAAATGGTCGAGCTCGGACAGGGCTCAAGACATCTCAGTGCTCCTCCCCTTCCCTTTCTGCATCACCCGGTAGCCCAGCAAGACCACAGATACGACAAAAGATGGAAAACAAACCCTTGCAAGAGCAACTTCCTGTTAACCAAATTAAAACTGAACCTGTGGATTATGAATTCAAGCCCATAGTGGTTGCTTCAGGAATTAATTGTTCGACCCCTTTGCAGAATGGGGTTTTTAGTGGTGGTAGCCCATTGCAGGCAACCAGTTCTCCTCAGGGTGTGGTGCAAGCTGTTGTTCTACCAACAGTAGGTCTGGTGTCTCCCATAAGCATCAACTTAAGTGACATTCAAAATGTACTTAAAGTGGCAGTGGATGGTAATGTAATAAGGCAAGTATTGGAAAACAATCACGCTAGTCTTGCATCCAAAGAACAAGAAACAATCAGCAATGCATCTATACAACAAGCTGGCCATTCCCTCATTTCAGCTATCAGTCTTCCTTTGGTTGACCAAGATGGGACAACCAAAATTATCATCAACTACAGCTTGGAGCAGCCAAGCCAACTTCAGGTTGTTCCACAAAATCTAAAAAAAGAACACTCTGTTCCTGCAAACAGTTGCAAAAATGAAAAATTACCAGAAGATCTTACGGTGAAGTCTGAGAAAGATAAGAACTTTGAAGGAGAGACCAATGATAGCACTTGTCTTCTTTGTGATGACTGTCCAGGAGATCTTAATGCACTTCAAGAATTAAAGCACTATGAAACGAAAAACCCTCCTCAGCTTCCTCAATCCAGTGAAACAGAAGCTGAGAAGCCTGACTCCCCTGCCCCATCAGAAACTGGGGAGAACAACTTGTCTCCTGGTCAGCCACCTTTAAAGAACCTTTTATCGCTCCTAAAAGCGTATTATGCATTAAATGCACAACCAAGCGCAGAAGAGCTTTCAAAAATAGCCGATTCAGTAAACCTACCACTGGATGTGGTAAAAAAGTGGTTTGAAAAAATGCAAGCTGGACAAATTTCTGTGCAGTCTTCTGGACCATCTTCTCCCGAACAAGCTAAAGTAAGCAGCCCCACAGATAACGATGATCAAGCAGCAACTACAAATGTGAGTGAACCCCAGAACAGCACAAGTAATTCAGAAAATCCGGCCGATAAAACAAAATCTCAGACTTCATCAGGGGGATCAACTCTGAATGGTTCACGCAGTAGCACGCCATCCCCATCGCCACTAAACCTTTCTTCATCACGAAATTCACAGGGTTATACGTACACGGCAGAGGGTGTACAAGAAGAGCCACAAATTGAACCTCTTGACCTTTCGCTACCAAAGCAACATGGAGAACTATTGGAAAGATCTACCATAACTAGTGTTTACCAGAACAGTGTTTATTCTGTCCAAGAAGAACCTTTGAACTTAACTTGTGCAAAAAAAGAACCACAAAAGGACAACAGTATTACAGACTCTGATCCTATTGTAAATGTAATCCCACCAAGTGCCAATCCCATAAATATTGCTATACCTACAGTCACTGCCCAGTTACCTACAATTGTTGCCATTGCTGACCAGAACAGTGTTCCATGCTTGAGAGCTCTCGCTGCCAATAAGCAAACCATTTTGATTCCCCAGGTGGCTTATACGTACTCTACTACAGTTAGTCCTGCAGTTCAGGAAACACCACCAAAACAGACCCAACAAGCCAATGGAAGTCAGGTACTGAAGTCTATGTGTTCCTGTGCACTGTATGTGATGTGTTCATTCTGTACCCGTACTAAACTATTAGAAAAATGTTAAATTAAATAAAATGTAAACACAAACTGTCCCGTTTATTCGGTTTGACTGTTAACAGGTAAGACGTCACCATTAACACCTTTGCAAAGCTAGTCAGCTCGGTAGGCTGGAGTCTAGACTGACAGCTGCAGTCTAGTTCTGTGCATGAACAAGTCAATTCCTCACTAAATTGTGCTATTCAGAAGTGTCTTCTTGAACAGTAGTGCTCAGTATTTTAAAGACAGTTTAGTTCTCCTGATCAAAAACCGAGGTAAAGCCGTGGCTTAGATTCCTTATCTCCTCTTTCCCCACATCCAGAAAATAAACCGTTCGTAAGTTCTCGCTATTCGTTTCACTCTGCTGTGCTTTCTTAGCTTGCAGAGTAGCTGAATTCATCCTTCACAATAATGGCACTTTAAACAAAATTCGGAAGCATTTTCAAATGGAAGTAGGGTAGGTATTATCTTCGTCGTGCACCGCTCCTGGACCCTGATCGGTTCCTCCCTGGGTACCTCTAGATGTGATCTAACCAGGGTTAGATTTCGGGCTGAGAGATACCAATGTGTATGGAGGTAGAGACAGAGCAGAACTGAACTGACTTACATAGAGACTTCGCATTTCTAATTAAATCTTAGAAATTGGCCGTTCGGCATTTTTTACAGGTTGCTGTATAGCCAGAGACTGGGGAGCCATAAAGATTGACAGGGCTGCTTACATGTTAGAGTTTAGGAAACCTCAAAAATATGAGGCAGCTAATACGTACATTTGAATACTCAGATTTGATAATATGTGACACAATTAATTGTGTGTATTGTGATACTATCAGTAGAAAATACGATGCTACTTACAGGTGAGCTTTAACACTTGAAATGCTTAGGAATAGGCTACAGTTACAATATATGGACAAATTTTTGTTAATAAAACATTTGAAATCCCCCATATCTTGTTTAAACTAGATTTTTGGTAGATTTATGAGGAAAAGGGTGGTCAGTTATGTACATTCAAATGATAAATAGCTTTTTGTGATAACTTTGCCAAAAAATCTTCCATAAAACCTGTGAAGTAGCAAAATGTGGGGGACAAACATTCATTCAAAAATGCAGCTCAGTATCTAATGGGCTCTTTTACCTTCCTAACACTTCTTAAGATATTTTACAGCTCTATAATTCTTTCCTTCCTAACATTGCATGTATTTTAGGGGCCTTAAAATATGATGAGCCAGTGTAGCCTAGACCTGGCCAACAATCAGGTTTGGATATGATTACAGTCAGTCGCCCTGAGAATTCTGCATCTGGATGATGGCAAGGACTGCAGAGCAGATAGGTGCAGTGAAAGATTTTTTTTGACAGTTCAAGTCTAAACAATTTTGTTTGGCCACTTACTGGATGGAATGAAAATAACTGTGTAGCTTCAGCTTACATTTTATAAATTGTGTGCTGCATTAGTGCATTTTTTTATTGAACTCAACCTTTTTTTGTAATTTTTCTTAAGGATGAAAGGCAAGACACTAGCTCAGAAGGAGTATCGAATGTAGAAGATCAAAATGATTCTGATTCAACACCCCCAAAGAAAAAGATGAGAAAGACAGAAAATGGGATGTATGCATGTGATTTATGTGACAAAATATTCCAGAAGAGCAGTTCATTATTGAGACATAAGTATGAACACACAGGTACGTACTAGGATATGCAGTTGCAGATCATTATTTTATTGCTCGTGGGTAACTGATAAGCTCAACTGGAATTCAGTTCACAGAAAATGTTGTAAGAGAAGTATAATAGTCCTTATTACCATTTGTGCCCAGACTTCTTTAGAAATCCATGTTTTGTAAATTTGTTTCACAGAACTGTAGTTCTATGTTTCTTAAATTTTTAAGATCTAAACCCTGAATAGAAAAATGGGGATTTTCTTCCATCTGGCTCATGGACAATCATCTGCATACCACAATCTGTTATCAAGGATTTATTATGTCTAATTTACTTTGTCTGATTTTAAATTAAGAAAGAATATATGTACATATATTATTCATTTATTAGAAAAGGACCATATATGTGTGTGATACGTCACATGAAAGCCAGCCAGGCTACGAAGGATTCTCAAAGTGAGCCAAATTTGTAGTTATCTGAAGTTAATAGACATTGATGATATGTAGAATCTAACCCCAAAGGAAAACCCTTGTGGCTTTCAATTTTATTTCTAATTTTTCATAATTGTTCCTTTTAGCTCCACTTCTGCTATCCTTAATCTTCTTTTTTTTTTTTGTTTTGAGTAAGTGTTGCTCTCTTATTTCAGTGATGTCTTCAAAAATCTCTTTTCCTCCTGGTTAAGTGCCTACATTGTCTTTTTGCATATTAAGTTTTTAGTTCATTGTACTTAAATACAGAATTTAAAAGATAAAATGCTCCCCTTTGTCTTTAACATTTGATCAAGTTTCCCAAGTTGTGTTTGTTAAGATATCTTCTATTTTCATACCTTCCCTGCTCTGAGACTCTTAACTTCTCCCTTTCATAACACAATTTTGCTTTCTGTTCTGCTTTTAAATTAAATGTTGTGTTCAGAAATGCTGCTTGTTTGACATAATTTGACAGGGAGCACGACCAGAAAACTGCTGTCTCATTGTCTGTATTTTTTTATGTCTGGGTGAAAGCTGTGCAAAGTTGTTTTGCCTAACAACTTTGAGTGTTGAAATCAAAATAACATAACTAGGTCCGTGCTGCCTTTAAAAGGGTCTCTAAAAACAGCAGCAGAAAGGCAAGTAGTAGAGAGGCAAGTAGAAAGCTGGAAAAAAGAGCAGAAAGAGAACTCAGTCAAAGAAAGCAGATTTTTTTCCAGTTGATATACTGGAAGCAAGTTTTGCATGTAAGATACCCATCTGTGCCAGAGAATATTTTAGAATGGTTTTCCTTTTACCTATGACATGCTACAAGGACTTGTGCACAAAAGTTAACATAAAAGCTTAGCTGATTTAAAATTTCCATCAATGGAGACGTGTTAAAATGGTTTTGAGTCTGAATAACATTTAATGCAAGAAATATTCCTCATTTTCTAATCTATTTATATTCATTTTTTGTGCTCAAAATTGCATCTGAGAATATCCTTTTAAGTTGGTTTTCATAGAATTATATAATCATAGAATATCCCAAGTTGGAAAGGATCATCGAGTCCAACTCCTGGCACCACACAGGTCTACCCAAAATTTCAGACCATGTGACAAAGTGCACAGTCCAAATGCTTCTTCAACTCCGACAGGCTTGGTGCAGTGACTACTTCCCTGGGGAACCTGTTGCAGTGGGCGAGCACCCTCTCTGTGAAGAACCTCTTCCTGATGTCCAGCCTAAACCTCCCCTACCTCAGCTTGACACCGTTCCCACGGGTCCTATCACTGGTGACTAAAGAGAATAGATCGGTGCCTGCCCCTCCACTCAGTTTTACATTCTTTTTGTACTGTGGTGCCCAGAACTGCACACAGTAATTGAGGTGAGGCCGCACCAGTGTGGATTAGAGCGGGACAATCACTACACTCGACCGACTAGCGATGCTGTGCTTGATGCACCCCAGGATACTGTTGGCCCTCCTGGCTGCCAGGGCACACTGCTGGCTCATATTCAACTTGCTGTCAACCACAACCCCCAGATCCCTCTCTGCAGGGCTACTCTCCCGCATCTCGTTGCCCAGTCTGTACATATAGCCAGGGTTGTCCTGTCCCAGGTGCAGGACCCGGCTCTTGCTCTTGTTAAGCTTCATGTGGTTGGTGATTGCCCAGCTCTCCAATCTGTCCAGATCTCTCTGCAAGGCCTTTCCACCCTCAACAGAGTCCACAACTCCTCCAAGTTTAGTGTCATCAGCAAATTTGCTCAGAACACCTTCTAGTCCTACATCCAAATCATCTATAAAAACATTGAAGAAGGCTGGCCCTAAAACGGAGCCCTGGGGGACCCCACTGGTGACCATCCGCCAGCCAGCCATTTACCACAACCCTTTGA
Source organism: Anas platyrhynchos (assembly GCF_047663525.1). Classification (NCBI taxonomy): domain Eukaryota; kingdom Metazoa; phylum Chordata; class Aves; order Anseriformes; family Anatidae; genus Anas; species Anas platyrhynchos. The sequence continues at coordinate 144,224,055 of NC_092588.1, forward strand.
GCCCTGCCTGTCAGCCAATTGCTCACTCATCAGATGGTGTTTTTGTTTAGCTGTATGCTGGACATTTCGTCCAGTAGGATCCTATGGGAAACTGTGTCAAAAGCTTTACTGAAATCCAAAAAGGTCACATCAGCTGGTTTCCCTTGGTCGACTAGATGGGTGATCTTATCATAAAAGCAAATCGGATTGGTTAGGCAGGACCTACACCTCGTGAACCTATGTTGGCTGGGACCAATGACTGCATTGTCTCCCAGGTGCACTTCAGTATCTTCAAGGATCATCTCCGTAATTTTACCAGGCACTGACATGAGACTGACAGGCCTGTAATTGCCAGGGTCTTCTTTCTTGTCCTTGTTGAAAATTGGTACAACATTTGCCAGCTTCCAGTCTACTGGGACCACTCCAGATTCCCAAGATTGTTGAAAAATAATTGAGAGAGGTCCCACGATGACATCAGCCAGCTCTCCCCATCAAGTAGTGGACCTGTGTTTTCTTTGGTCCTCCTTTTTCTGTTCACATATCTAAAAAAAAAACTGTTTATTGTCTCCCACAGACCTGGCCAGCTTCAACTCTGATTGGGCTTTGGCCACATGAATTTTCTCCCTACAAATGCGAACAGTGTCCTTGTATTCCTTCCACATTGCCTGACCCTTCTTCCAGCAGCCATACACTTTCTTTTTCTGCCTAAGCTCCAGTAGAAGATCCCTGGTCAGCCAGGCCGGCCTCCTGCCCTGCCTGCCTGCCTTCTGATATTTTGGAATTGCCAGGTCTTGTGCTTTTAGGAGGCAGTGCTTAAAGACTGACCAGCACTGATGAACGCCAATGCCTTCAAAAGCAGGGGACCTTGCTAACTAGTTCCCTGAGCAGCCTGAAGTCTGCCTTCCCCATATCCAGGGCTGAAGTTTTGGTGGCAGTTTTCCTTCTGTCATCAAAAATTTTTAATTCAACCACTTCATTGTCACTATGACCGAGATGGCCGCCAGTTGCCATGTCTCCCACAAAACCCTCTCAGTTCTCCAGCAACAGATCTAGGAGGGTACCTTTCTTAGTTGGCTCCTTTAGCACCTGCACCAACAAGTTATCATCTAGGTGCTTTAGGAACCTCCTGGACTCACTCGTGTCAGCCGTGTGGTGATCCCAGTTAACGTCTGGCAAGTTGAAGTCCCCCATAAGGACAAGGGGAGTTGATCTCGAGGCATCTCTTAGTTCTGCAAAGAATAATTCATCGGCGTTGTCGTCCTGGCCAGGTGGTCTGCAATAGAGTCCCACAGCAGCATCCCCTTTATTTGTTCATCCCTTAGTCCTTACTGGAGGCTCTCAACTTCGCCGTCACCAACTTGAAGTTCCACACAGTCCAGCCCCTGCTTCACATACATCGCCACCCCGCTGCCTCACCTACCCTGCCTGTCCCTCCTGAGGAGCCTGTAGCCATCTATTGCAGCACACCAGGACTCATCCCACCTGGTTTCGCTTATGCCGATGATGTGGGACTGGGCCAAGACTTCTAGCTCGTCCATTTTATTCTTCATACTGCGTGTGTTTGTGTAGAAGCACTTCAAATGTGCCTCCCTACACACAGCACTTTGTGGAGCTGACCAAAGGACCTCACTAGCATCCAGTCTCTCTGATTCTAGTACACCATCCCTTAGCTCATCACCATCGGGCCTGGTTTTATCCCCTTCCCCCTTCAACTCTAGTTTAAGGTCCTATCTATCAGCCCCACTAACTCCTGAGCAAAAGTCCTTTTCCTGCCCTGACAGAGGCACATCCCATCTGGTGCCAGCAGGCCCAGTGTCGCATAGACCTTCCCATGATCGAAAAACCCAAAGTTCTGCCAGTTGCACCAGTCCCAAAGCCACATATTAATGTGAAAAGTCTGCTTGTCAACATCGATCCCCCCTATTGGAAGGACAGAGGCAAACACAACCTGTGCTCCTGAACCTTTAACTAGTCGCCCCAAAGCCCTAACGTCCCTTTCGATCGCTCTTGGACTTCTCCTTGCTACCTCGTCATTACCAGCCTGAAAGACCGGTAGTGGGTAGTAGTCGGTGGGCTGTACCAGATGCTTGACTTTCTTAGCAAAGTCTCTCACCCAAGCCCCAGGGAGGCAACAGACTTCCCTGTGTGTTGGGTCTGGTTGGCCCTCTGTCCCTTTCCGAAGGGAGTCCCCCATGACGATAACCCTTCTGTCTTTCTTGACAGAAGATATAGCGATGCTGGGAGTAGGTTGCCTGGCCTGAGGCACCCTCTCCAACTAGGACGGGCTTTTGTCTACATCATTGTTCTGACTGTTGTGTTCTAGAGCCTCGTACCTGTTACATGAGGGTAGATGGGAAGGCGAGGTGGGCAGGGACAGGCCTCGCCTACCACCCCGAGCAGAAACCTGCTTCCATTCCCCATCTTGGCCTAGATCCCCTCCTACTGCCTGGCAGGATGAGGGAACTTTTGTCTTCTGTGTAGCAGGAGACACTTGTGCTGTGGCAGGCTTGTGAGTCGGTCTCAGAGAGGATTGAGTCTCCAGGAGAGAGCCACCAGGTCCTGAAGGGTCCTGCCTCGAGTGGCCTCGATGCCAAAAAAAAGCCCTGACCACCTCAGTCCCCCTCTCCGCTGCAGAATGCATCTGCCTCAGAGCCAATCACCTTAGCTTAGTTTTCCTAAGAAGCTTACAAATTACCTTTGTAATTGTATCAAGATACCCTTATACTCTTATCCTTTGGCCTCATGCAGGATACCCAGACTGATAATACTAGGAGCAGAATGTCTTGTTAAATAAAGTTATTAATTGTTGGTAATACATTCACCAACAGCATTTTATAATGAATGTGTCAGTACAATTTTTTAAAATGTTAAATACAAAATGTCCAATTGTTTGTGCTTTATTTTCTAGGTAAAAGACCTCATGAGTGTGGAATCTGTAAAAAAGCGTTCAAACACAAACACCATTTGATCGAACACATGCGACTGCATTCTGGGGAAAAACCCTACCAATGTGACAAATGTGGAAAGCGTTTTTCACACTCGGGGTCTTACTCTCAACACATGAATCATCGCTACTCCTATTGCAAACGAGAGGCAGAAGAGCGTGACAGCACAGAGCAGGAAGAGACGGGACAGGAGGTCCTAAATATTGAGCATGTTGGTGCCAGGGCATCTCCGTCGCAGATCGACTCGGATGAGAGAGAGAGTCTAACCAGGGAAGAAGAGGAAGACAGTGAAAAAGAGGAAGAGGAGGAGGAAGAAAAAGAGATAGAAGGACTTCAGGAAGAAAAAGAATGTAGAAAATTACAAGAAGTAGAGGACGAAGAAGAAGAAGGGAAAACTGAAGGTAACAAGAGTGATGAAGTTGTAAATCAAGAAAGCAATGCAGAAACAGAAGTTATACAGAATAATGGGCAGGTGTCAGAAGAAAAAACAAATAAAGCTTAAATGATAGTTTTTTCTATAAGGAAAAAAAATTGGTAATGAAGTTCATTCTATATTATACATGCTTTTCATGGAAACGCAGTAGCCTGCATACTGTGATTTCTGTTCACTACTGTGTAAAAAAATATATATATAAAAAAAAGAAAAGAAAAAAAAAAAAGAAATCCAGGTGTGCCTGAACCTCAAACTTAGTAATTTTTCACACAGTTTTCAAAGTTAGGAACAAGTTTGTAACATGAAGCAGATTAGAAAAATACAGTGACTCTGGAAGCAAAGATTTAACAGGTTGTAGGAAACCTGATTTATTAGACAAGCATCTGGCATTGTTTGTTTTATCAGTATTAATTTTCATTCTTGAGTTGATTAATTTTTAAGCTGTACAATTGGGAGAGATTTTTATGATTTTTTTTTTTTTTTTATGGCAAAACATTTCCTAAAACCGCTTCAGTATTTTATTATGTTTTTAAAATGTGAGAACTTCTGCACTACAGAATTCCCTTTTGCAGAAACCTATAATGCAGTTGCAAACAGTGCTTGGCTACCTTTGTAAATTCAACCTAGAAGGTAGCGGTTTATAACATTAGATGTTGTAGTAGAGCATATTATCATTTAAAGTGTATTGTTAGCCTTAAGAAAGCAGATGATAGAAGAACTGAAGTTTCTTACTCATGTGGTTAAAAATGTAGTTGAAAAGATTGTTGTTGAGTTCTGATTGCAGGGACTAACAGTGTTAATACTGGTAAGGACAGCAAAGTCGTCAAAATCAGTGTTTGTAATTGTGTTTTGAGTATGTAGTAACAATATGAAGGATATGATATGAAGCTTTGTATCTCCTTTGGCCTTATGCAAGACCTGTGTGCTGTAAGTGCCATTTATCAGTATTACGAAGGCTCTAACCAGCCTTTATCCAATGTGTGGCCTACAATAACTAGCATTTGTTGATTTGTATCAAACTTCTAATCATGGGGAAAAAACACTTAACCATCAGAGAAGTAAGAACACTGGTATATTTCATTATTTAATTATTTGGTGGTATTTTGGGTTAATACCTGACTTGCAGAATTTCTCTACAATAATTACAAGGGAAATTTTCTAATCTGCTTTATTGCTTTATTGGTTTACTTTAATTTCAGACACATACATGACATGTTATCTGGCTCATAAGTATTTTCAAATGTTAGTTATTATGGACCCCATTTATTAACAATGTTAGCTGATTTTTACCTATCAGTATTATTTTATTTCTTTTAGTTTATAGATCTGTGCAACATTTTGTACTGTATGTCTTCAAACCTGGCAGTATTAATACCCTTCTTACTGACATATGTACCTTTTTAGTTTTAGAAAACTTTTATATTTATGTGTCTTATTTTTATATTTCTTTATTTATTACACAGTGTAGTGTATAATACTGTAGTTTGTATTAATACAATAATATATTTTAGTATGAAAATTTGGAAAGTTGATAAGATTTAAAGTAGAGATGCAATCGGTTCTCTTGCATTGAGATTTGATTTAACAGTGTTATGTTAACATTTATACTTGCCTTGGACTGTAGAACAGATGAATTAAAATGGGAATGTATTAATTTTACAATTGCAATCAATTCATTTTACCTTTACCCAGTTTTTAATATAAAGCTCTTAAATTTTGAAATTCACTGTGTGACTAATAGCATGATGCTCTGCAGTTTTATTAAGAGATTAGCCTAACCATAAAACTCTCATTTCCTTAGTAAGCCAAATTAGAATAATCTTATAAACAGTGTTGGGAACAATGTTTAACATTTTTGTGCCAATTTGTTCCTGTATTCATGTATGTATGTTACGAATCTGAAACTTCATTTTTAAGTTCCTTGTTACATCATGGTCATTTTCTAGTTTTTTACCAGACTCCCCATCTCACAATAAAATGCGTCAACAAGTCTGACTTACTGTCATTATTCTGGTAATTTAAAATAATTGTTTTAAATTATTTCTGCGACGTTACTCAGGCATGGTTCTTGTTTCAGTAGAGATACTGGTTTCAGCTGTATGTAAGGAGCGCATAAGTGAAAGAAATGTTTGTGTGCACGTAAAGGGATCGCTACATTAATTTCTTGATTCTTCAAATGTTAGTAGAACAACTAAGTCTTCAAAACAAATCATATATTTTTGTAAATTTTTCCTCCTTGATCTATATAATATACATTTTAAGGCTCTATTTAAATAAGATTGCTTTTAAAAAATGTGAGTCTATGACTGTTTTCTTGAGTTAGCAATAAGCCAGTGAAAAAGTTGATGTATGTTTTGCTGTTGAGTTTTTAAAGATACGGCACCAACATTACAGATGCAGGTAAAGTAATGTAAGTATGAATTGTAGTAATGAAGTGTGAATTGAAGTAATGAATTACGTTACTTACTTCAGTAATGTAAGTATGAAGGTTTGAAAGTTGTATTACATATTCATTGTTGCAATATTTTGCAGTTTAAGCAAAGTTTAGTGTTACTTAAACAAATTTCTGCTCTTTATTGATCCCTAAATAGGGATTTCAGTTATGTTGTTGTTTTTTTTACACAATAATCATATAAGTTAATTTATGTTCATATGTCTAAGCTTTGAATAATTTTCAATCTTGTTACCTCAGTACTGATATACATAAAAGGTTTATCCAATATATTAAATATGCTCTTTTTTTTTTTGTATTTTTCTGTACAGTATATGAAATATTGCACTTTTTCCTAACTCAGTAGTGTATCATTGAGGTAAATGTAAGAAAGCTGTTTGGAAAACAATTGCCATTTGTATTGTATCAATAATGTTGCCTTGTAATTATTATTAAAACCTAAATTGATTGGGTAGTTCAGGATTTCTTACAGGTGAAACTGGCTCAGCTGTAGGTAAATAAACGTACCTTTTTAAACCTATATTAAGGTTATAGATGGAGGTTTTCAGTTATTTCATAATTCAGGAACATCTTACTTGTCTGTAGCAATAAATCCGGTGAGACGTTTGTTGAAAATGGGGTGGAAAGAATATTTGTGCTGCCCTTAGTAGTAGAACACAGAATTTGAATATATTCCAGGTTGCTCACGGAAGTGAAAGCTACGTGTGAAAGACCAGTAACTTCGGTTTCAAGAACCTTAAATAAAGCAAGAGAAAATTGTGCTTGGACAGAGAACAAAGTGCAAGCAGTTTTGATTCAGGAAATGTCATCGCTTTGGAGAAGAAAATTTATATTCATTACTTAGGCTGTGAAACCATTATTTACATTTTTATCTTCAAAATGGATTGGTGTATTGAATTTCGCATCTGTTAAAGCGAGAGATGCCTCTGATGTTTGTCACCTTGTAACTTCATTCATTATCCATCTGGAAAACCAAAACTGTGATGCATCTTCATTTAGCAGGGTAAACTCAGCAGGAACACAGAGGTGCGTAGGAGACCTGGACTTTATTCCTAGCTCCGTCGGTGAGATGCCTGCAGTGCTGATAGCTGGGTAAGGCAGAGGTAGCCCAGCGAGTGGTGAAGGAGTCCGCCAAGGCACCAGAAGCAGTCTAGCTGCAGGCACATGGATTCGTGTAAGTTAATGGCAAATCAGTTTCAAGGAGACTAAGTTTCACACATGAGAAAACAAGAAAGCAAGAGCCTTTTTTTTCTGTCCTTTAAATAAAGAGTGGAGAGGAAAAGTGGAATCTGAATATTGTTTTAATAAAAATTCATTGTCCTAGGACCTCTTTCTTGGTCAGAAGACAAACAGTACATCCATTACATCCACATGCCCAAACTGTTGTCTGTGCCTGCCTTCTCATCATGCTCACCCTGTGTGGCTCATCTCAGTTATGCAAACAGGAGACACGGCAGTCACCAGTATGGGCAGGCAAAAAAAAAAGGTGTCCTTTGAATGCAGTATAGGACACAGCACTGACCTGAGACTGATCTGGATTTGGTTGTGCTGCTGATCCTTCTTAATAATCCAGAATGTAAATTGCTGTGATTCAAAAACACAGGTACAGTTGCAAAGTTGTTACAATAGTATGTCTTCTGTGTTTTCTAGTACCTTGAGAACAGGAAAAATATGGTAGAATAACTATAGGAAGAAAGCTAGAGAAGTATTTATTAGATTTCATGCCCTAGGATGGGGAATGCCCTGATATCCTCAGAAAGCAGGAGCAAGTAAAAACACTTAAGGCTACAGAGAAAAGTAGAAGGTATGTGCAGAAGAAGTTACTGCTTTCTTGTTTTTTAGTAGCATTCATATGGCATCCCAGTGGTGGCATTTGCTCAGATCCTCCACAGTCACATCTGTCTGCTTGTGGGTCATCTGCAGTAGAGTGCCCATATGTGCAGTTAGTAATATTGCAATGCTAAGCAATCTTTTATGTATGGGCTTGAAAGCTTTTTGAAAATGACATTGAATTACAAATAATCAGATGAATTAGTGCATAGAAAAAAAAATTAAGAAATGTTATTAGTATGTCTGATCTCAGAGCACCCACGTGCTTCAGTAGGTGTTTTAAATTTCAGTCTGAGAAGAGTGGACCATGGTGTCTGCCCACAATGCAACATAGTTTTCCTAAAAAGCAGCATTCTTCAGACAGACTGAGTAAAAAAGGCTTCAGTGGGCAACCAAGTGTTGTGCTCACACCCTCAGGTACAGTTATTCTAATGCAGTTTTCGGAGGTAATCCCACAGGTCTTGTCTGTGCAAACCAGGCTTGGTGCTGATACTGGCACTGGCAAAGTATGCCGAGGGCAGTGGTGGCCGCAGCACTGAGCAGCCACTTGAAAGCAAAAAATTTCCAAGAGAGAAAACAAAGCACCACTAACAGCATGGGTTTGGCCACTGCAGAGTGCTACATTCGGGGCTGTTAGCATCAAAGCAATAAAGATCAGGCATCCACACTCAAAACCAGCACAGAAGTCTGGAGTGTAGAAATGGCAGTAGTGGAAATACTTCCTAAGTATACAGAAGACTATTAGAGGTTAAGGTAATGATCTGAAGATGACAGAAGTCCATTTTGCTCATGGAGGCAGTAGTGAACGTAGCGGATGGCTTTGGAGCAGTGAAGGAGGAGAAAGAAAAGCGCGTTAATATGTGCTGACCTGAGCACTTCTTGGAAGTGTGATCCTTTAAATTTATTTACCAACAGTTTATGTCTGCACACAACTCTTTGTTTGGATGAAGATTTTATTGTGAGAGTTTTGCAATTCACACTTTGGTACTTACATAACTATTTTTTTTCTCTTTCCTTGACAGAATAGCTTGTTTGACTGTCACTGTGAAACTACCTGAATTTCATAAAGAAAATTCAGTATTACAGTATCTATCTTCTGAGGCTGTATTTTGTCATTTATTCTTCATGTTTTTCTTGGGCAATTGTTATAATAATATTCACACAGTTTGATTTTTGCAGAGCAAATGAATACAAAAAAGTTATGATGATCAAGTTGCCTTTTAAATGTGAACAAATATTTACACCTTCTGTTTTATCCCTCTGCCCTTTCATGATGTCTGGTCACTAATCTGCCACACAGTCTTCTTAATTGTGTTTATTACACTTCTCATACATGTTATGTATGTGTTGTTTCTAGTGGATGCAATATATTATGATATATTTCATTTTTCACCAAAAAGATCTGCTCTTCTTTTACACTGTGATTAGAAAATAAACTGATAGTTGGAATCATACAAGCAATGTGCTGATGTAAGGTGCACTTTGATGGCAAGGTTTGGTCCTAATAGCGTGCTGAATGTGAACATCGAGTAGCGTTCATCCATAAGCAGGTGAAGTTCTCCAAGGCTATGCCCCTACACTTGCAGATCTCCCAAGAGCTCTTCAAAAATGATGAGGACAATGGGACATAAAATAAATGTATTAAGAATGCCACTTTGGTCTTTTCTGTTGAGTCTTAAATTCTGATTCTGATTTTAGATTTCAACCTTTCTGTAACGGGGACTGTCCTTGGGTTTGCTCATCTTTGTGTAAATCAGGATTTGTGCTGTAATTACAAACTTTGCATCACGTGTTAATTCAGGAATTAAGGGAATAAATGAGTTAAAGCCTTAGAAAAATGAAATGCATCTACACTGACTTTGTGTCATTTCTCATGAATTTCTGTTCCTCTTTTACCTGGGAAGTCTGCTCGCTTTTACCACACTATGGGCCCTAGGACAGGACACAGGTCTGACGGCGCTGCAAGTGACTGTGTTGTTTTGGTCTCTTCAGGTTCTCTCTCTAGGCCAACTCCTGCCCGACTGATGAAGGATGTCACTGAAACACTTGAATCCAGTGAAACTTCCCACACGTAGCTGATGAAGCACTTCCCTTAGTTTTAACTACATGTAAGTTATTGCAAAGATACGGAGTGAGTATTTTGATCATTCAGTGTGCAAGAATGAAATGTGTTGGACCGAATTGTTGAAGCAATGTGTTCACTGGACAATCATGCAAAATCCTGAAAATTAAAATGGCTCCAAACAGTAAATTCGTGTCTATACACAAAAAATGGTACTTAGCTTTTTATTTTTATTTTATCCCTCTTGATCGAATCAGCACAAAACATTTACGTGGACAGCAGGCCTTGATTCCTTTTGCCGAGGCTGAAGGCCGTGCTGTCACTGTTCCCCTCCGCAGCAGGAGCTGAACAGCTGCCTCGCTTGTACATGCTTCATTTTGAGTCCATGTGAGCAGCAAGCATCAGAGTGAGGGGGAGGAAGGTTTAACCTCTTTGATGGTTGGAGCTGGTCACGCTGCCAGCAGCACCTTCCTGCTCGCTGCTGCAGCTGCTGGCTGGGGTGGTCATGGTTACAGCCTGACCAGGTCAAACGATCGCAGCTGTGGCTGCAGAGATAACAGAGCTTTCAATCAAGACAGGCTCACTAAGTTGACCTCCAGTCAGCTTTTTCCCTCGTTTAGACAGCGCCAAAGAATTCCTTTGGTAGGAGCCAGCAGCCGTGCTCTGGGGGAGGTGTCAGCCTGCATCACCTGGGGCCACCTCAGCCTGTAAATCACAAAGTCTTGAAACTAGCGGCTCGTGTGCCCCAAAATATGGCATTGTGCTTAGAAATTTATTTATTTATTTATTTATTTATTGGTCTTTTTATCAGGTTTCTTTGTGTTGGCATTCTGGTCTCCAGGATGATCTAATGTGTCAGGTGCTCTTAAGATGTCCTGAAGCGTAGGGAGAAGCCCTCTGTAAACCAAGGAACAAGGAATCTAGCATTTGTTCCTGTGAGAAGAGTCTTACTGCAGTTCCTGTAGCTTTTCCAACACTGGTTATGAGGCCAGTTTTCCTGGCCCAGGGGAAAACAGCTAATAAATTAATTGATGTATGATGGTATAGCTTGCACAATGTTACTCAGGCATAGTTGGGAACTGAACTGGGTATCTAACATGACCAAGCCGTCTGCTTTCTACTTTGGCATGCAGGTTTTTTTCTGTAGGAATACAACAAGTCGATCCTTTCTGTGATTTTCAGTGGCTCACCCTTTAGCAGCTCTACCACTTGACAAGCTTATCCTGTTACACTGCAGCCAAGGATCCTGTTCTTCAGCTCAAGCGGCAGAGACACTGCATCTGCACACAGTAAGAGACTCATTCGGGGCCATCAGGTGCCAGAAAAGTGCTGGTGGAACATTTGGCTAGATGGGAGGTTGACACTAGCAATTTATTTCCAGAATTGTTTTCAGAAACCATCGATCTTTGTCCTCTCTTGCTCCCTGCATGGATTAATGTAGGGATTGCTGCTAGAAGCAAAGTGGCAAGTGTGCTGTCAGTCTGGAGGCGAGCTCAAGTTCTACCAGTGACTCCTAGGGAGGGAAAAGAATAATCTCTTTGCTGATTCTCTACATGCTCCTGCTGGCCCCAAATACCTTCTTGTTCCTCGTGGTTTCTTCATGAAGGTGACACATCAGGGACTCATTGTCTGGGTCCTGATGGCTCCCCAGCGGGGCTTCCAGCTGCAGCCCCCAGGTGAGGAGAGCAGTAGGAAAAAAACAACTATGTATGGGTAACGATTACTGATGTAACTAAAACCATTGTAGGAGCTGCATTTTCACAGACTCACAGACTGCTTTAGGTTGGACGGGACCTCTGGAAATCACCTGGTCCAACCCCCTGCTCAACTCCCCTTTTCTTCTTTGCACTTAGAATATTCTGCTGTTTTTAATGATAAAGAAAACAAAAGCCTAATTCCTGCTTTGAAGTACTGTATTAGAGCATTTCATCCAGTTCCTAACTGTAGCCCTGCCGTCTCTGCTTAAGAACAGCAGTGTGGCTTTGCTCTCTCATACTTCAGTGAAATCTGAATCTGTTCAGCTCACTGTATCTGAAACTAATGGAAAATAGCTGGAGAGTCTGATGCCAAAAAAAAAAAAAAAAAAGCTATATATTTCATGACCAGAACCATGTATAGGTCAAAGATCATTTATGTTTCTGATTTTTAAACAGTATATTGAGGAGGACTGTCCAAACCTGTTCTCTGCTCCTCCTGCTACCAATGTTTCCATCCAGCTGTCTCTCTGCTTTGTCCTAAAGGCCCAGTCCACCCAGCCATGTGTGCCCTTTGTCACTGCTGCAGATAAATAAGATTATACATGTGGAGCAGCTATGCTCCAATGAATATCTCTACTACTGGAAAAGAAACCACTTGACACCTCCAGAACAGGAGGCAGCCTGACTTCATTGCCACAGCAGAAGTGGCTTATGCAGTCAACCAGAACATTGCAGCTAATTCACCGTAGCCTGATCACACGCTTCCTCCTAAACACAAATTTTAATCTTCGGTGGGATTTCTTATGGCTCGTACCTTTATATTTCACCAGTACATTTTTCTTGTAATTCAACTAAATGCACTGTCTTCTGTAGCTTCTGAAGTGCTTTTTGTTCACCTTTGCAGTTTGGTCTGTTTAGACCTGTGATATTTTCTGTGGCAGAGCTCCTGCATGCATGCATGTGCTCAGCTCTTCTTGCAGAAAGCAGAGCCTGTGCTGCCCCACAAGGTGCACGCTCCTGGCAGTGTCCTGCAGCTGCTGGAGATGCTCTGCTGAATGCCCAGCAGTGGCAAGGGGTGAAAAAATGCTACTGTACAACCTCTTGGGTGTTCTGAATTTGGATTGACAATGTATTTGTTAATCTAAAAAATTAAAAAAAAAAAAAAAAAAAAAAAAAAGAAAGAAAGCAGCAATAAATTAAGTATCCTTGAAAAATACCATTACCTTGCTATCAATATCTTGTAATCTTCTACCTGGGATTTGGCCTCTTTCTCATAAGCAAATGGGATTTGTGAGCTGTGTGTCCTCTTCTCTTGCCTTACTATCTATTTTGTTATGATGATCGCTACAGGCCAAATCTAACAGAAAAGACTACATGTCAAAGATGTGAAGTCCTGGCGTGTGACATGCATGACTTGTGAAAACTGGCCACTTAGTGCAGAGAACCAAACTAATGCCCTTGCTAGGCAAAGGCAGGTGTTACTCACTACTTGCTATCATGAGCGCAGCTCTGAGCTATCCACAGCACGTGCCTCTGCTTGTCTGGTGAGGAAATGTGGGGAAGGTGATAGACGGTTCTCTTAGTTCTGTTTCTCTCGTGTTAACGCTGGTATTTCTGAGGACAGAAGAGAAGAGAAAAAAATAAAAAGAGCAAATATAATTTTGTAATTAGTAGTTGACTAATGCAGCCCCTTTGAAAAGGAGATTTGAAATATGGTCCTAACAACTGCATCTGGCCACTATTCACCAGGGACATTGCCAGCAGGACTGATGCCCTTGTCTTGATCACAGGCTAAAAATCACACATGTTTGTTCACTCTCCAGCCAAACAAATATGAAATTCTGTCATGCAAAGTAGAAATAACCCAATAATAGTGTCTTTGTCATCCAAGAGGGCCAGAACAGAGCACACTGCCTTTGAACCGTCTTGTGTAGATGGAAAAACTGAGTTCAAGTTTCACATATCCCTCATGAGTGCTGTAACATGGACATAATCATGGATAATCCTGTTATTCCCACACTAGTGTGCAGCTCGGTCCAAACAGTTTAAGTGGGTTTGGGCCTGTTTCACCATGCTCCCCAAGTGGTGCAGGTGAAGGAAGACATGGTCTGTGGGCTCTGATGGATTAGCCAGCATGTTGATGCTGGGGGACTTCTGTGAATGCCCAGAAGCAGATGTTTAAGCCTCCTGTGGACAGTATTTCCAAACACTGAACCTGTAGTTTAACAACCACTTACACTGAGTATTTATAAGTGCTGCTGCTGCTGCAGGAAGGGAGAATCTGGCCCCCCTCTTCCCATGGTCTCCCACTGCACTCTGACCTCTCCCTGGCTCATACAGCCCCAGCAGGACTCAACCAGGTAACAAGTAACCAGACATTTTTTTTCCTGTGTTATTTTTCAGCTGGATCAGTTCTCTGCATAGCACAAAAGCTTTTGCCAATGCAAAGGAAATGCAGCTCGGGCAGTGGGGTTGCTCCCTTGACAGCAGAGTAAAGCAGCCACTGAGCTCGTGCTGAGTAAGAGCCTGAGCTGCTCAGGGCATCACTGCCTCCAGAGGAAGGCAGCACCTGTGGAATGCTTCTGAGGGCTGCAATTTCATATATAGCTGCTGAAAGTCAGAACCAGTTCACATTGAGCAGCGTGGTCCTGTTAGATCTAGCTGAAATGTTTTGTAAAACTGTTTTTTACTTACTGGTAAGATTCATCAGCTTCTACCTGCCTTTGATTTTGCCCTCCTGAAATGCTCTCCACTTTAATTTAAAGCTAGTTTGCCAAAGAGCAGCAACCTGTACAGAGTTTATTTGGCAAAAAACACATGCTCAAATAACAGAGCTGGGGAAAAAAAAAAATAGGGAAGTCTCACTTCAGTCCGTAGTAGTAACAGTTCACAGTTAAAACCCAAGCTACTGAGTTTTCTCTGCTCTGAGTTCCACACCAACATTAGTTACTCTGACGCTCAGTGTAACCAGTGTCATATAAACAAACCCCTTTGTTCCCTGTAAATGTGGCTGCACAGATTTTTATCTATTGCTAAAAGCTTCTTCATTTATTTTGTAACCCAAGCAGGTCATTTTGGTTTGGAGCTAAGAGCTGGTTAACTTAAAATAGTGCTTCCCCACTCTCCCCCTCCAGTGCTCTGCACGCTGCTGCTTTGGGTAAGAATAATAAGCAAGAGGTGCTGAATTACAGGCATGATGTTCTTCTGGGTTCGCTTCACCCATCACAGGGTTTCTGTATGCGCTGGTGGAGTATGAGTGAAGCCAAGAGTAATGATGCCTAAGATTATACCAATGGACAAAAAAAGTGTATTACAAAGGCAAGTGAGAACATAGAGAGTAGTCTGCTGGCAGCTCAGCGCTTTCTGTCAGAGCTCTGTGCAAATGCACAGGGCTGCTTTAGTCCAGGCTGCTGAGTTATTGTCAGAGCTAGAAAATGTCCTTTGCCCTATTGCGTCATCTCTTTTTCACTTTCAAGCTGTTACAAGAGCAGAGGCCACAATTAGCTCTATTAGTCATTTAGCATATTCAAAATCAGAATAGGTTGGTTTTCCCTTGCTTACAAATGAGCTACTGGCAGCAGGATGTCATCCTGCTGAGGTGACGGCTAGACATAATGCAGGATTTGAGGGCCTGACCCTGGAATAAAGTCCAGGGATCTCTGACGGGGAACTACACAGTGCAAAGGGACAACTGGGTACACCAAAAAGTGATGCCAATAAGCCAGCACTGCCTTGGCTGAGGGATGTACTTGGACCCCTCTGTCTATGCAAAACCTTCTCCCTGAGAAGCTGTTTTATTTCCCAGACCTGCAGACCGCACTGCTGCCCACATCCAAAAGGCAGTTTTTCATGTCAGGACAACATCACATTTAAAGCATCCACCACCTCATGTGGTGGAAAATGAAAACCCAGTAGGCATAGGCTGCTTCAGAGCAGGGCTGGAGTGCTCCATTTCCTTTCATTGAAAAAGTTTTTCTCTCTAGGCAGTAATTTAGGACTTGAGCCATAAGAGAGGATGGGGAAAGGAGACACATGCACCAGAGGGAGTCTGCCTCTGATCCCATGGGCAGAGAAGTCCCTTGGTGGAAAACATGGCCCTGTGCTGATCATTGTGTCCTAAGGACTGGTCCATGGGCGTCCAGACACCATGAAGGGATGGGAGACCACAAGCACCAGGCCTGAGCACAGCACAGCATCCTTGAGTGCCTCACTATCTGAAGGACAGGTTCCTCCTTCATCCAAGCTTTAGAAGAAAATGCTGGCTGCATCAGTGTTTCACAAGAGGTAGAAATTATCAGTGATAGGCTCTAGTCAGGCTTAGATCTAGCCTCTGCTACCTACGCCCTGTCAGTGACTCCATTAACTGCAGAGAAGAGGATGGCCCAACTGTGTTTTCACACCTGCCCCCATGTAAGCCAGTTTATAGCTTTCTGCCAGTCTACAAAGCTTCAAACCCCCCCAGGATCGGCATCTTTCCCTCTGCCTGAGTGTGAGCTGTGCAGCAGGTGGTGGGGCCTCACGGCCTGGCAGCGAGCAGCTGGCCTGCCCCGGCCCAGGCCAAGGGAGGCGGGCGGCCATCTGTGCTCCTACAGCAGCAGGGGGGATGCAGGGTGGCCAGGGACAGCACGCCTCTCCTCTCCTTCGCTGGGTTTTCCATCCACAGGAGGAATGTCCTGCCTTGGAGGAGGCTTGGCTGTGTGTTTCTCCCACTGGCCCGGGGCAGGAGGCCGGCCTAATCATCAGCCATGCTGTGGTTCACCTCACGGGAGCTGGGCAGGGGAGAAGAATTGTAAAGCTGTCCCCGTCACCAAGCTGTCCCCAAGAAATGTTGCTGGAGTCTGCCTTACGACTTGGGAAAACAAAATAAATCCAATGCATTGCACAAAGGAAACCACCATAGCTCCATTTCAGCTGGATTCCAGGCAAATGCCAAATACCAGAGAGGGCAGTAAGGGTGCTTTTAGATGAGCTCTGAAGCTTTCGGGTGGGCAGCCCTAAGAATTTAACTCCCTATAACTACAGCTTTCTCATCATTTAACCTAACCATTCATTCTCTCTCTTGCAGTTTTCCTCTGACAAGTTTTAATTTAATACCTTTATATACCACCTGGATCTATAGTATGCTGTCCTACTGAAACAAACAAACCAGTAAAAAATCATATTTTGTGAACAGAGAGTCCAAGCAGGGCTTCCTGCCTTACTTTGTTCCTTTCTGTCAAAGCCAGGTGGCACAACTGCCCGCAGGGAGACCGTGGTGGCTGTCTTCTACCCAAGTGTAGGAATAACACGGGGGAGGCAGAAATCCTGGACCACAGATACCACATTCAAGGGTGAAAAAAATGAAACGCCTTACAGCAGGAAAAATCTGTCTCTGCTCTGGTTTCCTTGTCTACAGAGGAAGGATAAATATAAATCACAATCCTTGGGCATGCTGTGGGACTGAATTTCAGTACTGCCTAGCCAGTGAGGTGTAGCAGCTCTAGGTGAGCAGAGCTCTTGCGCTGCAGATGGGGCTGGACTGCAGAGGTCACCTGGTAGCCAGCTGCCAGATGCCCTGTGCAATATGGGCTGTCCTGTACTTACTGCTCAGATTGCTGGCCTCATCTGAAGGGAATACAGGGCATGGCTTCCCCTGCAGCACATTAAATCCCACATGCGAGGCAACTCTTCTGCATGGATACAGCAAGCACAGGGTATTGAACCTGAAGAGCTGGCACAAACCAAGATGTACATCTCTGGGCCAGGTCAGCAGTTACAACCTGACAATCCTGTCTGACTCTCCTGTAGCAAGATCTTTTTCAAGATGTTTATCTTTTTTTTTTTTTTTTTTTTTTTTTTTTTTTTGCAAATGCTATATTTTCCATGTGAGGACTTGTGTCTGGATTAGTTTTTCAGTTTTTCAAAGGGAGGGACAGAAGAAACCTGTGTTGCCCTTTGAGGAGGTGGATGAGGAAGTTGATAGTGGATTATCTTCATACTTGATAAGAGGAAAATCATCACTTTTCTTCCAAAGGCAGCAGCTATCACGTCTCCTTTTCTTCCAAAGGCAGCAGCTACCACATCTCCTTCCTTTTCTACCACAGTGAGCAGCAAGTTGTCTCAGGTCACCTCTCTCTGGTCCCTTGGGACAGTACTAAAGTAGAGACCATGTGGATGGAAAAAGACCACTGTAAACCCTGTTAAAAATGTACAAGTAGGGGGAGGTCAACAAGGAGAGAGAGATGGGCATTTGCAGGCCCACCACTGGGGCTCCTTGAGGTTTGGGGCATCCAGGTGCTTCAGCTTCCCCCCACAGTGGCCACCTATGCTGGTCCCCCATGGGCTTGCTCATGCAGGAAGTTGGGGCTGACCACATGTAAAGTAAGAAGAGTATGTTCTGCTATTTTATTCACCAAAATATACAAGTTTTATTCCTGTTTATTAATGCAATTAGCTAAATATTAATTTGCAAAAGTAAAAGGAAAGCTTACTTCAATTTAAAATGTTATGAGACAAAACATGAAGAATGACTTTAACATGTACTTCATGTGCTTATATGCACGTGGATTGCAGTCCTGGAAGGCGTTTGTGCTTCATAACCTACCTTCTGTGAGAAGTAATAAGCTAAGGAGAAACATTGCAGCCAGATAAAACGAGAGGCAGTCACAGTTCAGCATTATTTAAGCTTGTTGTGCAACACATCACAGTAATACACTAGTCACAAAGCAGTAGTTATTTACCTTCATTTCACAGAAGAAAATCTCTCCTGGAATCAACCTGGTATTTCTCTCTCTTTTTTTTTTTTTTTTCCTTCCAGTGTTTCCCAGTGAGTCACTGCTGGACAACTTGTTCTAGAGGCAGGAAACTGCATTTAAAAGTGATGGAGCACACTTGCCATCACCTCGGTGAAGGAGCGTCACGCTCTTTGTGCAGCTGTTTCCTTAACTGATTCATGAAGAAAAATTCTCCCTCCTCGTAGCCTTTTACTTCTCAGCTCCAATAGCTGCAGTTCCACCCCCTGAATACCTTTGCCACTGGCAATAGCAGCTTGCTAGAAGAGCTGCCACTAAAACCTCTGCACATTGGCACAGGATCATCCTGGTGGCCTGCAGTAATGCTCTGGAGCTGGACACCACCCCTCGCCTCCAGCACTGGGTGTAGTCGCATTCATCAAGCTGTGTTTCCTTTCTCTGTTTCCAGGATGGACCCAAGATACAGCAATAACAAGCATTTTTCGTGTGATAACCACAGAGACCCAAATGAGAAGAAACTTGCCCAAAATCTTGCACAAGAAATGGAGACAAAGGGTAGCTAAGAATCTGGAAGTTGCCCGCATTGCCTTGTAGATCGCTGCCAGCAGCCTACATCTGTGCACCATATGAGTAAGTGAGAAAGTGTCTTTGAGAAGGGTGTAATGTTGGTCCTGTGTCAATAATGGATCTAGTCCAAGGTACCGAAGCATCTGCTATATATTTCAGTATTTTATTTCTTACACTTGTAAGGATATTCAAGTAGGTGAGCATCTACACCTAAAAGACTGCTTTTGAAAGAGAAGCTCAGATGTGGTCACCACCAGCCAAAATACTTGCTATTCTAGGAGGTACTTTGGACTCTCCTTCAGGTAACATGTCAGCATTGGAATCAAATGATCACCACATGTAGGTCAATAAAGCTCCTAAATTAGCTGTGCAGAGAGCAGCCCTGCAACAGTTATTGCTGGATGGTTAAGTGCCAGTGCAGGTGAATTAAATTATTATTGGCTCCAAGTGTGACTCCTATATGCTGTTAATTCATTACCTGCATCCGAGTTGCCAGCAGAGTGGTGCGAAGTCCTTTCTCATCTCAGGTAGTGTCACCAAAAACATGGTGGTTCCTCAGTGGGTCCTCAGCAGAGAGACCCACAGAACATCTTGGATGTGGGATAAATGCACGCGAGGAGTGGGGTTTGGAAAGCAACAGCCATCCCCAAACACAAGCAGAAAATGCACTTTTACTTTATGTGACATGGAAGGGAGTGAATCTCAGCCGGTTTTTCCTTCCTTTTCTTCTCTACAGACTCCTATTGACCCAAAGAGGGGAGTTTTCTTTTCTTACTTTTACAACGTAATCTGCTATGCCTTGGGAGGGGCGAGATGCTCCTTTGTGCTGGGGTTTTCCCCCAGCAGCACCAGCGGAAGGCAGTTACGATGCTGGCGAAGCTCCTGCATCCCCCAAGAGTTAACGAATTCCATCCTCCTATTGTTGCTCAGCTGGGCTTTCCCCAGGACTCACGGTGCGGGGCAGGACTCTCCACGCTCTGTAAAGGGTTCGCTTCCTGGTAACACAGCCATCTATTAGCTCTTGTAGCCGTTGTTCTTGAGCTGAAAGCTCTAGTCTGTAAAGCCCAGCAGGAAGAGATAATTAGCACTAAATTGTGTATTCTGGGCAAAATCCATCCACTTCTGCCAAGACTACACAGGGCCTAAAATACAGTGGAAATATGTGTGGGGTGGATGCTTTTTGCATAAATGTGGAAGGAAGTGTGCATGATTGCATTCTTGGTCAGTGTGACCCAGAAACAGGATCTGGGGTCAATGCGATCCCGTGCCAGCTCCACGCTCTGAGTAAGCAGAAGGTTTGGGAGTCCTGCATCTAGCGAGGGAAGGGCAGGCAGGATATGCGGATGCAGGTCAATAGCCCCTATCGCAGCCCTTGTCCTGTTGCCTTCCTTGGCTTCCACACGTGCACCCCGCAGCCAGCCCTGCTGTGCGCTGCGTTGCACTTGGGCTTTGCACAAATTGTTTGTGGATTCCCCAGGCTTTATTTTGGGAGCCTGTGTTGCAGCACAGACGGGAACTCCCTCCCAATGCTGCTGCAGCGTGGTGTAATGCTTTATCCATGCACTAGGTACTCCTCTTTCTGTGATTTAATAAACACGCTGCTGTTCCAATGCTTCTTTCCCTGCTTAGACAGCAGGCTCAATTCAGGTGCTTGAGTGCAGGCTGGTTGCCATTTTCCCCTAGGAAGTGCCACCAGAGTCATGCAGGGCCAGAAACTTGTGGGTCTTCTGCAGGTCCCATGTCCTACCTGCCAGCCCCAGTAGGTGCACGACCGGAGATGTCCTTGCTGGAAATACCTCGAGCCCTGTGTGTCCAGTCTGGGTTTCCTCGAGCAGGAAGCCATTATCCATAGCGATGCTGTGCAGTAAGAACCACGGCGTCCCAGGGCTTGTCTCAGCTTACCCACAGCAAACTGTGCAATCTCTTAGACAGGTGATGTGTTTAAAAGCAGTTGGTTATGATAAATGTCTGCTGCAAAACCTGAACCTGAGGGGAATCTCGAGGCACTTTGATCTGCAGAATATCTGGTTCCTCTAAGGCCGTATTAAAGGTCTGCAAATGCTCCAACAGGTGGTGTAAGTTTGCACTGCACAAGCTGGCCTGGTGTGCCCAGCCCATCAAACGAATGCTGAGGGTGGAAGACATCACACTCTGCATTGCCAATTTAAAACGGGCAGAAAGAAGTCAGGTTTCTGCCTGACTGTAGATGTTGTTAGGTTTTCCACATCTTCCCATTCTCATACCGGAGACATCCACCCCATCAGCCTTTTGTCTCAGGCTGCATCTTCAAAACCTTTTGTCTTCAACATGAGTTCTTTTGGGCCTTGTCCAAAAGAATTTTCCTTAAAGCCTGGTGCTGAGAACTGGACACCAGACTCCAGCTGAGGCTGCACTGGTGCCAAGTAGAGCACAGTAATTTTTTCCATGACTTACTTTAAGCACTCTTGCAGGTGTGTCCCAGGATAACATTTGCCCTTTCTTGTGTTGCAGATGCAGAATACCAAGGACTGCCACAGATTCTGGATCTCTACAGGCTGTGGGTCCATCTCTGCCCACTGCTGCCCGACAGGTTCACAAGGGCTGCAGATTGGTCGTGTTTGCTGGGGACATTTTGCATTTGACATTTCCCTCTGAAGTGCTTTTTACTGTCATCTATTTGATTTCTGTCTGTTCCTTGGGCTTTTCAGGATCAATCTGAATTCCAAGGGGAATTTCCTAAGGGAAACTCGTGGGCAAGGCGATCATTTATCTTAGTTTGGGTACTAAAAGAGTTGCCAGTTGGCACTGGCTGCATGAAGTTGTGCTTGAGAGGCAGGAAGAAATAGTTTACCCAAAAGACCATCACACTTCAGCTAAGTTACTATTGGTTTCCTTTACTTATTCGAAGTCATGACGATTTAGATATATAGCAGATTTTTCAGATTAAATATATAAGATTTAATACATATGAGCAGTTTCTCAGATTAAATATATATATATATAGGTTGTTTGCTGCCTCCTGAGCTGCTCCTTCTGGTCCCTGGTTACCACCAAGTACTCAGACCAGTGTGGCCCTGCAGCTCGGTTCAGCACTGGGTTTGCTTTTCGGGTTGCTGGGGCAGCATGGCAGGGGAGGAGCAGCTGCTGAGGTGCAGTGGGATCCAGTCTAGTGCCAAGGCTGGGTGTTCTGCTTCCTCGTATGTGCATTGCAAATGATCACGGGTGAAATCACCCTTGGGTGTGCACTCCTATGGGTGCGTACATCCTCCTCGTGCAAAGCATCATGCAATGACACTGTAGGTTTGCTCCATGCCATAGCCTCATGGCCGAGAGCACCACACCAAGCCACGCAGCCTTGTCCGTCTCCATACTCCATCGTGCCATTAAGTAAGCTGCCACTAACTTTCTTGCATCCAGCTGTCAAATGCATCACTGTTAGATCAGAGCTGTGAGGTTTCATGTTTTCTTAGCTGATGCGTGACGTTAAATGCCAGCTTTGGCTTTTATAACAGCATTTGGCCTCTGCCTTTGCCTACTTTGCACCAGCTTTGTGGCAAAATTTGCTGGGACATTACTTAATCCTCCCAATATGACAATGAGATATCGATTTAAGAAAAACCCACAGTCTGTTTTCCAACTAGTTTTGCACCTTTTTGATATTAAATCTAGACCTTTTTCTTCCTGGTTTCCATGTGTGATTGTTTTCCAGACTGGGCCGAGGAAAAGGAATTAAAGTGAGAGGATGTGCTAACACCAGCCTCCAGCAGTTGGTTGCTGCTTTCGTCCCCGAAGGGCTGCTTGTGTAACATTCCAGGAAAGTTAGACATTCGGCTTATTATGCAACAAGGGTTTTTGTTTGGATTTGTTTCTTTTTGTGTGTTTTTTGTTTGTTTGTTTTGTTTTTTCTATTGAAAAGAATGGGAAAAAAAATAGTTATAGGAGAGCTTGCTTGGGAAGGGCAGTAAGAAAGAAGCAAAGAAGCTCGATGGCAGAGGTGTGGGTGCTGTCAGCCTGGGGAGCGGAGGTAGTTCAAAGCACCTGAGTGGTACATAATAGATGGTCTTTCAGCAATGTAAGAGCCAACATGGCTCTTCAGAGCTATTACTGTGGTAATGTTGTCATTGACTTCAAAGGTGCTGCCTGGCCTTGCAAAGGGTTATCATGGCTCTCTGTGGAGCATCAGCTACAGGGCTGCTGTTAAATCCATCAGGACCAGACACCTCATCCCTTTGAGACTATAACCCCGAGTGCATCACCTCATGCGATTACTGAGAATCTCTCTCTCCAGTTACTTGTTGCTTATGGTGCTGGATTGCTCTGGGTGCTTGAAAATTAGAAAAGTGCTGAAGTTTCGGGAGGGTTTTTCTGTTTATTCCTCTACTTCAGCGCATCTCCCCTCCCCTCCGCAGTTTCCTAAGAAAATTCCTGTGAGATTAACAGCACCCACATGCTGGATGTGCAGCATCTGCCCTCAGATGGGCTGCAAGCATGTTCTGCAATGTACAAAACGTGTCTGCAGAAGAAAAAGAATGGGAAAAAGTGAGTTAACTGGGTCCTTAGGGATTTCTAGAGAAACCTTGGGCCTCCTCATGATAAGCTGCAAGAGAAGGAGGACTTCTACACTATCGGTAGTGCTATCAGTGTGACTAGTAAATAAGACTCTCCTCCAGCAATGAGATTTGTCCTCATTTGAATGACAAATCCTCATGAATTAACATGTGAGTAAGGAAAGTGGCAGCACACCTCCTTTACGTCCTGATTTCTCAGTGAGAAGCCCAAATACTGGTGTTTGCCCAGCTCCCCAGGACATGTCACTGTACTTGCAGAGCTCTCCCCATGAGGGAGCCCTGCCGGAGCCTAGGCAATTACAAACTAGAGAACCAGCATCTTTTGTGATTTTTCTAGAACATCTTTTCCTTTTTGAGGCTGTTTGCATGGTAGATACTTGCTCCTTTCTTTGCTGCACCTGAGCTCAGGCACGGCTCTGACTCCTGGGGTCCAGCTCAGCATCCCCCTTGCCCATCGATCCCCCCTTCCTCCCAGCAGCTCCTTCCAGCCCTGCTGGGGTTTGGAGCTGTTGGAGGGAGATGCTTTGTTTAACCCTCATCACCTTTTCTGCCTGGAAATTAAAAATGAAGAAAAAAAAATGTTAATGTTTTGAGTAAACACGTGAAACTGTTTTGAACCCCCGGAGCTAAGCCGTGGCTCACAATTAATTATATTTCTCTACAAAGAAATGTGAGAGGTCAAAGGACAGCATGAAGTAATACATTACGGGGAAGCTGACAGGAGAACGGTAAGTTTGGGCTTAAGTGAAAAATTTTTTGCTTTGCTGGCTCTTGGTGCAGAGCCAACAACAACAGAGCGGGAGCTGGCCTGAAATGTCCGTGGCCAACAGGTGTGCTGCAGACATCGCTGCGACTACTGAAACAACGCTGCGAGTTAGGGCACTTCTGTTCAGTGTCTTCAAATAATAACAATATTAGGACAGGCTCGTGGTAAAGATTTTCACTTTGTGGGATTCACAAGCGCTGAAAAATGTGTTTTTTTATTAGCGATCACTTTGCATCCCTGGGAGGAGCTGTATGGGACGACGCGTGGAAACAAAACTTGCATCTGAAGAAATGTAAGTTTTGTTTTGTGCATTGTGCAGTTTGCTGGGGGAGCCAGAAGGCCAAAGCCATCTGAATTATGGGACTTGCTTCCCTCTGGAGAGCCAAGCAGACGTCTGCTCCCTCTGAACACGTCTGAGAGCAGCTCTTTCTGTCCCCACCTTGGAGTCACAGCCTCCGTGCCCAGCAGCTCCCACTGTTACAGACCCCGATCCCTGCTGCACAGACCCCGTTTTGGGGCTCCAAAACCTTGCAACCTGCACCCAGCCGCAGGAGACCTTTTTGTTAAACAAAAACTTCGTGGCCAGCTCCTGAGGGGTGAGGAGCACCTGAGGCCCTCCCGAAGTCCATGGGAGTTGCCTGTGAGGGCTTAGGACCTCTCAGGCTCCGGCTGTGTGGGCTTAGCAGCCTGCCCACCGGCATGCTTTTATTTCCCCCTAGTGTCTATTATTTCAGACCCCGTGCTTGCCGCAGCATATGTTTCTCCTCTGGAGTCACGGCACATAAAACCACTTTGATTCCTGACGCAGCCCCAGCCGGTCGCTCACCACCGCGCTGCCGACAGATGCACCCAAAACCCTTTTTCCATGCACTGCCAGGCCCGGCCCCGCAGGGCAGGCTCCAGCTCATGCTGTGTGGGGAAAAATACCCCAGAAACCGCAGGGACCGGGGAGCTTTGCACTGGGAGAAGGCTGCAGTGGCTTTTTCAACAGTCAGGGCAAAGCAGAGGAGTCCATGCGCTGGTAACAGCAGGGTTTGTATCTGTAGTTAGGTTGGGGAATATAAAACTTCACAAGAGGCAATCTTTCTCCTTAAGCACACAACCTCATTGCCAGGTAGAGAAAGGAAAAAATTGCCTTATTTCATGCAAGCAAAGCTCAGAAGTTCCTCTGAAACATCCAACACCACGTATCACCAAAGAAATCACCATACTTATCCCCAAGTGGGACCGGCTGCGTACAGCCTGGCTTACATGTACACAGCAGCAGGTGACTGAAAAAACAAGACAACAAACTGGTATCTCAATGGCAGGATGCTTAGTGTTTGGGGGGCTTTCATAACTTTTCTTGACATAATGGTAATTATTATTAAACAAGATTATTAAGTGAGTGCAGTGCTCATTGCAGGACTGCTCTGTGTTTGTCACCACAAGCTTTTCGCATCTTTTTTTGAAGTGCTCTGCAGAATGGGGCTACAAACATGTAAGGGAAAACACCCGAGGTAATTCAGTTTCGTTTCACCTCTTGTTTTCTTCTGTCTGGAAAGAGAAGCACCACGGCAGAGATTTATGAAGAAACATAATTTCTGCTAAGAAACGAGTTGGAATGATCTGCCGACACGGGGGCAAGAGAGAGGTCATGGGAGGAGAGATGTGGGCAGTACCAGGGACAAAAAGGTAAGAATGGATCTTGCATGGGATAAACAACAAGCCCGGGGAGACGTGGTGAAGGAATAATGACATCAAGCCTGGCTGAGTCCAAGTGCGTGTCACAGCTGAGGCAGGGCCAGGAGGCAGGTGGGGTGCTTCGGTTTCCTGGGCAATAGATAAATCTGTTACAACATCTCCAAGACCAATCTAAATATGGCTCTGAGTATAGCATGCGAGAGGGAGGAACGAAAATAGGGGAGGAGCCCAGTGAGAGGCGAGCAGAAAGGCGAGAGCTGGAGGGAGCTGAAAAGGTTCCTAACGAAGTAACAAAAAGTTCCTGAGAAAGTAAAATCAGGCCAGATCGAGAGGGCTGAACCACTCAAATTGGACTGAAAAATCAGTTTGGGGCATGGTGACACACAGTTTATGGCAGAGTGAGGGAAGAAAGTGAGGAAGGAGGAGTAGAACAAACAGAAGGCCAGGTGGGGACGAAGGACAAGCTTCTTTCCCCTGTTTCCCTGGCAGTTTCCTGCCACCTTCATCAGGAAACTTGCGATGACCATCAAAACAAGCCAGCTGCTGAGGCCAGAGCATCCTCCTGCAGAAGCCACCAAGGACCAGAGGCGGAGGTGCAGCGGGTGCTGTTACCACGCGGTGATCTTGGTCCTCAGCCTCTCCTTCCTCACCACATCCCCTCTACAACCTGAAGCCACCTGCTCCCCGTTAAGCCCATCCCAGGGCTGAGCACCAAGCCACCTACTGACCATCAGATGAGAGAAGTTTTAATCCCCCTCCATATATATATATTTATTTTTGGCATCAGCCATAATATTTGCGGTGGCAGAACAGACTCAAACAGGCATTTTGGGCAGAGGAACCTTTTTCCCCTAAGACGCTGCACAGGGCAGGTTGGTGAGCAGTGGTTTCGTTTCTGCTTTCTGCCCCCTGTACCTTCGTGCACGTCAGCCTGCAGCGGCTGGCAGGCTGCGGAGGAAGGTCGTCGCTCGCAGACGTGATGCGGGCAACCCTCTTACGGGAATGAAATTATGCTCCTGTCTTGTGACACTGCCCCATAATTTAAAAGTAAAATTCGCTCTAAGTGATTACACTCATCATAAGCAATAGCCCAACAGGAGGCACAGCCCTGAATTTTCAATTAAAACTCTCTTTCAGTAAAAAATAACCTACAGTTTTCAGGGACGGATTAAAATTTTGCTAAAGCTGTACAGTTTTGTGGAAAGGCTGTTGGCTAAATTCCCCAGGAACATCCCCCTCCACCTGCCATCGTTCACAGGCACCCAACTAAGCCATGAGAGGAAGAATTAGGGCTGACGCAGTGATGGGAGAGTTGCTGAGAAATGCACAGTGAAAGCACAAGCAGTGGGAGAGGAGCCAGAGGGGACGGAGCTGCAGGAGAAGCAGGAAATATTTCAGTTTCTGCAATGGGAGGAGTGAAAAGCTTTGTTCCTTGGGGTATTTCCAGTGGGTCCCCTCACCAGTTCCCCCTCTGCAGCCAAAGCCTGGCTTCGTGCACGTGCTCCTTGCACTGCCTGCCTGGCTGAGGTGTGCTGCTGGGGCACAGCACCCTGGCCTCCCACAGCAGGAGCCAGAAGCAGGGAAGCCAATTCTCTGCATCACAGCGTCCCCGTTTAGCCTCTCCTGCTCACAGGCCGTCTGCTCCCTGACAGCCCTGCGCTGATGTTACGGGCATCAGCAGAGCTGTGCTCAAAGGCTGCACCTTCCAGGCAGAAGTGGAGTCACGAGCTGGAAAAAAAGCAAATGCAAGCTGAAATTGCAACTTCTTGAAGCAGGGGAGGAGGGGAAAAAAAATGATGGGATGGTTGTAAAGCTCTGCATCATCTTACATAAAAGCTCTTTCTCAGCTGTCCCAGTATAAAAAGTGTGGGGATTTAGTCACTCTTTAAAACTGGCATTTCTGAGGCTGCCACCATTTGTCACACTGCTAAAATGAAACAGTGATAATGGATTGGAGGCTCTGATATGACTGGGGTCCAGATAAACATAACAGAAAAGATAAAAGGTTGAGAACCACGTAGATCCAAACACTAGATCCTAATCACTGTATCAAAGTGTAAGGCAGGTTTGCATGGCAAAATATTTTATTGAAGGCCAATGTGTCCAGACAAATGAATGGTACTGCTTCCAGAAACTTTCTTCTAGGGTGACAGCCACTTGGTGCCCACCTCTTGGCCCAGCATGGTGCTGGCAGTGAAGCTGAGCCCAGTCTGCTGCCTTCCAGCTCCCGGGGCTGTGTGGGTGCAGCAGCCGGACCGCTGTGTGGGACCATCAGTGGACAAGACCCACCAGTCAGACCACTAAATCAGTAGCCACAGTGCTGGTGGGACACTGGAGGCACCATTTTCCTCCAACTTTGTCTCTCTTTCTCCCCCCTGGCCGCAGCAAAACAGGGTTCCCCACAGCACTCATCACAAGGATGGAGCAGCTCCTCTGTGCTGGCTCATGCTGGTGAGGGAGCAGGAGGTGGAGCCTGCAGGGGGCTGCTCTCCTGGGGTTAAAACACCCAAAAACCCGAAAGAGAAGTGAAACCGCCCTTTCTAGAACATGGAAATGCTGAGGGGGTGTTTCATGCTCCAGCAGCCAGTGAGGCATAAAGGGCAGCAGAAATCCCCCGGTGCTGCCGCTAACCAAAGCAGTAGGTGTGGGAGAAGGGGCGGCACCTTGGGTGTCAGCACCTGGGGGGGTGAGGAGCCATTTAGTCCCTTCTGGCACTACAGACGGTGACAAGGGATGGGAGGGAGTCCAAAGACCCTGAGAAGAGCGGTTCAGTGCAGGCAGACACTGATCCATGGCCAGGATCCCTGCGGCAATCTTTCCATGTTTCTACTTGCGATCTCCCTGCAAAAGGGATTTCAAGCAACGCTGCAGGATACGTCCATGAGGAAAAGTGTTCAACGTCGGTTCCTTAATTAGTGTTTCCTAAATGCCTGAAATTCCTACGCTGTAACATAGCATAACATTTGGAAGTGAAGAGGCACCTAAAACATAACAAAGGCTTTTGGTAAAATGACCAAATTGTGATGACTGCAAGGGTGTGGGCCTGAGATCCTAAGAAAAAATAAACGCTTATTTACTTATTTAATAAAAAATAAAGGGTAAGAAAAGCAAGGAAAGGGGCCTCTGGAAGGAATACTTTTTGTATTAAGAGATTATAAGTAATAACAACCAGCTGGAGAATGAAAGATCTCAAATTTATGTAGAGGTTGTCGAGCTACCCAGACACAGCATGCCAAGAAGATAAACCTCTCTCTTCCAGGTCAAGTTACTGCCAGGTAAATTATGTTTAAGCCATATTTGCAAGAAGCAATAGTGACCTCGCATGGCTTACTAAATTATTCCAGCAGACTGTGATCCTAGATCTTGCTATTACGTTGATGAAATAACCTGAATTCAAATCAGGGAATCAGATCTGACAACCAGGGCATCCCCGTTCTCCTAGAAATAAACCTCCATTTTGTTATGGGATTGTTGGTGACATGGGGCTGGAGACTGGAAATACTGCTCAGACCTCGAAGTACCATGACAGGCCACAGTTAGGGTCTGATCTGTGTATCTAATACTTGTTTTTCATTTGAAGTTTTCATTCCTGGTGATCCTTGCAGCTGAGCTGGGACAGGGAGGAGCAGTATCCAACCTCTGAGAGGTTTCTACTGACAAAGCATTTGGGCAACACTTGGAGAGTGTCTATTTGGGGGAAAGCACTTATTGTCACAGCTCTTTTGACATAATTTTATTTCATCAGTTACCATGCAGTTCTGAGCACCAAATCCAGGAGCTCCTGGGAAGCTCCCTTTTTGCCCTGCATGGCCCTATGTGGGTCACAGCTGTGACAGGCACCGTGCTGGGATCCTTCCAAAAGGGGAGCAGGGCTCTCCAGCACCCTGACCCCCTGCAGTCAGCAGCCTTTTTCAAGGGATAATGCGAGTTGAAATGTCCCACTAATGCCATGTAGCACTGCTACAGCCCTGGGGGCTGAGGCTTGCTGGCCGTGCAAGGCCGAGATGTGAGCAATGCAGCTTTCTCCACCTGAGTCTGAAGGCTGAGAGAGAAGGATTTTAATAGGTAGAGGCTCTCCAGATGGCTCTCCAGTGTAATCAGAGCTCACAGCCAGAGTTATTTGGGCTGACTGCGGTGATGGTGCGGATGTGGTCAGTGCTTCAGCCTCCAGCCAGGAAGCTCACGCGCACAGAGGCATTCAGCTCAGCACCGGCGTGACTGCAGCCACCCCTTGCTTAGCACCAAACCCTGCTGCATCTTCAGCTGGGTCCTGCAGCTCTGGATGCAGAGTGGTGTTTGTACAGGGGATGCTGCCGAGTGGGTCTGCGTGTCACGTCCCACATGAGCCCTGAGCAGTCGGCAGCAAAGAGAGGGATCAACCCCCAGGCTGGATTTGTAGATGCTCGGATCTGTTCACAGCCTTCTGGCAGAGTCCACACGCGTTGGAGCCACAGCTGCACCCTGAGCAGGGCTCCTGTCTGAGAAGCCACCTGCTGAGAAGCTGCTCACGTTGTCATAAGTGTGCACAGGGTTCAGTTTGTGAGATCTGTGTGTGACTGTCTGCGGGGAAGAGGAGAGGGCCCGAGGTCAGCCTTTGTGCAGAAAGGAAGATGCTGAAGAAAGCCCATGCTGCGTGTGCAGCTTCTCACCACCTCTGCTCGTACATTCCTGAAAGCTGACACCACCAGTCATTTTTTGTTTTGTTCCAAGGTGCTCATACTTCAGATGGCGGCATCTTGACATCCCCATCCATTATGTGAACGGATTGCGGAAATAACTCGGCTCTGCCTCTCCCTGTGATATTAATCCCCAGCGGCTGCCTGTAGCACAGAGCCTGCCTGCCTCTGCCTCGGGCACCAGGCACCCCTGAGCTCCCCAGCCCCTGCCGTGCTCGGCTGTGAGGACGGCAGAGGAGCATTTCCAAAATCTGGCTTTCCTGCAAAATTGGAATCCAAGTTGGCACATCAGAGCTTTCCTCCTTGCTGAGCAGCCACAGGTGCTTGTGGTGAAATATAAGGCCTTTAACAAGAGCATTGTGATAATATAATATCACATTATGGGAGCCAGGCGGGCTTCATTAAGCAATGGCTGAAAATTGTACAATTGAGAAAGGAGCCAGCAAATTAAGATCCACAGCTCTTGTGCGTAGAGCAAAACATCATTAGCTTTGAGGTGGGGGACGACGTTACCTTCTACACCCTGTTGACTTTCAGTGCTTGTGTTCTTAATGCGCACACAGCAAGCTGGTTCAGGAAATGCAAACTGTGGTAATTGCTCCAAATCTCGGCTCATCATTCCTGGGAACAGATGTCACCGGGGAAGGGACCTGCGGAAGGAGGAGGGGAGGAGTGATGGGAAGGCCTGGAGAGAAGAGAAGAAAATCAGGGTACTTTCACATTAGTGAAATGGGATACCCATCTGGACACACAGAGAGGGCTGGCAGCACGCAGTTACTGCACAGGATCTGGCCATGACATCCTGTACTTGTTTTTACCAGTGGGCACTTGTGTGATCAGCAGCATTTAGGAGAAAGCACGTCAGATGGGGGATGCATCAAAGGCTGAAAAACAAAACCTTCCTTTGCTTAAACACTGCTGGAGCTTAAACACTTGCCTGGCTGTAAAAAGCAAAGTTGATTCATTCTCTTCTTTTTTTTTTTTCTTTCTTTCTTTGGGGAGGGGGAGGGAGAAGAAGGGAGGAAGACCTGAAGTGGAAAAACAACCCCCCCAAAAAAAGAAGCAGCTGTGGAGCCGCATGTGTGAATGCTGCAGAGGAAAGCAAAGACGCACTGACAAAACAAGCCAGGAATGCTGGGGCCCGAGCTCTGAAACACATACGGTTTATGTTGTTCTTACCACAAACCAAAAATATGTTCCCATTCGAAATGGTCGAATCCACAGCTGTTTTAAAATCCCTTGGTACTTCTGAGACAAATGATCCAAGTCAGACTGTGCTAACAGGGTCAGTTTGAGAGCCAAGCGAGAGCTGTGACTGATGCAGAATCACTGCAGCTCCATCCCTTTCCACATCAATCATTGCCCAATGAAAATCCTGTGGGGCTGTCGGACTCTCTTACAATATTGTTTACATTAGGAGATGATGTAAAGCTCCTCCAGCAAAACTGTACTGCTCGATGATGATCCCCACTAACAACAAGCGGGCTTAAGTTGCAGCTGCAGGACAGCACAGAGAGATGCAGGAACATACCCCCAAATTTACATCTACAAAAGCAGTCATTAATGTTTCATAAAATACACCCATTGATTCATCTCTGCAGGCAAATTCTCTCCCTTTAAACTGATGATTATAAAGCACCTTGGGGCGACTCTACATCCTAGGCACTCTATAGAGTAGCTGCACTGATATTGTCATAAAAGCCGAAATGGCTTTAATACATTTCCTCACAATAGCAGTTTTAATTCACTCTGAGAGGGCTGGCTGTCAGGAAAATAATATTTTTCTCAGATTCACACCTGAGGTCAAAACCTTGCCCTCCACGCCAGAGCTAATAAATCACACTTCTTTTTTTTCCTGCTCCCTTTGAATCACTAGGACGGTGTCTTGCGGAAAGACAAAAAGGGGTCTTTGAGGGAGAGCGGCACGGAGGGGGAGGGCCGTGGAAAAGGCCCCGGCGACGTACTGTAATCACGTATGGGGAAGGGAAGGCTCACAGCTGTTCCCGGCCTTGAAAAGAAAGCCTTGGCACCTGTTTAATCTTGACTGAAAGGTCTCAAGTTATGGCCTTTATGCTCTAATACACCCCCATTAAATATTTGCATATTAAACATACAGGAAAGAAGCGCTGCCTCAAGTGACGGGGAGCGAGCAGCATGGCAGCCTCCCTCACTCTCCAAGTGTGCCTCTCCTCAGGCCCTCCTTTTCCCTCTTGGGTGCTTTTTCCAGGCACGAATCCCCCAAGCACACTCTGTCTGGAGGTGTCTGAGCCCAGAAGCAATGGTTCCAGTGGGATTTTTTAGCTTGGCTTCCCTGGCACCAGCCTCCCTCCTCAGTGAAGCCTGAAATCCAGAAGCGTTTCCTTCTACTTGTAGCCCCAGCCTGTATCCCCCCAAGACCTCACAGGTCCTGCTGCAACCGGACCCAGGCAAAAATGTTTTCTCTGCTGCTCATCAAGACGCCAGGATGCTCACAGCATCCGCTGCCATGAGCCCATCACCTGGGAGAGCAGTAGCTGCTGAACCGCTCCTGCTTCTCCACTCGTTTTGGGCCATTCCTCTCCACCTCCCACCTTACAAGCCACCAAAGTGCCCTGCACAGGCTGGGACACCGGTGCCATGCCTGCTATCCCCCCGGGGAGCTGCTGCCTGGCTGGGAAGTTGTGGGAAGCTCTCACAGTGTCGGGAGCATTTGTACCGAGGTGCCTGAGGCTGCTCCATCCTCCAGACGGAGCTGCTGGAGATGAATGCTCTGCTTCATGGCACCACAGCGCTCCGGTCCTGGGGACAACAGGAAACGTGGTCACATGAGCCATTCGGCCACACACATTTGGCAGATTCAGCTTAAAACCAGGCCTTACATGTGGTTTTAGAGGTAGCCGATGACTGGGTTGATACTCTGTTGACACGGTCTGTTTTTAGATGTGGTTTCGAGCGCAGGCCTCACAAGTGCTCCTGTCCTGACAGACGGCTTTTCATCTGGGGAGGAGCAGCAGGAGGAGCTCCCTCAGCTCATGAGCTGGAGCTGGACCAGCATCAGAAGAAGATTTGCGCACAGGCGTCTCTGCAAAGGGTGTGAGCACTTTTATGGGGCCTTCAGGCTCTGCAGCTGTCATGTGAATTGCAACCTTAGCCCTGGATGGTTCAAGAGAAGGGTTTACAAGCTGCTGGTGTCTCTGCCGTGCCTGGCGTCCATGCCAGACGGTTCCAGAACAGTCCTGGATACTCAACAGCAGCAGTTCCCTGCCTCCCCGTCCTCTTTCAGAGACCACCACACATCAGCAAGGTCTCACCACATCTCCTGTCACTTGCCACCGAGGAGAGGGGTGGGTCTGGAGGTCTCCTCCCCAGGATATCACAGCAGGAAGAGATGGAGGCTCCCTTCCCGGGCCTGGACAGAAGATGTGGGTACACGAGAAGGCCTCTCTTGGTAGCTTGTTTCTCCGGCCTCGATGTATCTGTGTGTTTAGCGTTCCTACACCACAGTGTCCTTACGAGCAGTGTCAAAGAAAGGCGCCTCGTGCTGGGCAAGGGAGGTGAAAGCCCGATGCTGCCTGATTTCTAGGGCTGTGCCCTCCACCGCTGCAAACCGGCCCCTCCAAATGCTCTGCTGCCCACACAAAGGAGCTTTATGCTGATGGGTGACGCAGCCACACAAAGAGGGCTGTTGTATTGACAAGCTCCTTCGGCACAATAAAAGTCTCTCCCATCAGCCATATGCAGTCCCAAGGCAAGGCTTGCATACTGTAGAGGGCATTACATGATCCCTCTGCACAGAGATACATTCAGCTCAAACAGTGTTATTTTTGTCTTATTTTTTAATGACTGTTGGGGGGGTGGGGTAGACGTAGACAATGGCAGGGAAAGTGAGCACGAGCCCTGCAGATATTTTATGTCTTTTCACTTACAAACATGGAGAGAAAAAAAAAAATCACTGAGGCCCTGATGTGCCTAATTGCCCAGCAGTGGCAGAAAGCGAGTTGGCAGCGTCTGCTCAACCTGCACAGGCTGGTGCTTCACCTCACCATATGTCTGCTCAGCCACTCATGACTCACCCGAACAGGCCACATGGCGGCTTGGACACTCCATAAGGGCTGTGCATGCTGTTCTGGAGGAGCAGTCAGAAATAATTCCAAATGTTCAGCGTTCCTGTCCTTGCTGGAAACTAGAACTGGGCTATTATGATGCTTTTCTATTCCTTGCTTCATTATAAGCATTACAGATGTTGGGAATGTCACCCTGCCCTCTTACCAGTCACAACTAAGCAAGCTGTTTATTTACAATGACCAACTAGATTGGCATTTCCTATTGCTCTCTGCTGACTGGATTATCTTTCAGCCTCAAAACATCTGCAGCCACATATTAGCTGGTCAGAAATGCCCTCTCTGTCAGGCGTTATTGCTAAATTACCCTGAGCTGGAATGGTCATGGGCTGTCAGAGGTCTGCAAGGTTCAGCTATCACTGCCACTCAGCTGCAGGAGGATTTTCTGGAACAACACAGCCTGCAGATCCCTGCATCCAGCTGGCTCCTGCCCTCATTCCACCAGCAGAAGACAGTGCTGCTGGGTGTTACAACAGTTCCCCCTCCACCAAACTGACATATTTCAGCATCATGCTCAGCAGCACTCAGAGATCACAGCTCCGAGCACAGAAGTACATCTTTACCAGGTTATATGTATTTCCACAGCCTGTGAAGAGCTCTCAGCTTCTTGGTTCTTGCTGCTGAGGGAAGAAGAATGCCTTCAAAATTTTTTGTTGTTAGTGTGTCATTTATTAGTATATCACAATTAGATGTGCAAGGGTGGTGAAAGGTATTTCTGCCTGAAGTAGTGCTAGCAGTGGCAAGGGTTAATAAGTGCCTTGGTGTGAGCATTGCATACATTTATCCCTCTTGGCACTTAGCCTCCTAGCAGCAAAAAGTTGACAAGTGCTTTTCTGTAAATCTGCTGTCCTGTTAGGGGCTCAGTCAGGCAAAAATCTCCATTCCTTTTCTTAAGGCAGTGAAACAAAACAACTTTGCAGGGCAATAAGACTGCAGGTACAATCTTAGACATGTATGTTATTCACTGCAGGCTCACCGTTTTTTCTCCTGATACATTTTTATACCCCATGATTGTCAGATACATGAGCCCCTCTTCTGAATCAAGTGCAGCACGGAGCAGTCCCCAGGGGCAGTGGAAGGGGCACGGCAGCCAGCACCACCGCTCTCTACCACCTCAGTGAGTACTGGGAAGAACTTGATCCTTACTGGATCCCCGTCCCTCCCAGCAGCTGCAGGCAGCACGCTCCAGTGCCTGAGACGCAGATGGAAATATTTTCCTCACAAGCACTTTGCAAACAAGCACGCAGTGGCCAGGCAGCCTCTCCCAGCACCCGTGAGGGGCCACATGAACCCCCTCCGTGTGTCTGACCAGGAGGGAGCCAGGCAAGGGCTGCTGACACCAATCCTTGCCCACCAGCAGAGGAGAGAGGAGCCTCCCAGGAACAGCAGGTGGCAGAGGTTGCGCTGTCACCAGGCAGCCCAAATCCTCCACGAAATGGCTACCAGCAGAGGAAAAGTCAGCGCTGCAGCTGTCTGCAGAGCTTTGGGTCCACCCCTACCTCTCAGTTTGGCGTTTCAGCCTCCCTTCTTCTTTAATCCTCTCACAGCTATCTGCTGTAGTGCAAGAGTAGCCCTGACTGAGCTGCATTTTTTTTTTTCTTAATCTTTTCAGGCTGCCAAAATCCAAGCTGTCAAATACAGGTTAGCAGACTGAAAACGCAGATGTCCATTCTTGACTGAGTTTTCCACGTGGGCTGGATGTGTTCAGAACAGCTTTTAAGGTCAAAGCACCCATCCCTTTCACCATGCCCATCCTCCTTGGCAGCCAGTCGCTCATTGCCTGCCGTGTTCACTGCACTCCTCTGCAAGCATCGTTGTTCACGCTCACTAGTTTCATGCAGTTCTGGCACACGGCATACATGGCTACAATTGATTAGGGCCACAAGCAAGGGCTTCGTGACACACATCCCTTGTGTAACATAGTGCACAGGGATCAAAAACTTCCCAGCTGAAGTGCTTGAGACTAACCTAAGGCAGGCGAATTCAAAATATGAAGAAAGCGTGCCTCAAGACCCTTTGTCCTCACCTGGAGACAGGTGTTCTGCTTGCTCACGCACCTGAAGGGACTTGAATGCGCATATGCAGCCAAAGGTACAGCATACTTATACTCGTCATGTGTTACCCATGAAGAACAAGGCATTGGAGGCCTCTAATTTGCCACCCACGCCTGAGTGCTGAGTGCTATACATCTGGGCTGAGAGCATCACAGTCACGGGCAGATGTCATCTGTCATTGTTCCAGTGTGGGAGAAACCTGTTAATTTTGCCCTGATGAATATACTAATCCACCTCCCATCTCTCCTGCTAGCTTACGAGTTTCCTTCACACGCCATAATTTCTCTTCTGGACTCTAAAGTCTCTGAGGGCAAGGACTGTCATACCTGAGCCAGGCTTCTGCACGAGGCAGCAAAGCGGGGCCTGAGCAGGGAGACATAGAGAAGCCTTAATACTGGATAAACTAGGATTATAAAAGCAAAGTCTAGCTGCTGGAATCATACTAAACCTACCAATCCAATTCTGCCAAGGCCCTCCAAGGTGCTGACTTCAGGACACTGCCCAGCTCACTGGGATTTAGGCTGCTGAGATATGAGAGGGAGGCTGTTTTTGCATGTCACACTGCCAGAGTCAAATCTGATTGATTTCTTAGACTCTCACCCACCAGAATTACCCCTGAGAAGCCACAGCTCATTTTCAAAGGTTTCAGGGAAACTCAGAAGCTGCATAAATATTAAAGCACAGTCTCTCCTAATTAGATGATCAATAAAGTGCAGTCAAAATTATGTGAATAATCATCGTTCCCTGCAATGCTGTGTACAGTTATTCAGACTTCAGCAACTCTAGCCCCGGCTATGTTAAGATGAAGTAATAAGTCTGATTTAAGTATCTGGGATGCATTTGCAGACAGGTGCGTTTTTTTTTTTTTCTTTTCTTTTGTCTGAAGCGTAAAGAATGGGCCACTGCCAGAGGCAGGGTACCAGGCTTGACAGACCAGTGGTCTGATCAGGTCTGGCATATCCTTTGTTCCTCTGTTCCAATTTAATGCCTGCTGGGAGTGAATTCCAGTCATGTGGGGATGTTTTGCCAATGAATATTTACCAACATCCTGACTACCCTGGGAATACGGTTAAAAAAAAACAACTTTCAGTGAAGTGAACACATACTAGAATTAGCACTCAGAAATAAGTCATGAGTATTTTTCTGTAACCCTGAAATAAAACAACAAAAACATACCAGTTCAGTTCATGTGTACATTTAGGACTAAACCAACCCAAGGGCGCATACTCCATGTGTCTCTATTACAAGACCTGAATTTCTAGCCAATTATAAACCTGTGTATCAAGTTGTAGCAATATATTATTTGAATGATGCATTGCATCCTTCCAGCCCAGTAGTCCAATAGACAGGTGGCAATCTGACTTCTTTAACCACAGAGAAGCTGATGCAGTAAATGCATAGCTGTGTGTAGCTAGCCCCCAAATCCAAATCCTTGCATAGTGCCAGGAACACCTCCATCACACTGGGTCCATCTGTATGTCAGTAAACACCACCTTTATCAGCTAAGGTTTGGGGACCACTTGCTTATCTGCAGGAACTGGCTGATGATGCAGCACTTGTCCTCACTCCTTTCTAGCTGCTAAACTCCATTAAAACAAGCAAGAAATCAATGACCCTCTTCCCAGCTGTCACACAGAAGAGTAAGTAATTGCAGCAGCTATGGGGATGGCATGTCAGCAGCTGAAGGCGAGGAGGTGGGTTCTGTGACCGTGTGTGGAGGTGGAGGACATTGCCGCCAGGTGATCTCTGCTCCAACCAGTTAATGAGTTTCAGCCCCCGCACTGGATTGTTCCAGCTCCCGAAGCAGTGGTAGGGGGAGGTAAACATGAGCTGTTCCTGGCCTCAAACACATCAAGTGAGGCTTGTGAGGACAGAGGGCATCCAAGGTCTTCAGCTTCCTCTTCTCTAAATGAGCTCCATGAGCAAGAAACACACCTGGGCAGGAGCTGTGCAGCATGGCACCGTTAGCAGGGACTGAAGGGACTCAGCCTCATGGAGTACCAGGTGCCAGGGGTGATTCATGGTCAGGGGGACCTTCTACTTCTGCTTTGTAGACTGGGCCAGTTCCACTTCTAAGTCCAGAAGTACAGAAACGCTACGGCCTATACGGTGCTCCACAAAACAAGACTGGCAGCCACAACATTTAAAAGGCCCATTTTCCTAAAAAAAAACAACAACAACAACAACAAAAAAAAACAACAACCAACAAAAAAAAACTATTTTATAATAGCATATGACAAACATGGGAGATCTTCTGAATTTTAAGACTTTTACATTGCAATCGATTGTGTTTTCTGGCATTTTTCTTTTAGTAGAAGGGTTATAGAGTTGACGGTGAGCTTTTTGGTGTATTTTTGTCTGTTTTATGCTGAAAACATCCTGTAAGCCCTTAATTCTGGAGTCTATGACTTGGAGAAGAAGGAAATCAAAGATTCACAGTGAAAGCTCTGGCGATGCAAATGCTCTGTTCTGCTCTGTGATGTTGACCCGCTGTCCTGCACACAAATCCCCAGCCTCTAGAGGGGAGAGAGTTTCACCTTCCCACTTTCATGTGCAAAATGATGGCAGAGTCAGGATTTTCTCAGACAGATGCTGTTTTGGGCAGGGAGCTGAGCAGGGATGCAGAGTTGCCAGTTTCACCTTGACTCACAGCACTGTGGAGCATTAATAAAACCCAGGCTCCTGGAAGAGCGTGCCTCTTGCCATCCATGCCCTCGCTGACACTGCCCTTCTTCCTTCCCACGCAGAGCCCTCACTGCAGGCCAGGAAAGAGGAACATCTCTGTGCAGTTCCTACTTCTTCCTCCACCTCATTTGGGCCTGGCGTGCATGACTAGCGAACATCTGCATCTCATTGGCAAGAGCAAGTGAGCAGCACAAGTGAATTGTTAACGGGCAGCCCCATGTGGGGATGTGTATTTACACCTCCTCCGGTCCTAGATTATTTGGGGTGTCGTGAATCTGACTGCAGTGAAAGTAAGAAGGAAGAGCTCGAATACTTATACAGGTCATCATATAACCACAGGAAATGTAGGACAGACATTTTTGCATTAATCTGTAATGTTAAGCACTTAATCAACAACTTAAATATTCTTCAAATTCCCAGCTTGAGTGACAGCATCTGAATGGTTTTGTACAAATTAAGTGGGCTTAAATTTAAGCACATTAAGGTTCCCTAATTAGTAGTGACAGTCATAACCAGGGTTTCAGCTATGTATATTTATGTTGCAACACAGATAGGGTGTTCAATCTAGATTTGGAGGATTTAAGAGCTTATAGAGTTCCAAAAATATATGTAATGGACTGAAGCATTGGAAATATGACATCTGCTCCAGTGCACGAAAAAGACTGTGGGTCTGTTCCTTTGAGAGCATTATCATTGCTAGAAAATATTAACTCCTAAAAAAAAGCGTCAGCTACTATTTGCAAGCATGGAGCCACATTCCTCACATGGGGCTTTCGAGGGCAGCCTGTCTGTTTTGGTATCTGTCTAGGATGCTCCTTTCTTTTTAGTGTCAGATGGCCTCGCGGTCTTTAATGTACATATCTTCACTATCCTGGCAGGGTAGCAGAGCGCTGTCACCAGTCTTTTAAAGATGGGGAGCATGAGACTTTAGCTTGCCCACAGTCTCTGAGGTAAAGCAGGGAATAGAAAGACTGTCTTCAAAATCCCCATTTCCCTTTCATCCTTCATGCTGGATGGCTCTGCTGTTTAGGCAGCAGCTCCTTGATGCATAGGTCTGCTGGTGTGAAGTGCACATGAAAGCAGTGGTTGACTCTGCAGCCACAGCCGTCTGGCTGCATGCTCCTGGTTCAAAACCAAGGTCCATAAGGTCATCAGGAAAGGCAGTGTCACTATTTTTGTTCAGTACTCAACAAATAATAAGCAACATGCAAATCATTAATCTTTTAAACCTGTTATTCATAACTTTGTCATTTACTTGGGTGCCCTAAGTGCTATTGCTATTTTATCATTCCCAAAGTGATCGAGTCTGAAGTCCTATTTACAGGGCTACAGCTTTGGCACAACTTCCACACTATTAACAACCAGACTCATAACCAGCAGCAGAAAGAAACTGTACAGAGGGCTTTGCAGAGCTTGTGAAGGCTGTTGTTAATGCCTTACACTCAGCTCCAGCTTGCCAGAAGATATAGTCTGGAGTTAAACACATTAAACACTGCTTCCACAGTGGCTTTCAAAGACTTTTTTTACATGGATTTCTTCAGGACCGGAATGATAAACATTTGCTTAGTCTTTCTCTCCTCCTTCTACCCCAAAATTTCATCAAATATTTGATATCTGTTACTTCTCAAAGCCTAAACCTTGCCACACAGGATGTGGGCTGAGAGACCCTGAACAAATGTATGAGTATTGTATATTTATTTATCTGGCAGCCAAAATTGCTACAAAAGCGTGAACCCCCAAATACTTTCCTCAAATCAGAGCTACAGGCTTTTTTTTTATATACTCCTAATTTTTCTATCCTTCCCATTCTGATAAGCATAAGTGAATATTAAAATAAAAGTTAATGGTGTTCCCCCTCCCTTTTTTTTTTTTTTTTTTCAAATATAGAAATGAATTATCCAGAAGTTTCAAGGCTTTCCTCCTTGATGGGGAGATGGCTTGGCGTGGCTCTGGCCTAAGCTGTTCACAGACCTGACATTTTTGGAGCCCAGCTCATTGAGGGTGGCTGGGGCCGGGCTGCCTGAGCTGGCTCGGGAAAGGCTCTGCTCCTCAGAGCACCGTTTGGCAGCGCCTGTGCTCCCCTGCAGGTGCCTTTTAGGCCAAAGTTAGGTGCTAAAAATACAGCACCTTCCATTATATGGAAACAGTTATGCATCAATCCTTAAACCATGAGGCCACATGGTCAATCTGTATTGAGTGTGGACCCAAGAAAAGGAAAGATGTTAGGAAAAGGCCTATTGGACACCTGGAATGAATATCATACATACCCTCTCAGCATCTCTGAAAATGCAAGATGTCCCGTTTTTTTATTTTTTTAATATCTAATACTAAAAGTAGCATGCACATTATGCATGACACAGAAGTGTCAGACTGGGGTCTCTCACAAGGGGAACAAGCAGCAGGGGAGTCCATTCCTTTGGGCTCAGACCTGGTCCCCACGATGTCAGGGGCGAGCAGCCTCAGAGGGACAGGACTGTGCTAGAGAAAAAGAGCATTTCTTGGTGTAGCTGCTAGCTGCCACTGGCAGGGAGCTGGGTGTAGACCATTTTAAGTCTAACTGAGTTTAGCACTTGGATGGGGTGCGTGCCATGTAGGGGTAAGCCATGCTGACAGTCCCTGGGGCCTGGCAGCAGTGGGAGCAGGCCTGCGCCTGCGGGGTGAAGCCCGGAGCCCTGCATGGCCTGCGCTGCCACAGCCTGGTGTGCAAAGAGGAGGTTTGAGTTGTCTAATTTAAACCTTTATTAACAGGCAGCATGAGTGTGTCTGCCTGGCTTTGTCGTCACATCCCTGGGAAATGGCATAGCCTCTTGTGCTGGGTAACATTTGCATGGGTAAGGAGCGGTGTTTTGTCCTTGCCTGGTGGCTCGCCCTCATGCAGGGGAAGCTTTGGTACCTCCTGCTGGACACAAAGAGCCCTTCCCTGCACCCATGCAGGGGCTGTGCCAGC
The DNA here is from genome assembly GCF_047663525.1 of Anas platyrhynchos. Taxonomy (NCBI): domain Eukaryota; kingdom Metazoa; phylum Chordata; class Aves; order Anseriformes; family Anatidae; genus Anas; species Anas platyrhynchos. Next base: position 144,266,209 of record NC_092588.1, read on the forward strand.
TTCAGGCCTTCCCTGTACGATCGGCTTCCCTGTTGAGACACTGGGACATCTAATGGATCCAATTCGGATTGGAGACATGGCTCTGGGCAAGTTACCCAAGCAGTCAAACAATGTCAGAGACCAGAATGGACTGTGAGCTTAGCCCGTGAGGTTTGGACCAGCTGAGATCTTGTGAGAGGAGAGCTGGTCCCAGGAAAAGAAGTCTGACATCAGGATGAGACATGGGATACAGAATGGCCAAAATTAGGGGCAACCACCAGCTTAATCAGAGAGTCTAAGCTACCTCTCATGACCTCAGTTGGTAAAAAAATTAGCAGTGCAGGCTGATGGTAAAAAGATTGCTAACAAACATAGTGACTTTTTAATCTCCTGCTTACTGTCCTAATATTGGCATATTGCAACCGTAAATACTCTTAATAAACCAGAGTGTACCCCAGACTTTCAGTCTCAGCAATCCTACGCTCCTGGACATTATTGAAAGCCTGACAGGCACTGAGAAAGACTGCCAGAGGTGCACAGTGACAGGTTGAGGGGCAACTAACACGAAGAACAACTTGGGAAGCCCAATCTTTCACTGGGTAAGGAGGCTTGGTGGTCCTGACACTGCAACAGGTTTCCTAGGGAGGTCGTGGATTCTACACCCTTGCAGATAGTCAAAACCCAGCTGGTGAAGGCCCCGTGCTACTTGCTGTAGGTGACCTTCACAGCGACAGGTTGGACAAGATGACTTCCAGAGGTCCCTTCTGACCCAGGTTACTCCATGTCTCTGAGGCACTGTCCTGGCTAACCTGCTTAAGCCTCTGTCATTAGGGCCAGAAAGCGAGTGCTGCAGAGCACAGGTGAGGTGAGGTTCCTCACAGAACAGAGCACAGGTTCCAGGTGAGGTCCTTTGAGGACCTCATTATGTTCTATGACACTAATACGGCTCTGAATGGTTAATTCTGCTGGAATGCTAGTTCTACTTTTTCTTGCCATCAGGACCAGAACCTAAATCTTTTTGTTTCTTACAAAATAATTTCCAAAAGCCTGGGATAAATACTGTTATTATTGCAAAGCTTTTAATCGCATGTTCAATTTCATTAAAATGGACATTATTGGTGAGACCAAAGCATTCATATCTTGTGCCATCTTCAGACAAAAGCCAGAAGTGTGCTGTGCTATATTTTTCACTGGGATTTTCTGTCCACTGCTTGTTTTTAACTGTCCTAGGTGTGAGTGTTTACTACATGCAGAACATGATGAGATGTGGGAATTGTGCTGGTTTCAAAACTGAAGAAAAAGACAGTAAATGCTGGAGTGAATAACCAATTTGACTTTCCTATTTTTCTTTTAAATTACCTATCTCAATTTCATTTACTAGGAATTACTTGTCATGCAACTACTAATACACAAGCTAGCTGCGGGTCAGTCCACAGTGTTCATTAGCTGAAGCCTGGGCCAGGAGCCTTCTTATCCTGTGCTCATTTACACCTCAGCCCAAAAAGCTGGGTTATAGTGTCACTGCCAGCTAGGATTGGGAGTTTTCTCTGTCCTCAGCCTCACTGGTGAGTGGGCTTAAGAAAACCTGAACTTTTCCCTTAGGCACCCTCTAAAAGAGTATTCTTCATATAGAATAGTCAATGTTTGTTTGGATCTTCAAGTACCTGAAGTTTCCATGAGCTTATAAAGGCTCTGGCAAGTTCCTGTAGCTGCTTGTATGCTGTGTTATTACACTGTGTTGTACAACAAATATATTTTAAGGCCTCATCCTATCACTGTCTCACATGAGAGCAGTTCAGTCTGCCCTGACGGTGTCCCAAGAGCCGTGCTTTTCAGTACGTATCTGCAGGCTCAGGGCACAAAGTTATAGAAACCTCTCTCCTGCACATCTTCATCTTCATTTGAAATTCACAGAGGCTGGCAGGTTTTGACCCAAATTTTCTCTTTCTGGAATATACGTATATGCAGGAATTCACAGTTGTAGTTGGGTGGTAAAACAGAAAGAGATGAAGTGCCTCCAGAAGCAACCTAAATATCAGTTCACATCCAGCTCTGATTGCCGTGAAGACCAGAAAATAGCCTTGTCCATTAGCTTTCAAGGAGCAATAACCTCTGTAAAGTATTGAGGTATCTCCTGTGCTAAGGATGTTCTGAGCAGTGCTTTCATTCTTCCAGAGATAAGAGTTTACCTGAAATTAGAAAATTATAAACCGTAAAGTCCTGTTAGATCTTACTACCTTTCCCCACTGATAAAAGGGACGGGATGGAGTAAAATAGCAGCATTATTTCCTCACTTTATTCTAGACATGACTGATTGTAGCACAGAAAGTCTCTACTTCAGGTTATCCAGCGTGCAAAAGCTGGATGTACAAGAAGTGGGAGGACTTGTCAGCTCTTCAGAGGCACTTTCTTTGTAGGGGTGAACCCTTTACTTGAGTATTTGACGCACGCAGGGAGGAAGGTGTTAATCTGTTCACATCCAAGGCACAGTCTGCAGGCTGCTGGTAATTGCTGCCCCATAAATGTGCCTGTCATGCCTCCTTAGGCTTTAAATATCCAAACTCAAAATAGATGTCTGTGCAACATGTTGAGCCCGGCACTATTGTTTCACGAGGCAGTGTTATTCATTTAGCTCCAGCCAGCTGCTCTCTATATTCAGCTTGGAGGAGCAGACTGGAATTTGTAACCAGACAGGCAGGCTGGGAAGCTATAACTTATTCCCTGGGCTGATCAACCAGTGCATCAAAAGTACAGTAAACAAACGCCCACTGGAAGCCCATTCCAGCGCTGCGTCCCCTCCTTTCCCCTGCCACAAATAGCAGTGACTGGAAGGGAACCTGCCTTCATAAACAAATACCCTAGACCTTAATTCTAGTATCAGCTGCATGACATAGTGTTATTGGTATGTTAAACACGGCACAGAACAGCAGGATACACTGTTAGGTCACACATGGCAGTATGAAATAGGAGGTTAAGGTCTATGCCTTCTGCTGGGTGGGGACCTGGAGCAGGTCAGTTGTTTGTAGCTATATTGCCCTCTACTGACAGATGCACAAAGAGGTTGAGACCCTGCTTCTGTAAACCCCCGTGGGGAGAGGCTGTCCTGGCACTTGAGGCGAGACAGCAGCATGAGGTGGTGTCTTGGCCCAGCCTGGCAGGAGATACCAGCTTTCATCTCCTTTGGTGGAGACACCACTTATTCTAGTCCCACAGACACGTGCTTGGCCATGAGTTGACGCTCTCCACTGAGAGTCTCTTTCTTTTCCTTTTTTTAACACAAACGAGCCATTGTCTGAGATGTTTTCTCTGCATTCTTCAACCTTTTGTGGACATTGGGAGCAGCCATGTGCACAATCCAGCTGCACCGAACAATCCTCGGGAGCGGGAGTGCCTCCAGCAGCTCCCTGCAGCTGTGAGGAGGCTCAGCACAGGCACAGCCCCGTGCCATAAAAATGGGGGCTTTTCAACCCCCCAGAGGATGACCATGGTAAACCAGGAGGTCTGCCGCCCTGTCCCCCTCTACCAAATATCAAACCAGCTGATGACTTCAGGCCAACAGCGCTCAGTCGATGGCTGTGGCTCTGCAGGGGCCTGTGGGGACTGCCAAGGCCGACAGAGCAGCAGGCTGAGCGGGCACAGTCTTGATTTCATCTGTAAATCACAGGCGCCCCTTTGGCTGGTTTCCTGCCTTCAGAAGCGGGGCTGTCTTCTCCTCGTAACTCCCTGTGGTCTTTGAACCACCTCCAGCAGCACGCGGGTTGCAGGGGAGATGCCATTCATCTGTGGAGCCATAGTTCAGAAGGCTGAGAGTTGGCATATGAAAAAAAATAAGGCTGCGAAGCCCTGCTCTGGGGCAACAGAGCATTTTACCAAGGCAGCTCCCCTTCGCTGACCTCCGTTTAGTTGAGGTGGCAGGAGAGCTTTAAAGTAGGCAAATTCAACAGCAAGGAAGTCAGGACAGCAAGAAGGGTTGTGCCGCATCCTCTCGATTAGCACTTCATACAATCAAGACTCATTTAAATATGCTCATGAACGCAAGGAGAAAATTTCAAGTGCTATGCATTTTCCCAAGGGAAATTTCTATCTGTGACTTTTTCTACAACAACCCAAAGAATACAGAATACTTCTTTTTGGTGTTGTGCAATACTTTTTCAGCCAAAAAGATATTGTTTAATACCAAGAGTAAGCAATAGAAAAGGCATATTAGCTACATGAGAAAGCATCTCTATGTGTATTTGTGTGAAAACTGTGTGCACAGTGCACGTGTTTGTTTAACTGGAGGCGTACGAACTGGACAGGAAGTTATATTTCAATATTTTAACAGAGTCTGGTGCTTTTAAAGGTGCTAGGCAGAGGAAATGATGTTACCAGTTACATACGTCCGTGTCTGTCTTCCGTGAGCTGCATTCTGGGTGCACACTAAGGGGAGTTTCCCTTCAAGGGAAAATAACAATTAAAAACCAGCACAGTTGCTTGGGGCCTGGATTATTTTCATCCAACAGTTGGTGGCTTAGAAATGTTATCAAACACCCCACGAAGCCATCTGTGAGGCCGCTGCGGCGTGGTGCGTGTGGGACGGGGCGAGACCCGAGGAAGGAAGCCAGGCAGCGACCGGCTCACCCTCAGGTGTCATCTCCGTGGCTGGAAGCGCTGGCAAGGAGGGAAGCTGGACACGGGAAGGAACTGAGCAGAAACAAGTCATGCGTGAAGCCCAGGAATAAAGAGAATAAAAACAATGAAGCTTAGGTAATGGGAGGACTCCTGCCATGTAGGAAGGGGAGCAGGCTGCAGCTTGTTCCAGCCCAGTCACTCCAGGCGTGTAAATCACGTGAGCGTGCACCCGAGGCGTTATTTATAGCCGGTAGTTGATGCCCCAGTTATTTATTGAGGTGTTTACACAGAAGGAAACCCCCAAGTATAGGAAACATGCCACTCCAAGTCCCCAGTTTTTCCCACGACTTCATGTATATGCTTTCCCCAGCTTTATGTAGGCTCGTGTTGTTTATTTAAAAAGCATATGGATTAACGATGGCAGCACTGATAAGGGTTTATCAGTGTGGTCCCCTCCTGGGGGCTCTGCCGAGGCTGTGCAGGGGCACCCCAAGCTGATTTGCTGGTGCCAGGTCTCCATCACCTCCGCCTTCAGGGGCACAGGTGCAAGAGGAAGGTGAAGGTCCCTTTTGGGGCCAGCCCCACTGCAACCATCCCGTGCTCCTTCACTTGGCAGCTCTGTGTAACGCTGTCCTGAAACAGAGACTTCAGTTCTGTCCTGAAAACATCGCACCCATCTTAGTAAAAAATGGAGGAATCCACAGCCCCTGTTAACAATACAGAGAGAAGACTGTATGGTTCCTTAACAAATGTTTAATACGTTTAAAAAAATAAATAAATAAAGCACTTCACATACTATTTGGAATGCCATTACTTTACTTTTAAACAAAACCCATTCAGGCAATAAATACACTGGCTTTTTTCCATACAGAATTTCCCATTGTTACCATTACACATAGTTGTTATACAAGGCTACAACACAACACTTGCACTTCTGTACTTAAGTACACACATGCAAATATAATCCTCCCCTGAAGCAGCTTTCTGAGATATTTTTTTCTAGCACAACCACGATTTGTCATGTAGCACCTGAGTTCCTTGGACTTATGGAAAATAAATAAATAAATAAATAAATAAACATCTTACTTGTTTTCTGAACACTCCAAAACCCTTCCAGTGAGCATCCTGGGGACTTTCACAACCCACCCTATTTCTCACCCTATTCTGCTGTATTGACCAGCCTCCTCCACTGCAGTGAATCCCATGTACCACAGAATAATGTTGTTTGGCAGGGACCTTGGGAGATCTCGCCCAAACCCCTCTCACAGCAGGGGGGTCTATCTTGAACAGGAGAGCCTCGTGCTGGACATGGTCCTGGCCTCACACCTGGTGGCTAAAGGGGAGTCATCGCCTTCCTTAGCCTCTGGCTTCCTCAAAACATACCTTAAATAATGGGAGCAAAAGCAACTATTGTTGTGTTTCTGGGAATGGGGACATCATAAACAGGATTTGAAAAACTGTTACCTCTTCCTTTCCTGTCCCCAGCTGAGGCTTTAAGCTGAGCACCTGGGAGTTTCTCTTCAGTAGTCAAAACCTGCCCGGGAGCCACCTTTTCATCTTCAGTTTCCCCTCTTGGCAATCCAGGAGAAGACACAGCACAAAGGAGAGAGGAAAGCAGCCACTTTCAACTTTTATTTCTACATCTTCCTGGTCCACAAAAGCCAAAGCAATGCTCTCGTTTGATTTTTTGTAAGCAAGGAAGAGGCATTTAGCCCAGCTGCTCTGTTCTGTGTACATAATTTTAAATTGCTCGCATTAATAACTTTATGTTAATAAAGAGTAGTTTGTGTAAAGAAGAAATTCAATCTGCTCTGCTCCCCCTTGAAGGGAAAACATTTCTCTCTCTGCTGGGTGCACCTCCCAGCATCTCACAAACATATGGTCTTTTAGGTGTAAGTGATGCTCAGTTGCTTTATTGTCTTTAGCAGAAAAGAACTAAATATATAACAGATGCTCAAGCACCTTGAAATTAATGTATTGTGGCAACAAAACTGTCATCACACCCCTTGCAGACACTTTTTTCACCTGTTGTATGGTTGTTTACCTGCAACTTGCTTTGATAATGTTGGCTGTTTTGTTTAATAGTTTGGAAAACTCCCAGGCTCAGCACTGGGCTAGATTCTTGTTTCCTCATACGTGGCACTTTCAATTCTAGACTATTCATTCACTGCTTAAAAATCAGGTAAGCGTGTTCCGCTGATCCTTCAGTCTTTTCTTCCTTTCTTTCCTGTGTAACCATATGCTTGGTAACAGATAATTTGCCAGATAAAGGTGTTTAATCTTCAGAGAGCAGAAGACTTGCTCCATTGGGATTTTATTTGGAACGGATCCATATACAAAGTCTGCACCTGAATTTGAGTTCCCTGAATTTCAGAAGCTCTCAGATCAGACTTCAGGCTTAGACTGTCACAAGACACAATCCAAAACATGAATTCTGGGTCCAGATGCCCATTTGGTTTCCTTTCTCGTCTCCCCATCAGTTTCAGAAAGTAGGGCTTGGATTGGGATTTTACCTGCTCTTCTATTGCTCTTTGCTGACCTACAGCTGTGTCGTGTCAGCAGGCGAGCAAGGTCCTCAACACAGGGGCTTCGGGGAGTCTTGGATGTAATGAATGTTCCCTTTTTCTTAGCATATAAATGTTCTTCTTCTGTAGATCACTTTCCAAGGACTTTCCTGTTGCTGGGAGTGTCGTGTAAGAACTGGACCTCACCTGTTTCACTGCTGCCTCATGCTCATGGCCATCAGCTGTGCTGCACACAGTGCTTGGCAGGCATACCACAGCGCCTACCTGCCCTATTCCTCTTGTGGAAACGGAGAAAGAGATTTGTTTCCTTTCTGGTTGTATAAAGCTACGATGGAAATGGTGGGCTCAGTGCTTGTCACGTTGTTGAGTTTGAGCACGAGGGAGTGAGCTTCCACCCTGCAAACTGGAGGCGAAGTGATGAGCTCCTGGGAGGCGCTGGGCTGCTGGGGGCTCCTGGGGCATGTCCTGCGGGCTGCTGAGCTGCTCCACAGCTCACCCTTGGAGCAAGGTCTCTGTGTCAGGATGCCTGACAGAAACTGAGAGGAGGCGATGGGAATATGCTGATATTCAAGGGGTTTTAGACTCCATCCCCTCTATAGGATGTTTCAAAGCCTCTCACCAGAGCACGGACAAGCCAGAAGGACTCACCTCTGCAAAAAGGTTTTGCTGTTGGATTTTGAAGAGCACGTGACACCTTGCTGCAGTTTTGCAAGCAGCAATGTAACACCTCATAGTAAGGGCAGAACTGTGCAAACTTGGGAATATTTGTAAAGCATGCAGTATTGAATGCAATTTCTAGAGTGTTTCTAAGTTAAAATATCAATGGCCTAAGTTAAGTTGACCCTCACTCACCTACAGTCTCATGCATTTTTCCAAATGTAGATTTCTCTGGCCATAGTTTAAAAATAAATCAATGCCAACAGTGATCAACACAGATTTGAATACCAGCAAAAATATACCTAAGCATAAGACTCTGAAAACCCTGAGGAGCTGCAGCTTACAAGCACTTTACTGTGTTGGCCTGCTGTGATTTACCGGCCTGAGAACAATTTCAAGAAGTAATTAAGCCTGCTGGTGTAGCATCAGCACAGATGGGAGCAAAGCCCGGCCAGGGCACTGCGCAGCACCCTCTTGTGGAAGCCTGTGCTGTTCCTCTGCTCCCTTCCCACACATCAGCACAATATTCATGTTCTTCGCAAACCTGGAGTCTGATTTTTCAACCACAGCACATCTAATTTCCAAAATCCATTATGGTGCACCTGCAGATGTCAGTATAGCCTAAAAAATATATCCTTAAAAATAGGGCTCCCAATTAGCGAAGGTGAAAGCAGTGCTTTGAACCATTCGCTCAAAACTCATGGCTCTGCTCAAAGAGTGGGGTTTTGTGAAATGTTCCTGTGGCGAGCGGCTGTGGGTTTCAGCAGGAGCTACTGCCAGACAGCTTTGCAAAGGAGCCCACAAAATCAAGGCAATAGAAATGAGAGGAATGGGGTGGTGGCTGGAGAGCCTGGTACGCACGGTGCAAAGTTTGTGCAGCAGGGGCAGGCGGCTCCAGAAAGCGTGGGCTTGGCTTCCCTTGGAGATGCAGCCGTTGTCCATCGGTGCACCTGGTACTTCTCTTTTGGCCATGCTGCTGATAGGAGCACATGCTGAAGTGGTAAAATATGGTGCTGCTTCTGTCAGGGAGGGCAGGGCACTTCATGGAAGCACTGCAGAGGCATCTGCAGCTGAGCTGCAGGTCCCCAGGCAGAGCCGAGTTAGTTTGGTAATGTAAAGCCGCGTTTGTTTACACCACAGCTTTGCAGCCTGCCCAATGAAGCCTTCCTGGAACTGAGCATCAGATGAATGGCAAATTGCTTTCCTAAAAGGGACTTCATGCTAAGCCTTTCAGGAGCCTGGCTTATAGTAAACACTGCTGGGATGCAGCGTGGCAGCAGGCAGTGCATGCGAGGAGCTGGAACAACTCAAGCGTGGCGTCTCCAGAGATTACGCAGAGGAAAAGGAAAAAGCCCTTATCTGTCTGAGCCCATGCTTGAGTAAGTGTGCGTATGAGACTCCCTTTTCCACTTTTTTCTGCCCCTCCCTGCCACCGTCCGGAGCTGAGGGCAGAGCAGCAGGTGACACAGGCACGGAGCTGAAGAAGTGGCTGGGTGGGCATGGGAAGCGACCAGAGACACTGGGCACCCTTAGGCTGGGGCAGCTCCCCGTAGGGCTGCTGCGCTGCTGGAGATGGTCTCCTGGTGGGGAGGCACCGCAGCTGGAGCATCTCCTGTAATGTATAAAGGCTTTTATGGTGCTTTCACAATGTTCAGTCTGCTGTCATTACTGAGAGCGGGAGTATCGCAGCCACGCCGTCCACAAACCCCAAATCAATAAATGACTGCTGAGCAAAACACAAGATGGTTTGGGTTTGTTTTGTTTTAAAGGCTGAAGCAGTGAGTGTCACCCAGCACCCTGACCCTGCCAGCTACCCACGCCCTAGCGAACAGTTGTGGTGCTGGTGTACCTCAGCCCAGGGATGCCCATCAGGGGTCCTCTCATATGTCTGCTCAGTCATCTGTGGCTGGCTAAAGAGGACCCCATGAGAAAATGTCAATATAAAGTACCTGCATGTCCTATTTATAGGGTTTTGTGTCACTTCTCCTGAGGCTTTTGGCAAGACAGACATCACAAGCGTGCTTGGATGGGGTCTCAAACGATGCCAAGGCTGTCCCAGCACCGGTGCCAGCGCAGACCAAACACAACCCCAGCAGGAGGTGGCTCCAGGCACGCAGGAGCTGGCTCCCCTGCTCACTCGGGGTACCTCTGGGTGCCCCCGAGGTGGCCGAGGCACAGCCACCTGCCCGGCACGGCCGTGTCCCGCGGGGCTGGCAGTGTGCGGCCTGCAGCCATCTGCTGTGCTGGCCAGCTTAGCCCCTAATCTGTGCGCCTTAATCCAATAAACCGGGGCGTGCAGGAGCCAAAGACGCCGAGGAGCGAAACAAAAGCTGTTTATTCTCCCCCAAACGCTCCCAGCGAGCAGTTTAGAGCTGACGGCGTAGCAGTAAACAGGCAGCGGCTCTGGCTCTGAGTCTGCCCTCCGCCAAGGGCAGCTGACGGAAATCCCCCAGGACGGGTTTGTTTTCGGCTTTGGCTGTCACCTGTTGGTGGGGCAGAGAGGAAAACCTTTGGGTTTCCTCTCACTAACCTCCCTCCCGCTACGTGGGAGCAGCCCGCCCCTGCTGCTCTCAGGTTGAGTTGCAGAATAAAGAAATGACTGTAGGAGCAGGGATCTGAGCGTGCCCTGGCTTCTGATCTGCTCCAGATCTCCTGGTTTTGTGTATGAATTACATCGAGGTGTGCATTAAACCCAGCCCACACCCTGAGCCCCAGGTCTAGATAGATCTGCCTGTGCTATAAACGTTTGTCACTCATCCCTGCTTGCACTTCCCTCTGTTTGGAGTCCTCCTTGATGTCCTCAGAAAATTTTGATTATAGGCCAGGCCCCCAAATCGTCTTTCTTTTCCCTAAGCCTCCTGGTGTGTGGTGCTGAGCTGCCTCCCTGGCAGCCTGGGTGCTGACCAAGCATGGAGCCGCCCCAGGCCCCCACGAGCGAGACGCCAGCCCTCAAGGCTGCAGGCAGAGAGCGAAAGTCCCAGGGGAGCACTTCCCAGCACAGGAAAAATGTGAAAAAAAAAAAAAAAAAAAAAAAAAAAATAAATAAATAAATAAATAAATAAATAAATAAAGGACACTTCTAACTGCTTTCTTCTTATTAGGTTTTCGAACACCAGGTGTTTCCCTCTGACATTTCACAAAACCTCCTCCGCGAGGGTTTTGTTGCTTTCAAGACAGTTTCCAGTTAAAAGAAGCTTATAAAATTGCCTACTGTTTAACACCTGGTTAACATCAACCGGAGGGGAAACTCCTGAAGCCCGGGCTAGTGCTAAACGACCGCTCTCTGAACATGTCACTCCCGGTTTCAGCTCCTGTAGGGCTGTGAAATGGGGCACAGAAGGGTCCTGGGTCTGAGGCAGGGCTGGGGCATGCACAAGGATGCACAGAGGCAGGGGTTCGCGGGGGGCAGCCTGCTGCTGGGCTGTGCTCCGTGCCTGCAGCAGCCGTCAACCAGCAGCTGGAGAGGAATTTCGTAGCAGGTAATTACGGAATAACCTTACTAAGCCTTGTCACTCAAAAACCTGTTTAGGACTTCAAATATATAGGCTTAAATACCGTGAATGAAGTGGCCTTTTATTGCTTTAATGATATAAATATATAGCGTGTTAACTCGAAGGCTTTTGGCACAGCAAGCCCGCGACTTTGTGGGTTGCGCTGCCGAGCACAGAAAAACACGGTGTTTTCAACCTGCTGCACGGGCTTGAGAGCAAAATGACAAAGTAATTGCTATTGTCTGCTTCGGCTGCTTCGAGTTCTGCTCGTGCTCTTTGACCCTTTCCAGCTCCATTTGGCTTTTGCCTTTTTCTTTCTTTGTGGCCGATTCTTGCCCACCTCCATCTCCTTCTATTGCTGCTGTTCAGGCACTAATTTCTATGGAAAAATATGTCAAAGCCTTTCTTTAAGACCCTGTCTCTCAAGCACCAGCACACTTTCAAAGAGCACCAGCACGCAGAGAAGACTAAATTCTTCTTAGCTGGGCAGTAGGTTGAACAGTTCGGTGTAAGCAGCCCTTTTCTTTCCATGGGTTTGTTTCCCACTAAAACTATTGCAACTATTGAAAACCCTACAGTCCACCTTCCCCCTTTTCCTTGTGATCTTCCTTCCCGAGGTTGGATTTTGGGTATGTGGAGGGTGTTTGCGGTGTTAAATCACAGTAAATGCAAAGTTTCACTGTTTTTGCATTGCCTTAAGCTGACATGTAGCTGCCTTCCTGAGCTGGTAGATGGTAGGATGCTGGGTGGAGGTCCCTCCACAAGGGCCCTGCTGTTAATTATTTTCCTTGGTTTGGCAGATTACTGCGAGTGGCACTGTGCTGGCATGGCCTTAAAATGCTAAACTCGCTGGGAAAGACCAATTTAGGGCTTTATGTATTTTCAGAGACCTTCCCAACAGCTGTTAATGGCTCCAGCAACCAGTGAAAGGGAGATGGGAAGGGAGATTTTCCTTCCTAGACCCAGCCAGTAGACAGGATGGCTCCAGTCCTGTGCTCCTGGAGGGAGAATAACCTGCTCAAAACGGGGAAGGATGAATGAAATTCCCCCTGTCCTGGGTGTTCGCTGTTGCTCCACCGAGCTCTGGTCCCTCACAGGTCATCGGTGTGGCTGTGCACTCCTGTTGGGGTGCCCCAAACCCAGAGGAAGAGCCCTGTGATTAGCAGCAGGAGAGACAAGGAGAAAGAGGAGGTGCTGGGAAAAGAAAGAGGAGGCTTTGACTGTCCCACTGCCAGGCTCACAGACACGGCAGGAAAGCTCTGTGACGGCCACCAGTGTGGGTGGCGTTTCCAGAGCAGCTGGAGCTAAAGGAGCCAGCCTGGGGCTGGATGTGCAGGAGCACTGCTGTGTCTGGGTCAGTGCAGCCCGCAAAGCTTTTGGTCTTTTCTCATTTCTGCAAAATGAAGAAAGCAAAGGCAAGTCTTGTTTTAATGGCCAATTTTCTGTAAAAGATCAGGAAAAAAGCTGCATAGCTGTAGTTACTCAGAGGACTGCAAATAGCCTAGAGGAGACTGTGCTGGGTCTGAGGCTTGTTCTCTTTCCTTTTAAAGCTTTCCCTTTTGAATTAAGCAGAAATGAATTAGGAAAGGCTGCTTGTTAGCAAGAAACACAACGGGATATTTTTTACCTTTGTAGGTTTCCTATAAATAACCTCGTGTCCGTGGTGTGGCTTTTCCTCCTGCTGCTCATGGACATTGCTCTCACCTGGAGCAGAGCAGGGTGTGGGGCTGGGCCGGGGCTGCTCCCGCTGTCCCCAGCCCCTTTTTTCCAGCACTGCTCCACGTGCACGTGCTTGGCATTGCAGGCTGCACTTTTTGCCCAGTTTGGCTTGGTTTGACACTTTTTTTGCAGGCCAGTCTCTGCCGCAGCCGTTGCCTCTGCAAGCTGTAAAAACAAGGCAGCGCCCGTCTGTCACCTTGGTTAGCTGGGGCGGACGTCGCGGTGTGTGAAATCCTCCCATGATCAATGCACGACTTTGGTGGGCTGAATTTTTTTTCTTATTTTGATTTTTTCTCTTTTTTTTTTTTTTTTCTTTTTTTCTTGTACTGAGCCCTCTTATCTGCAGAAACGCTTCCTGAGCTACTCTCTCATCCGGCCTCAGAGATACACTCGTTTCCTGGCACGGGTATTTTTGTTCTGTTTTCATTTTGTGCCTTGCTATTTATATCCCTCCCTTCACTGTTACACGGGGTTCTGCTGAGCCTTGTTCCCGGAGCAGCTCACGTCCCGCTGCACCCTTCCTGCCAGCCCCAGCCCGCTGGCCCTGCCTCCTGTCCCCATAACTTGGATCACAGAGGATCGATCACGTAGCCCGGCCAGGACGAGGTTAAGCCAAGCAGGCAAGCATTTGATGCCTTCCTGCTCTTTCAAGCAGCTCTGTTACTCCAAGGGGTGTGTAAATCTCGGAAACACGGTGTGGGGTTGCAAATTAAACAATGATTTTGGTGAAGAATAAAGACGTTTGTGACACTGTTGGTGACATTAGTGTCTTTCTCACTGAAGCCTCAATTTTTGCATGCATTGAATAGTTACTAACTTCTCCAAAGGTCTGACCACAGTGGAAATCTTTACCTGGTCTGAGCACACAGCCTCAAGTGGTGTTCTGGAGCTGAGCACTCAAAGAAAGGGAACTCTAAAATAAAGGTTGCTAAAACAACTTGAATTTGGCTCCTTTCTGGCAAATCCCACCACGTGCATGGCAACGTCTCATTCTCACATCCATCAGCCAAAGCCCCTGCAGCACGGAGCTACTGCAGCTGGCAAAGTCCAGCCCATGTTCATCGTCTGTGTGCAGGCTGAGGTTTTTCAGAGGTCCCAAAATGGGCCGTGTTTGGTCAGGCCCGGGGTCGGGCCTCTGCAGAGGCCCGTCCCTAACACGAAGTGATCTCTCAGCAGGTTTCTCACCCAAACGAGAGGTGCTGAAGCTGCCTCAAGAAGCCTCTGTAGAGGAGGCTTTCCCTGAAAATCCCACATGGAAAACCTTGCCAAACTTCCAGCTTTGGGTGGCTTTGTAATCTGCTGGGAAACAGGCTTGTGCTAAGGAATTTTGGACAGCCTGAACTGACACGAGATATCAATACCAAGATGTTTTGGGCAAGGGCTGAAGGGAAGTGAGCGTTTCTGGCTGAAGGTTGTGAACATAAAATGAGGAGTGTGGGCAAAGAAACGGAAGGAGATGGGGCAAAAGAAGAATGATTTAAAAGAACTAAAGGTGAAAGCGAACTGTAGCCTTTTCCACACATGGAAAGCCCCAGCCCTGTGCCGATGGCTAAGCCTTTTAGCTACCCCTCCACACACCTTGCCTGGCGAGGTGGAGCTGCATGTCCGTGTGTCTGTCTGTGGTCTTTGTGCTTCACCTCCAGGTGTGTGTGAGACCAACACGCTCCACAAGCGTGCTGGGCAGCTCTTGGTACGCTGCCCAGACCCCTCGGCATCTCCCAAAGGCTTCAAACTTCTCCAAACTCTTCATTGCCCATGGGTGCCTCACGTGCCCTTGCACGCAACATCTGTCACAGGTTTCAAGAGGAGAAGGAGCCTAATTTTTAAAGCATTCTCTGTTTTCCTCATTTGCTCAAGGAGTGGACAAATATTTCACAATAACTATGTTCTTCTGCCAGGTTTTGTCAAGCGAACACGGTCTCCGAATTGTAGAGCCTGTGAATTATGGCAGCAACCCCTGTATTGCTCTGACCTTTTGAAATGTCTCCGGCATGATTGGCTGCCTGTCCTCCCCTCTCCCCAGAGGTCAGGCAGGTTGTAAATATAGGCGAAATGGAAGAGCCAGATAATCAGATTGAACCTATTTCACCGCAGTGCGGTGCAATCACGGCACAGCGCAATTCCATCAGCGGAGGCCGCGTTTCAAGGGACGGGGAAATCGCCCGCTAACCATTCACACAACTTGAGGAGCCGGGCTCCATGAGCTCTGTGTTTCCAGGCATCCTTCAGCAAAGAAAAAACGAATAATAGCAAATTTAAAAAAAAAAAAAAATGGAGTCAGAAATAGGCTGCCATTTAAAAAAAGAAGGACATCATCTGAAAAAAATTACCTTGACATATAGGATGATTGATAAGTTTTATTTGCTTTTTTTTTTTTCCCCTGCTTTAAAGACACTAAAATGATTTGTCTGTTGAGGAGCAGATAACGGTACTGCTTGCTGCATCACTTCAGCCTACCTTCTTGGAGGGTGACAAGCACTTTATTAAATATTTTAGCAACAGCACCGCAGCACAGGGGTACAGAAAGTGCAATAACTCTGGCCATGAGTGAGGATAACCCTTAGGAGCGATGTCCTCTGTCCACGCAGGAGGAAAGCCCGGGCACTGAAATCTGGATGGTTTTTCAGCAGGAGGAGCCGAGCGCGGCTCAGCGGCTCCGCTGCCTGCGAGCACAGCGCTGCGAGCAGTGGGGTAGCAGGGCATAATTAATGTTTACTTATAATCAGCATCTTTCTGTGCCAGCAATCATGGCAGACTGAAACTAAGCAGGGGAACCAGCAACCCCGCTGCTTTCAGCTGTCTGGAACAATAATTACACAGTGCCACAGCACCTCTGGGAGTCTGGCACCATTTATCCTCCCCGACGCCGCGCTGGTTACCTGCCACACGGCCATCCCAGCGCAGCCGGGCCGCAGCAGCCTTTTCCTACAAAAGGTGGCGAGAATGATAATGGCCATGCTCCTGCCCTGCCTTCAGAAAAGCAGGGATGATGGCTTAATTGAGGTTAAAATAAGCTCCAATCAGAGAGGTAAAAACCTAACGGGGCTACTTAATCTTATATAAATACAAGAGAGATACAAGTGCATGAGGAGAGAATAATAACTGACTCCGGTAGGGTTTCTATGGAGAATAATCATTAGCCAGGCAGTGAACAGATTGGACGGGGAGCAGGCTACTTAGCATTCATGCCCTGGTGGTGCAGGCTTTGAGCTGGAGCCTAATTTGAATTTTAGGGTTGGGTTAAAAAAAAAAAAAGACAAAAAGCACCTTGTCTGGAGCAAAGCAGCATCACACTGTTTGTTTATTTATTTATTTGTTGCCCCAGCCTGTGCTGGAGAAAAATCAAACGACTTTAACTCTGCAAGTGAAGTGAACTCGGTCTAATCCAAGGGGGCAGTAACGGTGTGGGGGGATTCAGGCACAGGGATTTTCTCTTTTATTTATTTATTCTCCAAATTTATGCTCCTTTATTCTTACAGGTAATGGCCTTGAAGAGCCTGGAGCTAGAATGGTTTTTGTATGACAAATCATGGTGGAGGTTTGGCAAAATGTTGATGCTCTTATTTTTCGGGCTTATCGGTTGCTGGTCACCTGTTTCGGGGAGTTAAATTGGATGTTAGATTTCAGAAGTATTAGAAAACCCTTTTCAAACCTGAGCTGCGATTCCAGCCCTTTTCTGTTCCATTTGCTCTTGCTTGCAGGAGCTTTCCTGCGACAGCTGCCTCCTTTTCAGCAGGCCCCAGGGAAAAACGCAGCAAGCGGCACGGTGGGCGCGGGGCCTGCGCAGGTGCCCCTGGCCCTGCAGCTGGGGACGGGCAGAGCCGAGGCATGAAGGGCATTGCCGGCTGCCTTTGGGACTCTGTTCGCTTCAGGGCAGCCTGAAGTCTCGTCCCTCCCCTTACTTTTTATTTACAGATTAGTATTGGGTGAAGTGTGTACTGGTATTGTACAATTTCAGAACCGTGCAAAATCACGCGGCTTCCACAACAATTTGCTTAATGGCTTCGCCTACACATCCCCGTTTTCCTGGCTTAACTGGAACTCCTTCAGCTTACGTCCATCAGGAGATAACAATAAACTGCAGGCTGCAGCTCGCTCCCTTAGGGGCTGCTCCCTTACTGTGGCGAAGCACAGGAGTCCTCGGGAAAGCGATGAAAAATTGCACCTGTCCAGAGAGTGAGAAATGCCAGGAACCTCGCAGTTTCTGAGGCCTTAAAGGAGAATAATTGCCCTAAACGGGCTGCTGCGTGCTCGGGACGCTGCAAGAGCCTCGTGGAAGGCAGGCAGAGCCTCTCACAGCACCTTCAGGGGGAGGCAGGTGAGGAGAAGCAGACCTGATGCCAGGGTCTGCTGCTTCACTGAGGGCTCGGTCCTATTGCTGCCAGAAGTCCTGGCAGCCTGGGAAACAACTCGATGGCAGAAGGGGAGCTGTGGCCCTGCAGGATGTGTATTTTTCAGGCTACCCCGCTGCCTGGCAGGGTGACCATGGGGACTCATCGAGGAGCCAGGGTCCCTGTCCCCACCCGGGCTTCGTCCCTGTTAGGAACAACGGAGCAGGATGAGAAGGAGGCATTTTTTCATCCGTGGCTGTGCTCTGCAGAGGACAATGCCTGGAGGAAGGACGACCGCTGCTGTTGGGTCAGGGCAATTCCGAAGTGATTTGTGCTTAATGGGCCGGGATCTGTTAAATATTTCACCTCCCTGGGAACAAGCCTGACAGCAGCCCCGGGTGCGCTGTCCTGAGGGAAGGTGGTAGCACCACTGAACACGAGCTGGGTTAAGGTTGTGAAGGGAGGACTCAGAGCCTCCTAATTACATGTTCCTTCTCTCTTCAATGCTTTCAACATAAAGAGTGGCTCTGTGGACTAGGACAAGATGCTGTCAGCCAGCTGGGTGGGAACTAATGCTTTGGTAGGGGGCTAAAAACTTCACCGGGGTTTGTTTGCAGGGCAGGAGGAAGGGACCCCTGTGGCAGTGTCACCAGCCCAGTAACAACCACAGCGGCCCTGCCACCTGCTCTGCCCCTGGTTAGCCTTTCCAGCTCCTCTGGCCTGGCACAGTTTTGTGCCTTGGCTGGGGAGCACGGTGCAGGAACCAAAAGGGAGCAGAGGGCTTGGCTGCAGCCAGCGAGCCACCAGCAAGGTGGCACAGACACAGCTACCACAGCCCGTGCCAGGCAAAATCATTACTAACCCCGAACTACCACTGCGTGGTTTTAAAGTATTTTATTTTCAGCATTTAAATTGTAGCTTTGGGACAGATGAAGCCTTTTCATGGGTGCCTGGAAGTGAAAGGAATTCAGGATTAGTCATGTTCCTGGTGGTGATGCAGGTGTAATGACTATCACTGGGCCAGGGCAAATGAGAGCGTTTCTGCCAGCCTTTAATTTGTCAAACGAAACTGCCAGAATAGGCAGAACCTCTTTTTTTTTTTTTTTTCTTCAGTGTTGTTTCTTAATGTTTAGAACCTTTATTTATTTATTTATTTATTTATTTTTGTATGTGAATACAAGATGCTGAGATCCTCTCCATGTTAAATGGTTCGTTGTCACAGTAAGGTCTGTCTTCAGAACGGTAACAAAGCTCAATGAGTTCAAAGATTGCTTCTGTCACCAGCACTGCTTCCAGTGGCTGCAGCTCGGCTGGCAGCACGAGCCTTCAAGGGGTGGCTCCGTGCTGCTGGCATGGAGTCCTGGGGCAGGCAGCACGTGGCAGCAGGACAGAGGGATGAGGTGGGGACAGCAAGCAGGCAGGGGAACCCCAGCGTCAGGGTCCCACTGAGGATTTGTGGCACTGCCCCTATCTGGGATGCTCCAGGGAGGCAGCAGCAATCAGTGCTGGGGCTGCTGTTCTGCTCTCCAAGAAGAGCAAATCCAAGCAATGCAGAGCCCATCTTCTGGGGAGGCTGCGGGTCCGTGCATCCCACTGCAGTGGCGCGGTGACAGCCAGGACAGCAGCTTGCGGGAGCTGCCCCTGGCTGCATCCCCTCGCCCCCAGCCCAGCCCTGGGAGCTGCACCTCCTGCCCGCTGCGCTCCCCACAGCTCCAGCCAAGCTTCTGTTCGTGCTGGCAGTGGGGCCGTGGCCACCTGGCTGCTGCTGACACCCAGAGCCATCGGTGCTTTGGGAGGAAGAGCTCGGGACATGGGGCTGGCGTGCAAGGGGCACCACAGGGTGAAGGGGCAGCAGGAGGTGTGCTGGGCTCCCTGTGTGGGGCAGTGCTGAGGGCTCGTCCCTGAGGGGAGTGTGAGCTCGCACTGCCCCGTCCCATGCCCTAATCAGCAGGCTGCGTGGCAGCCAAGGGGAGATTAAAAGGATTGGGCTTGCTTAGGCTACAGGAGGGAAAACTGAGACGCAGAAGCCATTTATAGCTTTGTAGGCTGCTATTGCATGTGCAGAGATGAACGGGAAAGAGCTCTCCATGTGCTTTGTGGAATGGGATAAAAGCCATGGATATGGACAGAATAGGGAAAAAAACGAAAGTAAATTGCAGCAATGAGTGCATAGATATTCAAAAATAAAAAACTTTCTAAATGGGAAGGGAACTATGTGCTAGCAAAGGCTGTCTGGGAGTTTCCACCCTCTCCATCAGTGGGGTCTGTGAAAGCAGCCCAGACTGCTGCTGGGACAGGAGAAACACGGTGCTGTGTCCCTCCCAGCCCTGATTTCGGTGCCAGCGGCCAGGCCGGCGATGTGCTTGCTGTGCTCTCTGGCTGGCAGCCCACGAGCTCCTTGTGCAGGGTTTTTCCCACAGCGGCTTCGTTCGCGGGGATGTGGAGGAGGCTGCGCTGCCCCAATCCCACAGCGGGACCCCACCGATGACGGCTGCCCTCTGAGCCTGGTTCTGCTGCACAGCGATGCAAAAAAAAAAAAAAGAAATCATGAAATATATTAGGGAGGGAAGCCTCTTTTGCTTCAGGAGCTGCTGGTGGAGGAGGTGATGGCTTCCCCGCGCTGAACAGCATTACCTCAGGGGAGGAACAGGGATTCAGCTTCGGCCAGCAGCAGCGCTTTCATTTGATCCAGGGCGTGAATGGCCAAGTGGGAACAAGGAAGTCAATGTCTAAGTGGCAGGCTACCTGCCAGCTTCATTCAGAGGTTTTTAAAACCAGAGAGGACCATTATAATCACGCTGTCTGGCCCGTGACATACCACGGGCCTGAGCTCACAGCCCAGCGAGGGGAGAGGAAGCGGGCAGGAAGGAGAGCACCGGGCCCCTCCTCTGGCCTGCAGGCCCATCTCCAACCTCTCCTCTGGCCTGCAGGCCCATCTCCATCCCCCTCTCTGGCCCACAGGCCCATCTCCATCTTTGTGGCCCAGGGCCGGTGCTGGCCAAATGGAGCTCACCTCACTAGCAGCGGTAGCGCTCAGCCCCAGCACTGTGTCCCTCCCTCACCCGCTCCAGCTTTCCTTTAACTCAGGGACACAAAGCAAGCCCAGAAGGCATTAGGCAGCCATCTGGGGAGCTGGTTACGATTAGAAGAGCTCACGATGCCGCCCGCCGTTCGGTGTTTATAGCAAACGCACCGCTCCCCCGCCTACCCCAACTGCCTACACGCAGAATGCACCCGGGGACACCCCGAGCACTCAGCTCGCTGCACGCTGTGGGAAAGGTGGGCAGAAAGTTTAGTTTGGGGTATTTGATGAGTGGGAGAGGGAAGCTCGGGCTAACGAAGGGGAAAAGCATGACCCCGGTCTGTAGCCACAGTGGTTTAGCGCAAGTTTGTGGCATCCTCTGGGCAGCCTGCACAAGGGACACGGGTGGTGATTAAATGGGAGCAGGGAATTACATTGCTGTGCCTTGGCATAACGCCAAATACAACACCTCACTGCCTAGCTTACACTCACTTCTGCAATCCAGGAGGAGGACAGACCCTCTGGGAAGCAGGAGCAGCATGCAGCCTGATTAAACTATGTGGAAGGGACCCTTGTCTTGTTCTACTCTTTTTTTTTTTTAAATGTACAATACATTTAGCATTAACACTGATGTCTGCTTGCTGACAGTCTCAAGGCCAGCATGAGCGTGCAGCAGCCCCTGGCAGCACAGCAGCGCTCCAGGTAGCACCAAGCACGGCCCAGCCCCAGCAGGTGTTGTAAGCAACAGCCTGAGTCACAAGGATGTGATGGGCAGCAGAAGGAGCTGGGGGTGCAGGTAGGAAGAGGAGAGAAGTCTGGGATTACCACTTCGGTAAAGGAAAGGTGAGCCAGCAGGAGGGGCAAGGCAGCTTTCACAGCTTGAGACCAAACCCCAGGCTGCAGCATGTGGTGAGATGTGTCAGTGGTTAACGTTATCTTCCAGTGCCTGGTGTAAAAAATGAAAGCTTTTAATTACAGATTTTTTTAAGAGGACAGCTGTTTCCTTTACACTATCAATTAAACTTCTGACTGAGCAGATTTGTACTATACATTAAAATCTAAAATGGGTTTGAAGAAAGTTTAGCTCAGGACTTCATTTTTCTTTCTGCATACTCCCACTTCTCAGCTTTGTATTTATTTATTATTTCTTTTTTTCCTTCTGGTTTGCTGAGACTGTACACCCAGGGCTACCTGTGCTGTTCAGGACCTGGTGCCACAAGGGTCAGACACCTGGCACGGGCACTACCACTGGAGCAATGCAACAAGTTTTATTTCTGCATGCAGAGATTCTGGCTGTGCAGCCGTGATTACACTGAAGGAACAGAGTTCTTGACTCCCGGTAGCACGCAGGTGTTTGTATCAAGCGAACCCAGACTGCAGCTCACTGCTGATGAGCGGACACAGAAGCTGCTCTGGAAAAGTTTGCAGTAAGGTGGGCAGTGCTGTTCTGCAATGTCGCTTGAACTCCACCTGCTTACGGAGACACTTACCCTTAGAAAATATCACCAAGGTCTTCATCTGGACTGTATGTAAGGAAAAAGGGGGGAAAAGAAGGGGGGAAAAAAAAAAAAGGAAAGAAAAAAGCCTGCTCCTAGCAGCCTGGCTTTCTCCCAGGTCTCTGGCTTGTATTGCTGCAGATTTTCTAAGCAACTGTTTCTTTGCTCTCCTGCTTGTCCATCACACCTGCTTTGTCCGGTTGCCTTCGCTCTTTTGCATGTTCTTATTCCCACACTAAGGACCTGCTCTCCCCTTCCCTGGTGAATGACGTTTTAGAGCAATAAGCTGCAAGATTAAATAAACCCAGTGCTATCCCTAATTGTTCTCATTTGCAGCTCTGAGCGTGCTGAATGCAACGTAGATTTCTCCTTTTGAGTAGATTTCTCCTTTTGAAAGTAGTAGCTAAGTACCTTTAACAAACCCAACTGCATTTGGGGAAGTCCTAGGAAAGTCTAATATTAGAGCTGCCATTTAATTCTCAACGAAATAAAAAGGACCAAGAGGCCAAGTTCCCTCTGCGTGCCTTTCATGTTGGTCTGTTACACAGTGTGATCTTGTTTTACAAGTGCTCTGTTTACAAGAATGCTATGGAGAAAAAAAAAATGTTCATTTAAGTCCCACAATCGCATAGGGCTACTTTTGTAAAGCTCTGATCCAGTCCTACCAGCTGCTTGCCCACAAAACTTTGCAATTGTGGAGCCTAATTAAGATTCCTCAGAGGAGCTCTCCTCTCCTTGGCAGTGACAGAGCGCCTCATTAGCCATGCTGTACCTCCCCCCGCACCGAGCAGAATGCCCCACTGTGCCTGCGTTACGGCACGCCTGATGAATTAACCGATTGATTCTGAAAATATCATTACTTTGGGGCTAAATAAAGCTGTTCCCTCTAAGGGGGAAACGTCAGTGCTCCACGTAAGAACAAACTGATGCTACAGTACCTACAACCTCCTTTCTCTCCCACACTGCAAGAGTCGAGGATTCCCTTGCTGGAATACAAAGGGTTTGATAAAAAGGGAGTTCATCCTGGCTTTCAGTGAGGATGGTGAGGAAAGTTTGGTTCTAGACAGTAAGCACAACCTAGCAGCTTGCACTGAGGAGGCTTACCTACACGTAAGGACCTGTGCCCACTTCTCTCTCTAGCTTTAAAGAGAAGAAACTTGTAACTGGTATAAATCAAGCAAGTCTGGGAGTCACTTGGTGGTAACATTACGTGGCTGAACTGCAGAGGCACACAGCTCTGTTACTGGAACAAGACTGGAAGTGGCACCAATGCCTAGCATCGTACCTTTGAGCAGTTATGACTGTAAGGGTTTGTATTGTCTTAAATTAAAATTGGATTCTAGTCTAAAATCCAACCTGGCTCATCTATTCCTCAGCTCAGGCTTTAAGTGTGTTCCTGCTAGTGCAAACAGCTTCCCTTCTCTGTGTAAAGATTTGTTCTTGATTTTTAAAAGAAAAGCGAACTGTAGGAACAAGACAACAAGGTATTTCAAGTAGGGAACAAACACTATATGCAGACATACACAATTTCAGGTTAGTCAAGACCATCAGCTTGGACAGCCTCCTCTTTCTGCAGGGTTTGAGTGTTTAGCTGCACCTTAAGAAGAATTAAGATTCTTAAGATTAAGAAGTACATTCACTTCCCCAAACTAAAAATGAGAAAATTAAAACTTACAACAATTTCACTGCACAAAACCATACTATATATTGTAACAAAACGCTTTATTTTCTGGGAATACAAGGAAAAGCGAAATGGCCATCCTCATTACCAAATGGTCCTAAAAAGGAATTCTTTCTTTGAATACAGAAACACTCATACAGAAAAGGCGCCTGTAGATAAGCTCTCCCCTTTAGCAACGGGAATTCTTTATTTTACAGCTGAAGTTGGGATTTGAATAATCTACAACAACATATTTCAACTTTGTTTATATTTTCTAGTCAATGGGGGCACATCTGCCACTCAGACCGTTCTTGTTTGAAAGCCTAACAGGAGGCTGAAAATACAACACAGATGTAGCTATCACAATTCTCACCCACCTTGCTTTGCAACAAACCACAAGACTTCACCATTACCACAACAAGACAGTGAGAAAGCCACAAGGTAACTTGTCTTCTCTTTTATCTACGAAGACTTCTCATCCAAGCCTTATGCTCATGAAATTCTTGTACCAGTCATCTGATTACACCTCACTACTTCACCACATATCCCCTTAGCTGCAATCTGGAACTTTGTTGTGAAAAGCATACAACAGATCAAAAGTGAAACAAAAATATTTCCCAATGTATCTGCTTTTTAACAATAGGTTTGGAGCTGAGATGTTTTAAAGACCACAAATTTATATCCATAAACTACTTCTGCCCTCTCTGAATTTTATGTCAGAGTTTAACTCGTTAAAGAGAGGGACTGGAAGATTCCTAAACTTGTCAGGCTATAAAGAAACCTTTCATCTTTTAATTCAGCATGACAACTCTTTGCTGCACGTAGTGTCCATGCTAAGCAGTACAATACACCAGTCTTACTGTTTAAATGGGGTTCATGTTGTCTTAAGCGGGAATGGCAAACTCCAAAATAACTAATGGTTTTCTTTATTCAGGTTAGACATAACAAATATGTCAGATACAGCAGTTAGTCTAGAAAAATACATTTAAAAAAATCTTCAGCAGACCATGCTCCCTGTAACAAAATCTGTCAAAACCAATTTTACAAATTATTCTACATTAATGTAAAAAGAAATTCTTAAATTTAGCATCATGGATTCCATCAAACATCTATCAAAACATGAGTTTCACTATTTGCAGATGTTAGAATTCATAATACATTTTCTTCTAATGTATCCTGTACATATTAAATAACCTAAAAGGCTCTTCTTGTAGTGCATTAACAGTTTAGCAAGCACACTCAGTATTTTTCCAGTACCATTTGCATTACAGGTATTTGCCCGCAAATGTAATTAACATCTAAAAGTGCACACAGTTAGGTCCCCCCTCCCTCCCCATAACCTGTTTCACTGCTGAAACCCAGACATCAACTGGAAACGTTATGCTACTGCAGCAAATCTACCCATGATTAGAAATGTGTGACTAGAACGTTCTTCTTAAACTATACAGGAACTGAATTATATACAAGAGTCAAAAGGACAGCCTGTATTTACATCAAGAAACTTCCACTACCACAGCATTATACCAAGTACTCAGTACAGTGTTACAGTCGGTATTTACTTAGGATTTAGCTGTAAATCAGTATAACACAAGACCTAGCTCAGAACGCCCTGAAAAAAAATGAACATGTGTATTAAATATGACTTCTGTTATGCCACAGGACAAATATCCATAGCTGGATACTGGTACAAGTTCAGTGTTTGAAACAGTGTGCTGTTCTATAAAGCAACTAAGAAGTTCCAGAACGGTTGCTGGGGACGGGGGGAGAAAAAAGGAAAAAGGATAGCAGATGTCATGTAAGAAATTAGACTAGAATAACTAAACCAAACTGTTAGCACAAGTTTAAGACAGTCACTGCATGCAGAAACTTCATGGAAAAAAGTGTCAGACAGATCTGTATCGCTTGTAATACACAAGCCTGAAGTGTAACTCCACTGATTTTTTTTCATATCAGTTGGTGGAACTTTTCTATACCAAGTGGGAATATTATAAGATTAAATTCCAGATTATCCAGTTTGAGATTACTAGCTTTACTCTTCAAGAAATCCAGTGTATGAACCTATATTGCAATTCTCAAATGCTATTTAAAAAAAAAGGCATACTAATTTTTTCAATTCACTTTTTATGCTGATTTTTTTTCAAAGAAATCCAAACAAAGTGTTGACTTTAATTTGCGTTAAAGTGGTAAAACATTTCTCCTGTTTCTCCCCTCTCCCAAAAGTGCAAAAATCAAGTTGCTGCTTGGTCCACAAACATAATACATCATATACAGAGAGATTTTCCTTCTGATGGAATACTGCTGCCAACCCATCACTTCCAGTTTCTACTTCAAGAAAAATGTCAGCGTCCAAAGATGGCATTCAATTCCAGCAGAATTAATTCTACAATCTGATTCTGGTATACTGTGTGGACTGCTATGTTACCAGTCTCTTTCTCTGGTTTTAATAAGGTTGGACCAAAAACTATTGCTACACTTTGATAGGTCATTCGGTTCTTCTCTCCATTCTCTACAACTCTGGAAGGGAAAAATACACACACAAAAAAAAGACATCAGCGTTAGAGTGATGACAGGAAAAAAGAAACAGTCCAAAGCAAGTGACTATTCATAATATTTAATTACTAGTCTTGTTATTAAGACATACACCTTGCTGTGATTTCCTTCTCCACAGAAAAGTTTTACTTGGAAATATTATTCTTGAAATCCTCACGTTTTTTCTAACTTATGTTAGAGAAATCAGCTCTTAGTCCTTATGGACTTTGCAGTAAATATCACAATTCTGACACATACTGTCTAAAGTCCACTGGTGCTCTGCAAGCTTGTATAAAACAGAGCGATATATTGCATTTATCAAGTCCAATATTTGCAAGAAAAATACAGTGGAAAGAGTCACCTACTATTTTAAATTTGATTACTTAGCTTGAAGGGAGGGTCAGTATTCTTTCTAATACTTACCTCTTCAGGTGTCTAAACAGTACTTGCATAGTGTCCTGATTTGGTTTTGGCAACTGTTTAATTAAATCTTTAACAGCATGGACACGCTGTCTTGGTTCTTGCTCTACAGAAGGAAGAAACAAAACCTCAATATTTCTGTTTAAAACTTTGCCATAAAATTTAAGAGACTGGGAGTAAAAGCTTGTTTTGCAGGGCTAATACTAGAGAACATACTGCCACCTCCTGGACAGCCTCTATATTACTGACCAGCAACTGCAGGTAACCCTGACAGACATTCAGAATCAAGATGTTCTTTTTACTAAGATAACTGAATTGCACATATTGAGCAGAAGTTACATAAAAAGCACATGCACGTTTTCCAGACTTACTAATAGCATTGACAAAGTCATTGAAGTGATTATAAGTGAAGAGTGGCTCCGGCAATTCTCTGAAAAACATCTTTAGAGCTCCTGTGATGACATGTATATCTTCCCATTTACTGTCATTCAAGTCAAGTTTCTCATCTGAGAGACAAAAACAAACAACTAATGTTAATAATTTAACTATGAATGTCTAATTTTTTAAAATATAACCTAGTTTTTCCCATAGTATTGTTGTTAAAGCAGTGAAGATTGCATTGTCCTTCAGCCTTTTCTCTGCTTTGTACAGTAGCAGCAGTGTAAAACCTTTTGTATTTATGGGTGGCTAGGAGAATACTTTTCAGCAAAAGCACTGTGTGAGATATTCATATGGCTGCATTCTAATAACAACACTGCATGCTCTCTTAGAAGGGCTAGAACACTGTCAATCCGGTCCTTGAGAGACCTGCAGCAATTTAGAGGCCCCACACTACTCGGAAAGGAACCAACAAGAAAAATCTCAACAGGAATTCCACCTCAGCCTGGAAGCAGGGTCTTTTCTGCAGCCAAGCTGTATAGGGCAATACATGTCACTCACTCCCCTACCAAGGACACTTTCCCTTTCCAGAGGAGAATATGAACTCCAATATAACACAAAATTTACTTCTAGAACCTGTTAATCAGGAAACGAGTGGCCAGATAGTAGAGGGGCTACTGTTCTTTTCCCAGCTGCAAGCCACCTTGATTCCCACTGAATCAAACACTAAGGTACAGGTACATGGAATTTTATACGAGTACAGTCTACAGCAGCTTGCAATCCCCTTACTATAAGAGCATAGCAAATCTTGCTAAAAAGCAATCTTAATGCTAGTGGAAACTAATATGCTTACTGTTTTCCCATAAGGTATGCAGTTATTTTTTATTTTATATATATATATATATATATTTTTTTTAAAACTCTTTTTGCCCCCTTTGAATTCTAATACCACCTTTCTTTATAATTATGTTCTAGCAAAACCTCTGTGCTCCATGCAAGAACAAACCTCCAAAATGTTAGTTTTGTTCTTTCTTAATGATCTGTATGTCTACTACACACTAACTTCATCTGTTTTGAAGTCATTTTACTTTGAGGATGACAATTATTAAACATGGTAGTTACACATTGAGGATTTTTCCCCCTTTCTATGAACTTCAAATAATCTAAAAATCTATGTAATCGTAATATAGTTCAAGGAAACTTACCGTGATTGACTGCAAATCTTAGTTTCTGTATCACTGCAAGATTACCACTAACTCGGTATAAGCCGTCAACGTCTAGTCCTAAAACAAAGGGATAAATCCATTTTGATACCTTACATACATACAGATTCTGGAATTATTAGACTCCTTGCCTATAGGTCTAGCCTGAAAAATTAAAAACAAAAGCAACCCACCTAATCTTGCAACAACGACCACCTGTTTAACAATGCAAAAAATGAAGTTAAACTAGCTTTTTTGATGGGCAGGCTACATCAGAGAAGATTTAGTTTTCAGACACAAGTTTGGTAACATCAAGCTCAAAAGTAATCTCTAAGTTTCCTACCCTGTAGAACAGTAGTAAATGAGGCAACAGCTCCAAGTTTTCCCAACAAGACTAGGGATCTCGAATGGTTTTCATGGGTGGGCAGGGTATATGCAGAGTCCAACATGCAAGAACCAATTATTTTGTGGATGTTCAATTTTTTAATGCGTGGTGGTTAAGAAAAATCAAATCAAGTCATGCACAGAGCATCTCAAACTTGTCAAGTGACCAGGTTTGCAAGAAGGATGACATGCATGCACACTCACTCTTCAACAGCCTTCAAAGTAAACAGGTAGCCCCTGCCTTTACAGCACTGAGCATTCAACCAGGCAAAGAAGAAAACCGTGTCTCTGTGGTTGCTACTGCAATTATTCAGAAGTGATTGATTAGCAGGTAAAGAATTTAATTGAAATGCCACTTGAATGCAGCATGTGAGTCAGTGCCACTGAGAGGGTGAGTGTTGCCAGAATACCTTCAGTCCCTGTAGCTCCTCAAGGAGTAGTCTGATGCAATACAGCACAGTTACCAGCACCATCTGACATATCCCTCTTCCCCATAATCCACTAGTCATTTCTTTACAGAAATAAATGATTTGAAGTGTGTTGGCAGTAGCAAGAAGAGTTGAGGAAGTGGGGAAAAAAAACTGTTCATTTCTGCCAGCTTCCCCTCGGGTATTTAAAAAGGGAAAACTTCACCACTATCTTCACTGCAGTCCTGTCTTTAAAATACAAAAAAAATTTAAAAAGAACAATGCAAAATAACCCCTTTCTCTCAAACTGCAGACCACAAATGGCAGCAAGCAGTTATCTTTTCCCTCCCAGGCCATAAGATGAGAAAGGACTACAGGTTGCAACAAAACCCTACATGAAGTTCCCATGGAAGATACCTTAAAATTCACGTATAGTATTCCCTTGTAAACACTTACCCTGATTCTCAAGAGAATGTTCTCAAATTAACAGACTGGTATATCTGAGTAATAGTTATGGCAAATCCACTCTCAGGTGATATGGCAATGGCAATAGCAAGAAACAAGCAAGGAAATGAATCCAGACTAGAGCCAAGTCAGAAGTCACAACCAACGTATTTCAAACAAAAAAAGGTGAAGATGTCCTTTAATGCCACATAGAGCTTTCAAACATACCATTTTTCCCAGCTATTAGGTAGGAGAGACTTATTTTCAGTGAAAGCAAACAAAAACTATGTGTGGACACTGATAATCTCCAGAACAGCATGAAACTTCACATAGTAATCTGTGTTAAGAGGCTGGAGGAGATCAAAATAATAGGTTCCTCTTCTGGCAGACAAAGCTTATACAGAGCAAGAACACCACTTTTTTTCTGTAAGTTTGTTTCAAGGAAGTGTTAATATAAGTGACTTTGTAAACATGCTTAAACCTTTCAGAAACTAATGGTTGCATTCAGACAGTCTCTCTTCACCTGGAAGAAAATTTTGATGAGATGAGATCTATTACTTCCTGTAATCCCTCCTCCCTTAGGCCCGTACTGTTAGGAGGCTGCCTTTTCCTTATCTTGAAAGATATTATGTAGATCAATTCCTCAGATGCAAGACTTCCTCTCCTCTCTCCTCCCCAAACTGTACTCCACCTACCCACCCACACACTCTTGAAAACTCACTGCTAACTGCAGCTACAGGTTTCAGATTATTTTCCTTAAGTAATCTACAGCATTTTACAGATTACAATATTCAAAGTTAGACAGTGTGGTGAGCAATAGAGATTTGGAAACAAACAAAAAAATTCACCATACCATGTTCCTCAACATGCTCAATACACAGCTTCACGAACTTTGGCACCGTGCTGTTTTCTCTTTGACACAAGCTGGTGAGATTGGAACCAAACACTTGATCTGGAACCAAGTAAAGAGACTGATTTACAGTGGAACAGGCTTCAAGTGACAGAACTAGTTCAGGTTAAAACAAACCTCTACAAAGAGCAAAGGCTACTGGATACAATTGTTGCAGTATTAGAGAGAAAAGGGGAAAAGAGAAAAGGGGAAAAGTTTTGAAAAGCGTTTCCAACAGCTCCCAGTAAGAAAAAGCTCCCAGTGAGAAAAAGTGTCAGCAGCAACCCAAGCACAAGTAGGAAAATTTTGGTACTGAAATAATTTTAAGCCATCAGAAGAACACTTGTCAGAGTCATAGTCATTGCTGTAATGGGAAACGTAACATTCAAATGTCCTGTTGTACTTCATTCCTGTTCCAAGTTCAAAATACATTTACCGTAATCTTTGCTAAACAATCTGAACAGAGATATGGAACTTCAACCAAAATAAATGCTTTTGTGGATTTTTTTTGGAGGAAAAAAGTAAAGTCATCCGCCATTGCACTTACTGTTTAACCCTACATTACACATTCATTGACAGAGAAAGGCTTTAGTGCAGGAGTTAAAGACTAAGGTCTGACATGGATTTGTAAATGATGAACCTTCATATTGCAGAGCTCTGAAGTGTGCCTATGTATATACAACCTGGCCACAAGGTTGGAATTTCAGTAAAGGTATTTATCAGCAAAGTCCATACTTTTGGACATCATTTCGAGTCTTGTCCTCAAAATTATACTAAAGCCAGATGTAGTGTTTTCTATCTAACTGGAGTTACAGTGAAAGTCAGCTGAACTTTTCATGTTCTTGTAATGTCTTAGTAAATGCCATCAATGTGCTAACTCCTCTTGTTCAGATTGTATGGTAGCACTGAAATCTTTCCCAGGCCCGCTTCTATGGTTTTATTAACAACGGCCAAATAACTGATGACCTCCCAGGTTCAGATGCATGAGACTGAAACAAGATCTTGAAATAGAGAGGCAAAGCTCACACTGTTAAAGGGAATAAAGTTTTATTTTATCCTTTAAACATGTCATGTAAGTGACCATCCTCGCAGTATCTAGTACATCTTGCTTCAGAGCTTATGCAAGAGGGAGACTGCTCTTGCATTTGCATCATGCATAGCATCTAACCCACTTTTCATGTTTAGAAATTTAGGCAGGTTCACTAGCAACACTTGCATCTGACGAGCACTTTGGGAAATCCAAACAGCTCGCCAAACCAATCATACGGTATGAAAATTGGCATATAATGATATTATTAGCTGTAGGCATATAAGGTCAGTGACCCAAAACACCTGATTCCTGCTGCTGCTACTCATGCAGCCAGCTGTATAAGCAGAATCGGTAGCAAAGGGTTGAGAAAGCCCAGGAAATAGAAAGCCAGGATAGCAAGCAGCTGTAGCAGGTAAAACAATGCAGATTAGGTAGCAGGAGAAAATACTAGTATGTAACAAAAGGATTTGCTACAACTGCTTCTGCCTTTAATAATCTCCACATGTACCAGAATTGTATTTATTCCTCCCATCTTAAAAGTAGCTTTTGTAATTTTGTTTTTCCATGTACCAAAGCTTTAGCACAGTTACTTTTGTGCTTAATGCATGCTGTTTCGAGCCCGTTTTCCAAAATTTTTAATTTTTCAACTCGCATTTGCCAAGTTGTCATTTACTAAGCTTATTCTGTAGCAGCCACAAAAGTACACTAGGCCTTTAAGTAGACCTCTGTATTTTTCACTCATACAGTAAACATAAAACTGTACAGTGCAGATCCAACTTCGTAAGTTTACATCATGCTTTTAAATAAAAACAAACTCTTCTTTCCTTAATATCTTTATTAAAAATCCAATCATCAGCATGCATGAGTACACATTGAACTTGACTTAGCATTCACCGTTGCTAATGTCAGAAGTTATATCATGGAGAATTCACATGAATTCTAAGCTGTAAAGCAGAGCAGAACCAAGTCTGGGAATAATGCCTTCTTATCCCAAACAAAAATTTCATAATTTACGGTTAAGTCAGGTTTGCAGATACACAAATATATCAAATGCCACATGCAACAGAAGCACACCTGTTAAAGTATGCAGTTAGGCAAATCATACTTGGATTTGTGTTATTTGCCTACCCATACGCTATTTTGACCCTAGTAGAGCACCACCTACAAGTCCTGCTAAAGCATACAAACAAGCAAAGGAAGTTTTACAGAAAGTACCAGAAATTAGCAAGAAGAAAAGTTACACAAACACAATAACTTTGATCTGTGCAAATACTGTTCTCTTTCAGAGTTTATACAGGTGTGACAGATGAAAGTATAATATATTAAATTATCAATTCTTTCATAAATTGCATTTAAGAATGTGTTGTCAAACATTTGTTTGTAAAAAACGTATACATTCAAAGAAAAAGGTTAGGGAAAAAGAATTAAGATTCCTTTAGTCTCTTTTTTTTTTTTTTGCCTAAATATCTCCTTTCTTATGAGATGCTGCAAGATTGTCTGGTTCCATTCAGACTAAGAACACCCTTGTGAAACATATGAGTATATGCACATGTGTTCAACTTTCCTTTCCCTTGTATAAATGAACGATTATCTGGCTATCCAAAATTTCCAGCTCAGAACTGCAGACCAAATGGAGTCTCTAGCTCAGAAACACTCAAGCTCCATGTAGGTCCCTGGGCTCTCATTTTCCACTTCAGTTTTGCCAGTAATGAGAGTAGAAGAGGACATCCTTCATCAAGTTTAGCAGCTAACAGCATTGCTCAGAAGAATGACAAACACACACCAGTTCCACTATACATACAAGACTTTTGTTAAGCCAGCTATATACATGTGTTTTACTCTAAAACTAGACAATTTAAACCCCATTTTACACCTGAACTATGAAATTTATTTTTTTCAAACTATTTCCTTTGTCAAAAAAGTTCATTTACCCTTAATGTAGCCTTTTTCGCGGACAGCTTGTAACGTAGGTCGTCGAGTAAGAAACTTCTTTAGCTTCGTTTTGGTCTTTTTCTGATCTGTAGAGTCTATATTGCTAGACATTTTCATTGCTGGAAACAGAAATGCACTTCACATTAATATCCACAAAACCAACACTGAACTTCTCTGCCAAGGAATCAATATGAAAAAACATCTCAAAAACACAGGAAGATACAAAAACTCTTTGAATTTGCATTGCATCTGCATTTTCCTTCATTTTTTGAACTCCTTGTACATAGCATTCACTTTTCAAGCTGCCAATTCAATAACCTTTCACATAAAACTTCTACAACCAAGTGCCATCTGTGAAATTAAATGGTAATTTACATAAACTAAACATGGAATTTAAATTGTATACCTATGTTTCAAAACCAGTCCTGCCACTCATTAAGTATTTTAAATGAAATAAATACTTTCTTGCAAATTACATAAAGCCCAGAAGTAAAATACAGAAAAAAAAAGTCTGCCTAATATATTTCTCTGCACAGAAAGAAGTTTGTGGCAAAAGGGAATTTCTCTGAAGGTGTGATTAAAAATGCTTAATTTCTGCAAGCAAGCCAAAATAACATCACTAACTTCTTGTGAAATTGAAGTTTATGTGAAAATACTTACAGATGCTGTACCACAAACAAAAAACTGTAAAAACACCCAAATCAATTTTGAACAGGCAACAGGACAAAACGATTCTTAATCCAAACTATTCATAAGAGTCAGAGAAAACATCTGATTACCTCTGTACATTTGACAACACCCTGAAAATAATCCATTTCACTACTCCTGTTCTCTCCTATGTTTTAAGTAGGATTAGGAAAACATGAATAAAAAGTTAGTAATTGTCACCAAGGTGGAGAGGGAATTATATACCAAACCATGTTTACAAATCGGAGTAGTTTCATTCTTAAACATCCTTTTGATTTCTTTTCTATTTACACTTAATAGTAAAGACTTTTTTTTTTCATTGCTAAAAATGAATTCTTGGAGAATTTTTTACTCACAACGAAGTTTCTTAGAGTCTTTATTCTCTTTCTCTTTGTCTTGTTTTTCCACCCCTGGCGAATCTGGTACCTCATCTTCTAAAGCTTCATCAGACTCTACCTATTAGATTTAAGATGACATAGAGGTCAGTTTACCAATTTACAGAACATAGCATTAAAACACATATCACAGAGACAGTTCTAAAATACACTTTTTGTTTCCCCTTTAATGATACTCAGTTGGTTCTTTCCTGAACTCTAGATGATAAAATTATTTGTCAGCTGGTATCTGGTATTATACCATTCTCACTGGCACTGAGTAACTCTGCCAAAACTATTTGATCACAAGACCCAATAAAGACAAAAACTTGATTACATAAACTAATAAATGACTTTTTTCCTCAAATCAGTAGACAAACATCAGCTATTTTATTCACGTGGTCTACTACAGAAGCACCTGATTTATATGGTCTAAAACCCATTTCTAGAACATTTACCCTATCTGTAATTTCTAACTAAAACTTTCTGTGACAGAAAACAACAGCCAGTTGGAAAACTTCATCGCTGTCAGAACATGCACAGAATTCACTCCAGCAGTTTATTCCAGGGTCCAAAAAGCCTTGCTCTGTGTGTTATTGTTCTCTCAGCACATTCATAGAACCATAGAATGGTTTGGGTTGGAAGGGACAGTAAAGATCATCTAGTTCCATCCCTCTGCCATAGGCTGGGGTATCACCCACTAGATCAGATTGCCCAGGGCCCCATCCAACCTGGCCTTGAACATCTCCATGGATGGGGCATCCACAGCTTCTCTGGGCAACCTGCTCCACTGCCTCAACACCCTTTGATATTCTTGGGGAAAAAATAAAAAAAACAACACACGTTTAAGTGAAAATGTAAATCATGTGGTAGTGTATAGGCAGAAACCAAAGTCTGTACAACTGTCTATCTGCAGCCTCATACTTAAGCTGGTCATGACATCAGACATTAATAAATAGAAAAAGAATAGAAAAAGAAGTTTCCTTTGGTCTCAGTGCAAAATATCCATTCTGTCATTGACCTCTACTAACTGCTCTTCTACTAAAGCAGAAAGACTTCATTTCTATGCAATTACAAAAAGATCAGTAATCTATTTTCTTACAAGTATCTCTCATCTTAAAAATAATGCAAGGTTGTGTACTATAGAACACCAAATGAACAAAAAACATGACTATTCATGACATAAAACAAGTTGCACTTTAACCTGCTGGGTTGAGAAGACTTTAAACAAGCCTCATTCCTTGTTGCTTTTCAAAAGCTTTGGATAGCCTTTCTTGGATGTCAAAGTTCACTACATTCAGCAATTCAGGTAACGTCCCTGCTAAGGATCTCTGTCACTGACATCATTTGGACTTCCGAAGGATGTCTCCATTATTGAGATCATTTGAACAATATTCTCTTCAAGAGGCCTCTAAGTTCCTCAGGGCTGTTAAATTTCAAAGCTATGTTCTATTCTACTTCCTCAACATGATATGTAGTACCTCACTCTTGCCTCAGTTATATCCCAGCCTTTCCATTTCCATTTCAGCAAGGGAGAAGTGTCAGCAGTGTTACGTGCGACAGACAGGAGAAAGGTGTTGCTGAGTGACTGCCTGTTATTAACAGTCTTGACATTTTTGTACCAGAAGTTTAGGGGCCCAAACTGTGAGCACAAAGAAACTAAACCATTTGTATTACCCTGCTGTGTTTGGGTAGAAAAAACTATCAAGGGTTAAGAGAAATGAAGGCCACTGACTGACAGCAAAGCATCAACTTTAATTATCTGCTGCCTGGAGACTAGGACATAAATGCAGCTTTTCTGGGAAGGAGCCAGACCTGTAGCTACACAAATTAAGAACGTGCATTAACTCAATTTGAGGGTAGTATTTTCTCCAATGTCTCCTCCAACTTCTGAATTCAAAGATGGTAAAATCTTGTTCAGCAGCACCAAGAGCAAATGCTTGATCACCTTTCTGTTGATAAGGAGTTGGCGTTATAACACAGTATTTTGCCAGGGCTTTTGATTTACACTTTAATGTAGTCTTATTAATTGAATAGCAGTAACAGATGCTGACTAAGTTAAGTCACTATGCTAAGCATTCCCTTGGCAGTCCTTCCCCCTTTTGCTTCCCGTCAGAACCTTTCAGCTTGCTGAGATAGAAAAATTATTTGGGCACAGCAGGAAGCTCATTGCTGAGCTGGAGATCAGTCCACACCTCCCAGTCCTTAGTCCAGTGGACCATTCTTCTTCCCTTGTCACTGTTAGTTAGATTTCACTTGTCATCACCAGAAACTGCCACACCTTCAACCGCCAGCCCATGCTCAAGAAAATGAAGAAACTAAGATCTATATGAAGCACTTGGAATCATTACATAAATCATTTTACTAAACAGTATTACCTTGAAAACAGAACCTTCATGATTCCAATACATACCTGATTGTTGATGGTGTAGTTAAGAACTTTATACCATTCATTAATGAAGCTGTCATTATCAGACTGAATTAAGAGCTCAGTTCCTTGGCGGGTTCTTAGCTTTAACAAAAAAAAAAAAAAAAACAAAAACAGATGTTATTAGAATTGAGAAACTTACTAGAATTCCCAGTTGAAATTACCTAAACCAAGTTAAACATCTCTTTGGCACAACTTTTAAATAATATATAGCTACTCAACAATCAGTGAAAGCAGTACATACATCTGCTTAAAATTTAAATGCATGCATATAGGCTGTGCAGACATGAAAGAAAGGACATTTCTTGCAGGTACTAGAATAAACATACATGTACATTTGAGAGGGAAGAAATAGAGAAAATTGAACTAATTGAAGCTTATGCTTAGAGACACTTTCTGAAGTCACTTGAAGTGCCTATAATTTTGCATTTAAATAAAATAATTTACCTCAATAACATTCTTTTTGCTGGATTTGTCCTTTGAAGCCCAGTCAATCAATGCCCCTTTGAGATCCACTGTAAATTCTGGCTTAGACTGATTGACACCAAACTTCTGGAAAAAGGAACAATGACGATGAAAAGAGAAAAAAAAGCTTCTAACAAATAGCTTTGCAATTCTCTAAATGCAACACACCAACACTTTATTTGCAGCCTAGATGATTTAACCCAAATACCGTACTTTGCTACATATCAACTGACATGATATCAGGAAAAACAAAAAACATACCCCAAAAAAATCTTTAAACACACCTATTAGAAACTGCCCAGCCTAAAGACTTTAAAATTCCATGGTTTTAAATGCCAGATTCTAGCAGAGGCTTTTTTCTGTCGCAAGTAGTAGATGTCCATAGATATTTTGATTACAGCTTAATCAAAATAGTCCCAAGCTTTAAAGACATAAGGCTAACACATAACTGAACGCAAATCATTCAGTCAGTTAACAACATCAATATATAAAAACACAAATCCCACCAGGAACAGTAGCTTTGCCAGATAGGAATCACTACACACAATACATCCCTCTTGCACTGAAAGAGCACTTTCAGCTCTTACATTTTCAGAACAAATACTCTTTTTAAATGTTTCCAATGATGCTTTTTTGTATTAGATCTATTTAATGTTTTCCTTTAATGCTTCTAATGCAATACTAGAGCATACTCCGCTAAGTAAACACAAATCAATTTCACTGCCTAGCTACTTAAAAAAAAAAAAAAACAGCAAATAACCAAAGTGATTTTAAAAAGCATTCTGAAGGGTTGCTGGTGGGTTAACAATTGAGGAACGCATGAGGGAGCTATTTTTACTTCCTACTTGTACATTTATGCTGGGTATGGCACATTTTTAAAGCCAAGTACTTTTACTAGGGTTTCAGCGTACACCACATAGCTTTGAAGTATCATTCCTCAAGGAAATCAATTTAGGGAACCACACCAACAAGAAGCTCCAACTGTGAATAAAATAAGCAAAAAAAAAAAAATGAACAGGAAAAGCTGTCAATTGGCTGCAGTACAGAAATTTAATGTTGTACATCTGAGGACAGCCTGTAGCATCTGATCCAACATAAAGATTCTTTTCTAGTTTGGAAAGAAAACAAAAAGAAAATAAAAAAAAGAAAAAGAAATCTGATGTTTCTGCAAGAGCTCAGGATGACCTGAGCCTCAGGACAACCTCCTTGCTGTGAACACAAGGCTTGCAGTCTGTACCACAACAACCATATCCAAAGTGAGAAAAAACAGAAAACAGAATTAATCTGCTGCATCTGATTAAATTCCCAGCAAGGATGTTAATTAATGCTAATTGTGTTTTAGAAAGGCTGTTTACCACTAGAAAATCTCCCTGTTTGATTCCTAAGGGCAATTAAGCATTGAATGGAAAGAAACAACATGTGAAATATCAGAAGTGGGAAATATTTCTAATTTACCCAATGCCAACTTATGTCTGAAAAAACCTTCTAACCTGATTCTCAGATATCTCATCTAGGACTATTTCCTAATAGCTTTTGGTAGTCCAGTTCAGAAACGGAGTCCACAGAAGCTAGAAGCAAGTGTCGGACAGATACACCTCTGGCAATTGTGGGCAGCTGTACAACACCTGTCTATTTAGGAGACCCACACAACTGCTGCATATGCAGCTGAAGTGCATCAGGCACACACCACCACCTGACAGCCTACAGCAACTTTGCTGCATGCTGGAAAAGACAAAAAAAAAAGATTTATAGAGCTTGCCACTGGAGAGAGCAGGAGATTAGTGCCAAAGTCCTGTGCAAGATCAAGGGATGTATTAAAAACACCTCCCACATGATGCTGAGCAGCACAGGAGATGACCTGCTACAGGGGAAGTCAACAAACAGTCCTTACTGTTTTGACCAGAAGGAGAGCTTCCCTCCTGCCCTGCAATATGGTCCTGTTTGCTGAACTCCAGGTAACAGACCCCAGCACTACCTCAAGCACCATTGCACTCTACCCTTGTTTTCAGGCTGACTCCCTTCAGCATATCAGAGGAGCACAGAACACAAAAAACAGAAGCCACATTTGCCGGGGTAGAAAAACAGAATTCTTCCCCAGCTCCTTCACATGAGCAGTGTCAAATCTGCAGTTTCAGGATGCAAGCTGGTGAAAACAACAAAGCACACACTCCAGCCTCTCTGCAAAACACCTCTGATAAGTCAAACTTAGAATTTCCTTAAATAACAAAAAAAGTTTAGCATTCAATGTCTCCTATGAGTTTCTCTGCCATGCTTCTTTTCTGCTCCTGGGTGCACAAAAATGAGAAGCCAGCAGTCATTTCCCTCCCATCCAAAGGTTAGCTAAAGGCAATCGAATCCTCCTGCAGCAAACAGGTTTTGTTGGGAGAAGTAAAAAGAAAACCTGTCCCTTTAGCATCTGCTGCCACCTAGACAAAGCCTGCTTTCTCAGAGTGAGCTGTCAAGCCAGCACTGGTCAGGTCACATTTAGTTCTTGCTGGGCAGCCCCCTGCTTCTTACCAGATTTCTCTTTTCAGCTATCTGGGAAGTTTGGAAAGGACAGCAGAAATGAGACTGAAAGAGGGGAGAGGTCTCTAACACGGTGCTGTGAGATATCCTATATAAAGAAGTTGTCCTACATTCACTTCTGACAGTTTTTTTCGAGGAACAAAAAAAGTACAGTCATGGGATGCGCTTATGCTATTTCCATGGCAGAGATAACTTTCACTTCCTGGAAAGCACAGGGGATTTTTTGTTGCTTCAGACACAGTAGATGCTGAGTAGCCTAAGGACTGCCTTGAAGATGTGTGCTGGCATCAATAGCTAGAAAGCCTTTTCAGTGCTTTTAGAGGTTGTCTCCAAGCCATGGGAGCCTCCAGAGGAGGAACCATGCAGTCTGTAGGAAACAGAGTCAGATATTACTTGTAGGAAGGCTTTAAGATGTACAAATGACCCCTGCCATTCTCAATATTCTGTTCCTCATCAGTGTTTAGTAGAATTTTTAAATCCCCAATCTTCTTCACCTGCAATCATCTACAGAAATAGTACTGTGGGGCTCTTTAGGGGCTCCTTTAGAGCTGGTAACAAAGATTGAGAACTTACAGCTTCGACAAGAAAATGAGAAATATTAAGATATTCTTTACTGTCATAGTAAGATGTTGGAAGTTTTTGGAAATCTGTCTCCAATAGTAGTATTTACATTACCAATAGCTTTTATGATAATAATCTAAGCTCCTATATACTCAGCTGTGCAACACCAACGAACTGTAGTAACGTCCATATCGCACACTTGTCTATAAGCAGTGGTATATCACAATAAACAGAGTTTGCCCAAATCAACCCTGAAGATTGCTTA
Source organism: Anas platyrhynchos (assembly GCF_047663525.1). Taxonomy (NCBI): domain Eukaryota; kingdom Metazoa; phylum Chordata; class Aves; order Anseriformes; family Anatidae; genus Anas; species Anas platyrhynchos. The sequence goes on from NC_092588.1 coordinate 144,306,621, forward strand.
CTTCCTTGATCTTTACGTGGGAACTTTACCCACTATTGGTTTACTGCTGCCACACCTGACACTGGTGACATGCAGCTGTTACTGAAAGGTTTCATCCATCAAACTTCTGCAATTGCTATTTCCCATGTTTTCTGAAGCCCCGCCACTAAAATCTGTCAGTAGCTACTACAACTCATTCCCACCAAGAGACAGAACTTTTCGGCTTTGAAAGAAAGTCTCAGGAACTGTAACTACACTCAAAATGTTTAGCGCTTTCCACTCTTCATGGAACACAGCCAAGAACCAAAACAGCTTTAGTGACCCCCCCAATACCTTAGTGCTCAAGAAGACAAATAAATGAAACCACTTTTAATGTTTTCAGGATATAATTTATAATAAAACCTTTAGTTTGATTCTGATTACATTAATAATCAGAACTAAGACGTTAAGAACTACTACAGCCAATCAAGCATGTTTATTTCTTCTACAAAGAGTATTAATTTCTCCTCATCTACCTTAGACAAACTACTGTATTAGCTACCAGCATTTACCAGTTTCTGATAAGCACCACTTCTATGCTTGGCACCTACACTTCAAAATATGACTAACTACAAATACTTACGTTATACTTAGGAAGTCCTACAAATTTATGTCAGCTTTCTGTATGTGGTATATAGCCAGAACATCCTCAAGTTTTTCCTTTTGGTTATGTATAAAATTTACATTTCTGTGTATTTCAATTATAGCTAGAATTAAGCAATACCATGTGCATCACTGTATCAAAGGCACCGTAGGCACCTTACAAACATCCTAAATTAGCTGTGTTAGAAAGAGTTAGAAATGGTCAGTTTTTAACAGATATTTTATACCATGCTGTTTATTAGTCAAGACACTAATGGTTCAAACAGTAGGCAAATTTGGGGTTATAATATAATTCTGGTGCTGATGAACCAGACAATCTCTGTACCTTGTTCTATTAGAACAATTACAGGATTATTGTAATTCACTTTTGTTAATTTGTACCTTAAAAAAAAAAGTTGAGAGAATAACAAATAGGATACATAAGGTGTTATATGAAGAGAGAAAACTTGGAAAAGCTCAAATTTACTTTCCAGATTAGTGGCAAATAGCCTTACAGTGACAAGAGACATGCAACAAGAACACATACACTGATAGCTGAAACTCGGTCAGAGTTTACATAGGTGACAGCAGGTCGACGACTGAGAGCATTTTTCCAAGAAGAAAGCAGCGAGAGCAAAAGCTCAGGGATTGAGCTCACTTGGCAAAGTGACTTGATGAGAAAAAGGAAGAAGAGTGATGAAGTCACAAAACAATGCACAAAAAATGATATGGTTATATCAATCGCTAGACCACTGCTAAACAAACATTCTTCTCTCAAGATGAAGGAGAAATGTAATTCTGCTCACATGTCAGACTTAGACTTGGCTCCACCTTATTGAAATACTGATACAGTTCCAAGTTTCTGACGCGTGAGGCAGAACTTTTAACATCCCCAAAAAATTTCCTATGCAAAGATGAAAAAGAACATGTGCTGAATATTTACACGTTTAGAAAACCTAGGGTAAGTCTGCACACACAGTCCTTGAAGGATGTTCTCTCTTGACGTTTTCAACTTAATCATAAACATGAACAGTATGAACTGAATAAAGCTGTGTACAGTGTCAGGTACTTGACAGCATGCCACATAGCTGACAGCTTCCCACAGAAATATTCTTACCAGATAGTGACCATGGGACTTTTTGCTGCACTTAAATTATCAAAAGAATTGATAACTTTTTTTTTCCCCTCTTCACTGAATGACTGTAGTGTTAGGTGTGTTACACCCTATAGTCTTCTTAAACAATAAGCAGATCTGCACAACTACCTTCTGTGGATAATTCAGTCAGGCACACATCCATTCATAACTGTATCACACATTCATGAACAGTATGATATAATCAACATATTGTTAATTATTTTTTGATCTACAGCTAAATTTGGATCAAGAGTATTAAGAAATTTTAGAATAAAAATAACACTATTGCTATAATAGTCTCTGTGCACAGAGACTAACTATTAAACCTCACCCCTGAATGTCCAGGAATTTCCCAGTTCATGAAGTAGGGTGATAAAACTGAACTGGGCTGAACAATAGACAATAACTGAAGGGCATGAAGGAAGGCAAGGGAGGAAGTTTTTAAGCCTTCTGATCCCAGTACTTCCTGCTTTGAGGCTCACCTTTTAAAAGTCCTCCAATATTTCTTCAACATATTTTGTTATGGAAGTTACGTATTAAAAAGTAGTTCACAGGTTTTCTTATTAATATTACTCACAAAAGAAAAATTATTACATTTACCTAGCATCCCAATGTTTACAGTTGTGAAAGTCACTTTCAGATATATGTATGTTTCTATTTGTTTTTTTTCTGTGCTTTGTCTCCGATGTGCATCACATTCCTTTCCCCTCCCCACATACAGCATAGCCAGACCTCCTTAGGTCCATTTTCTACTACAGACAGCACAGTTCACCTTATCCTATGCCTTAATTCTTATCCTTTTCCTCCTCTTCTCTTCAATCTGCTTTATCATCTCACCCAGCTCCCGTATTTCCATTCTCTACTACTCCCAATGTTGTTATTCACCTATCCTCATCCATATTCCTGCAACCACCTCTTCAACAGCAACAAAAGGGTGGAAAAATGACGTTTACACCTCTGAAATGAACTCAGAGTTTAGAAAAGAATGGTGAGTATCAACTGACTGTCCAAAAAGAAGAGTAGCAGGAGAAAGTGAGCCAAGTAGAAAGATCAGCAATTTCGCTGGAATCAGCATGACAATATCCTGGAATAACCAACACTTTATCTGACCTATCTTTAGGTATCATAGGAGATCCACATGAAATTTTAGTATCAGACCTCCAAAAGTGGGTAATTAAGACATAGTTAATGAACCATTTCTATACTGATTAATGTAGGAACATAGCTGGATAAATATAGCCAATTTAATTATAGTGCTATTAGACTAGAAATGATATAAAATTGAATAGATATCACCACATTTGGTGTGATGTTTTCTCTTTAGGTCTTCATCAGGCATCAGAATAGATTCAAATACCTGTCACCCACTATACAGATATAAAACAAAATAAGGAGTTCAACGAGGGAATCACTAAACAGTAAGACAACAATACTAAATGTACACTTTCTCCCATAAGTTCAAAGCACTGCTGCCTACCAACAACACCTACAACAGTCCTTTTTATTTCTATTATTCAAATACTCCAATGCAATCAGATAAGTGTCAGTGTCAGACTTTTTTTTTTTTAAATTATATTTACCACATCAAAGATTACCTAGGAACAGTAAAGCAGAAGAGCTATTTAGATAAACACATTAGTAAGGAACACAAAAATATCTGGTCCGCAGCAAAAAAAAAAATCAACTTATTGAACATCTGAATACCTCTTCATCTGTTTCATACTTACTAAATGTAAAAATGTTTCTGAATTACAAGAAAGTACATTTGTTTTTCTTCTCATCCTACATCACAACTATTTTCCTGGTAACTTCTCCAGCCTCCCCACTCTACCTCCCATACTCATACCTTGTGTGTTTTTTTTTCTAAATTATGCATATATGTTCATTTTTTGTGGTTTATGTGATTAACACTTAAATGAAGGCAGGGACTTGTTCCCAAGCTTACCCAGCCAGTTCCACTTCCTTGGGTTTTAGTGAACAGCAGCGATGAACCTTGTAATACCGCCCATGATGACATCCAATTCTTTCTGTAAATATTTGTAAACAAACATATGATAAATTGACTTTGAAAGCAGATATTTAAGCTATCAGTGTTGCCCAGTTGACCTGCATGTTAATAAAACTTAACCATATATACGGTCATTAGTGACATCAGTAAGTCTTAATTGCTAGCGTATTTGTAGAAGGCAGCATACGTTAATAGTCCCAGCCTGACCATCAAAATCTAAATCAAACAAAGCTAATTAGCAGTGGAAGCAGTTCACCAGGAGGAATACCATACAATTATAATTTCAAAAGGGCTAATCGGGAATGCTCAGCCCACTGTGTACTAAGGAGATTGTGCCAAAGTACCGCATAATTCTGAAACTGACTGATCACATCTAACTGGGATGCAACTGTCCCATTTGTATGCAATAAGCTAATTTACACTGGCAATGAAATATTTGCCACACATCTTTAAGATGTGGAAAAAGAACAAATCAGTTGTTCCAGCTGTCTGATGATATATTTTTGTGCCTGAATATCTGTCCTGAGGTTAAAAAAAAAAGTTTGACGAGCCCTGACAATCTATTCCTACTGCCCAAACATGAATTATTATTCAGCAGCTCTCAGAGTGACATGCTGCATCTTTCTGTACAGCAGCCCAGTAATCCAGATCAGTGATTCCCAACAGATGTGACTTAAGTGGCGAGATTATACTGCACCAGCAGCAGCTTGCACAAGCCACTGTCTGCCCTTTCCTACCAGGCTCTTAGGAGCAGCTCTGGGGAACCAAGCTGGGGGCAAGGTCTGCTGCCCATCTGTACTAGACTTGGTCAGGGCATCTCTTAAAGATCAGCTACGTGCTAACAATTTAATCCTGAAGAAAAGTATGTTCCATGTTCAAAAATCTGGAAACACTTATCTTTGTAACACAGTACTAGAGATAAAAATTAAACGTAAAAAAGTAAACCTAACTAAAAACTGAGGAAAAAAACACACATTTTATAGCACTGACTCTTTGCAATACATTAGAATTTTAAGTTACACAGCATTACTTGGATTTACATTATGTTTTATGCAGATGCCTGCCTGTGAGGCAGGGAAAGGAAGTTAAAAATGAGGTCATTCATCACCTACAGGGAGACCAACATTGGGTAAGACATTATGTAGGAAATCCTTCACAAGAGAAGTGAAGGAAGAATTAGGGGGAACATGAAATACACTCTCCTTGAATATTAAACAAGATGAAGCAGAAGTCTGAAGACTCCTCTTACACCCCCTCTTATTCCAGGAACAAGACAGGCTACAAACTACATAGATTTTGCCTTAAATAAATAAATCCCTTTAAAAAAAAAAAAAGCTGTCTCTCATCAGTACACCTTCGTGAAATCATTGCCCTCTATGAGGACCTGGCACACACAAGTCTCTGGATGCCTGAAGTCCACTATTAAGTCACTGGGAAAAACACAGACTTCACTTTGGGACAAGAAAATATGCAACCTACAGGAAAATCTCTAAGGCAAATTCAGAGAAAAACTAAGAAATTGCAAAACGTTCTATGCTGTCCTAATATAAGTAATTGCAAAAGCCTCGATGCTGTCCTAATATTGAAGTCAGATACCTTACACAAAGTCTTATGTATGTGTACTTTTAGAACTCCAAGACTTACCGAACTTTCTTCCCATTTTCTGTAATTTTCGTCACATTCAATAACCCATACTTCTCTTGACCCTGTAAGATGCAGTAAGGCATAATGAATTAGAAAGAAAATCCGCTTCTGTTGCCATCACATCACTGAATTAAATCCCTCAAATAATCAATTTCTGAGAACAAGCCATCTTTGCACATGTTATACAGTTACATATGGCAGTTTCTTGATGTTATATTTAAATATGCAGAGATCAGCAAAGTCAAGATTACTCTGTGAAAATACTCATCAACATGAAGGAGGTAAAAAGCCTTCTTTCTTCATGGCCTAGGTTCTTTTGACAAGCTAACCTTAAATCCTTTGTGGTACGATAGAGTGGGAATTTTAAACCAGGATATTATAATTTGTGTAATAGCAAAATTGTGTCTTTTACTAAAAAAGGAGGTATCTGACAAACAGCCAGCCCAAGTTCTTTGACAGAACTCTCCCAAGTTATTCTAACATAGCTGTGTATTTTAAATAAACCATACCTGAACTGCATAAAAATGTTCATAGAGAATCATACAACAGATTGGGTTGGAGGGGACCTTGAAGATCATCTTGTTCCCACCCCCCTGCCATGGGCAGGGACACCTCCCACTAGACTGGGATGTCCAGGTCCCCATCCAGCCTGGCCCTGAACACCTCCAGGATCATCTTTGTGGATAATATTTGTTATTAATTCATATTAATATATTCATTTCCAAAACAGATGAGTGAAACATTTGATGCCCTATTTTTTCCTAACCCCAAGCAAAACATTAGAATTTTAAGCTGCTTAGTTATGTCTCGTTGATGAAAATCATTTGTATTTGTATGTGTCTGTAAATTTGGAGATCAAGCAGTGAATGGTGGAAAAAAGAATATTGAACAAGAAGGGCATTTTCAAGTTTCAAAGGAGTGAATATTTTTTGTTTCTATATAAGAGTAAGAAAACAAAGGCAAGTTTGAAAAAATACTCTAGGATAAAAAGGAAATTGTCAATTTGTACTATTTGTGACTCTTGAAATGAGGTACTGAATTCTATCATCTCCTGTCACCCCACCTTTGTCCCACCAGTGGACTAAAGGAATCTTAAATTTATATTTATTCCTTTTCAGCAACAGCTCTTAATAATTCCTAATTTAAGAACTAAGCTATTAGTTGAAATAGCCAACTAGGGAAAGGATCCAAATTAGCTTTACCATAACAAAAATGTCCTAAATTTTAGATCCAATGAAAACAGAAGATATTTTCTGTCCAGCACTCTCCTCTAAATCTCAAATTTAAGTGGACCAGAACTGCAGAATACAGCATAGAAGATTTTTTTACTCAAATACTCTGACAATACTCTTACTAAAGACTAATTTGTAGTTCAGGAATCTTACAAATTTTATCTGTATGTTTTACGCAGCATGGATAAAACAAGAGGGATGTTTCCAAGGATAACACCACTTATCTAGTGATTCATATGTTGTTTTGATCCATCAGCTGCTGGAACTCTTAATCTAATGTCTTCATTGGGCCAGAATTTTCAACAGAAGGAATTAGTCACATATCCCTCCCCTCCCCGAAAAATGAGCAAATTCATGGATCATTTTGTTCATGATCCATGCACAACACCACTAGCAGTCTTATGTGTTGCACCCTTCTAACAAACTGTTGGCTTTAGGAAGTGGAACAGCTTGTCATTACCTTTCACAGTGACCAAGCAACCCATGCCCGCTTGCTCAAATAGTCTGTGATACTCACAAGTTACACATGGAACCAGTGGGAATGTTCCAAAGAAGAACTATTCAGAAAAAGTGTAACAGAACTTAGCAGCAACACTAGGGGGTACTAATGGGAAAATTAATGTAATATTTAATTAGGGAAAAGAAGAAGAAAAGTCTATGGAACAAAACAAAAATTCAAGAGCTTCTTTGTAATATTTATATTCCAAGGACAGTTAAAGAAAACAGATTTTTTTCTATCATCTAAAGCCCAAAGTGAGTTCTGCTACAAAATCCAGTTTTAGTATTTCAAGGTCTGAAACATTTTCTGAAACATATTTACAGAAATTAGAACACATGCAGCAAGAATTGCTTGTGTTAAGGCTGTCTCAACTATGCTTGCTTCATAAGCAATGCTCATATCATTGTGAAAAACAGTATTAGAGTTGTAAGAATGGATCAGCATAAATAAGCCAGATATCCATTCCTCTGTGTGCAGCATTTGAATGAAGCACAACTAGTTGCCTTTAATGCCCTGAGCTTCCCACTAAAGAAATGCTAAAACTCATAAAGGCACATATTCCAATGCTATTGGAATGCAGTTCTTAAAGCAAAAAGAAATATATATATATACACACACACATTTCTGAATTATTCCCTACTGTTTAAAAAAATCAATGAGCAAATTTAAAATTTAAACTTAAGCAAAAATATCTAAGCATTCAAAACCAAGACTTTAGCAAGCTTAGCATATATCCTCCCAGCATATATCCTATTAAGAAGACAAGATTTTATTTATGCAAGGTTCTCGTGATTCCTACATCTTTTCAAGTAGATGAAAAATACAAGTGAAAAATAATGACATCAGATCCTACAAAGTATCACTGACTACTGACAGCCAGTAAGCACAGTTTGTTTCTGCTTGTAACCTTCCAAGTTGCTAGGTGTGAAGACATGACTGTTGGGGAATAACTACGTAATTTGGCATAAATTGAAGCTAAAAATTCATTGTGGAATCATCTCCCATCACAAAGCTGTTTTTAAATAAAAAATATCGAGCTTTTTCTTTCCTTTTTTTTAAGGCACATTCCTTTTAAAATGTTAGGTTTATCCCACTACTTTCCCCAGTAAAAAGCAGGTTTACCCTCAATTATCTAATCATGAACAGACAAGTTTCGACAACATCTACTTATTTATTTAAACAATTTCCATACTGACTGTGGCTTGATGCTTCGGTGAAGAAGGAGAGGACTCATTTTCAGGAAAACTGGCCTTAGAAGCAGTTGATGATTCCTACAGAATTTAAAAATGCAATTAAGTTATTCTCTTTCTTACAATTTTAACTTTTTTCACCCCTAAAGACACCCTCTCCCCACTCACACTTTACAGAAAAAGTTTTTTTGTTGTTCTTGTTACATTGTTGTTTTGTTTGGTTGTTTTTGTTTTATTTTGTTTAAGTATTCATGATATTCTGAAATACTTGTATTATAAACCTGCTTACCAAATAGTGTTATGACAAGGATTTACAGACCAATCAATTCAGCCTAATTAGCACATGTCCATTTGAAAAAAAAAATACATACTTCATGAGCTTAAAGCAAAGCTTTCATCCTTATTAAGGAGAATTTTTTCTGTATGACATTGCTATCAAATTATTAAGCATGTTTATAATACTAGCTTATTACAGGGCACATTTGAAAAAACACAGATTTTAAAGAACAGGTTATATTTGTGTGGTCAATACATGCAAGATTAGTACAATAAATATGTGCATTTACATATACATGCAGAGAAACTTACACAATAGTTATACATGCACAGTTCATATATTCAGTGTATACCAGCTCTATTTAATATTTGTGAGTCATGACAGTTTCCTTATAATCGAGCACTGAGATTTCCTACAGATTCAGGTTTTTGTTTTAAACCGAACATTAATGATGGATCAAAAGAAAATTACTAAATCCCTGAAGACTAGAAGAAATACTGAAAGCCAAAAGGCATGTGTGTTTCCACTGAAGTACTGCTGCTTTGCACAAATATACTGCATGAAAATCTGGTAAAGAATTTCATATAGAACCACTGACACTTGCTAGTTGTACATTTCTCCTCTTCTCCCCTTTTAATTCCTCTGATAGCTCTCCCAAACTCTGTGCTTCAACTTACAGAAAATGTTTGTTTTTCCAGTATTACATAAAAACCCTCCACACCTGCAATTTAAAATCCACTTATAAATCTACCTCCAGGTAGTGGCCCACTACTTCTTTTACTATTGCACTGACAAATAGCACTAGCATCCCTAAGAATAAGCTAAGTATTCTATATTTCCAGATGTTTATAGGGAGAAAAGAAAGCTCAAGATAAGGAAATCAACTTTGTCCCTCTCAGAGAGGTAAGTTTTTCCCTGCTAATAAAACTTTTAGCTATGTAAATCCTGATGGCTATATACAGGTATGTGCCACAGCCACTGAACAATCAGCAAGTATGTTTGGTATCATCCAGTCCCAGTCAGCCCTGGTAACCCACACCTTCCCTCTGACACATTTCAACCACTCTTCACCAGCACGTTTTCATAGAATTGCATTCTGCTGTTTTTCCAGGAAAAAAAAAAATCAGAAAAATTTTAAAAAAACAACTTTCCTAGGAGTCAGCTAAAAGCTAATTTGGGGTTGAGTTGATGCACCTATCCAGACAAATACCAATTGTTGTTTTTTCTCCTTCTATTTCATTCCAAATTTGAGATAGCTTTCATACACTAAGGAGCTCTGAAGAAGCCTAACATACATATGCATAACCTGCTCCTTTACCGGATGCTAATTCTAAGAAGTTCATATAAGAGCGTGCCTACCAGTGGTAATAAAATGGGTCCATCAATGCACTAAAATTTAAGATCCACGGGTCCTTCCACAAAACACTAGCTTATTGCTCCACTACACGTTCTTAAATTTTCCAAAAGCATTCATGTTGTGATTTATGTGACTCCTTACCATTAACAAATGCACATTGCCTGCATATTCTGAAGCTGTTAAAGTAACTTCAAGCTGCTAGCTTAGACTTTACAAGTCTGACTTATGTACACAGTTTCTTTTGGTTATTACACCAGACATTTGTACAGTTGCACATTTGCTTCACTGGGTTTAAGGTCTTGGTACTTGAACGTTGGGTCTTGATGAAAAGTAAACAGCTCCTCTTATTCGATGTTTTACAAGAGCTTCTTCGTTCAGTGCTGAGCTACATAAATGTCATTCCAAAAGTAAATCTTACACAAAAAAAGGAAGTCTTCCTTTAAAAGCAAGGCCAAAATTTCAAGTTATATCACTAACAGAATTGTTCGTACCTATGAAGTGTAAATGTCACATGAGACTAGGAGAGCCCTCTCAGCCTTCATTTTGCAGCACTCCGTTTAGCCTTCCATGCACGTGTTACAGCCCATTTGGCACAGAAAGATGCCAAAGGAGATCAAGGCAGGATGAAGGAGCAGTAAGGGGACCTCAAAACCTCTCAGAATGAACCAACACATTCAGGTGCAGAGCGGGCAGTTGCCAGTCAAGCACAGTCTCCGGCTCCTCAGCACCACACATGAAATGTTCTGAACTGGCAACTCAAAAGCTTAAGATCAAATCCAATAAATCCTGTTCTGAGGAACTACAACTCTTGATAGCCCACAACTCTTTTTACCACAAGAAACACTTCATTTCAACAAGGAAAACTATTAAAACATACCAGAAACAACAGGTCAAGCATGCAACATTCCGGGCAGCAGATCCATTTTCATTACTACTGCTGTGTTTTGTCATTTAAGTCTGTCTTTAACATCTGCAATTACACAGGCCAGCTTATAGAGGTCTTTTGCCATAATCCCAAAACCACATCGATTTTGATTAATTGTTACCTGTATCTTTTGAAAAAGGAAGTCTATTAGCCAGTTTGCTGGCATCTTATTCTGAGTAGCCTGTGCTGCGATTTCAGCATTACAACATATTTCGGTTTCCGTGAAACTTGGGACTGACTCCTAAGAAGTTCCAGGAAAAGCAAGTCATCACCCTATGCCACCAGTTTCAGTTCTTCACTACATACATCAGCTCTCCTGTACACATCCTTCCCTATATACACATCAGCGTGCTGACAATGTCACAGCACAGGCAGACACAGCAGTGACAGAAGTCAAACAGAATAGAGACAGACAGAGGAAGAACAAGGGACAGGCTCTGTTTGCTCAAGCAGCATCTGTTAGCGGCTAGTCCCAAACGGACTTCCAAGAATGTGCCATAAACAATGCACAGAAAACAGCTTCTGTTAGCCCTGACTCACAGCTCTTTTCAGACTAAACTCCCAGCTCAGCTCTGGATTAAAACCAAGAGTTTTAGCATTTTCAGTGCTGTCCTCTGTCCTTTAGTAACATTACAGCCCTGCTGCAATCAAGTGCAACTTTTCCTCTTAACCTATCATGATGGAGATTGGCACAGAGGTCATTAAAGGGATAAATTCATTGTGTAATAGCATTACTGCTATCTTTAGAGAAGAATTCTAGTTCAGCAAGTGCAACTTTTATTTCAATTCTACAAATATTTCACTTCAGTTATTCATCTGCAATCCTTAAAGTGTACTTACACTGGGTGTCGTCTATAATGAAGATATTCAGAGATGAAATACCAATATACCTCACATGGGAACCTCACCCACATTCGTAATTCTTGAACCCAAGTCCTGATTATGCTCTGTAGCCTGAATTGAATTGCAGGAAATTCCCAATTATAAGTAAAATGGCTGTACACATCGAAACCTGAACTCTAAAATATTTCAAGGATAACGAGAAAAAGGCTACTACTTACAAAGAAACAATAGTGAAGTTATCTACCAGTCCTTGTACTCACTGAATGTTATACACAGCAATACAGCAGAATACAAATAAATGAGATTTCAGAAATTCATGCACACTGATTTTCTGTTAAATAATTTAGAAATCAGAAATGGTTCACATTGGAGCATGCTGTTTAACTCACTCCTACCTTATCGTTGGTGTCCAACACAATTGTGCTGTGCCTCCATTTTGTTAAAACTATTGGTTCTTGTAGCCTCCTGTCCAGACTCCTACTCTTTATTATATCTCTTTGCTGCTGTGGTGAAGCATTATACTAAAGAAAAGAAAAATCAAACTATAAGTAGAAGCTAATTTACACAAACAACACCTGAGCATGCCATTCATATATATTAACAGTACAAATGTTCAGATTCCCTGTTTCACTCAAGGGTATGAAAATAGCCTTTTTCTTTTGCTTTTAGTCTTCAGAACTTCCTGTCTGCTGCAGTGCCTCACTTGGGCAACAGACAGATGTTTGATTTCTTAGGCAAGAGTTTATCATTCTGCAACCAACTGGCACATTGAGAACCACCATGGCATTATAGTAAATGCAAGATCCAAACATTCAGTCTTTATATTGCACTGACAATACTGTAGCACCTGTCAGGTCTTGTGTAAAACAAGGAAAACCCTTCTATTCTACTGTAAGCCATTCAGATTGAGAGTGGTGATTGACTGAATATAATTCGCTTTCACCCAAAGGTTTGGTATGGCTCGGAGAGGGGAGGCAAAGATGTGAGGATTTGCTTTTCAGAATAACTACACAGAATTACTGATAGAAGGATTTGCTGTTCCTCAGCACAGAAAATAAGTATTTAGCAGGAAATAGTTTTAGGACTTGGCAGAGCTGTAATAGCCCAAGGAAATAGAAGACCTGTGTTCTGACAAATCCACTAACTCAACAGCATCCAAAAAGATCAAGAGGTTAAGAAAATGTGAAAGCCATGAGAAGGACCTAGCAATTAATTTCATCTCAGCACTGCAGCATACTTGTCAGTAGTGCAGTCATTTCAAATCATCACCACCATCACCAGGGTAGCATTATAAAGAATTGTAACAATATTTCAAGCAGAGTTTAACACTGAAAATATAAACAAGGAAAAACAACGTAAGTTTTGTTTGTTTTTACAAAGGCAATAAAATTCTCATTCTCTCTATTCAGTGTTAGAAGACTAAAAGCTGCACATAGGAACATATGGAAGTATTTGTGGAGTCACATAAAGGTCTAGAACCCACTGGGTAAGATGTAACACAGGAAAATCAAATGTCCTTTTTATTAAAAAAGGCTAAAATAATAACCTTTGTAAGCACATTGAATTCCACAGTTTTGCTGCTGATTTACTACTGTAATTCTGGAGTTTGAGGTCTTCAAATACAATAACACATACTGACAAAGCACAGTAAGATTTAAGTTAAATAACAGAAATGCCAAATTTAAGCTAAATAACAATACAGCCACAGTTAGTGTCCAAATAAAGAGCCATCCTTACTACTGCCATGGCAGACACTATGTGATAGCAGCTTTGTCTTTTACTCTGGAAAGAGTGTTTCAATATGTCAATATGTAGGAAGTAAAAGAAATTTAGTATTTAATTTAGTTATTCCAACATGTGTAACAGTAATAAAATACTCCCAGTTGAATGAACGTTGCAGTACTGAGAATAAAATTCGGTGGTTTGCATACAGGCAGAAGTGTACTGGTTATCCTTGTAGAGATCCACATCTGAGACAGCAGTGACTCTGCATTGGTTTCAGCACAGTTACATTCATATGACAACAGATACACATGTATTACAATAGTGAGGTTTAAGAAACTTTTAGTTTGCTCCCTTGTTAAATCAAAGCTGAACTCTCATTCATGCTGCAAGGAATCTACAACCAGCTGACTTTCTTGTTCTAGAAACATACACTCTGCAGACGCTTCTGCAACTCAGTAAACAAATATGCAATTTGCTGTATGCAAAAGATTGCCCATATTACAACTAAAATCTGAGTTTTGATGAAACAATGCCTACACCACAGAAAGCTGCCAGTATTCCTCAGAACAGTTCTTGAGAATTTAAATGGACAGCTCAAACATTTTTTGCTATCAAATGAACCATTTATTTTTAAAATATCTATACTTAAGTGACACCGTTGAGTATTATTTATGAAAATCCTCTATGCACTTTCCGTTTGAGAAACTTGAATTCAGGTTCTAACAACAGTCAAAGGCAGACTTGAAAGTGTCTTGAACTGAAATCTGTCCTAAGAGTCAGAATGTGGGCACAGCCTACTTACAGGTGATCTATATTTAAAAGGTGCCTTTATACCACCACAAACCATCAGGAGTCTACTTATCTCTACAGACAACCCCATCTTGAAGGAGAACGGGCTGTAACACACCGTGACATTCCAGTTTAAGAACACACTGAAGAAGAAAGTAAAGAAACAGTATATATGGAGCTCATTAACAACGCACTTCCAACGGTTCAGGAACACTGTGCCACGTATCTTAGCAGCTTCAGTACTTTGCTTTGGTGATACAAACAGTGTTAATAAACTGACAGCTCTTTAAAGAGAACATTTGACATCTTTCCCCCATTTTTTCACAATATAGGTGTCAAGTAAACAATTTGCACTCAAGTGTTCATGCCTGTTTGTCAGGTGTTTTTTTTCCACCCTCTCTGCAAGCAGAAGAACAAATTACTAGGGGGAAAAAATAAAAATATAGTTCCAGCCTCAAGACAAGCCTAAGTTTCTGAAATAAATGGTATATCCAACTGAAGTAGCCACCCTCTAGAGTGGATAGATGCCACTGGCTAGAGAGAAGTAGCCAGGGCTATTGGTGATGTGCAGTCAGATGCCTCCTTGGTGTCTCTGATGTAATCTTGAAGTAAGAGATTAGGCAAGGACCATACAGAGATCGTCTGATGCTACCATGCATCTAAACATCAAAAGATGCTATTATTTTCTTAAATCTGAAATTTTTGATAACATGACAGAGAGATCTAAGAACGCAGGCTGCTGCTCCTTTAAAGTTTTCCCTAAAAATCAAAATTTGTCCCAATACATTACCCCCTCTAGCACATTGCATTCATTTGTTCTGTATTCTACTACCAGTTTCTTTTTACCAGGAAATAAGAACAAAGGACATCAGCAGATTTTTCACAATTGTTCATAACCTTACCGCATGTGCCAAGTGACACGGACTTCTTGTTGCACCAGCTCTTGGTGTAGGGTAAGGATACTAATGGTGTAAATTTGGGTAATACAGGGTTATTTTCATTGTTTGTTTTTTCAAGTAGCTGCTTTCACCAGTCACTTGAAAGCTCTCTTTGCGTTGGTTTAAAATTTTCTAGCCCTCGCAACTAGCTAAATGATTTATATTTAATTTTAAGCTGATAATGTGGCATGGCTCAAGGCTCTGTCCTAGCCTAATTGTGATTGGAATAAATGCAACACCTCTGAGTTATTTGTAGCAGTTGTCCCCATTTTTAGGGAGATGACACAGATCTGTCAGCTTCAAGAAGCAGAACAAAGATTCTCCTTTGTTTGCACTAACAACAGCCACAGCCAAATGCAAGGAACAGAAGGGTGAAGGGAGAAAAGCACGGAATGCAACTGTCAGTGAAACTTGGTAAAGACCCAAAGTTGAATATTTTGCTCTACCTTCCTGCAGTTAAGAGATTAGAATAGGGACATTTAAGAATATTCTGATATCCTAGTCCTCTTTACTACCTTATTCTACCCCTTTGCAGTTCTCCCAACAGATAGTCTGAAATCAGATATTAAAAAAATTTATTTTTTTTTAATGTTGCCTCAGAACAGAAGTATTTCTCCAATGCTAGAACAGTCTTTGGCTTTGAATACTTTTTTTTTTTTAGTGCTATGACTAATGTAGCATTGATGTACACATTTTGCTCTTCTTAGCTAACCAATACAATGTTTTCCTTAACACATGTATATAAATTTTTGGGGTTTTTTTTTTTTTTTTTTTGGTCTTTTCATGGACCTCATCCCTACCTCATACACTTTTTTTCCTTGGAGAAATAAGACTCATTTTCCATCTGCATTGCAGCAGCATTTGAGGCAGCAGCCTCACTGAAGGACATGCAGGGGCAGGAGGCTGCTGGAGGAGACAAACCCACCTGAAGCAGAAGCGACTGGAGACCCCTGTGGATACTTGCTCCGTTGACTTTGCTGCATTGGATGTTCTTTGCTTCACCTTCTTACCCACTGTTTCGCTAAGACTGCTAGCCTGTGAAGACCAGCACCAAGCCAGTAGCAATTGCCACAGGCACCACTGCTTGCCTCAGAAAAAGCTGGGGATACTTCCTTCCCTTCTCTGATCTAGGAGGAAGGGAAGGGGCTGGAAAGCACCACACCAGGACAAGTGAGGAAGACCAGACCAGGCCTCTAAGATACAGGTACCCACAGTAAAAAGAAAGGAAATAATATCACCTGCACTTCTGTCCTTGAATACCTCTAAATCAACACATCAGCTGAGGCAGTCTCAACTTCCTCCAAGCCATCCCAAACTTCAAGACAAGAATGTGAGGATTATTCACTACTACTAACAATAATGTTTAGTCTTACAGTAGACACAAATGCCAACACACATTATGTGTTACCTCAAACCAAGTAGGACTGTTCACATCCTGGCCATAAGACAAGTTCAGGTATACCTATTTTCACTTTTTTCTTTCACCATTTGACTGCACAATATCTTCTTCCTATTACCAGCACCACGTTTATTATAATTTTTCAGGTGGCATTCGCTGTTTGACAGCACTGAGGACTCCAGTAGCAAAATCATTTACCTGAGTGTCAGAACTGAGGCCCCGGAGCTCACACTTGACATTGGAGTACAGAGATAGCAAGAGAAAACTGTCAGCCTAAGATGACATCCCCGAATGAAGCTCCTCTACTTACTGCCTCCTCTGTACATACAGTGAGTGAGGGGAGCTGATGGTGAACTAACTTCTGAGAAGAGAAAGTGTAATTGGGATATCACAGGCTCTAAATATTAACAGCCAAACTATGAGTTCAGTCCCAATACTTACAGAATAAGCATTTTATTTTGATGTCTACTCCTGAATCAGGGAACTCAGCCAGCTGATGTCCAATAACCATGCTGTTACGCTGTTTTTCTTTTTAGATATAAGACTAGGAATGCATTTGGAAAACTGGGAAGACAATCATTCAGTACCTCTAGTTTTTATTAGGCTGTCCTGTTTTCCTCACTTTTCAGCTATTTCTTCAATATGTAGTACTTCTTTTAGTTTTCCTTGCTTTTTTGTCATCTTGATAAATTGCATTTTTAAACTTTAGAAAGTTCTTATTCCTGAGATCAATTTAACCTTTTTTCCTCCCTTCAATATACAGTCCCCCTTCTATTTGCTTGAAATTTAAAACCTGTATTAGAAGACTACTAGGCTTATGGAATAGGGCCATATCCTTCTTCACTATGATTTAGATATTACTCATTCACTAAAAAGGAAATAAACCAATTTTATCATCATGAACTATTCACAGAAGACATGATACTTTTTTTTTTTTTTAAATAATCAACAAGAACTGACAACCGAATACAGCAGAAATCACAGGAGAAAACAAAGTCTTTGGAAGAGGTAGTACAAGTTAGAGTAAATATTATTAACCAATTTAAAGAATAATTTGGCATGTTCTTCTGTTCCACTACAACAAGCTGGGTCACACTCATGAGTCCTAATAGAATTTTGCAGCAGTTGTCAAAGCTCCTCCATCCGAGATGTTGCTTTTAGCCAGAGGCATTCAGCTATTCCTAGATGTCATTTAAATATACGTGACCAGAGGGCTTTCTATGAGACTGTCTGAAGTAATTCATTTTTTTAACTCTCCCTCCCTCCTCTAATATCAGATATTTTTAAACACACATTCAAGACTACTGAAGTGTTATTCCAGAGCATGTTCACATTTACAGCTAATGCTACAAAAGTGAAGTTTTTTCATATAACGTATTAGAATGTTATATGAATGTGCTATTAGAATGTGCTGTTTCCAGAAGCCTGTTCGATTTTTAGTTCTATGGATGTCCAGATTACTAAGAATCTCCTCAAAGGGATTACCGTCTTTTTCTGGTTTAACAACACTACATAACCATGCTGTTCTACTTGTTTATTTCACAAATATGTAGTTCATATATCACCTTCCAAAATATGTTTGGGGAAAAGACTGATCTAGAGAATTACTGTAGATTGTATCTAATTTCTTCTTAAAAGGTCTTTTTTTTTTTTTCCAAGTAACTTAACTTTTCATTTTAGCAGGAGTTAAAATGCTGAAGTCTTTCTAAGGTCGTCTCACCATTCATGGGAGTTTTTGATAGAGACTATTTTTCTTCAAAGTCGCTCTGCAGTCTGCGTTGTCTTTCCAGTTCATTTGTTCCTAAGCGCTTTTAGAACACGCTTCAGCGAGTCTTTCAAAAGGCCGATCTTCAATCACGCTTCAGCTGCTCACAAGTTTTTAACATTTGTTTTTACTCTGTTTTTCAGATACACAGACTAGCTAAATATTTTGCTAGAATGTTTAATCTATTCCACAGCACTCAAAGCTAAAAGCTAGGGTTTCTGTCAACAGATAGGTAGTTGGACTGTGAATCGAGAAGTCAATTGGTCATTTACTTCTGTTAACCTTATATTTGCTTCCAACCACAATGTAGTACTTTCAAGAATGCTCAATAAGGAAATTAAGAATATTTGCTACTCAAGTAGCCCAGGGTAAACGATTTAAGCAAAATTCCTAACAAAAATATTTGATGATTTTCATATGAATGAGCTAAACCATATCAGACCATTAACTCCAAGAAAGAGAGGCTTTGTTTCATTCTGTAGGTGGTTAATAACACAAGGGAGCCCAGAGGTTTAAGTAGAACCACTAAAATATCATGCTCAAAAACACAAGTACTAGACCTCACCCCTGTAGTTACGGTGCCTCAGGTGACAGTGCCGGATTCTCTTTGTGACTTGGTACAGTTGCATTAAAGCCAATTCCATTTGTTATTTAGT
This sequence comes from Anas platyrhynchos, assembly GCF_047663525.1. NCBI lineage: Eukaryota > Metazoa > Chordata > Aves > Anseriformes > Anatidae > Anas > Anas platyrhynchos. Next base: position 144,325,603 of record NC_092588.1, read on the forward strand.
TTAAATCCAAATCCAATCTATTTCAGTGGAAAACAACTTCTTCACAGTCAAAACCTGTGCAGAAGTCACCAAATGAAGTGCCCAAGACATCATTCCCCCCAAATTACCTTCAACTATATCAATTGCTTCTGGTAAAACCTGTGCTAGCAGATTTGCACACTGCTAATCTAACAGCTAATCGATAGCTAAGTATCTTTTAAAAACAATAGTTACAGATCAGATAGCTTTGACACGTTACAAAATTCAAGATAACCTAACACATCAGATCAACATAGGAGAACTCGATGTCAGCTCAGCTCAGATACAAATCCTTTAGCTGATGTAACACTAGTGCAGTATGTAGCATCATTTGATAACTTGAAATATTTTCCCACAAGTATTACAAGAGCACTACTATAGTTGCTCCTTTTTAAGCAGAAAGGACACTGATTTTTGTACTGAAGAAACAATAGCTGAGAATCACACACTTGATATGCTCAATGCACACAATTCCCTGTGATTTTTTTTTCAAATGATAACTTTACTTTATGAGATCAAACAAACACCCTCATAGCTCTACAACTACATCCTTATGACAAATGTTCTATAGTTTTTCAACATGAAAATGTAAATTAAGTAATAATAGGAACATCCTCAGACCACCTAAGTATGTCAATTTCCTACAATTTTTTTTTATTTTTATTCCCAAATTAATAAATACCAGAATGCGCTTCTGGTGAAGCTCTCAAAAGTTTCATCCTCAAAAACACCACAGAACTGTTGAAATTTGTTTTTCAACACCTCTCAGTATAAGATTTAAATCACGAAATTTAGAAATATAGGACAGAAAAAACATTCATTTTGGAGGGTAATAAAAATAGACCACAGTTAAGGAACATTTTGTAGTTTAAGAAAAACACCTTTTTTCCTACAAAGATTTTCAATTTCACAGATGAATCACAGATAATACTTTGCAGTCGTAAATGAAAAGCTCAGTTCAGAAAAGATGTCTTTTTTGACATCTGAATAGTTACATACATCTATTTTTTATGTCCTTTAGTAAGTTTTTTCTCTCCTCGATCAGAAATTCCACAAAAATACTAGAAGTAACTAAGCCCTCTTCTTGCAAATAACTCCTGTTAAGGGCCTCATAGAACATCTCCTGGGGAGAAGAGGAAAATCCCAAGTTGTTAGTGTTTCTTTATTAGGTCACTCACCTTAGGTAACTCCCATTCTGATCGGGAACCATCAGCACTGTAGTAGTATGGTCTACCTTGTTCATCTGCGTGTTTTAACCACTGCAGAAAGAAATGTGATGACAGGAAATATAATTAGTGTGACAGTCATAACAAAGCTAGTCTCTGGTATTTGGGATTTAAAATTAATTTTTAATAAAGTTCCATCCACTTTAGTAGTGCCTAGCAAGCAACCTCCATTAACTAACCAAGGTTAGTTAGCAATGGGAGCAACATTTCAGTTTTCTGCTTTCTGAATAGGGCTCACTATCACTTTTTCCTTCTGAAACACCTCAGGAAAAACACCTGCAATATCACAGTTATGGAATTCCTGATGACTCACATAACCTACCAAGAGAATGGGATCAACAGATATTTTGAAGATTACTTATCTCACTTTTATCAACATTATGACATCAGTTTAAGGAAGTACAATCTTTGCACCAGATCTGAGTAAGAAGCGTATAGATAAAATTACAGAATTCTAAGAAGCTCGACCAGCAACTAATAATTTAAGAGATTATTGCACAATTTGAACAACTACATTTTTGTACCATCACAGGAGCACAAGATGCAGTATCTAAATATATTATGAAGAACATAATTTATGTAACCTCTACCAGCAGCTCCCAGAACCAAAGAGGTAAACTGATGGTGATTATGACAAGTTGTACAGAACAGACAGAATTGTAATGAGTAAAATTCTACAGGATGGTCTCACAAAAACATGCATAGAAAAACTCACATTAAGTTTCTTGGGTCAAGTAGGTTTCACAGAACTGCCTTTCAGTGAGAATTGTTTATGATAGGAAACACTGTTCTCTATCAGTCCCAGTGTTATTTTTTTTAAACAATATTTGCATGTTTGACAAACGAGGTATGAGCTATAGATTTTTAGCAGAAATAGATTAAGAAAGACAAAACTCCAAAACTGACATAAAACTCGATCACATAAAAGCTTCTTTAAAAAAAAAAAAAATGTAATATATATCAAGTAAAGAAGAAGTAGTGCTACAAGATGGTAATTATATTACTGGTGCCATAAACACTTTTTGAAGGTTAAAAATCAAAACACTACTTCAGTGAACAATTTAAAAAATAGACTTCTTTACAAATATATATAAATATCATCGTAATTTTTCCTGTGTGGTAGAAATTTATAGGATATGCCCAGAATCATAGTAAGTTATCAGTAGCAATTATCTCCTTAGAACAGAACATAAATCTACTGATACTGCTATAGTTTAAGTAAAAAGTTTGTCTAGATCTGAAACCAGTACTGAAAACCTCAAATAAGGCAAGGATGAAACTGAGAACGCAGCATTACTTTCAGTTTGAAACGATCCTATCTGGAAGACCTACCTCATAGACAAGAACAACTCTTAGAAGAGTATTAAGTTCATTCCTAAAGTGTAAACAAGAGGATGGTAGGTGGGAAATAAATAAAAGAAAAAGTATCTCCTTAGTATGGCAAAGGACATACATAAGAAAAAAAAGTTAGTTCAGTTGTGAAATTTTCATGCAAGTTTAAAAACAAAAGGAGATACCACTAAGGAATGCTTTTGACTTCTAGAAACGAAATCTGAATTTCTAACAGTGAATTAGCTGAACATGCGATGAGAAGAAGGGAAAAAGTACCTTTTCATTAGTATAGTCATTGGTATATAAGGTTTGACCATGTTCATCCAACTCTTCTGACCAACCCCTTGGAGGAGAACCATACTGACTATCTGACTGGCTGTAACAAGAACTGTGGTCGTTTTCTTCTGATGAAAGATGCTACAAGTAGTCAGAAACATAAGGCAATTTTGAGAATGAAAATGCTTTAAAATCTGAAAGATCAAAGATTATTTGGAGAGAACGAGAATAGCAATAACTGAGAGAAGTTCACATTTTTATACCTTACATCAGAAAATCAGACAGACATTTTTACAGTTCATAAGGATTTGATAATTGCTAGGTAGTTCAAGAACACTTTTAGAACAGAGTTTATACTGTTAATTTTCTTAATTCTACCATACCAGATTCCAACCACTCAGATTTAAACAATGCCATACAACAATTTCAAATATAATTTGGACTCCAAATTTTTTGCCAATCTAAATTTTATTCCCACAAATTTACATTACTGATTGATGAAGAAAGTCAGCTTTAGTAAACTCTGTTTCCCCAGAAAACCTGTAAGACCTACTGGCTTCCTGGCTTTCATACCTAGATTCTTTTCTTCCCTTCCCAAGTAGTACCTAGAAACATAATAATCATTTAGGATAACTTCAAACTCCATTTCCATCTATCTGGGTCTGCAGTGCATCCTACAATGAGGAGGAATTTCCACCTTCCAATGCTGACAAATTTGACAACAGGTGATCCATAAATCAAGATATTCCACCAGCTGAAGGCACAGCTAGCTGAACTGCAAGATTACCTTCCAGAGGCAAGAGTGGATTATAATGTAAGGAACAAGTTTGGCATGTGAAGTAAAGAAAAGATTTTGCACACACATCAAAACCTCTTTTCTTTAGTACACCTCATTCACCTCCCTCCGTAGGTATTGTAGATATTATTCCAAGTATCCACTCCATGCATCAAAAAAACCCTCTCTACACCCATCTTCCACAACAGTATTTCTACAACAGTCTCCTGAGGAAATCATCACGCGTTTCCTTTCACACTATCTTTGATCATAGGTTGGTACTAGGCATAAATCTTAAGGGGGAACGCATCATTGCTAGTTGAAAATAATGGTTAAATATGGACTAAGGTTCAACAACACAACGTAAGGGTTTTAAAGAAAGCCATAAAGCAGGAAGAAAGGCAAAACTCCCACTTAATAGTAATCCAAGCATCAGAAATTCACCAGTTTTAAAGAGGCTGTTTTTAGAGATTATATATTTAGTGACATTTCCAAATTATTATATGGGCTTCTGGTGTTAGCTTCCTGAGTAGCTTACCACATGCATGAGGAAGACTCCCTAAACTGACACAACCTGGCTTACCAGACACAGCAAAACCCAGAGCAAAATCCATGACCAATTTGGTCATTAACAAAGCAACATAAGCGTATCTTCTACAGCAAAAAGGATGGGTGCACTTCAGCTATGCATTAAACAGTCTCACCTCTTGGACTTGGGTTAACATGAAAACCTGAACTGCCAATTTCTAACTATTGGGACAACAAAAAGTCCTCAGCCACGCTTTTATGCTTGGATTGTGACCAATGACTTGATGTTAATGTCATTGGCCCTACTTGAACAACTGTTTTATAGGACAGTCATAGTGTATACGCACATGTAAATTTACATTGTATCTTAACACTTAAATACAAGCACATTGACATTTGTTCAAGGTTGAAGACTTGCAGGGTATTGCTTTTGCTGGTTTTTTTTGTTTGTTTGTTTGTTTTTTGGGGGGGGATTAATTAACAGGAATTATGAACAAATAACATAATCTTTCTTCCAAGTAATTCCTGATGCTGAAGAAGCACTGTACACATTTAAAACTAAACAGAAGACTTAAAAATGAAAATTCTCCAAGAGAAAGAAAACTTTTGTTCAATAAGAACAAGTTAACACGTCTGTAACCCACTATATCATGCCTGAAGATCCAAGGCTGAGCTAATCCCACCTACCACACTATCTCAGACCTTAACCTTGGCTGACAAACTTAGATGAAATGCCTTAGTTGTTTCAAAGTTTATTTCAAACCAAGGCATCCTTCATCCCCCAGCTAGTAGCAACAACTGCTAAAGCCACCTAAATGGGGATTAAAGAGAACACTGGCCAAACCACACTCAACAATTTTCAATTTCTCTTGACAGCACGAACTGCCTGTGAGCTCTCTAACCCCACTCTCCCTTCATGTAGCCTCCACGCTACTTTGCGGAGTCCCATCCTCAATCACAGGATACCACATTTAGCTAAAACCATCTTACGCAGGCAGCTGCCAAAACCTTACACCTCCTAAGAAACTTGCTGTTAAATTTCAAAGCAAATTACAAAAATGCCCCTACATCATTGTTTCTACTGTCTTTCTTGCCTTGTTTCCATTTATGCTGAGAATTCTTCAGGGCAGAGACCAGGACATATTGCACTTAGAAAAAAAGGAATATTTATGGTCTCTCTTCTATAATCAAACCAGTTTTGGAAGTTACCACTACTCTCAAAACAGTGAGAAAAAAAAATGAGTCTTTAAAGAAGCTAGCATCCCTTTATTACCCTGTTTATTTTGAAACAAATTAAAAACAGGGAATGAAGGAGCATCTTGGCCACATTTTTTAAATGCAAATTTTAATTTAAAACAAAACAGTTCTGCTTTTCAGCATGTTGTTGGTTAATTCATTGGTCCGCATGTTCTGGTCTCCTAGCTATGCATCAGAGGTTTTCCCTTTTCTGATCTGACATCACACCTCATTCTACTTACAGTCCCACCCCAATTAAACCACTTCACAGTTTGACCAATTTCTCCCCATTACCATTTAGACCTCTTTTCTCAAGTCACTGCCTCTGATAAATTTTTTCCATACTTAGTCTTACTTTACCAAAGGCCCTGTTAGGATCGTACTGTTCCCCACCCCCCAAGTCCAGATAACTGCTCTAACTTCAGGCTGTTTTCTTTGTGCCATACGTGTTAGCAGCTTCAACACATTAACTATAATTTTGCCTGTTCTTAATTACCAAAAAAATTTCCTAACCAAAGTTTTAAGACCAATTACAAGCTATTTATGTTCTAATAAATTACATATGAATACATACATTATAATAGATAGTCCTATACAGTTCTCATATTGATGTCACCTTGTTATTTTGCTACCTAATAAGACACAACCTCCTCTGAGGACAAACCATCAGAGACACAACTAGCATTTAACCTTTGTGCATATGCTCCTGCATTGCTAAATCTGAAGGGAATGAGGAGAACTGACTGGTATGCAAAAGCCTATTTAATTTCATTAAAAGAAATTAAATCAGTTTTTGCTAATTATTAAGATCTATTTGTTCTAACTGCAATCTAAATCCTCATGGTCAGACAAAATCTGGGATGTTCTATATTTTACTGTAGCTTAGCCTGGGATCTCAACCTGTACTCTAAGGTATTAGAGTACTTAAAGTACTTAAAGGTCATAAATGAAATGGTGAACACAACCAGTAGAGTGTGAAGTACACTCCCAAATGCAGAACAGAAGAGAGAAACTGGCTTTAAAAAAATCAACAAAACCTTTAGTCATAGAGGACAAATAACATAAGGAATTTGTGTTACTGGAAATTTTTCAGCTCGACAAAAGTTTACGTTAATCGAAGCACGCATCAGCCATTGATCTTACACAGAATGAAATTTTGACAGATAAAATTGTTTGAAGGTCAAGCTGTGATACCTTAAGCATCAAAAACAAATGGAAGAACTGAGCTGTCTGATACAATACACAGGCAGTGAACATTAAGCTTTCTGATCATGCACCTACACAGTGAAGTAGTGGTACAGAGGTGGGAATAGGAGTCTGGCATTATTTGCAGATGGTGGGGAAAGAGAAAGAATTATTCGAAGTCCTTCCAAGAGAAGAAGGAATAATCACACTAGAGAACCAGTTACTCTTATTGCTAGGTGAGTTACTACTCAAAAAAGCAATCCTAAGCACTAAGTCACATCCAGCAAAAGCACAGCCAGTGAGAAGTTACCAGAGAGCTGTAAGATGGTTGCAGACATTTTGCCAGTTTACCTGTCGCAGCCACTACCTTGTGACAATAAAAAGCTGTTTAAATGTTTGCAAATGTCCCTGCTGCTAGGAAGGCCATTCCCAATGGCAATGAAGAGGTTCCCTTCTTCTTTCTTTCCTGATTCTGGCACTACTGGCCCAAATGTAGACTTCCACAACAGGACTCCTAGCAATCTAAAATTCCTGAGCAGTACACAATTAAATTTTAAAACTAAATAATGTAATAGCTCAGGAGGAAATCCACCTAAACTATACATATTTGAAAAGGGTATATAAAAATGGAAGAGTTTTTGACAAATATGTTTGCTTTTTCTTTCAATCAAGAAACTGATTAACCTAAGCACTGTTTGAATACAAGAGCACTATTTTAAGCATATTTGAACAGTAATATCCATCTTCCAACTATTCCATTTCTTTATCTGAACCACAGCAGCTCAAATAGACTAACGCTACTGTTTGACTCTCCCTAGCAATCAGCCGCACAGAACATATTTGCACCTCAAATATTATCCTAAACAATCTTTTAACATTAATAATTTCATAGTAAGCTTCAATTCTCTTAAGCAAAATCTGTGGCAAAGCTGAATAACTGAAAAACGCTTCAAAAGGTAAAACATTTGCATAGTGAAAAAAAAAAAATCTATTGATGTATCTCCAGAATAACATTTATGGTTGGAATGTAATCACGTCAAAAAGTTCCTACAGCCAACTGCCAAGAGCTGGGACAGATTCTCCCCACCCCAAGCATTTGCCAGTATTGGGCCTAGACATTTGGTTGGCAAACCTACCAGCACCATAATTTGGCTTCTTTTCTGGGATACCCAGTTACCATTCACAGAATGAAGAAAAGGATTTTCTCAACATAACCAAGGATTGTTGCTTTGACTGCCTCTTCCTCTAGCTTATTCTAGAGTTATCCAAGGCTAGACACAAAAATAATTGAGAAGTGCGTAAATTCAATTCTCCTAAACAAACAGATAAAATGGATGGAATTGGATAGAAGCCTCAATTACACCAGTATTTTTGACCCTGGAGGAACATGCTATGGAGCTCTATTAAGTCTAGTTTTGACTCCTAGATTCTGGATTTCACAGAATCACAGAATTTCTAGGTTGGAAGAGACCTCAAGATCATCGAGTCCAACCTCTGACCTAACACTAACAGTTCCCACTAAACCATATCCCTAAGCTCTACATCTAAACGTCTTTTAAAGACTTCCAGGGATCAAGATATGTGGGATACCCTAAGGATGATGTGCATTACCTAGGCTTTACATAGGTGACTAAGTGAGCACGGGTGCTTGTCAAAACACAGTGCCCAGTTATGGCTGTTGAGCACACAATAACCTTGAGCAGTGGTAATGAAAATTAGGTTTGGTGAGTTTTCATTAGGGCACTAAACATGGAGAGAGCCAAAATTCGTCAATTCTTTTGAAAAACCCTGACCTAAGTGACATGGTCAAGATTTCTCTACATCCATCTATACAACCACCTGAATTCCTCTCTAAAAAAAAAAATATATATTTTCCTCTAAGAAAAATAATTCATATTTAAATTTACTGCCACAGCATTAACCAAGCAGTAGCAAATAGCTATATATCGTCTGCCTTTGTTTTACTGCATAGTTAACTGAGGTTGATAAAAATTCCCCTTGTTTTTTTCATCCCCCTTCCCACACTCCCTCACCTTCCCCATCTCCCCCTTCTCACCCAAAAATATGTTGAATATACTGAAAAATAGAACACACCGCATCAGAAAAGTTATGATGGCCTTCATATTCAATTGTCATTTAAAGTCCTGGCAGTTTCAAGGCTTCCTAGCTTTCCTTTAATTTTAAAAGCAAAGCTGTAACACCTAATAAGGGACTGCTGGGCACTTTTACAACTAGTACTCTGACTCGTGACCTTTAACAGATTTGTGATCTGTCACACATTTCACATACACACTCATACACAAAATTGACGGAAGAGAGAAACTGTTAATCTTCACTACTTCATACCAAGCCACATGACCAAAAAGACAAAAAAGTCACTCCCTGAAACCTCAAAGTTCAGAGATATCAAGTTCCATAGCAAAACAGTACTCAAATACATTATAATCTCATTGTTTGTGATCTCAGAACAAACTACCTCATGATCTGCATGGCTCTGGGAATCCCCTTTATTAATGCTTGCATCTCGGGCCCAACGTGGAGGTTTCCAAGTTCGTTCCTGTGATCCTCTGTTGTAGTAATAACAGCGTCCTGTAGTATCTTTATGGGTTTCCCATTCCCCATTTATTTGGACTGGAGCACTTGTAGGTAGTGGTGGAAGTGCAGACTGAGATATTTTCAGTTCTTGTAAATTAGCATAAACTGGTGAATCAGGCCTCCCTTGGCTTGGTGGAGTAGTTGGCTATTGAGAGAAGAAACGTGTTATTAAAGAGCAAATTAATTTTATAATGCTCCCTTACAAATCAGTATACATTACAGTAGTAAAACAAACCAACAAACTCCCTTTTTTTTGTTACATATAAAAGCACAAAGGACAGCCACAAAATGCCAGGACATGGAAACATTAGGTTTTTTTTCAATATTAAATATAGTTTGTGATGTTTACCTTATAGTTAACAATATTTTAGCATTTCTCCAGCTGACAGCTGATAATTACATGTATGTCTTGCAATTGATTTGAAATGCACTGGAATCATCATCAAAATAATTGTATGTTTAAAAACTTCAGCTTTACAGTTCTGGTATTGCTCAGTAACTCTAAGCAATGTGCTTTTGTTCAAGACCAAGTGTAGCATCTCTTACACGTCACTTGTTAAGCAAAGATGGTTCCCCGGCCTTTTTCCTCCCCTACTGCTATATAGGGGATGGCGAACATAAAGCAGCACTTTTCAGTTTGAAAGACAAGCACAGTGTTATGACAAAGAAACTCCAGAAAACACCTGGGTGGTTTACCTGCAAGCCTTTCCAAACAGATGCTTACTTCAGTTGTTTATGTAATATCACTGACAGTGTTGTGATTACCACTTCCTTCTTACAGAAATTAAGTGGCTATTCTTATCCAGCTAATTTTGGTCATATATATGCACATAAGGAGAACAAATGTCCCCAAGAAAATAAAACACCAATGACAAATTCAGATTCATAGTTTGATAACCATGCTTTCTGCTGGCCTTCATGTTAGGTCTGTGGCTCTTACAGAAACTGTGTGTTCTTTTAAATAAGTCACAGAAGTGTTTAGGAGGAGAATATACTTTCTGACCAATTTTTAAAGTACAAGTACATAAAACACACCACACAGAAGACAAGTAGTTCACGAAAGCTGTGACTAAGAGGTTGTGGGAGCAACTTGTTATTAAACCAAACTGAAAAGCTGCCTGTTAACACAGAGCCACCTCCCTGTGTCAGGGCACTTTATTTAGGCATCCAAAGGAAGTAAAAATATCATTCATACCATTCCTCCCCCCTGCTCAGTTTTAATTCAGAAGCTTTGCTGGAGGCAAGTCCTTGTGCCTCTTGTTGCATCTTTCAAAGAAAAAAAAAAAAAAAAGAGAACACACTGCATTACATAAAAGATCCTTTATAATGTGCTTTTAAACATTAAAACCTTAAATTGCTAATCTCGGCCACATCTCATCATAAATTATTGGGGTTTGCTCAGGCAAGACAGCATATTGTACCACACAATCAGATATAAACTGATTGCACCACAGCTGGAACCAAATATGGGCAATATCCACAACCAAAAGGGGAAATAGCTGGAGAGGAACTTAATGAGATTAGAACAGGCATGGACTTGTCTTGCGAGGCTTTAAAAGAGAAAAGGCAATTTACTACATATAGGAAGTATGTTTAACAGCAATACAAGGCAAACCATGGTGGGGGGGAGTATCTGCAGCACTCAAAATCAGCTGTGAAAACAATTTGTATCCTCTTCCATTAACTCAAAGGAAAGAAATCCAAACTCTGCCTTTTTTTTTTAAGAGGGGCAGAGGGAACACCTGGCTTTGGTGAAGTTCTGTTTCTCGAGGGCATTAAGAGCATAAAGAGCACTGCCACAAGTAAAGACTCATCCCACCATCCTGCCTGAGGATGCCACCAGATGCGTGACTGCAACCAGCTTGTGAAACACCTCCCAGTGTGTGTGGAGTGGCTGCGGGCAGTGGTGGCAGCACGTGGGCCTGAGGGCTGCCCCGCTCCCCAGGGCAATGGCACCAAGAAGCGGCCTGGAGGCAGGAGGCCTGAGGCCCAGGGCTCAGATTTCACGCTGAGGTCTTCCAAGGTCTCAGCATCGTCACCAGAACAGCGCCAGGTGAAGCTGCAGGGCCTGTATTACCCTGCGCTGACACAGGCTGATGCACAGCCACATACTACAAGCAACACTCTGTTTAAGTTTAAAACAGAAGCGTGAGATGAAAGTTTAATGAGTGTTTTTCTTCTGAATGTTTAGTACTACTAAACACATAATACCAACTTCTGGCTTGCAAGTGGGGAAGCCAGAACCTCTGAGGTGAACGACGAACAGGCCGGCTAAGGCCCAGCTACCGCCATGCCCTGCTGAGCTCTCTCCTGAGAGAGTCCCCCAGTAAAACTGCAAGACCTTCCAAGTTACTGTTTTCAACGAAGCATGGAAAACGCAAAAACTAAATCTAAGTACAACATGTAGCTTAGCTATGAAGTACGTGTGCGAGGGATCCGACATGCTTATCAGGAACTACTTTAAATAACCACGTAGCACGCAGCAGGACTTCCTCATACCTCGGGACACGCAACGAGGTACGCTGTTCCCTGCACTGCTACTGCCCAGCATCAATGCTAACCTTATACAATAAAATTTTCTCGTTTATTGACAAATCAAAGCAACTTTTACAAAGCTCTTCACTTCCTGAGGTACCCCTATGGCACTTCGCAGCCGGTGCCAGCAGGGAGGCAGGTCCCTCTCCTCCTTGGGTAGGGGACTGCCACAGGGAGCAGCTCCCTCCAGGTGGCCCTGTAGAGCTCTCAGGCTTCAAACAACTGCCTTGAAGGTGAATGGTGCCAGTGAAACACTGCATGCTGCAAAAGCCTTTACTACTTCCAAGCCAAAAAGCATATTAAAATCATTTAACTTTCTTTTACTTAACCCATTACTCATCACTAATATGGAAATCCAAATAGATAATGCATTACGTAGATAAAAATAGTTTATAACAGCTTCCTTGGCTGTTTTCCCATATCCAGACACATACAGTTAAGGGAAACTTAAATGTATGCTAACCACCAAGCGTTTTAGTATGTACGTGTGGAGCTCCATTTAGAGCTTCCTTCCCTGAGATTCATTTTTGTCCTGAAGAACTCCAAATGCTCATAAACGTGGAAATAAATCTACCGGGACTGCTTGTTCTTGTAATTCTGATAGTGAGAAAATATGTAAAACATGTCCTTCAACATGCACACACACGTACACACACAAGGTAGCTTATACTCAAAACATTTCAAACTTCATCTGCTGCCTGGTATGGTTTCAAGTTTTTTCATGTTGCTTTCTCCTACTAAAGACAGTAGGAATTCTTGCTAGGTAAAAGTGATAAAGGAAAAGCAGAAAGCAGAAGTACTTCTACAATGCCACAACTTGAGCGAAAATTGCATAGTCCACTAAGCACAATGACAACTTTATGAACACAAAGACCTCTCCCTGAACTCAGTAATGCTCGACATTTTAACACATTACAAGTCTGCTGTATTTAAATTCAGTCTTGTTGCAGTATCTGCACAGAAAAAAAGAAAAAAACCTGCTAGCAGTAAATCCTTGCAAACTGACAATGAAGACTTTCACACAGGCAGGACAAAGCTCTCAGGATCCACACAAAACATTCTTCACATACAGACATCACACACAGCTTTTTCAGGACTTAGTTTTTACACTGACACAGTAGGAAGCAGATACGTGCCTTAAAATAAAACAACTTGTTAATCATTCATGAATGAGCAGTCAACATTTTCAACAAAGGCCAGATATGCTATCAGGCCTCTGAACACTTGAACTCAGTGCAATGAAAAGCCAGCTTGCTGTACGTCACAAGGTACTTTTCATTACCAAAATGCATTACCAGTTTCTCAGAGAATACCTTCAGTTTTAATATTACCTTATACAAAAGGCTTTCTTCAGATGACATTATTTGTTCAAGCATTCAAAAAAGTTCGATGCACACCACGGCATAAAACTTCAGTTCTGGGAGAAGGGTAACACATTGCCTCCTAACCACTGCCTAAAAACTATTTTTTCTTTTCTTTTTTTTTTTTTTTTTAATCCAATGAGAACATTCTGAATTAAGAATGCCTGCAATTAAAAGACAAAAAATAAAATTCCTTTTAATCTGATGCTTACCTTTTTCTTTTTACAGCACTTAAATCCTAGGACAGATCTTCTAGAACATAACTGCTTCAAGTATGATTGCAATGCTAGCTTGCAAAACACAAGCTTTTTCAGAACAAACCATACGTGATTTTTCCCTCTACGACAATTAGCTTTATTTGTCTTGCTTCTGTTCGCAGCTTTTCTGAACATTAAGAATTTGGAATTAAGATCTTCCATTTCAGTAACAGCAGTAATCAGATTCCTGAGAGGCACGGCTAAAGTAACAAAAAAATACATAAACCTCACGTTCATGCTCCCTGAGTTACATTCAGCAGCATGCAAAAGAGCAACATGGCACTGAAGGAACCCGAGGCTGTACTGGTGCACAGCAGTGGGCAGGCAGAAGCACAGGCGTATTCTCCAGCATCCAGAGGGGGACCGAAGAATCCCAGTTCCCTCAACAACCGAGCTTCTTGCCAAGGAATTGCCACTGTCCTTTTAGCAAGGCCTGGGACTTCAATACCAGCTTTATTCCGTTAGAATGACATAAATGAAATCTCAAAAACTCTACGTTTTCATTTTCACAAAGTGACAGCTTCAACTGGAATAATTAGCTTACCTCTTCCTTCCTCTTTCTGTTCGTGGCCTAGCTTTCTACAAACACTTTCAGGATCCTACATTCTTTCTAACATATTCAGACACATTTAAAACTTCCTGTAATGCCCAACAAACTTGAGGACGATTTTCAGCAAGTTTGCAGCTACTTCACAGGTAACACTAAAATAATTAAGAAAAAAAGTTAAAATGGGAACCCAAACAATGCACTAACCTTCTCTGCCCTAACACTTAGCTGGGTAATGCTTTAAACTGTAAGCCTACAGTATTTATAAAAAGAAAACAATAAACATTATAAGCCTGCTTACAGCTGATGTTGAATTTAGGGCAAGCAATATTAATGCTGTTAAATATTTTCACTACAGGTTTCATGTTGAGATGATTTGTGATTATAAATTGGTAAGAAAAATTTAAATGACCTCATGAAGTAATACAGAAAAGCATCCTATACAGATGCCTTGGTATATATTTGTCTATTAATGGCAACTCAACAGTAAAATGTTTAAAAAGTGTCCCACTTAAAAAATTAAGCAAATAATCTGAAGTCATTTTTTTGTAATGGCTGGCCAATAACTTTCCATCAGATTGATCAAAAATGTAATTACCAAAAATAAATTACTTGCTTGCTTTTTATTATTATTTTCAATGTTGCATTGAATTACAAGCAAAGCTATTCGTTCTATTTCTGGAAATATTTACCTACATTTTACTACAAATGTCTACTCGTATTTTGCTTTATGAAACTACATTACAAAACAAAGCACTGTAGGACACACAAGACATCACCATCTGCCAGAAAGTTCTTGTGATATTTGCGCCATTAAAAAAAAAATCTCCCAAAGTTTGCAAAAATATAACTATCTGGTGATATCATAATGCCTTTTCAGCAAAGCCTCTAAAACCGAGGACAGTACTAAATAAAAGAACAAACAAAAAAAACTATACATGCACCTTAGTGGAATACAGTGAATTATTTGACTAATATCAAAGTAAAACACGTTCCCTTTTCCTGATAACCTGAAAAAAGTAGCTTAAATTGTTTTCATACTCATCAAGGCAGTGATTCATGAAACTGCACTGCAAAAACCCTGCAGCACAGAAAGCCAAGAGGTTTGTTCCCGTCACATTCACATCCAATTAGGAAGAGAAGCGCAGAGCCTCTCCAGCAGGACAGCTCTGAGACGACTCGGCCGGTCGCTGCAGGCAGCGGTTGGCTACTCCTCTCCCTGCCACAGACAACACTCCATCAATCATAATTGACTGATCAAAGGAAACTGATGGAAAACTGTTCTTCTTCCCTCTTTACACAGTACAGATTTATCATTCACTTTTCTGTAGTGCTCCCAACCATCTCAGTGAGGAACACTTGCATCAGCTTATGAATTCTGTAGCGATACAAGGGAGTTATGATTGATCGGAGGGCTGCGACACTGATGTCAAATATTTTATAAAAACGGAAGTAAGACCTCACAATGGGATCCTTTGTAAAATATGCACAAAGATGACAGTGTTTACCATACTTGTTCTCCACCACTTGCACAATCTAGCTTGTCCCTGTAATAAAAAAGCTTTTGTCCAAGGCTATAGACAAAGCTGCTTTTCCTATAGTAGGAAATTTAAATACCATATGAAACACTTTACTTCATGCACACTTACACAAAGTTTACCCCAATTAGGAAAGATTGGCCAAATTTAATGTGTTAAAGAGTCAGATGGTGAATTTCCTTCACTTTCAACTGTCTATTCACCATAAAAAATGTGGATACCTTCAACAGACATAAGGCACTAACATTTCAGAAATGTAGACAGCATCAACAACCTGGACATGCCATGCAGTAGTAACTCGTCATATTTATTTTTCCTCCAAGCTTCATAAAAGTGATGTAAAGTTGGTCCTATAGTAATGAAAGGTCAACAGAACTCGTAAAAACACTAAATTTATTCTGTGTTTTAGTTTAACTGCCTCAATTCTTGACCACTGTGGAACCTGAAGTACATGTTTAAAAGCAGGTTTGCGAAGAAGAAAGCTGTTGGCATTGTTTGTGATGTCTCCTGAGAATTATTTCTGATAAAATCTAACTGCATTAAGAAAGCACCACAGAAACCTAGCTTCCTTTCTCCAGTGGAAAAATGTTGTGTGATGTGCCAGCGGCTACCACCTTTTCAGCAGGGCAGCATCACAAGAGCAAAAGAGCTGTAGGTGTTTTAGAAGCCTTACAGTAGAACCATCTCTAAATAAATACATAAAAGTTTCCAGAGTACTGGAAATTCTCAGTTCACAAGACATTTACCATTAAAATATATATATATATATATATCGTATAGCCCCATATCTTATTTGCCTTATAGAAGCCAAAGTAATTTCAGAGCTTATTAGCAACCCTGAACTTCCTCTGTGTTGTCACCACTACGGTTCCACAGCATCTCCACAAAGTTCCCTCTTACAAAATACCGTGGTGGGCTGAAATGGTGTGATTTGACCTCATGGTCAAAAAAAAAAAAGTTTCCATTAGTTTACATCACTGCCAACTGAACAGCAATTTTTCCTACACTTCCTATTTTCAGAAGCACAGATCCCATCGCATTTCAGTGTACTTTTGAGAGTTCAGTCCTTATACAGCGCTGAGTAAAGCCAGGCACCCCTAGAAAGTGTAGATGGGAAAGTAAACATCACCTTTGGTAAGATTCCCAGGTTACTGAGAAGATACTAAAGTTGCGTTAATAGCTCCGAAAGGCTAAAAGATAGCTCAAGAGCCACCTGATCAAATATATAATGAAATCTAATACCATGCAAGATACTAAAAGTCATGACACACTGGCACAGAAATTATGCTATCCTACAATTTTCAAGAGAAAGAAAAAGCTGCAGGCACCAAGGACCTTAATATAAATAAGGGCTGTTACCAAATATTTAAGCTTTAAAAAAAATTGCAAGTTATTGTTCCGAAACACAGGAGTCATCAAAACTGTGTTCTGTCAAAGAGGGTGTTTAATTCCAAGCATTTCACAAGAAAATGCAGAACTCCCACACAATTTATTTACAGCTGTTGTCCTTCTACTCTGCTTTTACAGCAGATTTCACTTGTGTGAAACTACTTCAAGAGAATGTTGCTTGTGGCAGCAAATTCTGTAAAAAAAAATTTGTTGTGCTAGTAGTTCTTTGTTAGGTGTTAGCTTAATTTCGGAATATCTTGTTGCTCTTATGAACTGCAGCATTTATAAGGTTTTAATGACACGCAGCTGCAGGACATCACCAGCATTTAAACAGTATAAAAAATGCTAACGTACCAGGACACTTATTGATATAAAAGCAAAACCCAGTTACTAACACGGCTAGCTGGCCTCGAGAACAACCACAGTACAGTAGGAAATGAGCTCTGGAGCAATTTCTGTTGGCTTACCTTACTCATATAGCAACAAGACTATAACCTGTTGGGTAAGCAGCGGGCTTTATCTGCCCCTGGGCAGGCAGGCAGCTGTACTTCACACAGTTACGACAGCTGCTACCCCACATCTGCTGCTTGGAGATGTCTCCAGTTATTATTTGCAGCTACCACCCTTGAGCTACCGCGCTATGCATGTTCCTCGGACCTGCAGTGGGCAGCTGGCTTGGTCGGCGTCCCGCTTGGGATGAAATGGAGCAAATCACCTCAGAAAACAACTCCTGTAAACACTTACATTAACTTCCATAAGAAATTATACCAAAAACCTGAGAACCAAGCGTCAGTAACACACAATTTATAAACTAGAGCAACATCCCAGAAGTATGCTCTCAGGATTCTGCACGGCTATTCAATTCCTGATCGACACGCCACATTTTGCCATGCTAGCTTTGTATCTCTACAAACCTAAAAATCAAATTGTACTTCCAAAATCTAGAAAAATTATGATGAATACTCTTCACCAAGTAGTTCAGTCATACTCTAACACAGACCAGATGTATGGTAGGGAGACAGGGATCTCAGGATGCATCTTTCTCAAGTCTGTATATGCAAAGTCCCAATTGTTTCCATAGCTCTATTTTCAGCCAATTTTTTCCAACAGCTGTCCTTTTAAACACAGCAAAACATCTACTATAAAAAATTGGTTTCTGCTCTTTTTTTTTCGTTTTTGAAAAACTGGTCTGTTCGTCTTCACAGACAGGGAAGCGCCGAGTAAAATAATTTGCTGTTTTAAACGCGTTAGTTACCCTAACTCCCCCTGCATGCCCGAGAAGAATTTCCTTTGTGCACGAAGGCAGAAGCCTCGCTGACACTTCTGCTTCCACCCCGAGTTCAGCAAATACTTTTGCCAATTCAGTTCGTGTCGCCAGATTAATACAGCATGCAGTTCAGAGGACTCAGCCAACGATTCAATGTTTAGGAAACAAGACAAACACCGATTTACTTAGCTCAGAAAATAAAAGACCCCTGAAGAAGGCTGATGCCAGAGCCAGGGGTTGGGCCAGCTCACCGCTACCAAGGGTGAGCCCCCCTCCCAACCCCACAGCCCCGAGTGGCTGCCCCCTGCCCTCCAGCACCCTGCTGCTGGTAGCAGCAGTCAGCCAGCCCCAATACTCAATGCAAAGAGCCGAGCAGAGCTACACCGAGGTACCTCAACAAGCTTGGCTATTGCACAGTCGAGGGCACAAGCTCCACGCTTCCTCCTGAGGCATTCACTGGTTCCAGTATGCTGAAGATCTGCACGGACAAGCACAAAAACACCCATTCCTCTATCTAACATGGTGCTTTACAGAATTAGGAAGACACAGGATGCTTTTGCCACAGTTGTCATCGAACAAGACAGAGTTAGGTCAAGGACTAATGTGTGCTGTGTCTGTAGACTTATTATTTCTCAGAGAAAAGAAACATTGCTCAGAGTGCTTAGTCATTTTTTTGTAACGTTAACAAAATCCATATTACTAATATTAATATTCAGCAGAAAGAAAAATCCTGGGTCAGGTATGCTGGGAATAGCTTCATCAATTTAAGCAAGGGAAGATGATGTATTTTCTGCTCTTCTCCAAACCTCCAGGGTGTATCAACACCTAAAATAAATTGTAACCCAGAAGAGATGTAACACCTTCAGAAATGTGCCAGTAAGGAAAGGGGATACATTTAGTTTTAAGCTGAAGACCGTTTTCTTGAACCTGTAGCAAAACCGCCCTGGATAAAGCAAGAAGTTTTCACTGGATCTGGTTACGCTTCTGCCTCCAGACACTGCCACAGATCACAGAGCTCAGGAGAGTCAGGCTTCTCTGGTTTCAGACAAATTGCACCCCTTCGCCCTGTCACACCAACCCCACAGTGGATCTTGTCCCATTCACCCAGGCATTTAACCCAAAAAAGTTAGCAAGAGGATGGCACACCAAACCAGATGGGAAAACAAACTCAGTAATACTACACTTGGGAGCTAGTAGGTAGATTTTTCAGAGCAGGGAAAAATCAAGGGGCAAACCCACTTTCACGTTCTGAGATGATGAAAGGAGTAAAACCGTATCTGTATTAGACAACTTTCTGCACAGAACGTAAATCACCCTTTCCAGTACCTTGTAATGTGCCAGGCAACTGGCAGCGCTTGTACTGAAGTTACTCTTCATTAACTAGGAATTATCATTTCACAGCCAGCAGAAACAGAGTTGGGTAAGACAATTCTCAGGTGCAATTTGCAAAAAAAAGTCTTACAAGTTAGATGGCAAAACCACACGTTTCACGAGGAGCAGTCTTACTGAGACCCGCAGCTATTTCCCCCTTGCTGGCTGTCACAGCTGCAGCACAGGAAACTTCAGGTCCCTGGTCTTCCTTGAGAAGTTACAAAATGCAACTTGTTTCATCATTTGCTCATTTGTAATACAAAATAGAGGTCTTGCAAACAAAGCGAACTAGGGCTTAGGGCTTTTCGACTGCATTGCAATCGAAACAAATATTTATTTTTTTCCAGAAGCATTTGGTTTTATTTTTTTCCAGTTCCAATCAAATTTTAATGTAGCCATTACGATAAAAAGTCTGTGAATTGTATACTAAAGCAATCAAGAAGGAACCACAAAATGGCATCGCAGTGCCTACTGTCTATAGTATCTTATCTAAAAGAACTGGTTAAGGGACAAGGCAGTGACACAGTCTCGAAGTTTACTTTTTTAAAAAGCTTTATACCAAAATACTCAGAGTAATAATGAATGGGCAGCTCAGCAGTGGACTGTGCCCATTCCCACAGACTCAGCACATCCATCCATGCCCAAAAAGCAAAACTTATCTGAGTATTTCCCCTCCTCCAGCAATCTTCCTCAATCAGAACAGTTCTTCATTTTACACAGAAAATTATTGCTTAATGTTGACTGGTATGCGTTACAGAAGATTTGCCAGCACAGATTCTAATGGTCCCTTATGTTCTACATGAGCTATTGAGCAATTCAAATTAAAAAACTCTGAATTTAAAAAAAAAAAAAAGTGAAACAAACCTTGACATTCAGCTAATTTTTGTTATGACTGAAATGAAAAAGAAACAAAACAAGAAAGTATCCCCATTCCCAATGGCGTGATTACCTTGGAATGGGCAACCAAATGGTCTGGTGGTCAAGCACCAGGAGAATTGAGAGACTACAGGCCCACCCTACAAAAAAGCTACTTGGTTTTAAAAAAGAAAAAAAAAATAGATGTCTTGAGAGTAAGCATCTCATCAAGTTTTCAGTGATCAAATTGAAATACTTATTTTCTGACTCCTTCGATCTTCTATAACAAAAACCAGCCCCACTGCAGTATTTGCAGCTGTATGCTAAGGTGTGATTTATCAAAGGAAGGTTAAAGAGCACAATATCAACCAAGTTTCCCATAACATAGTTCATTGTTTTTTTTTTTTTAAGCACACCTTTTTAAGGGTACATGGCAGTGAAAACAGAGTGGACATAATTAACATGGTCAAATATATTTTATGTTTCACTCTGTGTGTACAATGTTAATGACAGATGAGGGTACGAGGTTATTACAAGTATCACTGAGATGCTATCTTTGAGTTGTTTGGTAACTCAAAGAAAAGAAAAAAATAGCACACTATTTAAAATTTTGACATCCTCAATTGAAGTTTTTCATTTAAAGGCTGGGAACTGTCTGTTCATCAAAAAATGCTGCATTTGCAACAGCAGGAAACTGTTAGGTAATGGTACACAGAAGTAAAAGTGATGTTTAAAATCTCATTCCATCTTTCTGCATTGATTTCCTTCCTTCATACAAGTATCAGCAACTAATCACAGTCGGAGGTTTAACAGAAATCCTCTGGTCAGCAGGTCCTTCTCAAACAAAGCTTTCATACAATGAAAGATCCCTTAAGAAGATCAGTACCAAAGGGCTAGAGCCTGCCAGAAATAGCAAAGAAAAAAAAAAAGCATTTTGATATTTCCAGTAAAGGCTCTATCTCCAAAGCCCTGATTTCACACTAGGATCAATCCCAATAGGGTCAGTTATGGCTGCACCTACCAGGAGGGTGGCATCTCGTCTGCCCATCCCTGGATTCAGATTGTAAAAGTCTATTTCAAAGTTTGGCTCCAGAAGTGAGATAGGGCACTGAAGGAGTCAGTGCAGCTGTAAGCAAACCAGATCTCACAGTACAAATCGGATGCTTCGTTCTTCGCCACATTTCTGACCACAACGCAGAGAACTCGTGCAGTCTATCCAGTGCAGAGTTGGCAAGCAGGGGGGTGGGAGGACACCCTTCCAGCTTCTGCCAAGTTACTAAAAGAAGCAAAATAAACTAACAATTAAATTGGCTTTCTGTCACATAACAAGTTCAGTGTTGGTGACTAAAACCAAAAATTGTCCCAGCCTGTAGATGTCAGAGATCCGTTCTGATTTATCGGTAAGAGAGACATGATAAAATTGCCACAAAAAAAAAAAGTTATTGCTCTAAAGCAAGAGGCAGAGAATAAGCAAAAGAAAAAGACAAATCAAGACATTTAGCACTAGTCCCCTCTGAAACACACTGCTGATGGTGCAAGTGAGGCCACTGCACTCCCTGCGCACTGCACACCAGTTTACAAAGCACTTCCTAAAATATGAGGTGGGGAGGCAATTAAAACAAGAAAACACAAAATTTTGGACTGAAGTAAAATTTGCAAGATCTTCTGACAAAACTGATAGTGCTTTAAAATGAACTAATTATATACAGGAGTCTCTTTTGTGTAATACAGTATAAATTAAAATCATCTAGAAATCTTTTAAGTACTAAAACTTTCCTTAAGAAAAGGCACAAGTAAGTTAGCAGCGTTTCGTACAACAGGAGTACAAATGTGTTAAGCGAGGGAGTTCAGAAAATGACGTCCAAATGTCATTAAGCAGAATGTTATGCTACTTAAAATTACTAAAACATTCCAGACGTTTTTTGACTATACTGTGCAATAAAGCAAACCCATTAGCAATGCATTATAGCTGAGATGGCAGGAATTTGCTAATAGTTTCATGCTGATTAAGCAACACGCAACGAGCGGGTGCCCGAGCGCCAAGAGCAAACAGCAGCCTCCCCCAGGCAGCTGAATTACAACCCTGTGCTCAGCAGTCAGCGGATCAGCGAGCCACGAGCCTCTGCAGAACATTCCCATTGAAACTGCAAGTATTAGAAAGTATCACGGCACTATCTGCCAAGCTATCAGAAAAAAAAAATGCTTTTAAGGACTCGTATGCATGAAAATCTCTGTGCTGCTGTATATGGCAGAGCTCAGCACGTAAAGGTTTTCTTGAGAGCTGATGGAAAGCCGCTGCTCAGCTGTGGAAACCAGGTTCAATGAAAGCTGAACTTTCTAGGAGTCTCCAAGAAAAATAGGTAATAGAGTAAAGGGCGTGTTATTTCTCTATTATAAACATGCACCTTTGGAAGGTCGTTGCATTTGTTTGATGATACAGCTAAAGCCGAGTATCACAAGTGAAATTTAAAGTATTACCATTTCTGGAAAAATGGCAGTTTGCCTTGAATTAAGGCAGACAGAAAAACAAGTTTTTAAAAAAGGATTGAAAGTTACTGCATAGAAGTTTTGACAGGAATACTTCTCCATTGACTTCAGTGCTGTTTTCTAGAGATACTTTCAGTATTACTACTGAGCTTCTCTAAAATGGTGAAAAAAAAGCGCCCACGATGCCTGCTGCTGCAAGGCTCAGGTCCCACAACAGTCTGCAGAAGTGCCAGCGCTGCTTGCCCAGCCAGCTACCCAGAAATCTTCCTGGAACAGCGCTGTCATTAAATGAAGCTCCGTTTGCTGTCCGGTCACATCTAGTACAAGAGCTACATTAAACATAGATGGCGTACCAGGAAACTTTAAATACCTTTTAATACATGCTTAAGAGCAGCGTTGCTCCCAAGTATTTTGTCTTCACAAGAGCTGCAGTTGAGTATCTAGCGGGTTACCTGGATCTTCTCAGCACTCAATGACATCTAATCACTGAGATCTAACTGCATGCATCAGTATTAATAATTCTGCTTTTTAGAACGTCATTAAAATCGAGGGATTAGAGGATGGGCAATCAATCCGGCACAGCAATCATAACCCAACCTACTACAAAGCCATTCAGATAGACCTGCAGTACCACAAGACCTGCAGCCATCACTTGTCCTACAGAGAAATGCAGGAGAAGAGCTGCAGGAAGATTTTAAACCACTTATCTCTGCTATGAACACCAGTGCATATTTCACACTGTAGCATATAAAGTCACATAAGAGCAGAAGCTAACATTTTATGCTGCCTTTAACCATGGCAGCAGCATAGAGCTTTTGGCCACACAGGTACCCCGTAACAAAATGGGTCTAGCAGCAGCGATGTTAAAAAAAAAAATATGAATTAAAAAAGACATGTCACACCCACCTTTTTTTTTTTTTTTTTTACTGCAAGGAAACATACCTTTACTGAGATGCTTAGCGTAAGCTGATACGAAAAGAGTTCCCTACTTGAAAACAATCTGGGACACGAAGCTGTTTGGTAGGTTTGGGATTGCCTGTTTCCACAGCCTTTTCTCCACATAAACCTTCTGCCAAGCACACAGATGATACAGAAGTAGTTTTCACACACACTTCATTTTTCGCATATTTAAACATTTTAAATAACATTTAATTTTTCATCTCATTTTGAATATGTATTTTAAAACGAGACACTACACTTCCCCTTAATTATTTAGTGCACTATTAAAACAGATTTTACATTTCTGTATTTTAAAATCCAAATTGATTTTTACCTAGCAGGTTTCAACCAACAGTGAACAGGTTGGACTTTGTCTTTAAACGCCACTTGTCTTATACCAGTCCCTTTCCCGAATCTGCATTCATATGCAATACTCTCTCACATTTTTATTGCCAACACTGCATATAATTAGTGGGTTCCATGACAGACAGCACGATTTTGTAGAAGGTGCAAGACAGTCACGGTACAACAACCAAGATCAGAGACTGTAATTTAACTTTCAAAGGAATTTAGTGTTTCAAGATACTGCATTTGTCATCCTTACAGTTTTGGAGTCCTTTAGAACAGGGCATTTATCAGACTTCATCGATAAAACTTTAAAGCAAAAAGTGGCAAAAATCAAGTTTGGCATTAAAGTACATTTTAGATGAGTTTTCTCTATAAAACTTCCTTGACCAGGAAAAATACTTCTGATTTTGACACTTGTGGAAATGAAGTTCCCAATAAACCATGAAAATCCCACATATATTAGCACTGATCAGAAAGAGAAAGGGAGAGAGAAGGAAGAGTATGAATGAATATGAATTGAAGGGATGAAGAATTAAGGCAAAATATCAGAAGTCCTTCTAAATTCAGAAGACGTTGCCTATACAACATATTTTCTCCAAAACACAAAACTAAAACTCTGAAGTTTTGTTAGGGTTGTTTGACCCCCACTTCACTCCCCCCAAAAAACTCATTTATTCTAGAGGCATGAGAACAAGAATATCTACTGTTACACCAGGCATATTTTTTTTCCTTATCATGATGTAGGAAAGCAAGTCTCTTGCCAGACAATACATAGGCAATATTTTACATCAAGATTTCAGCTTCAAATTCTGTCCTAAAAGATGTAATAGGATGAACAGCAACAACAAAAAAATATTCATTGTCAGCACACTTATACAGTATTTAAAAAATTGAGCAAAGAATACTTCCTTAAATTGCTGTTTAAAGTCATACAGAAAAGCCTATAAGAAATTGTGCCATGTTGCTTCTAATTTCTTTTTTACTTCTCCATTTTCAATGGTGCTAGAATAGACTACAGTACCTCTGATTTTAATGTTCTGATTCCATTTTGCAAAGGAGTACAAAGCAGGATGAATATTTTTAGAAACAGATCAATATTTTTAGAATTACATCCAAAACACAGCACATAACTTCAACAAGTTAGAGATTTCTAAGACCTCTTTTCAGTTTTCTGTTGTTTTGTTTGTTTTTTTTTTTAATGTTAACAACAAGTACATAATTGTACTGTTAAAAACTACATTGAAATCCCAGCAAACACAGCAGCAGACTGTACATAATGCTGACAGTAGAGCTAAACAAAGTAACAAAATTTTCATGGGAATCTCAACCAGGTTGCAGCTTTATCCCCCCTTGCAACAACTAAAAATATACATATTTGTCCTGTGACTGTACTTTTTACTGTTTCTCTCTACTTGCAGACAGTTTATAGGCACTTGGGTTGAGGGCAGAAAGCATTTAACAGCCACGCATTTCTGTACTCTTTCTTCCCCTTTATTTTCCTTACACTAGCAAGAATTTCTTTCATTTTTAAGAACAGTTATTTCTGCAATTCAGTATCCAAAGTAAAGAAGTATACTTTCTGTCATTCCATTTTGTGTTTCAACATTAGAACAGAATTTAAACCAAGTCTGCAGCTACCACAATGCTTCAATGAAATTAGATACTAAACCAGATTTTTCCCCCCCCTAAAGACAGCTGCAAACATACAAAGAAAATGTAGTATTTGTGGAATTTTATTAACTTTTCAACAGCTCTGAGGCTGCACTCAACCCAAATCCAACCACAGCAAGGGCAATAGAGAAACCTGGCCCTCAGTGCAATAATCAGTCTACAACATAATATATGTTGAAGTAAAGCAGCAAGCACTCTGGACGGACAGACAGTAAGGAGGCACAGCAAAAAGATGAAATGAGAGGAGGATAAGCAATTACAATTTCTGAGTCCAGCTGCGGACAGAGTCTTTAAATTCAGCCCTTCAAGCTACAGCAATTGCTCTGTCTTCCTTCTAGCTGCCCTCCGCATTTGCCTTTATCAACTGGTTGCATTGAGAATAAACTCCAAAAAGATGCTTTCCAGTTTTCAGCAAATACTCAGTAGGTGAAAAAGGTGGGTAACTTTCTAACCAAAAGAAAGACTTACCAACCACTTATTGTTCCCACAGACAGGCGAGTATGAGACTTGCACTCCAGAATTTGGAGCTTTATCCTTACATGCTGCAGTAATGTAACTGGATCCTTCTAAGCACAGCTATGACTAGTCAGGACTAAAGAGAAAGTTTATGAAAGTGTAAAAAACCAACATGATCTATCCTTTCTACCCACCAGCTATGACTACATAGATAACAAGTATACACATAGCTCAAGATGTGAAGTATTGCATCACTTTCTCCTGCTAGGAAATTCAAGATGTGTCACAAAGAAGCACACAATTAGCAACGTACAGCCTTGCCTAGTATACAATGCTGGGGAAATGAAATTGGAAATATCTTATGGCTATTGATTCCGTTTGTTGCAGGAAGCAACCACATTATGAGAAGGCAAGGGAAGAGCCACAAAACAGACAGTGCAAGTAGCCACAGGGAGGTCTAACTAAGGAGTTAACAGAAGGGTTAACTGAGGAGTCTCAAATAAAAAGGAAAAAAAAGTCTTCCCTCTGAAATCAATTGCAAAGAAATAAATTGTCAGCGCAACATCATCTTTCCTCATAATGTTCTCTTTATTTGTTTTAACAAACAGCATGCCACAGAGTTGCAGCTGCTGGATAGCACTGTCTGACATCCTTCATAAATGTTACATGAAGTTTCGTCAGACCCTAAGTTTGGACAGTCTGCTGCGACTTTAGAGCTTTACAAAGCAAGAAACAAGATATTCTCAAAGCACATGGGAATAGTTTTTTTCGTCATTGTCCATAAAAATATAAATTTGAGCACAAGAACGTACCCAAGTTTTGTTCAGTCAGTGGTTACAATAGCAGCTTGTGAACTAGAACAGAAGGAAAGGGATAAAATACAGTTTTTACACACACAGTTAATTGAAAACAAAGTTAAAGTTTCTATCTTGGTAGGTCACAACCCACATCCTGCTGTAAGCACAAGTACTCTAACACTTGGGGAGAGAAGGAACAGACAGGTCTCTTTTGGGGAGAAGGGCGTGGAAGAATACCAAGAAAAAAGTCCCTTCCAAGTTGTATTTTCCCCCCAGTACGTCCTCCCTTCTCAGAGGTGACAAAGAACATAATCCCTCCAGTCAACAAAGATGAGAGGGGAGGAAGCAAGTCAGACCGGAGGCTGCAGTCAGGAGCTGCGAGGGCAGCAGTGGATGACTGAGGAACACCCGCCCCGTGAGGGGCCGCCCGCCATGACAGGCTGAGTGCCACAGGCGGGAAGGAGAGCGCCCGGTGACAGCCATGGCAGGCCTCAGGGAGATTCATCCTGGGCTGCCTCGCCTCAGGGCTAACACCACAGCCACAGGGCCTGGCCATGACAAGTGAGCCGGGGAGGAGGCAGCAAAGCCTCCTCCATCTTTATCTGCACGGGTATGAGCACAGGGATGAGGGAGTCACACCGATTATATGCAATGCAGTGCAGAATTTGTGTGGCGCAAGTGATTCTGAACAATGTCATGGCAACCTGTCAAGAAAAGAAATTTGTATACAACACTGTTGTATATATTGAACAAGTTCAGAAAGATTTTGGGGAGTAGTATTTTTGGTTTTAATCAGGCAGTATGTTGCTAGAGTATTCCTTTACATAGTACCTTTGTTGCAGATATCTCAGCCCATAACCTGTACTAAAAAGGCAAGTGTGTCCTTCAGTCCATCAGGCTTCAAACTCTGATCTAGCCTATTTATAGCTATTCAAGCTGTAATAAAGGAATACACACAGCCTTTGGTATTGCTGCACCGCTATTCACATACTCCATCACAGCACTTCTCCAGCCAGCACCGTTCCATCTCTGCTCTACCAGCAATAAATATTTACAGACCCACACGGTGACTAGAGCAGCAAAGTTATTCAGCTGAATGAAAATCCACGAAAGCAGGAGAAAGATGACATCTGCTTGTGCTAGCCACAGCCAGAAAACCTGTGTAACACTGCTCCTCAGCAGTGCCTTTCAACAGAACACAGGGACGCTACTTAGTTTAACTGGATGATCTAAAGATCATCCAGAAGCCGCAGGCAAACCATTTAAAAAGGGAACAATTAAAACTATTAATTAAATTCAAAAGTCATATGTAATTTCGGACTAAAGAGGGGTGCCAGTAAATTCTAATCAGGAACTCTGCTTACAAACAGAAGTTGAAGCCAGATAATACAACATCAAAAACCAACATAAGCAATAAGCTCAACCCCTCAGCTTTAAGGTTTCATTTACAGAACTTTTATCTGAGGGAGAACTACAATTCACTGAAACAGAGACTCAGAATACCCACGCCCACCTCCAGAACATTTTTGTACACAAGTTCTCAACCTTCAAGAGTTTACAACAGAAAAGACAGGCAGAAAAATAAAAGGTTTAAAAAAAATAAGACTACTTTACTTCTCAACAATCTCTCAGCCATTTCAGCAGCAATAATTACAATACGTATTCTCTATATAACACTAAATGTGCACCCGGAGTGAAAAGGCTTTGCAAAGATTTCACATGGGAACTATTCCATGCCTCTGCTTGTACCTTTCACCTTTCTGTATGCTGTTTTCAGCACTCTCTCATTTTCCATTAGAGAGATTTTCAATGAGAATGATGACTGCAAAGTAGTTAAGATACTGAAATACCATGGAATTAGTTACAAACTGCTGCATTTTTTACTGTTTTCTACAACTGACATTACCCACACTTATTTGATCACTTCTTTGTATTAACCTAACTCTTCCATAAAGTGGTGTACTGAGCAGTTACCATCTTTCCCAAGAACTAGCTCAGAAGCCACACTAAGACTAAATTTAAAGTTATAAATGTAATCTAACACTACATTGTCCAATCACTCACCATCACGAAAGTCTTTGAAACTCTTCATCATCAATTCTTACTATTCAGAAGAAGATTATATTGTTTAAAAGTATTGTGCTTTAGTATTAGAACAAAATCCATGTAAGGACAAAACCCATTTCTATCACTTTTAAATCAAACACCTCTGCAAGGACACAGAAATATCAGCTGTTTGGGTATTAGATGTGCACAGACTTTACTTTCCTTTTTTAAGCACAAATGTCTACTACTCCAGAGAGCTGCCCATCTGACAAAAAAAAAAAGCGTTCTGCATTTTATTCTATCCAGTCATACGTTCCCTACTGTTTTGTCACACTGCTGTGAAACAAGCGAGACTTTCTTTAGAATTCTACAAAAGAACAGCACATTTATTTAACATACAAGCACTGGAACATTAAACAACTGTCTAGAAAGCAACTAGGTAAATATATACAGAATGCAATTGTTTATTCTCAGAGTTATGCAATGTGCAAGAACAAGATTGGATCAAATATTCTCAAGTAGGGTTTTTGTTTATTACAAAGCAATTTGAGTTTGTTCTGCATCTGGAAGTTCCCAACTCAAAAACTGACAGAAGCACTGCCAATGGAGAACAAGCAAGTCTCCAGTATCGCCTACTGCTTTAAGTTTATGCAGCAGCCAGACAAAACATCAGTTCATTTTCCTGGTGCTGCTTTTCTGTGTAAGCGCTTACCGGCTGCGGAGATACTGCCATTGTCAGAGCTGAAGGTGGTATTTTGTACTGCTTAAAAGAAAAGGCAGGTGGGAAAACTGGCACCAGAACTCATACTGCACACTAGGAACGGCACTTTTCTAGATGAAAAACAAAACTCATTTCCATATTATGATTGTTATTCCTCAAGCACCGCAGCTTGGGCTTCATTTGAGCTAGTAGGTAGCCCCACCAGAACAAAGGCATAGAGAGGTTTATGTGTGTAAGTTGATGCCTTGCAAGTTCCACTTTACCATCCTCTGTACTAAATTAATGTAAACCAGGGCAGAAAGTCAGAAGACCACGTTGGTACTTGCAGAAATCCAGCCATGCTGTAGATCTTGTTTAAATTCTGAAAGCACAAAACCAAAACCACATATTCCAGGCAGCTTTGTACCTTACCCAGCCGAGCATTCATACACCAGTATTTGAACAAGCCAGTCAGCTAAACCCAGCTCGTCTCCCAGGTTATGCTTTCTTCCACAGCTGCCTTATATGGATTTATTTTTATTTTTTTTTTTAACAAAGGCCAGTCTGATTTGAAGCAGGGAAGCTCAGAGGAGTACAAGGGCTATAGGCAGTGTTAGTGGGACATGGCATCTTCTCGCTGTCAGACACCCAAATCCAGAACTGCTCATTGAGACAGAGAGGGACAACTATCTGCTAGCTGACTTAATAGCTGTTGCATATTAAAAATATTAACAGAGCTGCTCAAGAACAGGGACCTTAGAAATTCAAGCTATCCAGACCTGCTAGCATAGGATAGGAAGAAAAAAAAGTAATCCTTAAAGGATCTGAACAGACAATGTTCAGGGTAATTGATACAACTTTCTAACCAGCCTGAAACATTTTCCTAAATTCTAACAGCAGTTATTGGAATTACATAAAAATAATTGTTTAAATGCTTTACAAAATACCACAGATAACTTCTAATGACAAGGAACTACAAGCTTTATTCTTCACCTCATTATAATGGGTATATTTCAGCATATTCTAACTTAGTTAATGAAGTTTAAAAAAAAGTTATTATGCAAAATAAATCTGAGGGTCACAAAAACAGTAACAAACATTTATTTAGAATTTTACTATTTGACCGAGGTAGTCTAATGTGGAAGATTTACCACCAACTTTTCAACTAGGTGGCAAAATAGACAACAATTCTAAGACCTCCAGATGACACACACACACAATCTACCGAAACATACAGGCACAAAAAATTGTTGTCTCCATTTAAAAAGTTACTGCAATTCCCACAGAAATCTCTACAGTAAAACAGAAGGATCTCTTTGCAAGATCTTTACTACTCAGAATTAATCAAAGCAAAACAGTCATCCTAGTGATAATCCCCTTTAGCACTTGACAGTTTATGCAATAGTCAATTACTAAAGAGGATGAAAGACAGAACAATCTTTGCAAATGGGTCACTGTCTATATTTATAATGATTAAAAACAGCCTGCGACTAAAAGTAACTTTTAATGAGCATAAGAAGTAACACTAAGTCAGAGCAAGTATTTTACTCATACACGTACATAATCACATATATAATCCATGGCTCTTATGACACAGGAGGAAGTTACACTCATGCTCATCACAAAAAGTATTGCAGGTAGGTTATACATTAGCATTGCTGAAAGCAGATTAATTTCTGTCTGCAGCTATTTTACTCCAAAGTACCACCTTTATATAAAAGATAACACTTAATCATCCTTGGCACGATCTCAAAACTCAACCAACTCCTTCCTTTCTGCACACCCTCCCTCAAAACCTGTGAGTAGATTTTACTTGCAAACACTGACCCAAAGTCTTCTAAACCACTTTTACGTTTTTTCCACTTTTGCTTCAACTCTCCCTTCCTAAGAAAGCAGGTGTGCCTAAACACGTGGGTTTTGGGTTCCCCCCCACACCTACACAATTATTCTGGCTCTACTACACATCACTAATCTTTCAGCTGCTCCTCTCAAGTATTGTGCCTCCTCTGCTACAAATTTCTCCTCTCAGTTTCCTTCTTTCCCACTGCTAGCATCTCAATTGATTATTTTCTGTGCTTTCCATAGGACCAGCACATCATACCTGACACCACTGTCCTAAAATTCTGTTGAAAACATTCATGGATTCTCAGATGTAAGCACAATCAGCATGCCAGTGATCCCATCTGTGCAATCCTGATCCACCTCATTCAATACCAGTTCTACTGGCAGGTACTATCTCCACCAGATTTAAATCTGGTTAAATTGGAACATTTCCTCTCAAGCCCTGCTTTCTCTAATTACCTCCAGCCTTCCTACAGTTCAGGTCCATACGCAAACATCTGATCCTTAGCACACCTTATGCATCTGAGTTACACCCAGCACTTGGAATTTCTTTATACAAAGAGCCAGAAGTATTCATTACCCTTTCCTTTTTTCCCCTCCCTCTTGATCAGATCATTTTGCCCTCATCTTCATTAACTAATTCTTCTGCTCACATTGTCACCTCCCTAACCTCCATTTCATACCACATCTCAAAAAGTCCTTCCTTTACACAGTACATCGGAGACTGGACCTTCCAACATTGCTGCAGCCAGCAACTGTACGAGCTGGAGGCTGTTCAGCCACAGAAGCTGTACTTCTTTACTGGAAAGAAGTAGGATAATCTTCAGAAAATAGCGTACCCACCTCTTGGAAGTATTTCACCATACAAGCACTCCTCTGCATCTCGTGTATTCATACTCAGGATACTAAAAAAATACTGCAGGTTGGGATAGGGACAAAAAATTACCATCACCTCAAACAAACCCATTCCTCATTTCCGTGGCTGGCTGTAAACCATACCACTGGGCTGGGTAAGTTCAAAGGTTCCCTCTCCAAACCAACTTGACCACTAAAGCACAGCCCTTAATTCTCAGGCTACCTCAGTACCAGCTCTGTGCTGACATCAGTGATAACTCCCCTTCCAGCCAGACTCTTAAATCATGAGTCTAGGAAGAAATAAAAAGTCACCCACGCAGAGATCCTATCAAGGCCAGTCTAGTCTCTAACCTTACAAATTTAAGAGAAAACACCTGCAGCTTGAAGCTCATCGCAATACAGACAGCATAAAATTGAATTCCACAGCAGGCAGAGGGAAGGAAGAGCCACAGCCGGACTGTCTTGGGAAGTGAAATCCTGTTTGTGTGCGAAAGCAGGGAACTTGATGTTCTCACTACAGACTAAAAAGCAGTAAAAACAGCTTTCTAAGCCATTAATTTCGGCACAGCTGATTTGTACTAAACAATGCTCATTATTGAAAGAATTATAAAAAAAAAAAAATGGGTCTGTTCCAGAGAAGGCTGGCACTCAGAGAATCTAGACTGAGCTGCAGTGACATCAGTTCTACTACTGCTTTAATCCCTATGGCTACGAAATGTCAAATATTTTTATTGTATTGAAGGAGCCCATGATTCCACATTAGATGAAATTCCTTCACAGTTTTAAAATAAGACAACTGCGAGGCATACTGAGCACCCGCTCTCTTGATGTCCGAGGCTGCGATTAGGACAAGTTCCACAGCAGCACACGTCAAACACCACCATGATTTTCCCTACAGCTGAAACATCACATTTTTAAGACACAGAATATTAAGCACTGTCAAACCTTCCATTTTCAGACCTTCCTTACAACCCCATGAAGTCTACACACACGTGCATACTTGTTCCACCGAAGTTCACACTTCTAGTGGTGAGGCAGTGGGGTGTGGGATGGAGGAGAAAGGTGAAAAGATTGTGTCACTCTATCAGTACCACAAAGTTGCACAAAAACCGAACAGCAGGCCTGCATGTTAATTACTGTGTGGCAGAAGACACTCATGTAACATCAATTTCATCTACTTTAACTAGAAAAGGCAATGCTTATTCAACACAGTAGAGGAAACTGTCTTGAGACACAACATAACCATAAAGCGTGATAAACTACTTAGAGTAAAATATCCTTTCAAACCATCCCTTAGTATTTTGTCATTCATTCAGCAAGCAATTAACCCAACAGCAGATGAGCCACCACACATTTCTAAAGTAAATGTCTAACAGTTATCTTATCCTTAGTTCTAAGCAGCTGGTATCAGCTACTGTGAAGCAGGACGTTGGTTTTCTCCACTTCATTCATAACAATCTTTACATTAATGAAGTACAAAATAAAACTAAAAGCATGAAGAAATAAAATTCAGTAATCCCATTTGTTCCATATTATCCACATTAAAAAAAAAAAAAAACAGTGAAAGGAAAATTGTTAGAAAAGGTAACAGATACCAGAGGCATGAAATCACCTAACTAGAGAAACTTGGATTTGCAAGAAAGAGGTAAAGAATAGTGTGATATTTAAGAATTCCTGATTCTAAGTATTCCAATAAATATCGATATATTACATAATAATATATATTAAGAGTTCATGACTATGTAAATCACCCAATCTATCTTGTATCTTTAAGACCTTTCTATACTCACTCATATTAACTAAGCAGCTTTGTACGAATTGTGTCTTATTAGCAAACCAGTGCTGATGCACAACTCTCCAAAGTAATATTTTCATTTTTGAAGGTAGCATCGGCTTTCATCTGAATACCACCCTTAACTGAGTCCTGAATGTGGCAAGTGAGTGGCTGACAAATGGGATTTATTATAGTGGTTGGTTTGTGTACAGGCAACAATAAAGCATAAGGAAGTTTAAGAGCGGGGAGTTTTTTAATCTGAGAATTTTAAATTGTTTTAAAATCTCTGTATATTGGGGATTAAAATCTCTGCATTATGCAAATACATAGATACGCACATGTACACACACATCAATACTTCAAGAACAAATCTGGAATTACAACAGACCAGTTAGCTTGGTTACCCATACCAGAAGTATGACCTAATTATCTAAATCGGTGTTAATTTTTTTTAAAGGGGGGGGGGGGGGCAAGGAGGTGTTAAAAAAAGGAAAAAAAAGCAGAAGAAATGACTTCCATTTTACTAAAGAAAACGGAAATCAATGCTCAGTTTTAGCCTGAAGTGGGAGTACATCATTCCTGAGATTCTTCCATACTAATTAACAAAACTCACATGTTTTGAGTTTTAATCCAGTGTAAAGTTGTGGGAAGCAGAACTGGCAAGGCTGACTCATTACAAGTCTACAAATAAAATAATCAAGCCAGAAATTAAACTCCATACAAATCTAAGTGTACCATTTTTAAGCTATTAAACCCTCTAGTACGTCAATTCACAGCTCTTTCACTATCTACGCACAGATTTAGAAAAAGCTGACGATAACTAGCACTATTATCTTCCTCTGCTTTCACAAGTCCAAGCGAGTTACTGCAACAGGCTCGCTTCCTCTGGAAGAGAATAATTTAAATTAAGAGTCATCTCAAAACAAACTTAATAAAGAAGAGCTGTTTCTGTAACATTCGATTGTGTGAATTGTAAATGGAATTAATCCCCAAACCGAAGCACTTCTGCAAGTAACAGAACCACGTACGCCAACTGTTCAGACTTCAACAGCTAGTTCATGCTGAGACAAGACAGTTTGACATAATCTCAAATTATTACTGAAAAATAAAAAAATCAAAACAGTAATAAACCATTATGGTAACAAGGAAAAATGAAGAAGGAAAAAAAAACACATCTACAGAAACCTTTTTTTAAGCTTACCTGCACTTGTTCTGTGGAGCTACTACTGAGTTCATCTCCAGATTCTGAATCTTGATGAATTTTTTCTGAGCCTTCTCCTGCTGAATCACAAGATTGTTCATGCAAAAAGCTGGTCTTCTCTATTTCCAAGAACTCTGGGCACGGGAAATGACCCATGGAGATGGTTCTATACTGATTGGAAATCTTGGGAGATTGCAACTCGTTGTTAAGTTTTCCATTGTTTTGAGTAAGGTCCAGACTCAAACCAAGCGTTTGACCAGGGCTATTGTTTGGTCCCAGATTTTGATTGGCATCTCGAACTAAGCAAGACACTTGAACTGGAGAAGATTTTCCAAAACTAGAAAGCTCTGGTGACTTATTCACATTTTCTGTCGACCTCTGTAATCCATGCGTCAACTTTAAAGCATTATTTGACAGCATTCCTGCTTGCTTAACAGGTGGCATCAGTGCTTTTCGTGGTATTTCCTTCACATACTGTGCTGGCACATAAAAAGGTTTGGAATTTTCATCCCTTTTGACTTGCCACCAGTCATCATTAGTTTTCTTCACTAAGATGTATTTCTCTCCTTGCTTAATCACAATTTTCTTGTCCTTGGCCTCGTACTCGTAGTCATACTCCACTTCAATGTACAATTGTCCTGGAAGGATCTTCCCACCCTTATCAGCCATCTCTCTTTGAAAAGATTTCACCTTTTCCGGCAAACAGTAAGCGACATTCTGCTTCAGAAGTGTTATTTTCCTGTTAATAATCAGAGCTGCAAGGAAAAAAAAAAAAAGAAAGTTATATCTACATAATGAAGTAATTGTCCAAGAGCACTTTAGAAGAAAATAATTTCAAAAATAACCCTGCATATTCAATTTATGTCAACTCAGACAAAGAAATTGATGAAAAAAGCAAGATTTTTCAGGTACCTTTCACAGCAATAAAACACCACTGATTTAACCCTCATATTCACACAAGCCTCTTGCTACCAAGTTACGTGTTAACTCTGTTGCTTTTATCAATAAACAAGGTTAACCAACACTGGGGGGACTAGCCTGAGTCTCTCTCTTGCTACCATACAGGCTTAATTTCTTATGAAAGTGCATCACTATTCTGGATTTAATATATTTAAAAGAAAAAGATTGTGGTTTGCTTATTTTGAGCTGTCCTTCAGTTCACAAGTCCCCTCAGAGTGCTCAGAATTCCTTACAAAATCCTTTAATTCCTCCTCCAATGCTACACACCAGTCACCAAGTTCAGCATGGGCTGGCAATCCCTGCCCCACGTGTTGCACACTGTATACAGGCTCTGCTGACCTCCACCTCAGTGCCAAAACTGATCCCCAAACCTCCTGCAACCTCTGCCACCTGAGGATGCAGGTCATTGCCTCTACATCTAGCCAGTCTTTAAAAATGCTCATACCAGCAATTTATACAAGTAAATAACTTGCAACATACTACTGTAATGTTAAAACAGTTTCAGATTAAAAGAAATATTTAAAGTTTCCAAGATACTCTGGTTTTAGTGGTTTAAATTCCACATATTTGCTTTGCTCTTAAAAAAAGCTTTTAGTTTTAATTACTTTTATAGCTTTTAGTTTTAATTTACTTCAGAGAAAACCTGATATAACCAGGAATGATGTGTGCTAAAATAAAGACCAAAAAAATAATGAAACAGGATTATGAAGCAAAACTAAAAATAAATAATAAAAGGATACTATGTGAAAATTTTGAAAAGGACTTTTTAGCATCCTTTAGTCTAGACAACGAAAACTGTACCATATCCATGGACTACATTTTTTCCTCTAGTTAATCGTGTTAACATTGAGGTCATGATTCATGAGTTGGCAAACATCAATCTTAGCAACTTTCACTGCGCTGTGCTCATTTTAAGATACAGTCTCCTAATCTTGGGGAAAAAAATTGAAGCATAGCAGTAAATGGGGAAGACCTCTAACATTCAAATAAGAGTTTAGGAGAATTCAATAAAATGCTGCCATTTTAACTCCAAAGATTAACAAATAAGTCTACAAAAGTCCCGCATGTTTCGTGAATGAGAAAAACAATTCCAAAACTCGCTGCTCTGCAAGTTGAGACTTCATGATGAGATTTGGAGTGTTTACCCTGAAACACAGCGGAACTAATGCAATTCCACGCAGGCCCACAGATGCAGGCTGTACGAGGGACTAAGTGCACAAACAACAAAAGGGACTTCTGGGGAGAGTTGAAGCAGAAACCCCTAGCAGTTCCTCAATTTTTCTTTCACCATTTCTGCTATTTGATCTGATCCTCGACTACGTTGCGTTTCCCACTTCACTCAATAGAGACAACCCTAAAAAGCTCAAGTACGAAGCTTAGAAAGAACAATCTGTGTTTCAACCATGTCTTTCCTTCTCCCACAGTCCATCATCGACACCCAGAACGCACTTGCTACGGGTAGCTTTAAAGCCCCAATTGCTTACCAGCATCCAAATGGAGTCACAAGATCAGGCTTGCAATTTTATTGCAGGACTTGGCAGAAAGAAAGATGGTACCACATTCAAACAGAGCTGACGAGAGGGACACACAGCAGTAGAAAAGAATGCTCGGATTGTCTGGGGTTTTGTGTGCGCGTTTTGTTTTTTTCCTTTTACTCTCTCCCCCATAAAACAGCACACTGACATTTGCAGCACCCCGGTCTATTTACAGGCTGGGTACAGAACAGCCTACCTGCTGCTCAACATAAATCGGTATTTTTAAGTGCACTTCTGCAGTTGTTTAGCAACTCCAGCAGCAGGTAAACATACCCACTCGCTTCGTAGCTTTGGAAACTCTCGCACAAAAACATTATTTTCCTCCTCGTTACTAAATCTGACTCCTCCCAACACTTCTTCAGCATTGCTACCAATCCCTGTCACAGCTTCAAGGTCATATACTAGAAAAATAGAAGCGATTCCTAGTTACAGTCTACCATTAAGTTATGCTGCCTTGGATATTAAAATGTAAGAAGACAACCCACTCACACTGGTTTTACTTCTCCCAAAAGCTCCTGGTTTCCCCACAGGGCTCCCAAATGTTTAAAAGCTTGAAATTTTCATTCTCTTGCCTGTTTCATATAACTATTTAGTGAGAATGCATGCTTACTGTTTATTTTTTTCAAGATAGATAGGCTCAATATAAGTTGTATTTTACACTTCAAAAAAGTTAACAGAATTTTAAGAAATAGGAGTTAAATAAAAAATGCAAGAGCTACAAAAATAGCCCTACTCAATTCTGAAGTCAGTTCTGTAACCCCATGCCTTTTCCAAAAAGAAAAAAAAAAAAGGCAGAGTTTTTTGTTCTTTCAGCTGAGCTGCAAAATTATCAAGTCAATAGCAAGCATTTTGTAACACTGAACATAGGATGAAAAGAGACAGGCTGTATTCTGCGGCTGGCCAGCACACTGAAACAGATTTATAAATAGCTCACATCATCGGGATCAAGCGAGGCTCTACTTCTCCACCTCCCCTGAGAGAAACACCTATGGTATAGGTGGGAAATCCTTCTCACCGAGTTTAATTAATAAATATTGACTTAAGCCTCTAAGTCCGCAAACAACTAGCACTGCCTTGATCTCACGGATCCAAACGCAGGAAGTTTTACTTTATTTTTTTCACGTAGCTGTTGCACCACAGGAGACAGGACTGCCTGAACCCTGTGCATAGCCCCGGGGACAGCTTCTGGTGACATCCTCTGAGGACGCACCCGCCTGCCTGCCTCGTGGCGCTTCGCTTACAGAGCCCTGGGAGCCTGGGCTGAGCCTCTACAGCAGAGGGCATGGAAGAATTCAGACCTGAGAGCACAGCAGTGACATCTGGAGCACGTGAGTTTGTTGCTACTGGGCAGCCACGGAAGCGATACGGCAGGTCAGGCCTCACAGCCCCTGAGCTGTTTGCTCAAGCGTTACCTGTAAGGCTGGATGACACCCACGTCGGTACAGAAGGCTGAGGAATCCTAATTAGAGAATGATAGGCATGAAAAAGCCATCGACTGCCACAGAGGACATCCGTAAGCTTTAATACCTTAAATAAAGTCTTAATACCTGGTGAACAGATTAATAACAATGAATGCCTCCACCTGACAATTAAAACAAGAAAACTTTTTTCAGGAATGCCAAAGATCAGATTCAGGCCACATTTTCCATCTGGCAAGTGAAACCTGAATGCTAAGGTAACGAATTTAAGGTGGGCCACATCCCCACTTGGAAATACACCCTGCCACTTAACACAGCACTTGGGCTGCCACAAAGACCGAGCATGTTCACAATTACACCTGTGTCTATGTCCCCACATAGACAGGGCCAATGGTTACGAGTTCCCTGACTCAACACCATGGCATGGATCTCTTCGGGCTCCCATTCCTAATGTGAACCATTCCCAGCTGTTTCTCAGCAAAGACCAAGCAAGGTGAGTAACCCAGTATGTTCGCCGAGATCAGCTCTGCCCTGCCAGCACCCAGCCCTGACACCCCTCAGCACAGGCATGCAGCAGCTCTGCAGCCAGCCTCTGAGCCCAGCTAGAACTGGGGCGTTTCTCACCAAACCAAGATCTTTTCTCACCAAA
This sequence comes from Anas platyrhynchos, assembly GCF_047663525.1. NCBI lineage: Eukaryota > Metazoa > Chordata > Aves > Anseriformes > Anatidae > Anas > Anas platyrhynchos. The sequence goes on from NC_092588.1 coordinate 144,365,572, forward strand.
CCCAAGCAGCTGCAATGGCAAATTGATCTCTGCTTGGAGTGGTTTGTTCTAGGCATCTTGGCATTTGTTTAGGAGGCCTTTCCTAGGGCAACTGAAACCCTGCAGTTATCTGCTTGAAACACTCACTCTTAACTGCAGAAAGATGTTCACTAAATTCATCCTGAAGCACGTGCAAATGGACCTGAAAGAAGCACAGCCTCAGCACACACACACAAATAGAAGCACACAGATACGACTGTGTACAACGTGTAAGATTATGTCATCCCTAACTTCAGCACTACCCCAGGACTCAAGACAAAAATAAAAATCAGGAGGTACGCAATATAAGTTTCCTACCTCTCCCCAAGTTATTACACACAGAGGAATTTCTTCTGATCTTCGAAAGCCAAGTAATTACAGAAAAGCCTTTTTGGTATATCTCAAGTCCTTCTCTTCTGTATTTGTCTTGGGGGAGACTTACTCACCACAACTACGTAATCATTTACTTTATAATACAAACACAGCAAATTACTAAATACAAAACACTGAGGATATTAACTGATCTCCTTAAAATTCTTCCTGTGACCTTGTTCATGATGTCCTACAAAGGAGCAGCAATTGACTCGCGCCATCTTTTTCCATTTTCAGCATCAAACTTCACCCACTGAATGAACCCTTCTGGGGTGCTGCTGCAGAAATAAACCCAATTACTGAGGCTAAATTGAGATAAATTATTTTTGGTTTGGGCCAGATGAGATAAACTGGCTGCAGTTCACTAGATTCTGTGCCTCTGCTTCTCCACTGGCAGCTTTCTCAGCACTTTTGGATGTATCACACGATGGTTTCTGGGCAGAACAACCCCACAGCAGCCCTGTCTGTCCCAACATCTCCCCGCTGATGCTGCTTTTCTCCTGGGGACCCCTTCCAGCCACCTCCTCGGTGGACCTGGTGGGTCAGAGGAGCAGCCAGCACCCAACCAGCGCCTGCAAAAACTGCTGCCTGCAAAGCCTGCGCTTGCGGCCCGCTGAAATCGTATAAAAATAGATGCCAAATGCAAATGTGACCAACAAACACAGACAAAACATGCACAACGTGCAGGCTCCTGAAGACGAGCTCGCTCCTGCGCTGCCTCCTCGCAGGGCTACCTACCGCCTGGTTAGAAATCAAGCACAAGCGCAACGCGAAGCCGCTTCCCGGAGCTCGGACTTCCTTAAAAATTAAAAGGCTTAATAAGTAACCATTTAACAATCGCCTACTGACTCAGAGCCCTGCACAAGCCCTGGATTTCAGGCAGCTGCCCAGGGCCACTGCTGGGGCTCCTGCAGCACCCCCCAACACCCCACCTGCCCTCACCGTGCGCCTCGCACCGGGCTCGCCCCCCGCCTCCAAACGGCTCCAAAACCCTGCCGGGAGAGGGGCGAAAACCCCAAAAACCCCCAAACGGAGAGGGGGTGAGGAAGGGTAAAAAGGGGGTGGGGGGGAGCCGGGGAGAGGCAGCGCCGCGCTCCCTTTGTTTGCAGCCCGGCTGCGGCTGGCGCAGGTGAGGGGAGGCAGCGCCCGGCGGCTCGGCACAGCCCGGTACAGCCCGGTAGGGCTCGGTACCACCCGGTAGGGCTCGGTTGGGCTGAACACGGCTGGGTTCGGCCCGGCCCGGTTGGGCACGGCCCCGCAGCGCCCAGGTGCGCCTCCCCGCTGCCTCCCCGCGGCCCGGAGCCGCCTCCCCGGGATGGCGGCGGCGGCGAGGGGCGACGCTGTGCCCCGAGCCCTCCCGGTGGCGGCGGCGGCGGCACCTCCCCACCTTCCTCCACCTCCTCCTCCACCACCTCCTCGTCGTCGTCGTCCTCGCCCCGCAGCCCCTCACCTGCCTCAGGGTGGCGGCGGGCCCCGATCCGGCGGCTCCGCTCCGCTCCGTGCCCTCCCCTCCCGTCCCGACCCGTCCCGGCCCGCCCCGCTCCCCGCCCCGCCCCGCTCCCGGTCCCGGTCCCGGCCCCGCCGCCCGCCCCGCCCCGCGTCACGTGCCGGGGGCGGGCGGGCCCCGGGACGCCGCTGGGGCCTGGCCCGGGGCAGCGCGGGAGGGAGCGGGAGGGAGCGGGAGGGAGCGGGAGGGGGGGGGGGGGGCGCGGCCTGAGCATGGCGGCCGTGAGGAGAGGTGGGGGGGGGAAGGGGGTGTTCCTCAAGGGGCACCTGTGGGAAAGATACACGGTGTTTGGTGTGAAATAATAAAAATATGCATCCCTGCTTGTTCAGAGTTCCTGTGGTGTTTCTTTCTCTGCTAGTCAAAACCGTCACGCGGGCAGTTTGGGGCTGTTTATGTGACCTTCGCGGTGTTTTCAAATTGTGATTTATCTCATCGTTTCAGAAATAATAGTATCTACTCCTCCTTGAAAGCAGGAGGTGAGTGTAACCCGCACGGGTATCTGCGGGGATCTGCAAACATCCTGAAGCAACGTCACTGAGGCATGTAAACTGTGCTCCGTTCCTGTGATCCAGGCTCACCTTGGCCCAAACTTCTTCTTTGTTGATAATTTCAGCACATGGAATACAGAAGGAGACGGTAAAATCCTCAAGAAGTGGGAAAAAGGTTTTGTTGAAGGCAGTGGGAGGAGAGCACCTGAGGGGTGCAGGCAAGAGAAACAGACTCCACCTGAGGAAAAGAGAAGCAGAGGCTCTATCTGAGGGGGAAAAATAGAAAAAATGACATGAGTCTGTATAAATGAGCATGTGGACACATTTTCATACTGAATCATATTTCCAGTAATTACATTTCCCTGCAATTTTGTATTTGGTGATGTGTGACAACATGCAAGACAAGTGGTAAACAGTGCAAACACCTTAAAGGTTTGCTTCTATGTATCTCAGCCTGAATACTCATGCAAGTGTCCCCTTGACACCAAGGATTGTTTGACTTTGGGCTGACTTTTCACAGAACATCATTAAAATCCTGTGAAGTCTGCTGATGGAGCAAGGCTGGTACCACTCTCACACCTCCTTCAGAAGTTATTCACAGTCCAGAAAAACAGTAGAGACGACTATTTCTATTGCAAGGGAAACGTCTTTTATACAGATGTTCATGATTTATCCTTAAAAGGTGAAAGAAACTCATCAAATAGTTTTGTATTCATACCTAGTAGTTTTTAAATATATGTGTGAAAATAAATGCACGGTAGTTCCAGATACAGCGTTCAGTTGGATGTTTTTGTCTACAAAGATTCAGCTCGCATGCCTGGTTTTGTGGTAGAAAATAATATATTTAAGACACCTGGGTATTTCTAGGCAAGCTGACTACATTTTACCTACTGACATGCCTGAGGTATGCATAAAAGCATCTCAAAAATCAGCCTTAGTAACCACATTGTAATTATCCTTTCTTACTGCCAGGGCTTCGCTGGAGTGCTGCAGGATATGGCATTAGTGATTCAGAATGAGGCACTCTTCCCTCTGAGTCAGTGTTGAACCAATGGTCCCACATAATGCTAACGTGTAATAGAGGCGAAGGTGCCAGAAGATATGTAATTTTGGGTCCCTGCCCAAGTGCAGTCATGAAAGATTCCACAACACACACAAACTGTCCAGCTCAAGTTCCAATTTTAGCATGTTACGTATTTCGCATATAAAGGATTTCTCTATAATTTTGCTGGAGTGAAAAGAGCTAGAGTTCACAACCTTTACTCACTGTGATTTGTTTTTTTCCTCGAAATGTGCAAGTGCAGTGTTGCTGTCACACTTGATGCCTCAGGTAGGACTGAGACATACATTAGGTGAAAATATCCAGCACGTGCAGTTACCTCATGAATTTCAGATTAAAAGAATTGCCAAATACAATTGCTTTAGGTACTGTTGTGAACTGTTATACAATCTACAGATTCTTAATTCTTGTATCTATTGCATTTGGAATGCTTTTATATCACAAATTGAACATTAAATACCAATTTCTGCCTTTGTAAACCGATTCCTTACATAAAGCCAGTGTTCAATCTGTGTCTGTCCGTCCTGCTACCTCATATCTTCCAATAACATTGTCCAAATTTATCTGTGTTTGCCAAAAGGGAGTTGTCTTAAAGGCAGCTAAACTCTTGAAAGTTTTGTGAAAGCAGGCAGCTATACAGAAGGGCAGGAGAAGACATACAAGAAAGTGACATTATACAACCCACAATTGTGGAGAAAAAGTTGACCTCATACTTTCATTTATGACCTCTGTGATAAAACACAAGTCCACAGAAAATAAGTGTCACAGTTCTGAAAATCCAGTCTTGGAAAAATCTTTCTTTTGGTGTTTGAATTAGAAATAGAAAGAATACTTGTTCTCCTTGGGTTAAGAATTCTGAAATAGCAGAGTCATGTGTATAAAAATCTGAGTCTATTAAATTTGAAGGGCAAAATCCCATTTATGTTTCTTCTTCTGTGAGTCCTCTAATTCAAATCTCTGCAAGTTCAGCTGTCCATTATTTTGGTCATGACTCAGTTGCAGTAATTCTAGATGAGCACTGTTTTAATTCATTTGAAATGCGTATCTAAGATTGGACATTGCCATCCTGTTATTCATAGTGCCAGAACTGATGTTAGATAACAGAAATGTGCTGCCTAAAATGTGATCAGGGGATGGAAAACAATAAATAAACAACCTGGATTTAACACTGCACAGGCTAAGCTCATTATGACCTACACTGATTCTTTTTTTTTTTTTTTTTTTTCAGAAATGGCTGAAAAGGAAGAAAGAAAAAAAAAAGAAGAAAAAAAAAAAAAAAGGCTTTCTCACATCTAATGTGCAGATACTGCAAGTATCCACTTTAGTCCTTTTCCTTTCTCCTTGGGTTTTCAGCCCATTTTTCAGTGATTTTGTGTTTCGAACTATGACCTCAATAGTGCTATGCAATAGAGAAACCATTCTAAATTTAGACAAAGAAATTAACTTAATTAGCAAAATGTTCTGATATAAATAGGAAATATTTTTTACTTCCAGTACTACTTACAGGTTTATTTTATAAAATGGTTCAACTAGCCTGATCTAAAATACATCACCTGGGGCATCTCCTGTCTACTCTGCTCCTACTCCCAGTTTTTTGACAGCTTCTAGCCTCTCACCTCTAGCTAAAAATACTTTTACCGCCCACACATGTACATACAATCAATTCTTCCTTTCTGTTTTTTTTTTTCTAACTACTACAAAAGCACTTTTTAACGACGTGCAGATGCTGTGGGCTTTTTGCATGAACTTGTCAATTCACTCCCCATCTCCTGCCTAGACTCAGAGATGAGCCATTTTTTTTTTTATATAACTGTTCATTATAAGGAAAATCAATTGAATTGAAAGGGGAACAAAGAAAGTAAGGAATATAGCGAAGGAACCCAGATTTCTCAGAAGTTCAGTGAAGAGCTTTCCCTATTACACTGCAGAGGAATGTTCTCTGCCTTAAGCAGGAATTTGTATCCACAGTTCAGAGAAGATAATTTCTCTTACTATGAAAAAGCAGGGAAGAGTTTGTAAGATTCTTCTGTCTTTCCAGCACATTTTTTTAAATCATGTTAGAATGGACTGAGGTCAGTGCAAGCTTTTTTACTTTATTCTGTTTATTTGCCACAGGGCCACTGTGGTGTTCAATAGCTGTATTTCTCTCTGAGACCATCCAGTGGAAGCTGTGACAACAATTCAAATATGATTATTGTTTGCATGAGCAGTCTATCAGTTATCCAATTGCCAGCATTATTAAAGTACAAAGTAGTACTTGTTTTGGTCAAACATATCCTCTAGGTCTGCTCCTGCCAGGAACAGGCTCATAAGTTACCCGTGACATTACGTTGCTTGTCACCTTTCTCTTCTTAGTCATGGTGTTCAAAAATTAATCCCTTTTATGTTGAGCATGAAAATGTACGTCCAGGCATGGAATTAAAAACCGTGAAAGGTACCAAATCTATTTCAGATACACTCTCTAGAGCAAGCAGTAGGTGAAGGAGAACATTCCTTTCTGCTGCCTTGGCTCAAGCCCTTTGCCTTAGCACAGAAACACTAAGCTAGACCTTAGTCATGTCCACAAGGCCAGTTCTGGCTTGGTGTAGCAATGGTTTGTGCTAACAGGCAACCGTACAAAAGGCACAATTAATCCTTTTAATAATAGTGCCTCTTTCCTGGGATAAAACTATAATGAAAGGTATTGACATTCAAAAAGCACAACGTAAATGTCCATTTATACACTGGAGAATTGAGGAGGGTCCTGCACCAGTTTCTTTAATTTCTAAGTAGGTGGATTGGTTTTGTGTTTGTTTGCTTTTGTCTAAGGAAAAGGAAGGAACTGCATTTGTGAACCACTGATAAGCAGAGTCAAAAGAAATGTAAAGATGTGCGAAAAGAATGAACCTGTTGTGTTTACTGTTTTGTTTATGTTGAAGTTCCTTTTGTAAAAACGCACGAAATCCAATGTGAAAGAAGAAACACGAGGGAGTTTCTGGTTCCCCAAGTCATAGAGGTTCAGAGCTGACGCCAGCAGAAGGCCCGGCCCGGCTCAGCAGCAGCGTGCTCGCTTCCAGGCCCATCTGAAACTAGAAGCACAAAGCTACTCTGAGCCTTGAGCGACTTCTCAAGGGCTGGACTGTCAAAGAGAAGTTGCTGGAGGTTGTCCAGTTTATACTGAAAGTTATTTCAATGGAACATCAGAAATAGATAGACAAGGTAGGATTCATCTCACCTTCATAGGCGTAGCTTCAAGACAGGGGAGTCCGTTCTGCCTAAGGTTTGTGGGTGTCTATTAATGTGTATCTGCATCTAGGCAGGTGTCTGTGCTCCCTTGATGACTGGTGGAGTTCCACTCAAAGAGCAGAAGGGGTAAAGAAGAAGTCAAAAGAGTCTGGAGAATAATTCGCCTCATCATGGATGCCTGTATGTGATCAGATCGATCACACTCTAGATGCTCTTGATGTAGCTGACCAGTGGAAGTCATTACTACCGGAATCAGTGAATTCCAGTTTACATATTCAAAAAAAAATAGACAAATTTGTCAGAAAAAAATGAGAGACAGATGTTTGATTTTCAGTTGCGTACACTGAGTTTAACACTACCTGTTTTCAGAAACATGAACACATATGTATTGGTTTTCAGTTTCTCTGACATCTTTTTGTTCTGAAAGTGTGATGCTTCCTCTCACTGCTTGGTGGCCACACTGACCCCTGGGGCTGGGCTTGGAGAGGACAGAGCTAGAGAGCAATCCTGATGTTGTCCTCTATGGATCCAGGCTATTCAGAGAAATACTTCATTTGGTAACTGTGATACTCAACTCAGTAAATATCCTTGTCTCAAGCTATGTCCGTGCCGGCAAACAGACATGGCCAGCCAGTGTTAACCTGTTAGCATGGTCCCTGGCACGGTTTTGGCATGTGGTTTTGGCCAGGTGTGGGTTGGAAAATAGGAGGCGCTTTTTACTATGATAGAAAAAAAAAGAACTGGAATGAGCAGTAGTAACAAGGATAAAAAATACTTATTTTTTTAACATGCAGCATGAAAAAGACAGGTGGCTTAAAACAGGGGAGTTGTGCACTCTGTCTTCTGGCAGGCCCCTGACCACTTCCATACTCCTGTATTTAGTTGAACACAGCAAAGGTGAAGAGAGATTTTGATTCCTCTATGTAAACATGTCAAGGAAAAATACCAACAGAAGCTTTTATGTCTAAACAAATTGGATGCAAATTGAACTGACTTTTTTTCTTCTCTCTCTCTCTCTCTCTCTCTTTTTTTTTTTTTTTTTTCCCAAAAATGCTTCCTGCCATCAGGAACACTGATGTCAGGAAATAATCTAACTCTTTCCAAGATGCTGTTAGATGCATTTAGAGAAAAGACAATATGACTTGGGTTGCAAATGTGAAAGGAAGGACAGATGTGGGCATCCCTGCACCCTCTGTGGCTGTGTCCATACCACTGGGTTAAACAGGTCTCGGAGAGTGAAGCCAACTATCCCCGCTGGGCCCACATTAAATGCTCTTACTCCTCAGAATCTGGTGTTCTCATCTAAACTGGGAAAGGTCTCGTGGCAGGAGGTGTGTGGGACACAGTATGCTACCCTGCAGCCAAACCGTAGGATGGGGCTGCTCTAACATGTTAACGATGTGGATGATCACATTCCAGTGCCAGTGAGCATGTTCCATCTGCTGGTATAGATGTCGACTTTTATTCTTCCTTACCCGGACCCTTTGTTCCGTTACAGCCTCTGCACCAGCTCTTGTCTGTTTCATTCCCTATTTCATAAAAGATATAGGAAACTTTCTGTGCCGACAGCTACTGCAGAAAGAAGCAGGTGGAAGGTTATGACATTTCCATGGCATGCTGTGTTTCTTTCTTTCAATTTTGTGTTTTGCTTCTGACAAAAAAGTTATTTCAAGTCCCTGAGTGGGCTGGTATGAAGGAAACTATGTGCTGGCTTGGAGTTCCTAGTAATTTCAGCATATCATAGCCATTCCCGAGGAGTCACTGGAGTTCAGGGAACAGACCCTTTCCAATCTTGTCGCTCCTTCCTCCAATAACAATATCTTCAGGAGTCCAAGTCCTCATTCTGTCGTATGTTTGTTTTCCTGTAAGTTTTTCTCCTGATTTTCTTTGTTCTTTCTATTTGCCCAATTGTTTTCCACCAACAAAAGAAAATAAACCCTTACAAAGTGTTTTATTGCTCTAAGGCTGGCATAGCAATACCGCTGTTGGTGATGGCAGTCAGTGCTGTCTTTCCTTCTGTTGGATCAGCTGGTTTTAGCCAGAAATGAGTCATTCACATTTTTCACTAGAGAGCAGACCATGAAAAAAGCTCATAAAACGGGATTGGCTCGGTCTTCCTTATTTGTATGTGTTTTTTAATAGTAAAACTGATTTGTCTGTAGAAAGAATGGAAAGCTACTCTTATTTTGGCTGGACCAGCATCTATTTAAACACTGACTTGATGTGAAGGATCCCTTGATATGTTTGGGCTTGACTTTATGATCACCATATCCTAAAAAAAGGGAGAAAAGAACAACTGTGCTAGCTGTGGCCCTTCATTGCACATCTCCTCCACAGCCTTTGCCTAATTCCTTTTCCCCCGGCCTCGTTGGTTCACTGTGCTGGCACTCCCTAAAGCATTCGTGGAAACTTCCTATTTGTACCATGCTCATTAAGCCAATCCCCAGTCTCTTCATCAAAACCATTGGGTGATGTAATCATTTCATTTGAAAAGTCAGGTTTCAGTTTAAACATTGCTAAAACTTTTAGTGAAAATGTTGATGGTGAGTATAAACATTTTTGGAAGGAGGAGAGTCTTATACCTCCCTTGAAGCCCACTCAATAAAAGTATGTCCAAAATGCGGCCATCTCAGCCACTTCTAATTAGCTCAGAACCTAATTAGAAAATCTGGGAGCACTGTGCCTACTAGGTAATGACTTTAGCAATACATAATATGTGTGCTCCCACTGTGGAGATCATGATCTTTTCCTGCTGCGGCACCAGTCTGCCCTGGCGACAGGACCGGGCTGCGTAGGATGCTGGTTTCGTTCATGATGAAACTGCCTCCTGAAAGGGAGGAGTCCCCGAGCCACTGCAAACAGCTGAGCCGAGATGAAAGCCGGTGGCATCACGGCAGCTTCACCAGGAAGCAACAGCAGAGCTACACGTATCTATTATCCCGCTGATAAAAGAATACCTAGAAGGTGCTTTCAGTTACGAAATAATAACTACACCTTAGGGAGGAATAAACTCCAAAGCAAGAGGTGTTCACTGGCCTGGAGCTTTGTTATCGTTACATTTGCAATGAAAGAAAAGGGAGGGAGAGTTCTCAGGAATCCTGCTGAGACAAAAAAAAAAAAAAAAAAGTAAGGGGGAAAATGAAATTAAAAACAAGCCCCAAGCTTGGGGCAAAACAAATTTAAATGTGACAGTTTTCATGGCAAAACAAAGACCTTGTAGTTTAGTTCAAATGCAGAAGAAACCGGGTTGAAAATCGTCTGCCATCTCCCCCAGATTAGCATCCTGACCATGGGGCAGCCACTCTAAAGTGGGCCACCTTCAGTCCCCCTGGCTGGCACCATTATGGATCGTGGAAAATACATCAGCAGTCATTCAAACAAAGGCCGTGGATGCTTCTCAGCCTGGAGCACTCCTCCAGGATGGGAGATATCTGAAGCGGCGTCCCTCCACCAGTGAATCTTTAATAATTAATGCTAGCTGTAACAGCAGCAACAGGATTGCAAGCACCCCCGAACGTTTAATGGCACAGGGGTTAGCGGTGACGTGCTCAGAAAGGGGAGGTGGAGGGGGCTTGAAAGCCTTGAGCAGACACTGAACCTGAGTCTTCCACATCTTTAGTGAACGTGCAAAAAGAGGCACCCCCTCCCCCAGCTCTACGATGGAAATGCAGTCACATCCCTGGTCGTTTTCTCTCCCTAGGCAGCATCATTCAAATGAATTCAGATCAAATTTATTACTTTTTTGAATGGATGGGACCATATTATTCTTGCAAATTTACTGCTGGCATCACCCATTCCTCCTCTGTACTTGCAGCAGGTCTCTCAGACTGCAGTTTTCTGGGTCAGGCCGTCCAGCACCAAGTGATGCACCAGCTCTCGCCTCACTGCAACAGCTCCCTTGTAACAGCAGCAAAAAAAGGCAGAGCTGGCAATCCAGAGCACGTACTCCATGCATGCCACAAGCCAAATGTCTCATGAGGTGCTGAACACCCAACCGTTCAAAAATAATTATGAAACAAGTTGTTGCTGTGCCGGCTGAGAAGCTGTCATGGCAATAGAAGTTAAAACAGGTCTGCTGGCGAGGTGGTGTGTAAATAATAAAAAGTCACTGTGTTTTAACAGATAGAGGTCTTCGGCTATTGCGCTTTCAGTTATGTTGTTATTAGGATGTCAAACACATCGCCACACAAAGTAATTCTCTTCCTCAGCATTTTTAATTTGCTTCTTGGGAGAGAGCAAGTGAGACATAAAAGGAGAAGAACTTCCTTTTCCCATAAAAATATTTCAGGGTTGCTCTGTATGTTTTAGGAGTGGGCATTAATCATTCTTCCTACTTTATTGTACCTTTTTTTAAGAGACAGGCAAAAATGAGAGTGCTTTCCTTTTGGGAGAGACCCATACAAGGAAAAATGATAAGAAAAAAATATAACATTGTAAAAGGAAAGAAGGAAAGCAGGTCGAGATTTTCAAATTGCTCTCTTTCATAAAAGAAAATAGGATAAGAAAAAAAGAAGAAGGAAGAAGGGAACATTCAGTGATAGTCAAATGTTACAAATTAGAAACTGAGAATGTTTTTCACACAGATGAGAACACAGGACTTGTTGCCCAAGTCTTTCACTGAGGCCAGGAGTGTAGCGAGCTCAGAAAACAAAGGAGCTTTACACAGGTCCCTGTGTAACAGCAGCGGCTGTAAACCCTCAGGTTTTACAGCATAAACCGGTCTTTTGTCCCTCCCCTCAGTGAACAGAAAACCAGGGCAGGTTGTCTCATTTACTCCAAAAGAACTTTGAATGTTTTGGCTCTTAGAGCAGGGATTTCGGCACAAACAGACCTTTGATCTGGCATTATGGGTCTGTATTTATGGGTCTGTAACGCCAGCAAGATTTTGAGGAACTGAATCTTACCAAATGCAGGATATAGGTTTATCACACAAAATCGCTTCTAGACACCAGTGTGCTTGATTCCCAAGGAAATAATTATTTATAGACTCCAGGTCTGTAGTGTACTCTCCTGTTTCCTTGTTTATTCTAGAGAAAACCAAAACGGTTAAACAGGTCTCCATTTGCTGTGACAAAAACCAATCTGACATAAATCAGATGGTTTGCCAAGTGAGCAGGATAATTAACAGTGAATCACAGGACAGAAATTCCTCCGTGGTATTTCCAGGAGCTATGAAGTTGCCACGAGCCAGGCAGTGTTGCATCGCGCTCTTCCTGAAGGTGCATCCCCTACGCTCGCCACCTTCATCCCTCAATGTTGCATGCAGCAGTTGTTTATAGGTGGTGCTGCAGCCACACTTGGTACCCCGGAGAGGCCGCCACACCACCTGACAGATATCTGACTGCAGCCGGGTCACCTCTGCGATTTAGGGCCTGCATGGGTGCACAAAAGCATGCTTCCAGAGCTGCAAAACCTAGGAAAGAAATGAAGGCAATCTGTGACTTGTCTCTCCTCTTTATTTACAATTCCCCCCAAAGCATTTACAGATGAATTATGCACTCTCCCCCTCTCCTGTGTATGCACTTGCTGCCTGGCTAGGTTTTAGTCATCTATTATTCATGGGCTTGCTCTCTCTCTCCTGCCTTGCCCTCTCCGCCCCAGCCCTGCCGATGCCCCACAGCGCCCTGGGTGCATTCCCGCCCTGCTGCTCACCCGCTATGGGTTATTGCCATCTGCCGGAAAGGCAGGGTGGACTGCCATGGAGCCTCACCCGAATTCCTGGAAATACAGTCAGGCCACTTAAATCGTTAACAGCAGGCACTGACTGGGCGTCATCACAGCTGTGAAATGTGCACGCTTCAGCCCGGATGGAAGCCAGCAAGCCGGGAGCTGGGCCTCGGGGCAGCGCAAGGTGGCATCTCCAGGGGCTTTCTGGGCACAGGTTGTCCCCAGAGCCCTGGGGGAACCATAAAGCAACTGCAGTGCTGCTGCGATGGTCTTGTCACATGGAGCAAGGCTGTCACGCAGCTGGGAGGCTATCTTTTAAGCACAGATCTTTCCAGGGCGTTTGTTTAGATACACAGGAAGACTTTTCTCCTCCCAGAGGTTAATTAATTCCAAGCACAAGTGAGAAGACTCTCATTTAAAATTCCCCTAAGCAACTAGATATTTTATAAGCAATAAAAGCTTTAACATCCTACAAAAACAAACAAAAAAAAAAAACAGAAATGGAAATGCATTTTAATTTTCAGAGCTGCTAAGCTCCAGCACAGCACTGATGTTGCCTTTCTGTGGCCTCTGACAAACCACCCAATGGTCCTGCTAGGCCAAAAATGGAAAAAAAAAAAAAAAAAAAAAAAAGAAAAAAAAAGCAGCTCCTGTGCTTTGTAGCATCAAGGCAGATGACTACCAACATGCACTTTTAAAAAGAACTTTTATGGTTTCATATCATGTGTCTTGATGTTGAAGCTCAACTGATATCACTGTCAGAGGAAAATTAATTAATCTCTTAATGGCAGGTGAGATGACAGCTCCAATTATCTGTTACCTTTTTTACCTGACTGTATGCTGCAGTCATTAAATATCCCACAGATAGGTGCTTTTATAGCAGCAAGCAGGTTACTTTTTCTAGTTCTAAAATTTTCCTTTACTTACAACTTTAAACATTTTTTTTTTTTAATTATTGGATTGGCAGGTAGCAAAAGGCTGAGTAAGGTACCTAAGGAGGGAATAATCTCAACCAAGAAAGTACAGTGCAGGTGGGAGACAGTTAATCTTGCTAGACAAACCTATAGTGTACAACATGGTTTTAATTCATATTATAGATAAAAATTGCAAAATAATCCTGAATTATACTTTAAAAGAGGACGGTTTAATCAAACCCACATGTTTAAATATTTTCACTTCAGGATCCTCAATATTTTGTTGGTGTGAGCGCTGGGGAGTTTGGTGAGGTTGCTAGGCCACAGACAGTATTCAGATCGGCTTCCAAGGCTGAGGAAATCTGACAGGCATTCGTCTCCAGACAAATCAGTCTGACAAGATGACGTGCTGATGACTATCTATTTTCAGTAAATTCTGCAATTTTTGATTCTGTGATTGCACAGCAAGAGAAAGGCAAATGACCTGGTTAAAATCAACGTTCCCTAAAGCAAAAGAAGCTTTGATTTGTTCAAGAGCTTCTCTTATTACCTGACACCTCTGATGGGCATTGAAACTTTACATTTATTTTTGAGTTTCCAAAAGAGAAAATAAATTGATTCTGCAGAGGTTTCAGGGCCTTCCCTTACTGGGATTTTGCCATGTGCATTTCATCCATTAATTTATCATTGTTAGTCAGCACTAAAATGAAGATGATTATTTTATTATATACCTGTGTGCTGTAGAGTATGTAAGGAGTTATCTGAAATGTTTAAAATTGTTACCATTTATTATCTATACTGCTGCAAATGAGTTGTAGATATACCATAGTAAACAGGCGGTTCCTACACTGAAGAATTAAGACTAGATAAAATAAAAAAAGTGGTACGGGAAGAGAAGATGATGCTGTGGGAGCCTTGCAACCCCACTGCGTGACAAGGAAACACACAGAAGGGATCGGAGCTGCGGGAGGGCGCTGATCTTCCGCATTCCCCTTTGGTCTCGTCTGGTGAATCCACAGCTGTGGGCACAATGGAAGACACTGAGGCTGAATAATGGCATTGGTCTCGCTGCTTGATCCAGAGGGTGTTTACTGCGATGTTTTATTGACCTTTAGCAAGGATTAATCACAGAACCACAACTGGCCTAGGCTGGCAGGGAGCTCTGGGCCCAGCAGGCCCAACCCCTGCTCACACAGGGCCACCAGGAGCAGGGAGCCCAGGGCCATGGCCAGGCAGCTCCTGAAGGTCTCTGAGGAGACTCCACTGCCTCTCTGGTTCCTCTCCAGACAACCCATCCCACTGGGGGTCCATTTTGAGGAACGATTTGGTTTCATTTTAAGTTAATGAGATTTCAGAAATGCTTTGGGGCAGGAGGTAGGGGGATTTCACTGCTGTGGCTGCCTTTCACAACATTTTCTGTCATTAGCTGACTGAGTCTGCCCTGGCCAACCTTCTGCAGCACCTGGGCTGGGCACAGGCCTGTTCCTCTCTCCAGATGCCAGGCTGAGCCGTGACCACTTCCCCACAGGGACAAGGCAGCAGCCCGTGGAGGTGCCAGCCACCTCCTGATGTGGCTTTCTTTGCCTCCAGCCCAGGAGACCTCACAGGTGCTGATTTTCTCTATGACCAGCAAGCCTCACAGTGCCTTAGCAGCGCCTCAGGACACGAGGTTATGGCAGCGAAGAACTTTTGCTTACGGGTTTCCATTTCCAAGCCTGGAAGATGTTATACAGCAGGGCACGGATCTTTCTGTTGAGCCTAACCCATGCCAGGCGGTAATCTCCTAATTACACCATGCAGCAGTCTCTCTAATCCTTAATTAGATCTTTGTTTGGAAAATGTTTTGTCTCACTGCTGTCTCTTCCACGTGGTCTCCACCTGCCCAAAGGCTCCCACCTCTGGTCTTTGTGTAGGCAACCAAATAACTCTTAAAGACAACTTTTCCATCCTCTTCAGTGGCAGTGCTGGGTCTGTGTCCCACAGGACCTCCGCTCCAGCTGCACCAGAGGCTCACATCCAGTCCCAACATCCCTGATGGGGAACGGGGAAGCAACAAGCAGCAGTTTCCCAGCTACTCAGGAGAGGTCTTCTCACAAGACATAATTTATTGATCAACTGGACACAGCTGCAATGGTTTGGGTCAGCGTGACAACCTGGCAGAGCCTTTGTCATGCAGCGAGCACAATGATGGCTCAGTGGAGTTGTCAGCGTGGCTTCCTCCTCTCCACCTCATCCCCATGACCATCCCTCACTTCTCCTCACACCGGCTTTATCCACATGATTTCTTGAAAACCTGCTGGGTCAGGAAGGAGAAGATCCAGGGGGATAGGGATGCCTCTCCCAAGGCATTGGGGCCCCTTGCAGCCATCCCAATCTCCTCGATGCCAGCCAAAACCAGCGCAGACCCTGAAGTGTGCAGCCCCACGTGCCCTGTGTGGTCCCTGATCCCACCGACCTCGCACAGCTGCAGAAGTGGAGGTGAGCTGTGTCCTGGGAGATCTGAATTACACATTTAAGTTTCCCTGGGGAAGCAGGAAAATGCAGCCTGTCTTTTCCTCCTGCTGTGTGTGGTAGTGTTGGTGGTACAGATCTGTGCAGGTAGCCTTTTTTTTTTTTTTTAAATAAATGCAGGAAAAAATGTGCTTTGCATCAGATGGAATGGTATAGGTGGGTGAACAAGGCTTTTTTAACCTAAAAGAAACACCTGAAAATTTTATGTACGTCTGACTCTGATCTTTGTTTCTTTTATTAACACTTCAGTCCAGCTGCTGAAGTCAAAACAGTAATTTTCTCAGACCAGTTCACAGTGCTGGGATGGGGCTGCATCCTTGTTCAGAACAATAATGGCACTTTGCGGCATCCATTTAGTGTCTTGTGGGAAGCCTACAGAGAAAACAATATTTGGTTCTTGGATCAGCCCCCGTAGCTGCAGCAGTGATAATATGGCATCAGGATTCAGAGATTTAATACCAATTATTATGTAAATAAGACATGGAATGAAGTTAATCTTCCATTATTCAAGGTGGGAGTAGTTAAATACCGTAATAGGACCATTATGGGGTGGAAGGCTCCAAAAACTGAAGCAGTAGGGGCTGGGGACAGGTGTGAAAGTTGCAGGCAGTTCAAACTGCTGAGGAAAGACAGCCACAGGGCTAGAGGAGCCTGGGCTATAGGGGTGGGAGGCATTTGGTGAAAAAGAAAGAGAGAAAGAGAGAAAGAGAGAAAGAGAGAAAGAGAGAAAGAGAGAAAGAGAGAAAGAGAGAAAGAGAGAAAGAGAGAGAGAAAGAAAGAAAGAAAGAAAGAAAGAAAGAAAGAAAGAAAGAAAGAAAGAAAGAAAGAAAGAAAGAAAGAAAGAAAGAAAGAAAGAAAGAAAGAAAGAAAGAAAGAAAGAAAAAGGAAGAAAGAAAAAGGAAGAAAGAAAGAGAAAGAAAGAAAGAAAGAAAGAAAGAAAGAAAGAAAGAAAGAAAGAAAGAAAGAAAGAAAGAAAGAAAGAAAGAAAGAAAGAAAGAAAGAAAGAAAGAAAGAAAGAAAGAGAGAAAGAGAGAAAGAGAGAAAGAGAGAAAGAGAGAAAGAGAGAAAGAGAGAAAGAGAGAAAGAGAGAAAGAGAGAAAGAAAGAAAGAAAGAAAGAAAGAAAGAAAGAAAGAAAGAAAGAAAGAAAGAAAGAAAGAAAGAAAGAAAGAAAGAAAGAAAGAAAAAGGAAGAAAGAAAGAGAAAGAAAGAAAGAAAAAAGAAAGAAAGAAAGAAAGAAAGAAAGAAAGAAAGAAAGAAAGAAAGAAAGAAAGAAAGAAAGAAAGAAAGAAAGAAAGAAAGAAAGAAAGAAAGAAAGAAAGAAAGAAAGAAAGAAAAAAAAGAAAGAAAGAAAAAGAAAGAAAGAAAAAGAAAGGAAGGAAGGAAGGAAGGAAGGAAGGAAGGAAGGAAGGAAGGAAGGAAGGAAGGAAGGAAGGAAGGAAGGAAGGAAGGAAGGAAGGAAGGAAGGAAGGAAGGAAGGAAGGAAGGAAGTTTATTTCCTTGCAAATCAAAAAGAAAGAACAGTCCTGGAGGCTAGAGTCTCTTTTCTAAGCTCATAATAAAGAAGCTCATTTGCAAGCCATATGATGTTACCTGATGTTACTCTTAGCAAAGTATTTTGGTGTCAGACAGTACTGCCGAATACAAGACCAAGGTTTATCTACCAATACTTTTCCCATTCTATATGTTCAATATTCCTTTTATTTGTGCTTTTCCCCTTGATTTGTCCCCCTTCCCTTGCTCATTGTGCCCTGGCCAGGTGGGAGGACTCAGGGGCTGGATGCAGCTGGGCAGGCAGCAGGGTTGTCACCCAGGATGTCCCCTCACCACCCCAAAACACTGGTGGGGGTGATGGGACAGGGGTAGTGCATGAAAGCACCCATCACATCTCAGCCCACCAGCAACACTTCTATTTTACAGCACAGGGTGTTAGACAGGGATTTTGTTTTGATGTGGACACTTCTTATTATGGTTGTCGTTATGGGACTGAGGGCTATCCAACCAGAGACAACAAGCCAAGGCCCTTACAGCATGCAGCTTAGGGTAATTTTATACTGCTGTGCATGAATGACTTCCACTGGGCAGCAATACAGGGAGACAGCTCCTGTGGTGCAGCATGGAGATGCCGGTGCTTCTCTCCATTTGCTGTGCCATCTGCATGAGCAGCTCCTGCTTTTATGAGTGATTACTTTACCCCTGTGTTTTAGTCATGTTTTGCTACAGCACCATGTTTGGGCAAGGTATTTTGGGGGGCAAAAGTGGCAGCGTGACCTGTGTCCAGCCATCACAGGGCTGCAGATCCCACACAGGGTCTGTCTGTGACCAGAGCAGACCAGGAGTGTCCTTACCCCTCCATCCCCATGGGACTGGCTTTGTCCTGGTCCTGCCATGGGAAGGACACCCACACCTTCCCCGCCCCAGCTCGGGCAGAAACACAGGCAAAATTCACATCCATCCCTGGCACATCGCACCACAGCCTGTGTGAGGATACCTTGCTCTCGATGCTTGGGGAAAGAGGTTGGGAGCTGGAATAGTTCTGTTAATATAACAGCTTGGGCTATCGCTTTTCTAGGCCAGAACACTGACACGGTCCTGATCGATACGGGTATTGATAGGGCCCAAACACGACTCTGTGATGTTACGGCTGATGCACACACGGTCGCTCCCGGACACCTCCAGGCAAGCATCGCAGGGCAGCAGAAGCAGTGCTGGAAGCCAGCACCACGAAACTGAGAGCAGCCAAATCTCCTCTCTGCACAGCACCTCGCTTCTGGAGGGTATAAAACTGAACTAATAAAACAAAAGGTATTGGTGAGAAGGCAGAACCAATGTAAAGGGGTGTTTAATGCTTCAAAGGTGATCTCATTAGATTCCGTGATGAATTATTTGATAACAAGGTGAAATAATTTCTCAAGAAAAGACGAAGATGCCCCAACCATCTGCACTCACTGTGCCTGAGAGCAACCCAATGCACAGAAATGCCAGCTTTCTTCCCAAACCAACCCTGTGCCTCCGGACACGCATCTGCTCCCTGCCCCTGGGGAAGGGAGACACTCGTGAGGGAGGTAGGGGGCTCACGGAGGTTGCACAGGGGGAGATTTCAGGCCAGGAAGGGTGAATGGGAGGACCTGCAGCGCTCACTGCTTGATTTTTGCCTGATTTTTGAGGGGCTGGCTCTCATTTGGGCTCAAGGCTGACTTTGTCACCCACACACGTGCCCCAGTGCAGACAGATTTCTACTTCTTTGGAGATAAAACTGCAAAAGAGTTACTGAGAGATGCCAAGTGCCCCTCTGCCTGGTGCTGCACAATGGGTTATGATTGCCTGGGGACATTTTTTATGAGTTGAGCGGGATTTGGGGAGCAGCAATTGCTCTAAAACTCTGCAATCCCTAATCACCATCACAACCCTCTCATTGCATGCCTGCTACTTGGCATGTGGAACAGCAGTAATTACGCATTTAATTTCCAAAGTTGCAGCTAATTACTGCTGTCCTGATGAGTGCTTCTGTGCTCGTTCCCACTCACACAGCCGGGGTTGACAGGAGTACATCAAATAGGTGACGTGGCCAAGCAGTCACCCAAGAAGGATGATGTTACAGTGACCCAGGGGCAAGTCGTATCAGCTGGGGGCACATCCTGCTGTGGGATGGAAATCCACCCATGCTCTTGCCAAAAAGGGAAGAGGGGATTCTACCCCCGCTGGGTGAGCATCACCCAACCCGAGGGTTTACCTAGAACACGACTGAATCACGCTCCTCCCAACAGCCTCAGCTGGCCATCCTGCAGCACCACCAAGGAGGTGAGTGAGCATGAGCAAGCTCACTCCCTCCCAGGCAGTGCCCTGACCTGGTTTTTGGGTGCTGGTTGGTTTTGCCTTTAATAGTATCTTTCTTTTGGGCAGGGGGCTGCCCTGCTGTTCAAGAGGAGACGGGGGTGGCCGCCGCTTGGCGAGCAGAGGCAAGGAGGTAAAGACACAACGTTCATCGCCGAGCTCCCGGGAAAGCAGCTTAAGAGGCAGACCAAGAGCAAGATGCTTTAGTCTGAACACAGCCCCACATCCTTCGTCAGCATCTTAGCTGGTTATTAACGTTAATTATTTAATGCCTGATTAATAAAAGATATTCTAGCTCTGCTACCTAGGTATTATGAGACTGTCAGAAAATCGTTCTGCGCCCACATACACAATCCTCAAACAGAAAAAATTCTGACCTCTGTGAAGAGTTTCATAAACTGAGAGCAATAAAAAGCTTTTCCCCCGGGAGCCGTTTTCCCCATCTTAAGCAAGAGTTTCCCAATATCTGTTTGTTTGCTTTTCACTTTTAACAGATAGATAGTTTAAAATTTTTAGCATTAAGAAGTGTCATTAGAGAAACAAACGGTACAGAGTCTCCAGCATGTGACACTCTTGGGTAATCTCAGTGACAGTATTGCACACTCATTAGCACACACATCAAATGAAACTAACATTTTAAAGGGGAACATATTCCACATCACACCCCCACAAGAATATTTCAGGGGGTAGGAGAGACCTGCAGCTGTTTGGGAAGCATTAGTCTCACTGCAGGGTGAGTCAATACGGGCTGACAGATCTTTTTCCAAGTAAGTCAGAGAGCAGGACGAGATCTTCTGTTGTGCTGATGCTCTGGGGAAGCTTGTGCACAAAGAGAGGTGGCAGCAAGCAGCTTCGTATGACAGGGATGCTCCCCATGCATGTCCTGTTCCCTGGGGTCTCCATCCACAGCCTCCCTGGTGCTGGGGAGGGCTCAGCCCGCAGGAGGACGCCTCGGTGTCCCCCAGCACACATATCCCACTCTGGATTGGGCTGTGTACCCCAGGGAGCACCCACAAGGCTGCTTCAGCATCAGTGGATCAGCAGAACTGTCTCAAGGAGTAGAAAATGCAAACACGTGTATGTGCACGTATGTATAGAGATAAACCTATGCACGTAGAAGCTGGATAAATGCTGAATGCTTGTGTAGTGCTGTGCGTAGCTTGAGGAGTTTGGTGTTATGGACAGCAGCCAGCTTCCATCTGACTTTAATGGGTATTTGTTACCAAATGTGTAAGGGAGCACTCGCTGAGTCAAATATAAATGATTGTATCAGTAATATAGAGATAAGATAACCTTCGCTCCTCAGCTAAACGCATTGCCCTGCTCTCCTCCTCTAGCCATCAGTTTCAGCCCAGAAAACAATGCTGTGGCGTGATGCTGCTGGCGGGACTCACCCCAGATGTCTCACAATAACACAGGTGAGGGTGAGGGGGATGACCTGGGCTGTGCGAGCACCCTGTGGTGTGTACCTTTCAGGCCGGCATTCACAACATCCCGATGACGCAGCGGGCGCAGAAGAGGCAGGTGCCACCCATGAGATTAAAAGTCAGAGCAGCGAGAACAGGGAGGGCAGAGCCCAGCCCTGCTCCACGTGAGGGTTGAAGCGGGTTCAAACAGGTTCAAATGCCTCTTTACAACCATTCATTCGAATCCCATCTTTAAAAATAAAAATCAAAATGAAACAAACAAAACAAAAACACGACCAACACCGCCAACAAAAAGAGGTGGTTTTTCAGCTCTTTGAAGGTGTAAAGGAAGTGTGATCAAGGAATCCTCTCTGTAGACCCAGGCGTGACTCATGGCTTTCTGCTTTGGTTCATTTAGGTGCCGGGCTTTGTTTTTGTTGCTGCTGCTTCCACCCATGGTTTCGCGGTTAAAGCAGTCAGCCGAGGTGTGGGGAACCCGGCTCCAGCCCCTTCCTCCGCCCAAGGGCAGTTCCACGCTCTCCCTGCCGTCAGCTCCACCTGCTGAAACTCTCCCTTTCTTTGTCTCAATGCCATAAATATTTATTGGGTCGAGTAAGCATGATTCTGTGGGCTAGAGGCCCAGGGGGGCAGGGAAGAAATGAGATTGTCACTGCGTTGCTGGTGGGCTGCTGGGAGGGGGGCTGCATGGGTTACAGGTGAAGTGGTGGTCACACAGGTGGTGGTTGGAGGTACCTACAGCACCCAGATGATTTGCTGCCAGCTGCCAGCTTGATTTCAGTAATAGTAATGGTAAATATGGGGCCTTCGTGGGGTGCTGCCAACAAGCTCAGCCCTGTCAGAGGGCCCCATGCAGGGAGAGGGGCTTGGGGAACACCAGCACCAGCTGAGGCCACCAACGTGCTTGGCACTGACCACCTACCTACCAAGGGACCTGATGGCAGCAGTGGGGCCCACGGGAAGGAGCTGCCAGTTTCCTGCAGGGACTTTCTCAGCACTTCCAAAGGGCTTTTTTTTTTTTTTTTCACCTACAAAAGATGATGGAGAGGGTTAAATCTCCAGCATTTTTTTTAGGAGCACTGTTTCTATCCATACCTAGTTTGCCGGCAGCTGCAGCTCAGCTGGATCTGCTGGAGGCTGAGGGCAGTTCTCTGCTTGTTGGGACGCCCCAAGGGGAAGCCAGGCAGGCAGCGGCATCCACCCAGCACCTCTTTTGGCTGCCCCAGCACCTCCACGGTGCTGCTCCTCTGCCTTTGCTCCTGCCGGGTGTGCTGGCCTCACACCACCGGGCAGCTCTGCTCCAGCACGCTGCTCTCTGATTCCTCTCCTCAGCAGAGCAGGGGGACAAAATACAATGGAAAAAGCTTATGAGTTGGGGTGAGGGCAGGGAGATCGCTCAGCAGTTGCTGTCATGGGCAAAATGGACACAGAAGAAGGGAGATTATGGTCTGTTACTAACAGACAAGAGCAGTGAGAAAGTAAAAGCAAACTGAACACAGCTTCCCCCCCCCCCACCCTCTTCTACCTCCTCCCCCCAAGAGGTGCAGGGGAATGGGGAATGGGGGCTGCGGTCAGTCCCTGACACTTTGTCCCCACCGCTCCCTCACAGTCCCTCTCTGCCCCTGCTCCCCATGGGGTCCCTCCCATGGATGCCGTCCTTCCCAAACAGCCTGCGGGGGCTGCCCACAGGCAGCAGCTCTTCAAGCACTGCTCCCACACGGCTCCATCCCACAGGGTCCATCCCCCAGGAGCAAACTGCTCCAGCACAGGTCCCCCACGGGTGGGGGCAGCTCTCCCCAGACCCCTGCTCCTGCGTGGGCTCCTCTCCACGGGCTGCAGCTCCGGCCCGGGGCCTGCTCCTGCGGGGGCTCTCCATGGGCCGCAGCCTCCTCCAGGCCACATCCACCTGCTCCACCGGGGGCTCCTCCACGGGCTGCAGCTCCAGCTGTTGCACAGCAGTTGTTTTTTTTGGATTTTTTTCTTCTTCTTTTTCCCTTTTCTTAGACCTGCTCTCCCAGAGGCCCACCCAGTGTCGCTCCCTGGCTCGGCTCTGGCCAGCAGCAGCTCCCACTGGAGCCGCCTGGAGCTGGCTGTGCTCTGACATGGGGCAGCTGCTGGGCTCTGCTCACAGAGGCCACCCCTGCAGCCCCCTGCTACCAAAACCTTGCCACATAAACCCAATACACAGGCAGAGCAGGACTAACAGCCCTACCTTAATGAGGCTTGTAAACAGGACACGCTGCAGCTTCCTGCAGAACCAGGGACAGGATTCAGGGGGTGTCCAGGAACACCTGTGAAGTCCAACCCAGCCTGGTTTGCATTCAGACGCTTGCCATCCTCCTTCACGGGGAACATCACAACGTTTCCCATGTGCTCAGACCGCTGTGGTGTTTGCAGCCCCACAGAAGGGAGCAGCCCACGGTCAGCAGAAAGGCCTCGAGACATCGTGTGCATCCGCGTTACCCCCTTTCATCATTTTCCACAGTAGAAATAGCTGTCAAAAGATTTTGTTCCTATCCATTACTTAGTGCTTGAAATTAGAAAACGTGGAACCAGTCACAGAAAAAAAGCCTTATTAACTGCTCAATAATTTAAATGACCTGCTCCCCCTTACTCCACTTCTTTGTGGACTTGACTTTAAAAACCAGAAGTTCTGCTTCCATGGCTACCAAGATCAGTTCCCAGCCACGAGATTATGATCAACAAAACTTGTCAGATGTGGCTCCAAGAGCTTTCGTTAATAAAAAAAAATTCCAAGTGTGATGAGAATCTTTTGAATACTTCTAAGGGACATGAGTAAGACACTCTTAAACAACTAATCTGATGAAAAGCAAACAGCAAATAGCACCCACAAGCTTTATCCCAGGCAGTAACGAGGCATTGCTCTGACTGAGAGCACACACTGCGAAGTGGCCTTTCAGAAACACGCAGCGCACACAGCCCAGCACACGCACAAGGGGAGCCTCGCCTGGCCCTGCTTCCCTCAGAGGCTGCCACCCTGTCCTGCCCCCCCCTGCAGAGCTGCTGCCCTGCAGAACGAAACCCTGGGGCAAGTCATGCCGGCTGAATTCCCTCTCCTGGCACATCTGTCCCTTGCAGGTTGTCTCAAGACCTCTGTATCTTCTTGCCTCTGCAGTGCCCACCTGTATGTGTTATAAAGTCAAAAGAAAGGCGCACTTACTGTTGGGTCTAATCAAGCCCCATTACCAGCCATGGTCGAGCTGTGCAGGAGGGGACACAGGCAGCCAAGGAGAAGTGAAGGGGGGAGCCTCAGAGCCAGCCCCGGGACCAGCAGCCCCCTCCCCAGCAGCCTGGCAGAGTGCTGCAGGGCTCGGGACACCCTCCTGGCTTCAGCCACCCCGGAGTAGCCCTGCTGTGAATCGCTCGTGTCTGCAGAGGCTCTTTCATGCAGAAGTTCCCCAACACCTCTGGCTCTGGTTCCCTGCCGCCCTGCCTTGCTGTGTGTTGCCAAAGGAAGCGGGAGGGCCGCTTGTCTGACCGAACGCAAACCACCAAACCGCAGGTGGGGTCTCTGCTGTGTGCCAGGCTGGCAGCCCTGAAGGCCTGATCTCTACCAGCTCCATCACCAGGTATCCCCTCGCTCGTCCCCACACGCACTCATCTCCTGCACTCAGGTGTGGACACAGTTCTCTCCTGACACCTTCTGCAAAGCCGCTGGTTAGAGCCAGATGAAAAGGAGAAGGAAATGTTTTATTAAAATCGACTCGGGCTTTTATGCATATTTTTATGTGCTTCAGCTCATTTTTTATGCACATTCTCTCATTTCCTGCTCGTTTCCACCAGTGTGTCTCCAGGTTAATAAACTCGGGCTCAGCTATGTGGAGCTTTTTAGTCCAATTCAAACACTCTGCATCTCTGATTAGCCCGTAACAGGCAAAGCGCTTGTTTGCTGCCATATTGTCACTGAATTATCCTGCGCTGGAACTGGATGCCTCTGCTTGTCACCATGGGAATGAAACATTAATTTTATGCTATCTGCATTTATTACGCAGCCCATTGTATGGGCTGCCAAGGGAAACTGACAGTCCTCTAAAATAATGAGTGTGGGGGAAGAAATCCATTTCTCATCAGGAATGACTCTTCCCACCTCTCTCATGCTGCTCATGTGTCTGTGGATCAATGGAGACAAGTCAGCTGGAGATGAGAGAGGAATACAAAAATGTCTCAGAGCTTCACCTGTGAGTGCATTTGACAATGATTCACCCATTGCACAGATAAGACTTCTGACTTTCTGCATCTTATATCACGGCTTTGCAGCTCAAAGATAGGAAATCTCGTGATGTTTCCAAATATCTTCCTGCAAAAATTGTTTAAATAAAGAGCAGAAAATGCCTAAAAGAATATTGCAGTGCTTATTCAGGAACACAATATGCAGCTTTTCACAATATTTTAGTGTCACGATTCAATTCTACGCACCTCTGTGGGACAGAAGAGTTTTACAGTCATCGCTTTACATAGAGCAGTGTCGAAAGACACACGCAGGGGCTGCTCCCGGAGTGTTTCTTTGTGACAAATGGCACTTGTTCTGCATAACAGTAGAGCTAGTTGAAAAAAAGAAATAGCATAAGTATGAATTCTGCAGGTTTAAGTGACTCTGTAAAGGTCACGCATCAGGGGATCTGCCTCATGCTGCACCTCTAGAAAGCCGATAAGGTTTCTCCCCACAGGTGGGGTGAAGGCATCAAGGGTAGCAAGTGGCTGCACAGCAGCCCTGCAGAAAAGGACATGGGGAGTTGTATTGGGTTTATGTGGCAAGGTTCTGGTAGCAGGGGGCTGCAGGGGTGGCCTCTGTGAGCTGAGCCCAGCAGCTGCCCCATGTCAGAGCAGAGCCAGCTCCGGATGGCTCCAAAAGGGAGCTGCTGCTGGCCAGAGCCGAGCCAGGGAGCGACACTGGGTGGGCCTCTGGGAGAGCAGAGTTAAGGAAGGGAAAAAAACATCTGGAGCTGCAGCCCGTGGAGAGGAGCCCACGCAGGAGCAGGGGGTCTGGGGGGAGCTGCCGCCCACCCGTGGGGGCCCCGTGCTGGAGCAGTTTGCTCCTGGGGGATGGACCCCGTGGGCCGGAGCCGTGTGGGAGCAGTGCTCGGGCAGCCGCCGCCCTGCAGCCGGGCCCCGCGGCCTGAGGCCGGGCTGCGGGCGGGGGCCGGGTGGGCGCCGCGCTCCCCCTGGCGGCACCGGGGCCGTTCGGTGTCCGGGCCTCAGCCCCAGCCTCGGCAGCCTCGCTGAGGTAATGAATTAATGAATTCAATGAATCAATGAATTAATTCCCTTTTGAACACTGCTGCCAATACAAAGACCAGCCAAGCACCCGTCAAAAAGTCTGAGTGGCTGCACAGCCACCTCCAGCGTGGTGCTACCAGCTACAAGGTGTATGCTCCCAATCACCCCACGCATGCAGAAAAGTCCAAGTTCCCTTTCCGAACGTTATCAGGGGCTGCTGGTGGTACGAGCTACTCGAAGAGAGGCCACAGGGCCTGAGAGCTTGCTGCTGGGGGCACTTGGGAGTCCTTCTCCACACCCAGTCTTCTGCGTTGGGGAATGCCGAGAATTTGGTCTCTGCTGCTCTCCTTACTTGCTAGAGGTATTTATCAAAATTTCCCCCAGTTTCTTAGGTAGAAAAGACGTGGTAGATTTAGCTTGATTTTAGCTTGATTCAGTAACATCAACGTGCCTGGTATACACCGGCACGACAGACTCCACGGTGATCGTTACCTTTAAAGTATCTACAATATGGATCTGCTGCACCACGCTGTGTGGCCCTCAACACACATTTTTTTTTCCCCTAGATAGCCATCACCCTCTGACTTTCCTTTTCAAAGATAAACTAAATACGGCCTTATACAACAGTCTCATCCACATGTATTACATTTTTCTTCACATCCCTCCTCTCCCTGTTACGTTGCCTAGTCGATTGATACCCTCTGCATTTTCAACTTTCAGAACAAGACTAAAAGCAGTTAAAATTGCGCTCTTCCCAGTCCCACTTCACTTGCCCCTTCTCCACTAGGAAGGATTGGTTGAGTTGAAAAAGGGCTACAAAGATGGTGAAGGGCCTAGAGGGGAAGATGTATGATGGGCGGCTGAGGTTACTTGGGCTGTTCAGCCTGGAAAAGAGGGAGCTGAGGGGAGACCTCATCGCGGCCTACAGCTTCCTCATGAGGGGGAGCAGAGGGACAGGCACCCATCTGTTTTCTTTAGTGACTGGTGATAGGACCCACGGGAACGGTGTCAAGCTGAGGCAGGGGAGGTTTAGGCTGGACATCAGGAAGAGGTTCTTCACCGAGAGGGTGCTCGCACACTGAAACAGGCTCCCCAGGGAGTCCCCAGTCTGTTGGAGTTTGAGAAGCGTTTGACTTAGTCACATGGTCTGAAATTTTGGGTAGACCTGTGTGGTGATCCTTATGGGACCCTCCCAACTCCGGATATTCTGTAATTCTAGAATAAAGTGATGAAGAGAGGGGAAAGAGGGGAAGCTCAAGAAGATGAATGAGCTCAGAACCACATAGGCAAAAATCCATATACATTGATCAGTCTGTATTAGTGATTTTTCAGATGTGTTTGCTGTATCCCTTGGCAGTGTGATGGACTTAAGTGATTCAAGAGAGGTTTATGTGTAGCATACCTCATATACAGTAATACATTTTGACATTTAAAAAAAAAAACACTAATACAGCTTCTTGGTTCATTCAAAAGGGACGCTATCCCAAGCCCCTAGCTATAACAAAGTTGGACGGACTTTGGGCATGTCCCTGTCCCTCCCTCAGTTTAGGTTGTGTCAGTGAATGCCTGAGACATTTGCAGCTTATCAGCATAGGTAACTGTAGATTTACAATAATCACAATTTAAGCAAAGATAACTAGTCAGGAAACAAGTAAAAAAAATAAATAGGGACAATTTGACACACTCATGTAAAGACTGAATAAATGCACAAAATTCAAAGATTTTTCTTCTCTTTATTTAAACACAAATACATTTACAGCATGCAGGTAAGTTAAAACTATATGGCGTCTCCCCCAAACCAATTGTTTTAAATGCATCTTAAGTGTACTGAAGTTAAATCATATTCCACAGGTAGACTTGTCCTCTCATGTCAAATTTAGAATTACACACAGTAGTGAGTCAGCATTTAAGTTATGTAAATAATTTAGTTGTTCACCAGAAATAAATATTATTTCACCAAGTTCCTATCCTAAACCATCTTTTAAAAAAATATGATCTAGAGGAACATAAAAGAACCAAAGACTGCAAGTTGAAACAGCAGTGTTGAACATTCCCTGTATAGACTGAATATTAATTTACAAAAAACAGTAAATGTCCTGTCCAGCTGACCTACGACAGCCAAACCAGAAAACAAAGAGTATATATTTTATTTATTTAACACTTTAAGAGGCAGTTCTTCGTAAACTTCATAAAATGTTTAAAATAAAAAAGTTTAAATATAAAAAGGTACACTGAGCTACAGGCTATCATTTCTTTATTTTAAACAGGAATTTTCAGCACCAAAACCCACGATAATTACCTATGGGAATGAAACCCCCATTCACAGGCATGAGAAAAAAATCCTGCTTCATTTGAATGCATTTTAAAGAAAGTGGGGTTTTGCTTTTGATTGCAAATTAACAAATCAAGGCCTGAAAACCTGCAGTTAACAATGAGGAAGATAACAGACAGTATTGTTTCCATTATGAGAAATTTCAACTGAAAGGAGTTTGCCATTCCTTTTCTTCCTGCAGAGTGCTGTCTTTAGACATGCTCTGAAACAACTGCAAGTTTGGAGTGTTTGGCAGTCTTAATAAACAGTCTTAAAAGCTGAAAACTCCCAAATAGTGAGATTTCTGACTGATACACTCAACCATTAAAAATCAAACTATTAAAAATTCAGTCTACTGTAGATATAGAAAACAAGTGGTTCAAGGTCTAAAATCTGACTACACTCCATCATAATATAAATACTTGTCTATTTATAATATAAAAGTTGAAAGTGATTTGCTGCCTGAACAGTTATAGAATCTCTACTGTTTCCAAAATAACTGATGAGTACCCATCAAAAAATTCAAACTAACACACAAAGTGGTATTAACAGGGCCTGGAAAGCTATCTAAATTCTTTCAGCAACATTAAGTTCCTTCTTTCTCAAAGACCTGGAAACTAGTTTC
The DNA here is from genome assembly GCF_047663525.1 of Anas platyrhynchos. NCBI lineage: Eukaryota > Metazoa > Chordata > Aves > Anseriformes > Anatidae > Anas > Anas platyrhynchos. The sequence goes on from NC_092588.1 coordinate 144,394,764, forward strand.
TATGCAGAAGGAAGCTAAAAATTATAGTGGCTAAACCCTAATAAATAAGTTAGGCAAATTATACTAGAAAAAACTTAAAACCCAGATTCTGCTCAGTGGAAGTATTGGAGCTCAAAAACAAACAAAAAAACATTTCATTTCATTAGCCACTTTAGAGGACTTTATTGCAAAGAGAAGAAAAATATTCAACAACTACTACTTTGGACATTTCATATACCTACTTACAAACGGATTACAAATACAATTCACTATAGTGCTTTATTTATTTTTATTTTAAACACACCTCTGGGATTTCCAGATCCATAGTTTTAAAAAGCTGTATCCTTTATCAGGTATCTGAAATTGTTGCTGAAGTTAATTTTAATTGAAAGTTAAAACTTTAGCCGAAAATTCCAGTACTGTGTATGCAGTGGAATATCGAATTAAATTTTAGATTGTGCTCATTTCACTATTTTACAACAGCGAAAGTGAACCATCACAGGTATAGACAAATGGATAAACAGGCTCATCAGAATGAAGCAGAATGTTTTCACTCTACCAGACTATACTGTGTGTAGAATCAGGAACAGGACAGATGAGATAATCCATTGCCAGAGTCTTTTGTAAACTTCAGTTTACTCTTATTACTGTACAATATTTAACTCTAAATAACCCGATAAACGGGCATTTAATCAGATAACAGTTACACAGCCTTGTTCATATTGAACTCTTTAGTTCTGTGGTGCAGCGCTTGCAGTGCCTCATGGCAGTTGTCATAAGCACACTTCAGTATTCTTACACTGTACAAAGAAATTTAGTTCCAATGCTCTATGTAGCATTCCAAAAGAAAACCATACTGTAATGTAGAGTGCTGTTCTAATTCAGTGGGACATGTAGTGTTATGTGATGTGAGAAAAATGAAAATATACTTAAACACTGTTGCACATTCCCTAAGACAATAAAATGTACACAAAATTAAGCTAGAAAAATTGAACTAAGATTTTCTTAATGTACATTCAGCTTGGCACAGTGCAGACTAAATTTAAGACATGAAAGACAAACCGTGTAATGAGCAGAGCTACACTTTAACTAACATGTCATTTTTCAAGACGCCAAAATTGCACTCTAGTTTGTTGGTTTTTTTTTTTGGGGTGGGGGTATGGGCAGGGGTTAGGAAATCAGTTAGCAGAATTTGTAGAAGGGGAAAAGAGCTGTACAGGCCAGGTATAATTTATACATTTTCAAAAAATAATCCTACAGTCCCCAAAGGGAGAGATTATTGTCATGGAATGACTCCCTCTATATGATATCCAAGCCTTCTTACGCTGCATTTACCATTCAGCAACTGCAAATGAGAGAAATAAAGAAGTTAAGTGTTTGTACCTCATAAACCAAAAAAGCCAAGCTATTTATATTTACAGTAGATCACATTCATTATTTACATAGCTTTTAAGAGCTCAGTTCTTAAACCACTTAGATAAATGCTAACACAACATCTGCTTTAGAGTAAGAAATTATGCAATGCTGGAAGCATTTAAGCAATGCTGGCTGTTACCAATACAAATTTACACCAAGATAAGCTGACTAATGCAATCAAGACCGGATACCCAAAGCAGTGAACATTATAATCAAGCCAATTATAACCCATCTCCATTTCCCACAACATTGCTGCTTTTGCAGGGAAGGGAGAGAACTGCCTGGGTACCACATACCCACCTAACAGCTGCTTCAAAGTATTGCGCCTTGGCTCTTTGGGAAGATGAGGTGGGAATGAAGAGATCATTTGGCATTAATTACACTAAAGACGTTTGATCTATGTGAGGAAATAACAGCTGACTTTTTTTTTTTTTTTTAACATTTCCAGAATAATTAAATGGTGGTCTCCAAACGTTAAACAGCACACCATGTTTCTACTGCATCAAAACTTACACCCTAACCAGAAACTCCGATGCTTAGTATCTGTATTAATCCTCAGAAAAAAAAACCTATAATAGTACTACAGAGAAAAATGCTACTGACTGGTTACCTAAGTATTCCCAAACTCAGCAGATATCTATATTTAATAGCAAAATGAAGCTTAAAGTTCTTTTCCCCATACTTCCATAAGGGAGAAGTTCCTCCAAAGCCAAAATAGGAGGGTTCAAATAAATTAAGACCATTGCTCTGCCTTTAAGTGCTAAACACAGTTTGATTCTGCAGCAATGGGTTAATGTGCTGATGCCAAATGTAGTATGAAAGCTTTACAATTGCTTAAGGGATTCTCTAAGTATATCATGTAGTGGGATTTCTTTTATTGTTTTGCTGTTTGTTTTTAAAAGGGACTTTAGCCAATACTTAGCTATTTTTCACTCCCTGATGATTAATCTACAAATAGTCCAAAAGTCAAAGTGCGAAGTCTCCTATTTAAAATTCCAGTGACCAACAGTGATCCTTCTCCAAAGCAAAATACAAGCTCAATTTTGAGCAACATATCACTGGTTATATCTACGGTAAGTACTCTTAAGGAGGTATGAGACTAAATAGACTCTTTTGCTGGAGTTCTAGGCAACATCATTTTAGCATGAGTTTCTACATGCTCTAGGCATCTAAAAATACATTAAGTCAATCACACCTTCATATGCCTCTGCATTGGACAGCAGAGCTAGATTGACTTCATAGTTCAAGTAGCTGCAAGATTACATTCACCTTGCCAAAGTAATAATCAAACATCCATGAATTGCCAGCTCCATGGTAATTCAAATTAAACCTTATTCAAGCTTAAAGTACGTACACCACTTCAATCTCTACTTTAAGGGTGGCTACCGAACAGAACCAGGTACCCTAACTAGTTCTACACCTTGATTTTCTTCACTAAATTGGATGGAAAACTTTGAAAAGAGATTCAGCTAATAAAAAGAAATGAATGAAAACAAGATTAATAAGCTGCTGTGGTGCACTTCAAAAAAAGAAGGCCCAGGATTTAAGCACCACACCATGCAAATCAATTATTTTAATATTATTTTCAAACTGAAGATGCAGATAACCTTAACTAAGGATTTCTAGAAGGCATTCATATTACAACACTCAAAAGTGAAGATGATGATGGAGGATGCAATAAAGCATTACTCTTGGGTAACCAACAGACCAACTACAATGCAGATGTTAATTAAAAGACTTGATCCTGAAAGTAACCTAATACACGTAAGTACCTAACTCAGTGTAATGATTTGAGATTAAAAGAGCTTATGAGATATATTCTCCATTTTTAAAGTACACATATTGATTCCAATTACCGTAAGTGTATTTTAATTAGGCAACATTTAAAACTTACTGGATAACGACACAAATTTTTCCATTAAATACTTCCAAATGTGCAGACACATGAAACAGTACACAAAGTTAGAACAAACAACGTAAGAACAGGGTCTTTTTTTATTTCATTGCTGAATGCTTTTTGAAGGGAACCCTTTAAAATATTAGCAAGACAAAATAATTTGAACTCTCCAAACTCTTCTCAAACACTAGCTATTTGCTGTGGCTGGTGATGATATCCAATTGAATTGTTTTTACATTATGTTCTACTTCATAGGAACTCAACAACCACCATTTTAGAATAAACACCAGTTTTATAACAAAAACAACAGCATTAGTCAGGTGCATTATTCCTCTAACTATAAATTCCTGAAATAAGTTAATTTGATTACTCAAGTGATTTTATACAACAGAATGGACTGTAATAGTACTAACAAAAAGTGGTTGCACACTTAAAACAAATCCTACAAGCCAAACTTACACTTTGTCCTGCCGTCCTCCACCTCCACGCAGTGCAACTGGCTGGCTGTTTTGAGTGAATGCACCTCCCCCACGAATTGCACTTGGATGAGTTGGAGAAGCTGCTGGATGCTGGCCAGGACGGATGGGCTTAGCTGCAGAAAACAAGACATGATTTACAGATATATACATACCAATTTTATCTTTCATTATTCAAATTTACTAATGCTTTATTTTACAGTGGCCTAGAAGTAATCAAAATTGAATGTACTTTGAATTAGAGGAAAACAAATTTAGGAGATGGTATTCCAAGAACCTGTCAGATTAATATCAAATATAATAAGCCCTGAAAAATAGACAAGGTTTTCCTTTTATTGTCCCTACTAGCATTAAAGCTAACAAAGTTTCTGATAATGATTTTCCTCACATGTGTTATCTACCCCACCTAATGTATTTCTCTTTAAGAGTTCTGTTTCTGGTCAGTAAGTACTCAAATAATTCATCACTTGAAGTTCTGTGTGTTATGTTCCTATAAAGAACCATTATATCCTGCTGTTTCTCTCACACCTGCTCAATATGTCACTAGTTTATTCTGCTCTACAAGCTAGTTATTTTGCTCTACAAGCTGTTCTGCATACTGGTTACTCCACAAAAAAACACTACTCCAACAAATAATTACCAGCGTATATTATATAACTTACTATATTTTGGAATTCTAGTTTTGACAGGAAATTCACAAGCTGCATATGCTTTCACAAGAGCTAGTGCAAAACTGATTGAAAGCAGTTTAACAAGACATACACAGCTGCGTAACTTTACAGAATTCTGCCATGTTAAGCAGAAAACATACAAACAGATATTAAACAACAGGTAGCAACTACATCAGAGAAACATTTCTCAACTTCTGCCTTGCAGCAAACTAATCTCCTGGAACATGTGTTCAACCAGACACCTACATACAGGAAGCTTTATACCTGTGGTAAACTCACTAGAGAATTGTTTGTTGTCTTAGAGATCACTTGACAGAAAGATAAAGCAGGAATGCATCAGTTTTTGAACTGCCACTTGAAGAGACCAAAAAACCCATACCAGAATCCCTCCCAAAAGGCACAAAAAACATTTTAGTCTGGAACAGCTATTTACAAACCTACAGAATACAAGCAAAATTCAACTCCAGTGCTCGTCTCAGTTGCATCAGAATTTAAGGGAAGTATGTTGATTACTAAAGTCCTGATACAGGTGAATCCCATAATTACTGGTACAACAACAACATCGTAACAGGCACAGGTAAGTTCTTCACAAGTCACAAACCCTCCTGGTCCTCAGTACTTGACAGCATAATAGCAAGTGAGAAGAAGGACCAAGAGCATGATTGCCTTCCACCACACAGTAAGAAATTCTACTAGCTATCACAGTTCAAGGAGGACTACCGAATACTACATGTTTTGGAACAAAGAACCAAAAATAACGGATTAAGGATCTTTGGATGTTAGTTGTGGGTTTCTGTGTGCCCCCTCCCAACCTAGATGTACAGAAAGCAAGACAATTTTTGTTGTTCACGAAGGCAATGGCAATCTCTCACATTGCCTTGAAACACCTGCTTAGTCTTAGAAATTCTTACGAAATGATGTTATAGAGCTAAGACACACATTCAGTGTATTTTTTCATTCTAGGAAACAGAAAACACATTCAGGACAGAATCCTAGATAAGACTTTCCCAGCTTGTAGAAAAGTCCAGCTATCAGAAGCCAGGTCATAGAAGAGATCCATTTAATAAGAAACACACAACAAAACACAACACAATCTAACTGCTAACCACAATATAACTTATGGTTGAAAATACATTGTGTTCATGCAAATGGATATAACTATGGTTGAAAAATGGACATGTAAGAAGATAAAAAAATCAGGAGATAGAAGTTCTAGGAGCCAAGGGATTCTCTACTAACCGATTTGTGCAGAATGTCCTCGTCTGGCCATGTTTTTGGATCTTACAGCTTCCTTTATACGGTCTACTTCCTGCTGATATCGCTTGCGATCACGAGACGCATTCTCTTTGGCTTCCTTCAGTGCAGACTCCAAAGCTTTAACTCTTTCAGCTGTAGCCCGAAGTCGCTTCTCCAGTTTAGGAAGTTCACAGCGAAGATCTGCATTGTCACGTACCAGCTACAAAAATTGAATCTATTATTTTCTTGGTCTCTCTCTCCATGGGGAGAACCAACCAACCAAAAATCCCCTGAATAGGATATATAGTTTATATATACATATATATACATACATACAAATATATATATATATATATATACACACACATACATATATATATATATATATAACTGTATATACTGTATAGTAGGGCTACTATGCTATGCATACTTAAGCTTCTTGTAAGCCTAACAGCTCAGCACTAAGATTATCATTTGAAAGCCCGTTACTGTGGAAGGACACACTATCCAACTTAGGCACTTAAAGACTATATCCTTATTTAAGGAGAGGGAAACAGGCAGGCATCCCTCAAATTGAAACAGTAACTCTAAACACTAACTTTTGATCTTTCTTGGTTTAAATGCAACTATTTGCAACTATTTTTGCAAAAATATTATATATAATATTAATAACATAATATAATAAATATATATTTTTATAAAATATTATAAAAATATATTTGCAACTAGTTTAAATGCAACTATGCAACTTTTGGGTAGACCTGTGCAGTGTCAAGAGTTGGACTTGATGATCCTTAAGGGTCCCTTCCAACTCAGGATACTCTATGATTCTATTTTATTATATACCCACATGCACTTAAAATGTCTATTAAATGACTCTACAGGAAACCTTGCATCTATTGTGTTGTATCAAGAAACACATTCAAGACATGAAAATATTTAATTATAGAACAGTTACTTTATGACCAATAGGTTTTCAGTTACTTATATAATAATGGAGCTTAAGTAGCTTATCTGTTTTTAATTAAACTTGAAATTAAGCCTCACTGTACCTGCTTGTGAACCTTTGTAAGCTGTTCAAGATTATTCTCAAGGAAAGAAATCTTCTGCTTTTGTGCAGCACTGCCTCCTGTATCATCCGAGTCAATCTCAGCGCTCTGCAGTAACAAAGTCAGAGGGAGGGAGAAAAGATGCTGAGTACAAATCTTAACTTACATGTTAAGATCAAGCCAGAAAAAAAAAAAAAAAAGATCAATTCAAAGTTAAGTTTTAAACTGAAATTTACACAACAGTCCCAGACACCAAGTTTCCTTATGGTATCACTTTACCTTTTTCACTCTGGTGGCCAGATCTTGAACAAACAGCTTCCGAAGATTGTGAAGAGTCTGAAGTTCTTTGGCCTACAGTTAAGGAGGAGGGAAAAGACAAAAATGATTTCTGAAGGAAAAAAGTAAGTATTAACACTTACTTTGGAAAATATTCTGAGTAACTTACCACAGTCTCTTCCAAACCCTTTAAATCTTGCCTCGCCTGTTCCCGCCTGTCCTGCATAACCCTAAAAGAGAATACATTCAACCTGAAGCATCTGAGCAAAACTAGAAATGTTTTAGGACACTAGAGAGTGGTAAACACTGTATGTATAAAATGCCCTTAATTGAGGACTTCAGCTGAAAGACAGACATCACCAAAGGATGACAACACTCAAATCCACATGAGGTGGGGGAGAAAGTTGCAGAAGAAAAGAGGGAATACTTTTAACACTGAAGGAATACGAACACATACTTTCAGCTGCAGAAATTATGAATTTCTAAAACCGGTAAAGGTAGATTTTCAGAATCAGATTAAAGAATGTTTGGTAAAAATCTTATCCTGTAAAATGCTCTTAGTTTTGACCAGCTATGAAAGTGTTAATTAGTACCAACTGATGGCTTTCGGGTTTTTTTTTTTTTTTTTTTTTTTTTGTTCCACCACCTTATCCCCATTACATCTGCCAGACTTTGCATCATAAGCAGTGGAATCTCCGTTTCCAGGAATATAGCCTAATGACACTACTTTTCAGAGCTGCTGTCTTCCTATTTAATGTGAAAGCACTGACTGCACCGCTAATGTTCTCTCAGAATTATATTGCAGTGCATGCCTTACTCTGACAGGACACAAGGAAGGGATTTGGACTTTTCTTTTTCTGAATCCAAGTCAGAAAAAGAAGGCCATGGAGTGGATGAAAACAAACCACTCCCAGTAAGTGGCCAGAATATTTGAGCTTCTTTTTCTCTTGAAAATTCTCCTCATACAGTTACATTATTAGACCACAGTTAAATGATTAAACATCTGAGGCAATAAAATATTCTGAAGAATGTCATCATCCATTTTCCAGTGAGGTCTGGAAAAAGTCTTTTGCCATGCACATTTATGATATACAATGGAAAATATCTGGACTGAAAGGGGAGAACTTTAATGCTTCTTATGGGTCTTTGGAAGAGCAAAGTTTCTAACACAGCAAGTGTCTTTAAGGGATTAATGATATATATATATATATATATACACACACACACACGCACACACACACATATATATGAAGACATATTTTAGCATGCAAAACGAAATGAGAACCACAAGTGCGTTTGTCATTATCTCGTAAGACAAGAAAAATCTACTGTAAATGACACTGAGTGGCATATGAATAAATGAGAATAAGATGGATTCAGAAGACCAAAGTGCTATTAAAATTTAAATCACTTAAACCAACATTGTATTTCATAGTAAGGGTACTGAAATGAATGTGTTATGATTGGTTACTTGTACAGACCAATCAAGCCTGATTATGTGAATTATATGATTAAAAACCTGAAATTTGGTGGGTGCTTCTAAAGAAAAAGTATGTACTTTTGAAAAAGTTAAGAATACCTAACTTAAAAGACAAGTTTATACCAGAAATGGGGGTGCTACTGATAGTCTAGATAATCTAGTAAAATTTATAGATTATGGTGAAATTTCTTTAAGTTCATAACTGCTTTTCAGCTTAACCTGTGGAAGCTTACCCACAAGTGGAATTCAATTTTAAGTTTTGCATTCACATTTCAGTGTCTATTTCAAAAAATACACTATTTGGTTACTTCATGAAGTATACAACTGTTGAATCTCAACAACAGGCCAGTTAACCAGCTGACTAGAAAAGTTGCATAGAACCAAGAAGAAAATGGGAACTGTTGTAAAGTCAAGGTAAGCCTATTCTAGTCCCAGAGCATGCAAAACTTAGCTATAAAAATGAAAACGTTAACTGCTCCAACTTGTAGCATTGAGATTTGATTTGGCCTTTGTATATCTTTCATTATTTTTGTTCCACTTTTATACACTAAGGCAGTGAAAAATGAATTCATCATATCAGGTCGTTTGTTTTAAAAATACAAGTGTGCAGGAACACTTGTTTTATGCACAATTATCACTTACGTAAGCTCATGGAGTTTTCTACTCTTTTCCTGATCAGTTGCTTTCAACTTCTCATGTTCAACTCTAAGACGTTCTTGTTCAAGCATCATCTTCTGATTTTGGCTGAAGACAAAAGTAAATGTTAGGTGTAATTTTAAAAGGACTAGAAAGAATAGGGAACAGACCTGCACATCTCTGTGATATCCAACAAAATTAAATCTAAAGCAGAAGAGATCTTTGCCTTCTCCCTGTCACCAGAAGCATCAAACAGAAGCCCATTAAGCTGCAATCCAAATCAAATTATCGACACTCAGTAACTAAGGCTTCTGATATGTTGTAATGGGTCAGTTGATTGAAACAAACCACATCCAGTAAAGCAACACTAATTAGATACTGCTGGAGAAAACCTTTGCCACTTCCTTCCCACCCTACCACACTTCTGTACTTGCACAGTTCAGCCATTTGGCAGTACCAAAATGATGACAATTGCTTACTCTTGGAGTTCAGTGATAAGTTTCTCCTTAGCATCAACTTCATCTCTCAGGCTACTGATTTGTTTCTGATGTGTCTCACGATGGCTCTGAATCTGCTGTTCCACAGCTTGCTATTATAAAGAACAAAAACATGTATTACACACTTTCAGAAGTTATACTTCATTTTGTTTAAAAAAAAAAAAAAAAATTACATTAGCTTACCTTGACTTCATTTGCAGTCTGAACCTTGTTTAAGTGTTCTTTCTCCATCTCATGGACTTTTTCTAATAGGAACAGGGGAGAAAAGATGTTTTAGCCAGGAAGCTAAGCATTTACAGGGAAGAAAGAAGTAATTCCCCTCAGCCCAACACTTCAAAATTTGGAAAAAGTTATCCACCTGTCCCCACATGTACCAGTTGAATCAACAGCATCTTGAATTTATCCGTATCCTTAGCACTTGAAACAGCAAGTATGATTTTCTATTGACTAGTTCTAGATGTTCAGTAGCAAAATGCTATCCTGAAGCACCGCTCTTCAGCCCAGACAGATGAATTTCCTATTTATTATTACATATTTAAACTTGGGTGGGGCAAGGACAGTCTATAAAAAGCTATGCCTACCTTGTGCTCGGAGTTGAACTAGTTCTTCATTAAGGGAATCCACAGACTCTTCCAGCTGTCTCTTCTTCTGTTCCACATTCTGAAGATACTCAGTCAACGACTTGATCTTGGCCTCATGCTTGTAGGAAAGAAAAAATTATTTACTTCAGAACTAGGTACCATGGAATTACTTCTGCATAAACACTATACTTATTTTTAAACAAGTAACCTGATTTCAAAACAAAAATGGTGCCAACCAAGCTTTCTAAGAAGAATATGACTACTTGAGTAGATCTGTAACGTGGCTTGCAAGACAACATCTTAAATTCATGCCATTCAATGAAACAAAGTAAGTTTTTTGGTAGGAGAATAAGTGTTTTTGAATGTTAAATACTATCTCAGGAAAGTGGTTCACTGCATTTAGAAAAGAGTACTGAAATACACATCTTCTGATATAAGAGATGACTATCTGTATGGTCAATATAGAGAAAATAATAATACCAAAATATAGTCAATCAGGCATTAGAAGCAAGATTCATCTGCTATGCAAACCTACTGTAATATCACTGTGCTAATGCTACCTCTCCCACTTTCACCTTGCTGCATTAGGGCAGAGTACAACAGTGCCTTCTGTAAGATTTGCATTTGTAAGGGATCCTGTGACAGAACATACACACTTGAGTATTTAATACAATTGCTGCAAAAGCATTATCAGGCTGCAGACATATTGTAGAAATTCTGCCATCCTGTCACACAGTTACTCGAAGGACCCAAACTGAAGAGAGTATTCAGGACACAGCCAAGTCCTGTGGCTGTTCAAACGCAACTTACTTTGTTAGGTGTCAAAAAGTTACTGCAACTTCCCCCCATAACAGGTTAATGGGATTCAAAAGAGCATTTAGGAAGAACACAAATATTTACCTGTGAAATACGGAGCTGACAGGCAGCTAACTCCTTTTCATTTTCTTCCATTTTCTTATTGCTTTCAGCTTGTGTGCCTTCTAACTGTTTGCATCGTTTTACCATTGTTTTTACTTCTGATTTCATTTTGCTAATGTACAGTCTTGCAACTGTGAATTCTTCATCTATCATGCCAGTTCCCTCCGGCTGCTGAAAATTGTGCAATCACATTTAGAAAGCTTAGATACAGAAACAGAATTAAAGATGAGGTGTAACAACTTAGTGCCTACCACCCCTGCCCCCACCCCAGCAGGTAATCAGAACACTTGGGCACCAAAACATAACTTCATATTACCTAATATTATTCTGAATTTATAATTCTGAACTTAACTGAATAACCTGGAAGTACAGCACATTTAAAAGGTTACCTTCAACACCCCACCCCTTACAAGCTTAACACTTACAGACCTGACTCAGCCAGTTATACTTGTACCTGCAACTTATTACCAATAAGTTACTTTCAAGAGTTTGTTACAGCAGTCATTTACTATTTACAGTTGTTCCCCTCCCCCTATCCAAATGCTTTTGTTCACACAAAGATAGTGAGTTGCATACAACACTGCTTATGTTCCTGTCGTACAGTCATTTTCTCAATTTATCTTTTATCTCAGTTCCATGTTCCATTTTTAATGTAACTAGCATCTTGATTGCCACTCCAAGTCCAAGATGATGCATTTTAAACTGTCATGTGAAATGGTTCTAATAACAGTATGAATGAAAACACTACTTCAGAAACCATACCTGCTCTATCTTGTCTGTGCACAATCAATTTCTGTTTGGGACTTAGTAAGTCACAGGAGAAGCAAAGGATGACCGTGTGCCCAAATTACTAATGTGTATGAGGGTTACTATGGTAGTTATTTTTACTGTACTAAGAAAACTGACCCTACCTACCCATAATGTACGTGTGCCTGTGTGTGGCATTAAAAGCTTCATCAACTAAACCTTACCTTGACATCATTATTTCCTACTGCAATTCCTATTTCTGCAAGATCTTTTAGTAAGGAGGCCATCATCTCTGTTGCTCGTTTCTTCTGATGGTTAGTCATTTCTTTCAGTTTTTGAAGCTCTGCATCTATACTGGCTAAAGTGACCTACAGTAGAAGTAGTTGTATTTTAGTAAACAATACACATTTTTAAAAACTAGTTTCATATTATTTAAAATATCAATATACAGTTGCTACATTAAAACAACTACTGAAGTATCACATTGTTTTCAAAGAGCATGTTTCAAAAAAATCAACTTAAGTAAATATTCCACATAGTAAATACATAGAAGTTCTACAATGACACTATTTCTTCTGAAAGAAAAGTTAAGTACCAGGGGCAGAGGCCTTCAGCTCACAAAATGTGATCTTACAACTCAGCAACAAAATTTATGTCAACTTTGTTAAGCAGTATTCAGAATTATATATGGTTAAATGTTGCAGAGGATTGCATTTATAAGAGAAAAGGTACATGGACAACAAGTCCAACACTTTTTGTTATACCTGTAGAGCTCTTAACTCTCTCCTGCTTGAATATTAAAATACGACACGTAATTCTGAGTGTCCATAAGCACTGCAGTTACTCTACAGGAGACTTACAGTTGGTTTGAGCTGCTGTGGTTGTAGCAATGGCAGCTAAAGCAGCTTGCACACTCAGAAGTTGGTGGTTCTTTGCTGATCAGTTTTAAAAAAACACGCCTGAAGTTTTACAGCAGGAAAGTTCCAACTACTGATACAAAAGGATAGTTACTGCTTGGGTTAGCTGTGACAGACTGAGAACATTTAAGTGTCTTTACTTCTATATCCATCTCTCAGTTCTGTCAACTTGCATCAGCATCAAAACCGTGCAATAATCTTGGAACATTATTGAGAAGACCAGCACAGTTACCATGGATAGTTTCAGTAGGCCTGTAAAGATTAGGTGGCATGAAATGAACTATCAGAGCAAAGATGGAGAAGATGGAAACAGACTTTGACACAAGAACAAACCTTTTGGGCCACATCAGCCAGGAAAGAATTCTCAGAGGTTTTTACAAGGGAAATAAGGGGGAGAAAGAAAGACATATAAAAAATTTATCAGTCACTTAAGTCATCAAATGAGTTTTCTGGTATTAAACAGGTTTTAGAATTAAACTCACTTTCCCTTGTGAAAACCTTTAAATGACTCCAAGCAAGAAACAGCTTGGAGATACAAGGCCAAGAGTTTATTGAAGACTCAACAATTTTTTGACCCATTCTCCTACCGATTTTTGATTGAGTTCATCACTAAGCAGTTCATACTCCTTTGCCTTATCTTCTACTTCCTGAGACTTCTGATCATAATTGACAGCTAATTCTTCAAGGGCTTGTAGCACCTCTTTCACTTCCTCTTTAGAGGCATCATTTTCAGCCTGAAGGCGATTCAATTCTGCTTGCAGGTTGTCTTGGTCCCTTCTGGTTGATGCTAAAAGCTACAATGTTGATAGAGATTTATTTAAAACATGTCACCACCACCAAGAATTCTGCATTAACAAGTGAAATCTTAGTAATGCTTTCAACTGCTGTAACTGTCTATATCTGTATTTTTATGATGCCTAGCATAACAAAACAAGGACACTGAGGACAGATAAAAGAGAGGTACATTTATATAGAATTCTTCAGCTTCTGAAGTCTGCAAAATGGAAATGATTAAGGATGAAAGCACTTAAGACCAGCAACTGCAAATGTGCATGAAGAACCGCAAAAAGGTCAAACACTACTCAAGTCTGAAATTGTCAACAAGCTAGGGATTAAACTTTCAGCACTTTAACACTGTTAGCTGCTGAAGAATAGCTAGAACAAAACGAAGAGTTGATAAAGATGCAGGTTTAAGTAAAGCGCAAATAACAGCTCCAACTTCCTGAGTCCTAAATCCATTTCCTTCTTGCCCTACGCACCAAGATTTTTTTTTTTCATTTTATTTTTTAGACTTTGTAAACATAGAATTATTTGCTCTGATATCTTGGCAAAATGAAATTACTAGGTATTTTCCAATATATAATTAAGTTATATCACTGACAGCGTGCACATACAAATATTCTAGCAAGCGCAGCCTGAAGTAGCACTTAAATACTTCTCTTTTTATTAGGGACAATCAAATTCCACGCATACCCCCACCCACCATCTGTCAGTACAGCAATATTGACAAGAGTAAACCATAAAACATATTTCTTACAGTAAACCAAGGTTTCTTAAGTTTTGACAAACTGCTAGCTTTGTAAGAAGGAAACAAGAGACTGTGTCTTTGTTTAAAGATTTCGGTTCCTTCTGCCTTCATGGATACTCAAACCTTGAGTAAACTGACTCAAATGTAGCCAGAAGCACAGCACAAGCAGGGAGAATGAATAAGCAGATCATTTCAAGTCTGACTTAAAAAAAAACTATTGTACAGTAATAATCAACCATTTTACTCCCTAGTCGTAAACTACAGCCCATTCAGAACATCTCCAAAAGAAAAGTCAACAAAAAGCAGTACATAGACGCAAAAGCAAACTCACCTCTTCCTGATCCAACATTTGTGTTTTTAGTTTTTCTACTAGCTGGCTCTGCTGATTAATTTCTTCATCCTGCAGTTGAATTAAGACTGTGTTCAATACATTGACAAATATCACTGAGAAATAATAATCTAAGAGAAGGCAGCATCAGGCATCTACCCTTTCTAAATTCTGAGACCATTAGACAACTCAAAGCAATAAACATAAATATTTTTGAATCACAGGCTGATCCATTAACTTGGTGTATACATATAAAACACTATGGTTCAAGGACAAAATTATGCCTGTGCTTCTGCAAGTCTTCTCCAAGTTATTCCAGCTTCCAATAAATAAATCAGATATAATTAAAAGATTTTTCATATTCAGTATTACTGCTTTAGTTTGAAATTATGTTCAATGTATGCACATTTTATTTGAAAGTAAGTAACTTCCAAATACCTTTTTTATTCTTTATCTACTCATGGTTTTCCTCCTTTTGGTAGCATTAATCCAAACTATCAGCTTGGAATGGCATACACCCAGAAAGCAGAAAGGCTATTCAAGATTCTCATGAGCTTTTCCTTTTTTTTTTTTTAAAAAAAAAAAAAGTTTTTTTCCTCCTGTGTGCACTTTTGCATTCAGTACACTTTTTAGTACTTTCAGCAAAGTGGGGAAAGCATCTAAGAATGGATGCTCACTTAGTACCAGATGAAGCAATTTTGATATCTCTTAATTAGAACTTCAGAAATACAATAGGTGCTCTTTGCAAATATTTAAAGAAGCTGTGCTAACAAATGAAGACTGGCAAATTAAGCATTACATAATGTAGCTCAAGACATATTTCCGAGATGTCTTATATTAAATAAGAATAAGAATGGCATACCTTGTCATCCAGTTGTTTGTATAGTTTAGCGATTTCCTCCTCACATTTTCTTCTCTCAGCATCGGTGAAATTGCCAGTTACTCCAATTGTGGTTGCTGGTTTATCATTAACAATAGTAATATCCTTGTCCACTGCAAAAGCTTCTAAGTTGGCCTTCTCCTTGTCAAACTGTTCATCGACAGGTACAGTCTCCCCTTAAATAAAGGAATATAAAGTATTTTTACTTTGATAGGTAGACATCTTTACTGCTAAACTATCTACTTCCTATTTAAGAGTATTTGTTCAGTTTCACTTTTACCCCTTTATGTTCATTAACCCTTTTCTGATGAGAATACTTGACTGACTTCACATAAACGCCTCACACTTTAGTTAAGGCACTTCTCTGGTAAACTAACTACATTCCTTAGTGCCTTATTACAAAGCATTTTACACAGTCCTTGGATGATGTGGGCTCTTTCCAACATTCCAGTATCTTGTGTCAATATTCTTAAAGCATAATACTTAACTTTTCAGGTGTGGCCTCATACCATCTCTACACGAGACATGAAAAAAATCACATCCCACTCAACTTAAGTGAGACCCTTTTTTTTTTTTTCAGATCTACTTTAAAATGTGGTGCAGGAATTGTCTGCATGATTGCAAAGTCACCTTCTGAAGCTGTAAACTCCAGCATACATCTGTAAGTAGGGTCCACGTTCCTCTTTTTCTGAATTTATGGTTTCATAATTAACTTGCATTTTGCCAGACACTTCAATCAAAAAGAATTCAATCATTCAGAGAGGATGGACACGTATTATCTACTGTTAGCACTTTTTTTTTGTCTATAGAAGTATTTGAGCTATAAAAAAGAACAAAACCTTTTAAGACTGATGAGAATTAGAAACACAGGTAACTTTCATCAGTTTCTGGAATTACAATTAATATATATATTTATCTGGGAGAAGGAATTATATGTGTTTTTAATAGTTTAACTAGGTCCGGTTCTGCTAGTAAATCAACTATTGAAGAACCTAACACCAACATACTTTCAGACGTTTTTACCAGTATGTGATTATTAAAAGCCGTTCTAATGAAAAACAGAAAGCTCCAATGTCAACCTAATAATCTCAACCTAATATCCCATCATTAATATTCTTACTTCTGTCTGGCATGGGGTTCTTCAGTACTTTTCGCGTCTGCTTTTCTGAAATTTGCATAATACAAATTTCTTCTTACCATTCCGCCATCTGTTGAGTTCATTTTCTAGCCACTGTATGGTGTTCCGTAGAGTCTTGTTTTTCTCTTTTTCTTTCTCATACTTTTTCTTCCATTGTTCTGCAGTGAGCTCAACATTGACACAGACTGTGTTCTTAATGGTCTTTGCTCTACGTAGGAAGACAGACCACTGAAACTGTGTTTTTTGTTTTAATTATTTTTTAAGAAAAGAACGTAAGGCTTTTAAGTGAAACTCTCTCATATCACTGGTAAATGTGTAAGCAACTTCCACCTTTTCCAAAAGCTTGTCTCTACTCTGTGCCAATTTAATGTTCTTTCAGTTGGATAAATACAACCATTAATGGACTGAGTAATACAGTAAGCTTTACGACAACTGAACATCTCAAGCTTGTTGAGTTAGAAAAAGTTCAGCTGTATACTTTCACCAGAGCTGGGACTGTGCATATCTTTGAACGAAGGGCAGCATTTACCATATCTAACAAACATTTCTCCAACAGAGCATAATACGTTTAGGGTGTAAATAATCTAGCTTAAAGAACTGCTCATTTCACCTAAAAATCTAGTGACTAGATTTCCACTAAACAAAGAGGTATATGAGCTGTAAAGCTCAAATGCATTTAATTCAGGTGACACAAGGTCAGGCAAATCTCATCCAAATGCATCAGCTCTGGAAACAAAGCTACAAGTACTAATAAAACTATATGAAGTTAACATGTAGTTTTTACATCAGTGCTGTACCTTGCTTATCTCAGTAACTCTTATGTACTACCACCAAATAGCCCCCTCCCCAAAGATGAAAACAGAAGAAAACTTAATGGTAGTTAGGAATACACCCCAGCATCCAATATTATGACTCCGATACGGATCTTTTGCAAAGTCTCATTGGGACCAATTAGTGCTTTTCCTGCTAAGTTACGTAATATTTACTTAACCTTCATTTACTACTCCTGAGGGTTTCAGCATAAACTTAACATCCCCAGAAGGCTGAGATAATATATCAGACTAATGAAGGTGACTGAGATAGAAATATGCTCCTGCAGCTCCTCCAGAAGTCAAGAGCAAGGAACAGTGAATCTACAGAGCTACAGTTGGAAGACATTTCCTGATATCTTGTGCTAGAAATACTATGAGGAAAAGACTTCCTAGATACCAGAAGGAGACCAAACAGGAATTCCGCTGCTACAGAACACAGTCATTACTAAAACAGCTATTAAGTGCCTATATTCTGCCAGATTTTAAGGAGTTCCAAAGTCATCTAGTCTACTTTCCATTAGCAAAGTCTTCTCCAAAAAGCTGAAAACTGTATCATTGAACTAAAATTAAAGAAGTATACTAACAAAAAAAACAGATGAAGTAAATGAAATGCTGATAGCTTCTGTAATCTGCTCCAGTAAATGCAGTGATTAAGCCTAGCATTCAGAAACTGGAATATTAATGTGGAACGTTAATAGAAGTGTGGCAAAGACGACATGCCTAACCAGATATCAAATTCTGAGTAGGTACTTAAAAATTCAGTTACAAATTACATAGGAATTTACAAGTTTTTAACTCAAATGTTACTAGAACACTAAGACAGGAAACAGACTAGAAAATGTAATTCAGTATACTATAAAAGAAAGGGTAGCAGACAACAGGCTCTCCCTTATATCTTCCTGAATCCAAAACTATACACTAAACTGCATTTTGAGCCAAAATGCACATGGTCCTTCTTGAAATACTGGCTTCAGGATCCTGTCCAGTTTAAAGATGTTTGTATAGATCACAACACCTAGCCATGTGTGCACTGAAGAATTAAAGAAAGTAAACACTAACTAATTAGGTTTAGGAATCTTGACTGAGTAGCTTATTTCTCATTCTGCATTTATTTCTGAGTTTAGTAAGATCAAAATATTGAGGTACACTCACATGTGCAATCAATCAGCAGTTAAGATCCCAAACTCCACATTTTTTTTAAGAATGGACTTCGTTTATTGTTAGAGGTTTACTTTATCAGTTGTTGTTAGGCAGGATACACAACTGCACACACAGCGCTTAACTTTTCTTGCGAAATTCTGTTTCTTGTCCCTCTTATCTTTTAAGTCATTTACTCACCTTTGGCCAAAGAGAAGAGTAGATTTTGTTTCAGACTCATTGTATGAAGACGGAGAACAGCAAATAACAATAGTGGTTCTGCAATTACCCCCTAGTGAATCTTGAAGGATTCTAGTCATCTTGCTATCACGATACGGAACATAAGTCTACCAAGAAAACAGTTAAATGAATCAGTTACAGTTTTTCAGACGTGTTATTTACTTTGTTGAAGAGTAGTATTTTATCTAGGTATGGTCTCATTAGAAAGATTAAGTTCTACTTTAATTCATAAATCATGCAGCTTCATGAATTCACTATATTTGTACAGGATGACAAAGTCTTTTTATGTTTGCTAACTTCTAGAGTACAAAGAAATTTTTGGTGTGTTTAGGTCCCTTAAATGCAACTTTATTATTCATCAGTGACAACACAGTACAAGAGTAACATTTGTTTGCAATGTATTGGTGTAACTGGATTAGTTTAGAAGACTCCACACAAATCACTAAGATCAATGGAGAAATTCTTCATAATATATCATTCAGATACAAGCCTTTAACCTTGATGCATACAAAAACAAGAAGAAAACGCTTACACTGCTTTCAGCCAAAGCTGAGATGACATTTCCAAGAGCAGATAAAGACTTGTTGATGTTCTTGGCTTCATCCAACACAGCACCTTCTGCTCCAGTTTTACTAACCTATACAATATTTTAATAAGTTACTAGATACATCTGTTAAAAAATCTTCATATTTAGTATAAAACTTGAATAATTTCCTCACTTTTAAGTCAGTCTTCCTGACTTTATGAAGTATTCATAAGCCAGCTGCATTAGAATAAGCAAATTTTTCCTCAAACCCCATTCCTGATTCACCCTTAGTCAGCGGTCAACCTTAAAAAAAGACAAACATGCCCACAAAAAACACTGCTACATAACCAGCACTGAATATAACAGGAAGTCTTATTAGCAAGAAAACCTTATGAGAACACAGGTTTTAAATGCTGAATTTGACCTACAGGAATGCTCTAGGAACTTCTGTAGGCATCAGCAGAAATGTGGAAAAAAAGCTATGTCCTGACAATTCTATTTATCTTAGCTCTTCTGCCTCACAGCCAAATTTGACTCAGTTCTATAACCCTGCTTTTACTATTCTTCTCATCAAGCTGCGATCATGAACACAAATAAACAATTCTATTTGCTTATGTTTAATGTAACCCAAGACAAGACACAAAAAACTAATTTCTTTCATGAGGACTTGAAAAATTGCTAAACAAAAGTTTGTTATATACATTGAAAGGAACAAGGCTACAGAGAATGGAGATCTGCAGCCTGATCCTTTAAAGTCTGTTTTCACTTTAGTACTTCCAGTTTCATTCTTATTAAAAAAAGACAAAAACTAAAAAAGATTACCATGAAGAAACATTCAGAATAAACAAAGGATCAGAGATGACAATGTTATAGAACAATGTCAAAGGCAACACTAAGCAGGACAGACTGGAGACAAATAAGAATAATCCCAGAAGGAAAGAAGGAATAACATCAAAAATTTAGGTCTTAAAAAGGTAAATTACAGTAAGAAGGGTAACAGTAATACAGAATAAGCAACATGGTAGATGGTATTTCCTTCCCTTCTTTAAACTACTAACACAGGAAAGCAAGCTGTCGTTGTAATGTTCATCAGAACTTCAAAATAAGGAACTTGGTACCACTACAAAAGAAAATGTAGATATCCCATATCCATAAATACCCTTTTGACTCCAGTACCTGTCTAGCCAACACACCTATACGGTTTTTCTTGCTCTCAGACACTGAAACTGAACTCTAGCCTACTTCCCCACCCTGTGCCATATTTACAAGCCCTCACTCCAGAAATGCAAATATGCTTAGAGGTAGTATTTAAAATCCAGTAAAGACTAGGACCACATTTCAAGATCAAAGTTAAAAAGACAACTCACAGATGACAACTGAACAATCAGTATTACTGGAAAGTGTTCAATTGTGAAAAATAGATCATTCTTTAAAGAATGAAAAAGGAATGTAACGTTACCTTTTCACTACCTGCCAAATCCACAAGATAAAGCTTTCCACTTAGCTTCTGTTCTGTTTGAGTATTCTCTTGTTTTACATTAATGAGAAAAATACTATGACTTCGAGAGCTGTGTTCATTCATATCTATAATAAAAAGAAACATATAAACTGTCAAAAATACTTGTATAGCCACTCTAACTTGACTAAATAGTATCTTCCCAACACTGAAGCAAGAAATTTAAAGCAAATGAAACTAAACACAGTATTCTCCCTGACAGTAAAGGTAGAGGCAGCAACCAGTGGTACCACTTAACAGAGTAACAAAGATCCAGTCTCCCTTGGGCTTCTATTAATACCACAAACATGCTGATAAGGTTGGCTAGCTTGTCAACTATGGATGTCACACTTAATCTAATGTATTAGAGCAGAAGGCACACATTCACTATGATACCACAGCACTTTGTTTGCAGTATATTGCATTTAATAGTTTCATGAAAATTTGAACTAGATGGCCAAACTCTCACAGCTTCTTCTGGTTTAAATACTTACTGCCCCCCTCTACTGTGAGGCATGCAGGGTAAAAACTTGTATTGAACTTGAATTACTTTAAATTGTTAACATAATCTAAGCTGACTGCAATCTAAATGATAATGTCTGTCTACTTCTTCCTTTTAACCATAAACCCTTCATAGGCTTAAAAGGACCAGCTAACTGATACCACAGAAGCAGCTGAACATGAAAGAACACCTTTCTTTACAAATTTGTGCTGTTTCTGTTATTTTGCCTAGTCTCCATTTCAGAAGCTGAACACCTACGAACAATAAAGCGAAGAGGAGAATTTTTGCATTATCAGTTTTGGTTTTTTTCCAATTCCCAATTCTTAACCAAAGACTTGGGATATATATATATTTTTTTTGTAACTGCATGTTCTTTCTTCTCCTAAATAAATGGGAAAAATAACTGACAGACCTCCGTCATTTTCTAATCCTGATTCTTATGGAGTTTGGAGACCCATGACATGACTCCTTGCAACACAACTGTGTGCCTCAGGCCAAAACGCTTGGGACAATGGGATGCTGCTTAAATCTGCAGCATGTCTGAATATATATTCTGATCAGCCCTTTTTAGAAGTTGCAACAAAATTGACAAACTGTAGTTGAGCCACTGTGCCTTACTTGTAGATGCATAGGTTAATTGGAACTTCACAAGCTGGTATCCTATGCTATTCCTAACGCAGGACTAAACTTGTTTTCCCCTCTAATGATTTAGAGCTCTTCACTGATCACTTAATTTCTCTTTCCAATCCAAGCTTAAGTAATAGCATCTAACAAGAAACAAATTGAAAGACTTGTTTCTTAAAAAGATGCTGAAACTGTTTGCATTAGACCTTTAAAACACCACAATTTAGTTCACCATTTTAGTCTTCCCCACTTTTTAAGATATACCAGAAGGTAACCAATAAAGCACTAAAGGAGATAAGGATAACACTTACTTGTAACTGCTACATGTCGGTTCGACTTTCCTTCATCTATAGTATCCATAACTTCTTCTGGACTACATACAAAACGCTCTGTGCAACCCTTTAAAAAAAAAAAAAAAAGAGCAAAACAAAAGGTAAAGTACCAACAAGCCAGAAGTAAAAGGTATACACTAGAAGAGTAGGAGACCAAAATGGTATCAGACCAACACTAACCTTTACATAGGGAACTCTATTTTTGTCTTCATGAACAGAAAGATTGGTCTTTGAAACTGGAAGAGAAAAAGTTCTAAAGCTAAGGCATCTATGATTTTTTTGGACATTTATTACACATACAAGTCACAGATGTTATTTTTCAGCAACACTTTTCAAAACCAAACATACATTAAACAACCACTACTGCAGCTTTAGTTGCATCATATGGATTAGCTGCACGCTTTCTTATTTTGATGTACCTATAACATATGGAATACTATTAGCACACTGCATATTTATCTTAGTATCACACTACAACTTTTTTTTCTTCACATTTCTCTCCAGACAGATTTACTTGCTATGTTCAATAATAAAAGGCTTACCATCCAAAAGGTCCCTTATTTTATCCAAGTATATTTCAAAATATGACACCTAGAAGTGTGAAGGGAAATACAGATATAGCGTAAGAAAACAAAAATGCTTAGCTTTTCAACCACAAAGATCCAGTATGATTACTATGAACTAAAATACACCTTTAGGAAGAAAATATTTCTATCTAAAGCTTCAAGCACTATCAGCACTTCCATTGGTTATGAATATAACCACCATCACTGTTTAATGGAAATGAGATTGAAATGTTAACTTGATTTGTTAAGAAGTGCCATTTACTTCTGAAATAACATTTTTTTTTCTTTTTAGATTTTCCAAACTACAGGCATTCGAAACAGATAAAGAACATCAATTTAACCGCAGACTACTTGTAGTTATAACATAAATTAAGTAATTAACACTAAAGAAAAGTTTACCTTAATATGAAATTCAAGATTCTCATCCATAGAGTAAATATAATTAAAAATGTCTTGCACTATTCTTGGAATAATTCCCATTCCATCTGGGTCGTGAAGCTTCCCCTTATTAGAAAGAGAAACAACAAAACATTCATACTTAATCCAACAGCACCAAGTACTTGAAGGAGAAACAAAAAGTCAGACAAGCTAATTTTAAAATGCTGGCAGGTACAGTGTACTTATGTTATCTGTAGAGGAAATGTCTGACCGCCCATTTAGGCCCAGCTTTTGCCAGGAGCTCCCAAACAGCTAAAAGTGAGAAATCTACCATGAATGATATTCTTGTGTTTCTAAAGCCAGCTACTCAGGGCTAAATAAATTCAGTAATTGCCATTCTCAGTCCTCAAAAACATCTTGGGTATCCAAATGTTGCAATGGAAAAGAAAATTGAAATGAAAGATCTGGATGCCCCAACTCTGGAAGCATTCAAGGTTAGGTTGGACAGGGCTTCGAGCAACCTGATCTACTGGAAGATTTCCATGCCTGTGGCAGGGGAAGCTGGAACCAGATGGTCTTTAAAGGTCCCTTCCAACCCAAACCATTCTGATTTTGTGATGAAAACAGAGGACAACGATATTAAGATAAAATTATTTCAAGATTCCTTACTTCCATTGTGTGTGTCTTTCCAGATGATGTTTGCCCATAAGCAAATATTGTACCATTGTACCCCTCAAGTACATCTAGAAGGAAAGAGTATTTTCATTAGGGTTAACTTCCTTTAGAAGGAAAGTCAAATGAAACAGAAACACAAGCAGACAGTTTCTAACACATTTATCAAGTTAAATCGTTCCGCGTTTGGGAATGATGTTCCTCCCTACCCCTTTAAATGTAATAAGCTACCACTGACTCTATTTTAGAAGTTTACTCTATTAGATTCCTTCATCCAGAAAAATCAAGACTTCGGAGTCAGGAACAAAAAGGAAATCAATACAACTGCTAGGTTGAACAGATTGCCTTTGACAATTCAGAGGAAGAAATCATACATGAGAACATTACGGTATTTGCTGCCTTCACAGTAAAGTTTAAGTGTCTGATCGTTAAGGCAATAGGCTATGCCCTAAGTTTCAAGTATCTTACCCTTCAGCCATAGGTTTGTATTTTAAATCATGAATGAACCAACACCAAATTTTAAATTGAGAAGTAAGGTAGTTTTGTTTGTTTATTTAAAAGTCAGTTACTGTGGAATCACATCCAACAAGCAAACAAAGAGAAACAAAGATTAGATTTTTAGATGGGGGAAGGGGAGCAAAGGGGCTGGGTACGATTCTTAGTTAACTCCATTTTTTTAAGGAACAAACTTCTGATCTAATCCTGATTACTATTTAACTCACTGAAGAGTTAAATGCTCGCAGGAGCATGGATTTTTTTTTTTTTTTTTACAGCAATTCACTTTTCTGATGATTAATACGAGTTTGAAAAAGAATCACATCAAAAGCCTCCTTTAAACTGTGTATTAAATTAAAAAGCTAAGAAAAGTTCAACAGTCTACATATGGTTTCTCAAGTTTCCTTTCATCTTACATTCCTCCAAACTAAAACAATTGTAGGATGTTTTCTGATACCAATAAACAAACTCCTCACAAGTTATTTTCAAACAAAAGCCAGTCTTTTATTAATTTCATACCAATTGTTTTAAGCAACCTTCTACAGAGATTTTTAAAAATATAACGACAGGTAAATATTATCAAACATGGCAAACAACTGAAACAGCATTTTTTAGCACTGACATATCAGCTCACTACAGAGTGATTTTATACTGCTATGAACAATGTTGGCTCTTATTAAATACTGCAAGGGTAAAGGGAAGCAACAGAAGTATTACTTTTCAACTTCAAAATCCACACAAATATGACACAGCTTGTTCCACCTTACCTTTGACAATCTTTTTAGCACAATCATTGTATACTTGTTCCTGGGATGTGTTTGACTGGAATACACGGTCAAATATATATGGCTTGGACTGTAGAAAGAGACACAGAAGAATTACTTATAAAAAATCCTGTAAGTACAACTGAAAGGTGTTTGTTCACATAGTTTAGAAGTAGCCTATTCAGTCTCAGTCCAACCTTACGTTTTATTTTAAGTACTTCAAGGCTGTAGTGAGGAAATCGGCTTATGTATGTAGTTGTGTTGCCTAACTCTCCACAAGCTTGCCTACAAATAAGGCCTTGAATTAAATATATTTGGTTTCAAAGTGCAACCTAAATAGTTCTCCAAAACTGTTCTGCCACATGACCTCAACTTACTTGATTTACAATGTAAACCAATGCCTAGTCTGTACATCTGAGAACCCTTTATTGTCTTCTTTATTCTCTTCCATTCCTCTGGTAGTGTGTTTACTCTGGTAAACCCAAATTACTAAGAGCAACTTACACCACATCACACAGAATAGCTGTGTTCATAGTATTCATTAAAAACCTCAAACCAAAAGAAACACTGAGATCACCTACAGTCAGCACAAGAACTATTTCTCCATACACGATAACCCTAGAATAAAGCTCCATAAACAGAAGGAAAAGGCCACTTTGGCAGAAGGGAACCTTTCACAGAAGGCTCACTTCAGAAGACCCCAGAAGAGGAAGCTCTGACACAGCTTTCTGAAAGGAATGCTGGATTTTTATAACAGTTATAACCAGCTGACAGACCATTAGGATATGAATTATTATGCTCATCTTAAGCTGAAGTTTTCATAGCATTTTTGGACCTTGATTTAGCATCTTTGCAGACAGCCAAGGTTTACACAGGTTCTAAATCAGTTCCTGCTGCTCAGCTCACTGCAACTGTTAAGTGCTCCATTTTGCCTAAATTTAATTCGTCATCATCCTGTCCCTCCCTCCCCCAAGGATACTCTGGAACTGCCTCGCTGGCAGTGAAACAAGTCTAGTTTCCATCTTTCGCCCACCCACCACATTCCCCAGCCTGACCTTCCATTTGCCTTTTAATAATATCTAGCAGAACACCAAACAAAGCTCGTTAGATCCAACGCGTATCCATCTGCTTAGAGGGCTCAAATTCAGATAGATGAGCTCTCTCTTGGAAAAAATAAAATAATTACAGAGTTCACTGTGTACATATGCTTAAGAAACCACAAGACTCAGTAAGCTAGAACTATCCCTAAGGTGCTAAAGTCTGCCAGAACATTTCTTTCACAGAGGGGAAATCACAAGCCTTCCCAATTACTCATTTTAGCTTTAAAGGCACCTCCAATTCTTATGTTCGAGAGGTAGAATAGATGCCACTATATACACCAGAAGACAAACAACCAAGTCCAAGTAACTCTCAGGTAAGAAAATAAAGGCTGAGAACACGTTATGTAAAAAGGTGAAGTCACTGTGGAAAAGATAACACTGGCCTTACATTTTCTCTCTCACGAGCAGCTATTATTTCAAAAAGCCTTCAACTTTGCTGCAAGTAACACTGCAAGTTACCCACATGGCAAAACTTTAGGCAGATTTGTTTCATGCTCAAGATCATCTGTGTTTGTATGAGTCCAGAGAAGGCCACGAGGATGATCATGGGGCTGGAGCACCTTTCCTGTGCAGACAGGCTGAGGGAGCTGGGGCTGTTTGGCCTGGAGAAGAGAAGACTCCAGAGAGACCTTATGACTTTGAATAGATGAAGGGGGTTCATCAGAAAGATGGGGAGTGACTTTACCAGCGTGTGGAGTGACAAGTTTTTAAATTGAAAGAGAGTAGATTTAAATTGGATAAAAGAAATCAATTTTTCCACAGTGAGGGTGGTGAGGCACTGGCACAGGTTGCCCAGAGAAAGGGTGGATGCCCCATTCCTGGAGATGTTTGGGCAGGCTGGATGGGGCTTTGGGCAGCCTGGTCCAGTGAAAGATGTCCCTGCCCACAGCAGAGAGCCTGGACTAGATGATTTGTAGAGGTCCCTCCCAACGCAAACCATCCTGTGATTCTATGATCACTGCAAATAATCCATGCAACGTTAAATTTTATTAGCTTAAATAGTTAAATTCTACAAACTATTACTCCTGAAAATATTTAGATAATAACTCCAATTAAGTTGCATCTTCCTAAAATTTTCAAGTATTTTAGAAGAATACGGGAAAGTTCATGGACAGGATCTTCGGATGCTTTACGCAGCTACTATTAACAACACTACCTGCTCACAGATCCCAACACAACTTATCTTTGCTGTCCCTGACAGAGCATGACAACTATGAGAACACAAAAGTCCACTGAAATGCAAACATTATTTTCCATACCACTTGCATTTGAATGTATACACTTTATTTCGTATTTCTATATTACTACAGAAAATATCCAATGCCAAACAACAATTTTTTATTCCCTTCAAAGAAATCCAGCTAAAAATAACTAAATGAATGAAACCAGCCCACTTCCCAGTACAGGAAGATGCCTTGTTTGTAATCTACTGTACAAAAGACCTGAGCTGGTCTGCAACTATCCTGCAGCCTACTGGTTCTGAAAAGCTTTTCTTCTCTAAGTTTTAAATGCTGTTCAGAGGCAAGGTCCTCCCCAATGCACACACACTCTTCTGGCAAGTGAAGGCTGAATGATTTACACTCTTCTTTTTCATCTGTGTAAAAGGAAAATTTAGTCTACTAACTCAAGACTAATCCCTAGACACAGAATACTTTGAGACTAGTTACTCTAATTTGGCTCTGTTCTCTTATGAAGGCATCTGAAAAGTAACTTGAGAGTATCTCATAATTACTGTCTCTTTTCATTTACGAAGTATTAATATAAAGAATAGTACACATGATGAATGCCATAGATTAGTATGATGAGGAAGCCAAGCTGCAAGGACTTCACGCAGGCAATAATGCCTTTAATTGGAATCTGTCACGTGCCTCACAGCTTTCCCTGTATAAATAAAAGAGATCAATCTCCCTCAACAACCACTACCAACTACAGAAATTAATTGCAACCCAAAGAATCCTCAAAACCAGCCCTGTTCAGACCCCATCCCTTGCGGGTGGTGCGTGGTGTTTTACATGCCCTCAGCATTACACTTTTCTAGACAAAGCTCAAATACAACTTCAAAGCATTCAAAACCCCAGTTACATCCCTTCTTCTCCTCCCAGCCTGCAGTACATCTCTTTATCACACCTGTGACAAACCCACATTAGAGGCACGTCCCTCCTCCATCATTAGGGAATCAATACCTCACCAAGTAGGTTTAACCAAGCAGGTTCCTGGATAATTACATTTAAGAATACAAGTTACTCCCACCTAGTGGTTTCACATCAATGACACCTGCATACCATGTTTTATCACTGCTCTTACAGTCTACTTTCTGCTGTAAACAAAGCAGGAATAGTATCACACAGATTACCCTGCCCTAGAAAGCCTGGTCATTACCTTTAAGGGATTAATCAAGACAGATTAAAGTGTCAGATATTTTTTTCTGCATCAGATGCCTTTTCTTCCCCAAGAAGTAAACAGTTGGATAACATGAAGGTAATGAAAATATAAGAGGCCCAAGCAGCATTACCACAAGACATCCACAGTGGTTGTAGCAACGTATTGGCACTAATGGGATATGATGCTGCTTGACATACTCCAAAATTTTCAGCAATCCTACTAAAACCTACAAAAAAAAATTAAACACATGCCCTATAAATGACACAATGCATCAAGCAACCAAGCAGAGCCTCCCACTTCCTCTCTCCAGAGAGGGGATTTGATACTTAAATTCACTCCTTGCCTGGCATTTGTTCTGCTATCAGCCAGCAGACAGCTCTCATAGCTCTTTGCACTAAAGGATGTTGTCCCACAGCAAAAACTTTGCAAGCACTCAGAGAGAACATCTGCCTACACGACTGAAGCAGTAGCTGACCTGAACATACGGTTTACATTCAAGCAGAGAGTTTTGCAGTTAAAGACCAGCTGTTAACCTCCTCTTGCTATAACAGACCACTGAAACACCACCATACCTGCCCTAACTTTGCCTCGGAGGGAGGCTGAAGCAAGAAGTAACGGGCCTACCTCCCTCCTTTACGTTTTGCAACTTTAGTGTTCTTCCCACGAGCACAAAATACGTGAAAAGAAAAGCCTCACACCCCATGATCTCTGGAAAGTATGATGTCAAATACCTGACTCAGTTCTTCCCATCGCTAAGCTAAGGTATTACTGCTCGAACACACCTACCAGGGCTTTCTTCTTGTCCTAGCTCTACGCTTAGGAAACTGCAGCTGATACGGAGCAGTTAGTGAAATACAGAGTAGTTAGCCAATCTCTGCTCTTTCTGCTTCATTTTACTTATTTCTGTGCAAATATTGCACTTGAAGCATCAACACGAACACAGTTAATTTTTGCAGCAGTTATTTATTATTGAAGAAGGACTAAAACATCAGATTTTAATCACAAAAAAGTGACTGCAAACTCCATTTCCAGCATGAAAGCAGAAGTTTTGGAACAAGAGTTTGAGCAAAGCTTTGCTTTAGCACAATGTTTCTTATAAAGATAAGTCAATGCTGCTAGCATAAGAACAGTCACTGAATTTCAGAACAAAAAATAAACACGAGACAAGCGAGGTGTTTCAAGCAAGTGGTACAGCAACCACTGAGCATCATCCTTTAAATATCACTGTGAGAGTATTTGCTTTCTGTTAAATTGTCACACTGGTATATTCTGAAAAATGTCTCCATTATCCACCACTTCATAGAAATACTAAAAAACAACACTGAAATAACACCATTGTTTCAGCTAAAGATTATTTTTGATTTATGTTTTAAGTTGTACTGCAAGCACTAATTATTTTGTGTTTCTAGTCAAGTGTGTGCTTTTATTCAAACTAGTAAAATAACAGAAAAGTTTTCAAGAACATACTTTGCTTCTTACATTTACATGGTCCAGCACAGCCTTTCCTGCAGCAACACACATGAATGACATTTTCCTTTTGAATAATCTTGTGCCAAAAGCTCCAGTAATAACAAGTGATCTTCATTAATCTGACTCTAATGCAACTTAAACCTAGCTTTGCTCTCATTTACTATCCAATATTAGTTAAAAAGGCAACAAAAGAGAAAGCTAAATGTCTCGAATTCTTCACAGTGGTTACAGCTTAAACCTAGGAAACAGGACTTTATACAAATATGAGAATACAGGCAGGCAGATTTTTTTTTTTTAAAGCCATAAAATAATTAATATACTATAATCATGACTTGAAACGTCTGGAGGACAAAGGGATACCGCCTATTTGTGTGACTGTTCATAACGCCTCACCACTTCAGCCATTTGATAGTAGTGTTTTCAGTTTAGGCGTCAGTCCGAAAAAGACCAAGTGTGACTGTATTCAGTGATTTATCTTTTGGACAGTTGTGAGATAAGCAAGACTGGGTATAGAAATGTTTTTTTTTAAAAAAGGTGCAGATATACTACGCAGAACTACAAAGTTATCCAGTCTCGAGTAGTTTTACATTTAAAGAAAACAAAGGACAATCGCACCTATTATATATAGCTTTGCTGTTCCTCTTTGTTCCATCTTATTCAAAAGTCTGAAACTCATGAGCAAGTTCCTATCAACTGCAGCATAAAGGTAGATTTATCATGTTTAACATAAACATCATATACTCATAACAAGCCATCCCTTTGTCCATTTTAACAGAAGCCTTTTATTTACTTAAGGGAAAGAACCATTTAAAAATACTTTGCCACGTATTAAAATAGAAAAAAATCCTTTAAATTAATAACGTAAAAGCTCTTTACTAGCTTAAAAAAAAAAAAAAAAAGAGAGAACCCGTGGAAGGATAGCACTTTGTTCCAAAGTCTACTCTTCAGAACAGACGGACACCACACGTCCCCTCAAATTGCTGCTATGCACTAGCTACAATTAAAACAAGCATTTTATCTAACACAAATGAAAACAACTCACTTGTCCAGAAAGACAACCAGGCCGTAATTACATGGGAGCTAGGGAAAGACGGGGGAAGGGAGGACAGATAGCTCAGAGATGACAGGGGAGTCAAGGAGGGAGGAGGAAAAGGGTTTGGCTATAGTCACTGATCTGCCTCCCCACCCTCTTCCACAGAGGAGTCAAATCCGCGGTCTGCTACAGGCTCTGCTTCCACTGCCTCCTAGCTTTCACCTCCTATCTGCCATTCCAGGCAACTCCCGAATATTATTAAAGAAGTCCTCACTGGTTCAGCATAGACTTGAAAGGTGAAAGTCCTTCGGGCTGCTCAGTTCGAGGCAGCTAAGGAAAGCAGCTATAAAAGTGGCTCAGCTGCTGTTCAACAGGCAGCCAAAATCACTTGCGTGAATAAATACGGAAATCAATCAGCTGATGGCAACCAAACATTCAGCCTGTGGAGGAATGTTTTTAGAAACTGTTTCATGTGAAGACCTGTTTCTGTTACCATCCTCTCTTTGGTAATCCCACAACACACAGGAGAGGTGGTTGACTACATCATTAGGTTGGAAGGTCCAAGACTTTGCAAGATCTGTCAGCTTCTTTAAAAAAAAAAAAAAAAAAAAAAAAAGGTCCATAGGTTAAAGTAATCGCCTGAACAGTTTTCGATAATCTAGTTCCAACTTTGAGAACGTCAATCTTGTCCTATATCCACTACTATAAAAAGTCAAAACCCACAAAACATCAACCCTATAGTAAGATTTTGTGAAACAAAATTCAAATACTGTCACTGCTATCCAATCTAATAATTTTAGGTGGTTATATTTCTAAAGTCAGACACAGCAAGTGCTACATCTGGGACCACTGAAGGATTTTTTAGTTTTAACCAATGCAGAAAACACTAAAGGGAAATTGTAACTCTAAATATTAATTCCCTGCCAAGTCCCAGCAGAGAGCCCCACATGATCCCTCTGGAGCGTACCATCAGACTGTTCTACACAGATTTAGTGCTATCTCAGCCTAATTTACATTTCAGATATTTTTTAAAGTGTATTTAGAGAGCATACAAACAATGAACGCTTTTTTTTTGGTCTCTCTAGCCCATGAGCTACTTTAAGAAGATATGGAAAAATTGTTTTAAAAAGAAGTCAGAACACATCAAGGTTTCTAAAACTAATCTTGGATTTTAAGCAGAACATACACTGCCATAATGAATGGATCCTCAATGACTGAAGTGAGATCACTTATTCTAATTAAATTTTCCAGGTTTGGTTCCTTACTCTGAGGAGTCTACCTGTACAACTTAAATAAGAGATATACACTGACTTGCCAACTGAAGTAAGTCTCAAATTACCTCATTTCATGAGCTTCCTGCCCTTCTTGTAGCTCCAGACTCATTGAATTCTGTATTTTATGGACAAACGTGGTTGAACTTTAACAGACTAATATTAAGTGATTGATACTAAAAAGGGGCACGTTGCTAAATTGCCTTGCTTTGACTTCAGGTACGGTGAAAGAGGAAGCTATTGTTGGTAGCCTCAAGAAACAGTACACCACAGACTAAATTTAAGCCTGATTGTAACTGAAATCTCCAAGTTACTTTCACCAACGCAAAGCCAGCAATGTGTCTAGAGAAAAAAGTATTTATATGAAAACACAAGTTACAAGTTTGCAGAAATAAATACTGTGAATAAAGTGCTTGCACAACACCAACCAACCCAAGCCATGAACCCTTGAATTTTAAATTCCAGCTCCCCTCTACAGCTGAATGTGACACGCTGCACAAAAAGGAGGGGATTATCTTCTCCCCTGCAAGATTCTGATTGTTTTATAACAGGCCTCGGACTTCACAAGGCGGCTTAATTAAAACGCATTTATAGGCGCCTAATAAGCCAAATGATCTCAGTTTATTCTGGCTTGAAGAAAAGAAAAAAAGAAAAAAAGAAAAAAACAAAAAAAAAAAAACAGAAAGTTATCGGCCGATGGCTGGTTTACAGCCGAGGAGCCCCGACGAGCCGCAGCCCGCCTTGTTCCGCGTCTCCTCACACAAAACCTCTCCTCAGGCGGCTGGGGCCGTGGCAGCAGCCCCGCTGCTCGCACTTTGCAGGCGTTCAGCGGCCAAACCCCCTGAGGCCGGCCAGGCCGGGCTCAGCCTGGGCAGGGGACGCCCGGCAGGACACGGCCGCCCCGACGGCTCCCTCAGCGCCTCAGGGTACCTCAGGGTACCTCAGGGTACCTCAGGACGCCTCAGGGAGCCCCCCCTGCCCGCCTCCCCCCTCAGCCACCTCACGGCCCCCTCCGTGCCCACCCCCCCCGGTCCGTGCCGCCCCTCACCGCGATGACGACGGTGTCGTCGCCCTGGAACTTGGCGATGTACTTGTCGCCGCGGGTGACCTCGGACTCGTTGAGGGGCCTGAAGCGGCACATCACTTTGATGTTACACTCCGCCGGGTCCGCCATCTTAGGGCGCCGCCGCCCGCGGGGCGCTCAGCTCCGCTCCGCTCCCCTCTTGTCCCCCCTTAACCCCCCCTTCCTCCTTTCACCGCCGCCCGTCCGGCTCCGGGCGGGGTCTCTCAAGACAGCTCCGCCGCCGGCAGGCCCGAGTCCGCCCGCGCTGAGGGGAACGGGGAGCAGGGAAGGGCCCCGGCCGGCCGCCGCCTCCCGCTCTCACTCCCGCCCCAATATGGCAGCCATGGCGGCCCCGCTGCCGGCCAGCCCCGGCCCCGCCCCCTCCCCGGGCAGAGCAGGGGGTGACGTCACCCTCCGCAGAGCCCCGCCCCCCCGCCCCGCCTTGGGGCGGGCTCGGGGTGAGGCGGGAGGGCCAAGGCGCATGCGCAGAGGGTGCTGTGTGGGAGGGGCGGGGCTGCGGGGAGGGGGTTGGGTCGGTGAGGGGCGGGGATCACTCAGGAGCGGGGGGTGGGCTGTGAGGGTGGTCCACTGCCCTCATTTTTGGGGGAATTGGGTTTGGTAAGGGAGATCTTCACCAAGGTCTGCCAGGTGAAGGCTTCAGGATGTTGAAATCTACATCCACATTTCATGGATCCACGCCCGTATTTAGTGTTACAACCGCCTTTTGGTGGTTTGTGCGGTGATCAAACCAAACAGCCCTTCGGTGGAACCAGGTGCAGGACTTGCCATGTCCGACTTTGGGAAAATAAGGCTGTAGAAACGCCTTTTCAGCCCAATTTAAAAACCAACCAACCAAACAAAAACAACAGTATTTTGTTTCGGTTGGTTGGTTTATTCCAAGTTTTGCTCAGTACTGATCACAGCTCTAATTCTAGTTGACAGAAACTTACGGATTGTAGGCTAAAATGTTGTCCAGCCAAACCACTAAGATCAGAGATCTTTCAGATCAGTTTTTCACAGGTTTGCCACCATACCTCCTACATCCCGGAATAGTATGAATGTTCAAACGGGCAAAGTACGAGCTCGCAGCTCAGCTCAGGCTGCTTCCTTACAGAAATCACGCGGTATAATGGAAACTTCTCATATAGTCTAGAAGTTAACAAGAAAGGGAGCTTTTTTCTTAAATTAGTCAATGTCCAGAATGACCTAGAGTACCAACCCTTTAATAACAGTAAAAGACTTCAAATTTTACAGGGACCATCTGAAATCAGGCTCCATTTTCAAGGCCCTTTGCAGATGAAAGATTTGAAGGGTGTATTTACACGTGGGTTAGGTACGCAGGGTGAACATTGCTTCCAAACTACTCCACAGGACAGAAAAAAAAATACCTATTAATCTAGTTTCATCTGCATTTTTTTACACTCTAATACAAAGAATATTTTTGTGTTTGTTATGAGGTAAGCAAAGTCTTCTAGTTGGAGTTCATGTTGTAACAAGTTTATTTTTCTGCTGTAGTTAGTTCTGCAGGACTGTGCAGTCTTATTCAGGGCAGCAATAATTACACCTCCCAGCCTATCAGTACATGTGGAAATAGTTGTCTGGTAAGGCCAGGGTGTTTACCACGTCTTTAGAAGGTGAACTGCTGCTTCACAACACCTAGCTTGTGATATATGGACATCTGCCTACCGTTCTGTTTATCTGTGTTTTCAATAAAATGTTTTAAACATAATCGTTGTTAGCCCTAAGATGTCGTAAAGCCTATTTCTGTTGATTGCTGTTTTAGAAATTATGAATTTATATCACTCAGTAAGACGTATTAATGTGTCTAATGCAGTTATTTCTGGGATTATTCACAGGCTTATGGTGAGGGATGTTCTTATACAGCTGCTGGGTTTGGGTTCTCACAGATTTCCCATGATAGGAAGGCATTATTTTGATGAAGGGCACGTAACATACTTCTTACTTTTCCAATTCAGTTGCATTCATTCATGAGAAATGAATATGTGCTGGCTGCAAAATCAACAGTTTTATGGCTACTACTCCAAGAAGTGTTTCAGCTTCTGAGACATCCTTTACTCCAGCCTATTTAAGAAACTTAAAGTTCTCGTTATCCATAACCAAAGGGGGTGTATCGTTAGCTACCTTTGCTGACCTGTAATACCCAATGTATGAACATCTCAGTAAGGAAGAAACCTCATAGTGACTTGATTTGCAAGAAAACAGATGTTTGGGCTCAATTTACCTTTTAAATGTTTAAACAGCAAACTTCACAAAGAATAGAAACTCGTGAATAGGTGATTATTCATTTTAATTACAAAGGAAACAAAAAGTACCAGGAAGTGTCAACTATGGAGAAGAAACTGCCCACTTCTAGCCTGTTAGTTCTAGGGAAGCTCATTGGAGAACTGACTGATGGTCTTTCTTATACTGGCTTCTTACATGAGCTCTGCTGGACTAAACAAGCACGTTCTCATATCCATTTCAGGTATTCTGTTTTGAAGTTTCTCTTCTGTGATCAGCTGTTCAAAATATTCAGCATTCATCCTCTTACCAGACCTACTTTAAGTCTGACACGATGCAGCATGCACAAATAGGGCAGGATGTTACCTCTGTTGGCCGTAACATGTGACTTTTGTCTACAGATGTGCTGTCATTTTCTTGAAAACAGAGCAAAGACCAAATATCCTGGTAAATATCCTTCTCACTTTGTCACAGTTACAAAAAGCTCCTCCCTTTCTATTGGAAATATACTTACTATCTTCCATATTGCTATGTAATGCTTTGTCTGTAGCATACATTTTTGGTAATTTACACTAAGAGACTATTTAAAAGTAATGTATTGTAGTAAGAAAAAAATATGCATCGATTGTCACAAAAGTGAATCTTTCTGTTTGGTATTTAAACCCGGTGTGACCTTATAGATCAAATACATTTTCAAAAGAAACATTTTATCTGACAAGTAATTTCAGTAAAGTTTCTCAGTAAGGAGCGATGTATGTTTCTTCTCATTCATGACCTGGGCAATAAACCTCTGGATTCTTTAATGATTTGCATTCCTTTAGATCTCTGGTCTTTGCTAGCAATAAAAGCATGTTAAACAAAGAGAATTGGCAAACCTGAGCCTTCCTGTGAAGCTGTATCTGGATAATGATGTAATTAACCAACAAAATTGTTTCAGTAGAGTAAAATGATTTGATTTGATCCTAAAAAAAAAAAAAAGAGAGAGAAAAAAATACCTATTTGAATAAATCTTTAAACCAGGTGTTTGTGGAGAAGCAAATTAAAGCTGCTTCCTCCTGCCTTTTTAAAGAATTAAATTCTGAAATTCATCAGTTGACAGTACTTGTTGACATTCAGTGTTCCTCATGCAAACTCAAGTGCTCTTCTCATTTTAATTTGCAGTGTGCTGGAAAAATATAGCACATGACTTTTGAGAATTTAAGGTGCGTTCCAGGTCAAATTTATTCTGAATTTGCAAATCAATTTGTACAACAAAAGAGGCATTAATATGCCTGCAGGATATGCTGTACCTTGGACAAAAAATTTTGTTGCGCATAACACTCTATCTAAATAAAGGCTATTAAGATGATTTATGTACTCTAGAGACATTGTCTGACACTGGAAAAGCATAATTAAAAGTAACAGAAAAATATGGCTCAGGCAGCTTATTCAAATGCATTTTAAAGTCTCTTTACCAATAGACTGTGATTGGTCAATTCAGCTTCTGGAACTCAATAACTAAATAAATTACTGAGACCAGCAGAAAATTGGCAGTTGAAGTTTAGTGTCCTAAGATAGCGTTGAAGTCAAACTAGATTATCTGAAGCTTTCATTCAGTTATGAAATTATAAAGCTTTTTTTTAATTTCCAGTAAACAGTATGATGTGGAACATATCTCCTGTCCCGGGCAAGTTTAGACTTTCTTATGAACTAGAAGGATGAAACAAGCATCTGCTGATATGTGAACAACATCTTTTCCTAAATACCAGTAGTTCTACAAAGCAGTTTTTTTGTTTGTTTGTTTGTTTGTTTTTTTAAATTGGAGATGCATAAAACTCAGAAAAACAAACAACAACAACAAAAAACAACAACTCTATCTTATTCCTAATCATCAAGATCGTATTTGGTTATTTCTAACAATGTTAGACTAGTTAGAAGCAAAAGCAAGCTCTAGGAATAATGTCGGGTTTTAGATATTTCACCTTCTTTGTGGAAATTAACACAAATGTTTTGTAACCTGACTACCTAAAGCATCGACTCTGAATTTTCCTTGAAGAAGGAACCTACTTTTGGACTGTGTTTATATTTTAACCATTAAAAACATTTGGCATGTGTTGTCTGAAACATCCCATTGTAAATCCCTATTCTCAGTTGCTTTCCATTGTTTATAATCCTTACTAATCACCACTGGATTGTATCTTAGCTTGCTTATTCCTGCCTGAACCACTTTTTTTTATAGTCATGGCAAAAAAGGCTTAGCTGTTTCAAAGAGTGAGATTAGATGTGCATTGTTTGCTTAAAAAAAAAAAAAAAGCTCTGAAAATTATTTCACATGAGAGTTATAGCAGATATAGCTGAGAATCTAAGGATCAAATCTTGTTAGGGAAATCTACGTCAGGGCTCTGCTTTTGATTATCTAAAACCACTCAAGATTTGTTTACTTTTAAATGGCAAAAAAATAAAAATTAAAATTAAGGGACACAAGTTACATGGTGAACTTTACAATCAATCCAAAAGATCATGCATCTTTTTTACAATCCAAAGATCATGCATCCTTTAAAGTGTCAGTCACAGCTCCCCATTGATATGACGTATAGATCAGCTTGCTTTAATATTCTAAGTGCTTTTATGTGCCAAAAAGCATCACTCCAATATAATCCCAGTTAGGTCATAACTAATTTGTCTTAGTTCTGACCCCAGACTCAGAGAAAGTAGAGAATGGAAAGTAGATTGAATGACAAGGAAATACCGGGCTATGTATAATGATCATACATTTATATGATGTTATTTTCTATCAAAATACATTGGTATTATATATTGTGTATTTCAAAGTATATATCGTGTGCTTCAAAGCAGTGTCAGCAGTGGTTTCATATAGCTAGCTATGAGGGTGTCAGAAATCGTGTGCAGTGCCCCATCATTTTGAGAAAGAGAGAGAGAGCACTTCAGTCTCGTTTTGTACAGGGCATTCAGCAAGATTTTATGTTCACTGATTTAAAAAAAAAACTTCTGATGGTCTTATGAAATCTTCTCTGACACTTTGCCTCCACTGGGATTAAGTGTGGTTCATCAGGCACTTGCAAAAAAAGTCTGCATTCATGTGTTTTACTGAATTTGGATTTACAGATACCAAAAGAGTAAGCAGACTACTGATGTAGCTTTTCAAAAAACATCTTTTCAATATGTTTCTTTAAAAAGCTGACCACACACAGCTTTTTACTTAACAAATAAGAAGCATGGTTATATTTAAAATCACGTCTCAAATCTATTGGCAAAAAATGCATTTTATTACTCTACTTCGTAAGCTTTGCAGAAGTAATGCTGGAGGAGAGGAATCCAAAGCTTTTTCTGGGTCTTTTATCAACAGAATTATCTCAGTTCTGACGTTTATTGTTGGTGACAGCACATGAGATATACAGACCAGAACTGACTTTCAGTTGGAAATTGCTAGGCTGGGAGCACTTCTTAAAGTTGTATGCAGAACAAATTTCTCTGGTGATGGTAAACAAACCATTCGTGGGGGGTGAGAGGATGGGAGAGCTGTGCATCCAAATAAACCTGTTGTATTATCTTAATTTCCTGCTGACCTCAGGCAGACTCACCATCCCGACTTCTCATCTTCCCATAAATGGATGCGTGCCTTGCATGCAGAAAAGTGAGTCTTCATTAGCTGGAGAGCTGCCCTAAGCAGAGGGAACGGGGTGTGTGTGTGTGCATGCATGCACTTGTAGTTGTCATAGTGCAACTCATACAGTCTTCTCCATTTCCTCCAAGTCATTTCTTCACCAAGCTCTTTTATCATGCCGTCTGCAGAATACGGTAGAGAGGTTTCATCAGCTTTTCAAGTTTTTAGCAAAAGTCTTTTATAATCTGGATGCTTGCCAGATGTTACGGCATGGAGATACTATGTGGAAAGCAGC
Organism: Anas platyrhynchos; assembly: GCF_047663525.1. Lineage (NCBI taxonomy): Eukaryota > Metazoa > Chordata > Aves > Anseriformes > Anatidae > Anas > Anas platyrhynchos. The sequence goes on from NC_092588.1 coordinate 144,434,416, forward strand.
GGTTCTTGGTATTCAGAAGCTTTGGTGCCAAGGTGCTGACTTAGCACACTAAGGAGTGGCTGAGTTTTTTAAAAAAAAGAAGGCAAGGAAGGAATGAGGCAGGTACTAATCACTTTCTGGCAACTTCTGAAGAGCTTTTGTCATCCTAAATAAACTCCCATCACATCCGTATTTCATTCATGTAGGCAGTCAGCTTCAGCTTTGTTATAGCCATACCCTGCCTACCCAGCCTTTTCCTTGATATATTTCTTGCTTCATCAATGTCTAGCAGGCATCACAGGCAGTTCAAAAGAAGTATGGCTCTTTGTTTAATCTTTCTCCCCCCTTGCTCTAATCACATTTAATTTTCTCTTCCTTAATTTGCTCTTCCTCTTCATGATGACTCCTATCATGACACCTACCAAAAATGGTGAATAACATGCATGAAGGCAAAGGAACAGTGAGAACAATTTATGAAAATCCTTTTATTTGTGATAAGAAGAAGACGTAGATTCATCCTCAAAACAGACCATGGTACTTCTAAGTTCTTCACCAGACATCAATGGCCTTTTTGTTTTCATAATTGTTTGGAGAATGTTACAAAACATTGCCAGAAAGTAAAAGAAAAAGTGGACTAGTGGAACTGAAATTGCCTTTGTGATTCCCATGCCTCTTAAACTGTTGTGTTCTGATTTGTCCGTATGAACGTCTTTCAGAAACAATAGTTTCTTCACGCCTGGCAAAGAATGCTTCCTTCCTCGGTTACAGCTGTGAAGACAGGGTTTGTACTTGCATGGAAAAATAAGGATATTGTATCCTCAGTTGATAAAATCTCCATTTCTGGAATCCCTCAAAAGCATTGGACTTGCTGCCAACTAAAAGAGAAGGAAACAACCAGAGATTTCAGTAGCATTTATGTCTTTTAAAATGGGAAATCGAGCCCCTTGCAGGTAGCTGAGAGCATGATAAGAGCATAGCTAAGAGCATTGCTTACCATGAGTAAAATCAGAATATTCTATATCTCCTTTGTGCTGGCCGTGAATTTAACAAGCAGCACACAAGGTAATAGATCTCTTCATTCCTCCGAAGAGCATTTAGTGACGTGTGTTTAAGGGTTTACCTTGAAGAGTACGTGAGGGTTGGGATAAGAAGGAGTTGATAGGGAGGAAGCAGAAGCACATGGTTCATTGGCCACTGCAGATTGGCAGATCGGCCTGTAAAAGGTTATTTATTACAGCCACTGGAGATAGGAAGTCTTGTCTCTATCAAGGAGAGAGCTCAGCAGGTCTGCACAGACCTTATGCCATTATGTTGAGCTGTTCAGGTTAGCTGCTTTTCACATACTTGAGGTAGGTATCTGGGTATATATATACATACATATGCTCGAAGTGTGCAGTGATGATCATTGATTCTGCAGCCTGTTCAGAAATGAAATTCTTACAGTGAGAATTTCATTTGCATAAGGAGCATCATGTTTTTTTCCTTCCAGTGCTGATATCTTGTATAGATACAAATTCCAAAGGGGATGAAGGCAAATTGGAAATTCTGGAAAAAAATTGACATGAATTTTTGATGAAAAATATTTTCACTCATCCTAATCAGTAAAATGATTGTAGAATAACATGTAAAATGTTTTTACAGATGCACTTCAAAGTTCTTCAGAAGATGTTCCAAAGTGAAGAAGTATTTGAAATTAATTGAGTTAACATCAGACTTCTAGTGTGAGACATCAACAGTTCTTGTGTGCTTCAGGCCAAGTTTACATTTTTTTAATGCTGTTCAGAGTTAGCAGCATCATAAGTGTGGGTATCAGGGTGCCTTTTGAAGTGTTTTTTCTGGAACAAGCCCTTCCTCCATTGTTACCAAATTCTGTCTTTTTGTACCCTTTCATTCTGAGCCTCACCGACATAATCTTCCTTTTTGTGTCCAAGTCAGTAATATCAGTGCTTTTCATTTTATCAGATTTACTCCTCCTGTTTTCAGAGATATCATCAACAACATGAACAACATGCTGAAGTAATTTTAGCATGGAAAATTTCCACTTCTATTATTATGCGCATTTGTCATTACTCAAAAGTAAATAATTCATATGTATTTACTTTGTAAACTTATTACCAGCATTTTATGTGATAACCAAACCACGTATATTTTTCACTGTTAATAAAAGTCCAGATGTTCAAGTACCTAGTACAGATATGATTCCCCAAGTTAATTTAAACATGAGAGAAGAAAGAATATATTAATCCTTTCCCAATTTCTGGAAATTTTCCCTCTCTAACCATTGCTACTTATCAGTGTTTCATGGTTCACAGTGGCGTAGGTTAGTACCAGACCTACTAAGCTTTGAAAAATTTATGCATATATGTATTTTGCTTTTAACTTATGATTTGCAAGGTTAATGGTATCAATCTTTTACATGTGAATTGACTACCTGGAGCACCTGTCCTTTCAGAGTCAGGATGGATGCTGATTACAAGTGCGCCAGTCCTACTTCCATTGCTGGAAGGTCTACAAGAAACAGTTCTGGATGTTATTATTTTAGACTTACATAGTACTTGATGGGATAACATAAGGGTTAACATTCAAGTTCACGTTGTCTTAATATTTTTAAAAAAGGAATTACACTCCTGTTGTATTCCCCACGGCTAGATTTCCCTGGGAAAAGATAGACAACAATGGTAATTGTTATAAAAAACTGTAAGTGTTTTAAGATGGAGGTTGATAAGTTTATGGACGGGGATCACAAAACAAGATAAGAAGCACTCTGAAGAAGGAATTAAAACCCGAGATAATTGTTCTTTTGTGTCCAATTTACTAGTAGGGCTAGCACCTAACTACCTGCAGCAGAGGAGATTTCTGTGGTCGTGTTTTAGCCTCACCTTACAGGACTTCTGTTGCTTAGCTCTGGGAGTCAGGTAACAGTGGTGGGCTTGGGGCTTGGCAAGATGCACTGCTGCTGCTTCTGGGGTATCTAGGAATATTTAAGGAGCTTTTGGACAGTTTGCTTCTAATTCGTACTACTGTAAGGATGTTGGGAAATGATCACTCATGCTTTCTTCTTATGGTCTATCAGAGGTACAGCTCTTGTCCTTTGTGTCTTTGTGTCTTGTTTCTTCGTGTCGTAAGCCTGTGGAGGCAATCAGGAACAGTGTGCACTCTGAGGTGTGGGATTGGTCATGGAGCAGTCGTGTGGCTCTCCTAAGACTAAGCATCCATTGCAGTGATTCTTGGACTGCCTGGGACATCATTCAGTGACCCAAGAAGTCTTTCTCAGTCCTTTGCTGCTATGTTCTAGACAGTGCTAAGATGTGAACGCAGAGAATGAGAAGCAGTGCTTGTAAGCTTGGAAGACTCTTTTTTAAACTCTGAATGGCTTAGAGCTCATCTTGCTTGGACAAATAAAAGATTTCCTGAGAAATCCCAGCTGAGGATTTTGTGGCTGTTGGGAGTGTACCAAGAACTTTTCTGCTCTGAGTACAAAGAATATTTTTGTTTTCTCTTATTTTCATGTAGACCGGGGAAGTGGCAGAGCTCTCTCTCTGGGAGACAAGCATTCCCCTTCTTTCTGTACCTCGCTGCTCAACAGCATGACTTGATCTTCAAAAAAATCAATTACTAGTATGTTGGCTACATCGCTTTAGAATTAACTAAAAATTCCAGTGTGGTATAAATCTTAAGACCAGATTAAGATCACTGGATGCCTGATAAGATATAGAAGATTTTACAGGAAACCCTTTCAGAAAAAGTAATTTGCATTAAATATATCAGAGTGCTAACACCAGTGCGTTCCGGTACACAGAAGTTTATTTTTTTTTAATCTAAACAACATATCTGTTCTGAGAAAATAAATTACATGGAAATGGCAGATTTTTACTTTGTAAATCCATTTCTTCTGTTTTTGTCTGTACACACAAGTGACAAAAGTAATATTGCTTTGTTTTTATTCCTGCTAGACATGGTAATTACGTGGTGGTAGGTAATAAGTTAAATTTTATACCTACCTATATACCTGGTCAACAGAATTTACTGTGTTGCTAACAGGTATATTTATATAACTTAATAAAGAGAAATAAAAGGGAGCCAAGGTTCTTTTTGCTTCAGGGAGGCTTCCTGTGAGGTTACCTGTGTTTGTGGCTTTGATCTCTCCCCAGGGTTCAACATTAAAGTTAAGGCAAAATAAAAATAAACAATAAAAGAGGCCATGTAGACTCAAGAGCTGGAGTGAACTGCCTTAGCCTTGGACAGCCACATTCTGGACGCCTAAAGCTTATCTAGGATGAATGCTGAATTGCGTCCTCCTTAAGCAGCAGGAGTTTTAGTCAGATGCTTGAATTTACTCATGGAGCTCTTAATTGCAAATTAGAATCCACCTTAATTAGATTTCCATAAAAAATGGAAATAAAAATTAAAACATGCCTATAGTAACAATGCATCAGTCTCAGAACATGCTTTTTAATTACATGATAAATCTTATATGTTCTGCCCATATTTCATATACTTTGGGGACAGTTTTCCAATGCAGAATCTGTGTGGCACTCATTTGAACCAAAGTGTTCAAAGTGACAGCGAACCAGATCAGTTACCTCTGTATTTTGCAAAGATCAGACAGAACCCATTAACATGTTATTGATTCAGACTTTGTACTGAAGTACTCTCTGTAAAGAGCTCTGTCATGAGTCCCCTGAAAGGGCTTGTTAGACTCTGACATGAGGTATTAGCACACAGAAGATGCAGCCACCAAATGGTATTCACATAAAGGATGTTAGCCAGGGGCAGGACAGGATGATCCCCAGAGCTTGCTTCCAACCTCAGCTATTCTGTGATTTTGTGATAACTGCATTGCTGGCACACATGTATGTGCAGATCCTCCCCTCCTCCCACTGTGCCAGGACTTTCAGTTGTTCCTGTCATCCCTAGTACCACACTTTCTCTATTAACAAAACAAACAAAACCCACCAAAAACTCTGAATTTGGCTTTGTAAGTGTATTAAATAAACATTTCACTTCCATGTTGGAGAGACAAATGCCTGTGGTATACTTGAAAGAAAAATAATGAGCAAAATGGGATGAATCCCTTAGAGACTGACTAAACAGTCTGCCAATAATGGGCAATTGTGCACCTTTCCCACCAGGTCTGGAGACATTATTAGCAACGACTGCAGGTTAAACTGAATGATAGATAGAGCTAATTTAATGAAAACAAATCCTAAGTATGGAATTGTGTATTCTGTTATCTGCCCACATGGTGTTAAAAATGATTTACTCATGTAGTAAATATATTTAATGGACACTTTGCAAAGATCAAAATCCAACATTTCACTGACAGAGCACAGCATATGATTTTCCTTTTAATTTATAGATTGCTTCATGTGAGTATCAGAGTAATCATCTTCTTTGGATGGAACAACAAAGGCAATTGCGTGAAAAATAAGCTACCATATGTTATTCTGGGGGGCATTTTTACCATTTTCTTGTTGTCCCTAAATACACAATTCATTTTCATAAACTCCAGCTTGTTAAAGGGCCCTTATTATCATTTAATGCATTTCAATAATTAAGAATCCAACCATAAAATTGTCCACATGTTCAATTAAAATTAAATTTAACTAATAGAGCAACATCAATATTTTGCAATATTTCACTGTTGCAATTGAGTCATGACAAAACATAAGGAAGTTCAAGATGTGGAATTTGAAGATAGGAAATGGTTTAGTATCCTATCTAATACCAGACTCCTACAGCAGGTAATCACAGTCTGACTCATCTATATGCAATATTACTCATTCAAACAACAGGTAGGCATTCGTGTCCAGCCTTAACCCTGGAGCGATGCTTATGATTTCCTAAAGAATTATTGAGGGGGCAGGGGCTGAGAAAAAGTTGATGAGTAAGACTATGGAAATTTCATTTGCTGAAATCAAAAAATGGAATCATTACTTTGATTGAGTGAATTTCCTTTTGATGTTTTTCTGCTTTGCCAAACCATGTTTCTAGGTGAGTTGAACTGATGACTGACGAATAAGTACTTAACATTACCTGCATGTGATGACACACTGCCAAAATTCAAGTTCTTTGGCTGCCTTGTATTTTCAAATAATGTTACTGGAGCTTAAGTGCTGTCACTGAAATAATCAATTAGATGATGGATATTTGCCTTTTAACTGTGCAAAGGAATGCAATGGATAACTATCATAAATGCTTTGGTATTTCTGAGGTTGCCATAGAAAAAATACCCTTTTCAAAAGAACGCTTTATTATTTTGTTAGAGAAACAAATATCTTGATGACAAAACTTGCAGCATTTGTCCCAACAAGCTGCATCATTTTAAAACACAAGCAATGGATCTGTACGACTGACTGTATTATATTATTTTCACAATATGCTGTTTACCTGCTGTATGACAATCTACAATAAACAACTCCACATAAACTAGCGTGAGTCAGTGAAGGAAACTTTTTCATTCATTCATGTACTATTTTCTTTTCCTAAGGCATGTGCTTTGGCTTCTCAATGTGAAATTATCATCGTCATCAAGATCTGGCAATTCAGGTTGGGAAGGTAGCCAGGTGAACTTGCAGAAAGAATATGTAGGCTTTGCCAAACTCATAGTCATCCTGATTGCTCTGTGTCTACTGGATTTTGTACCAAAAAAACTCCAAGTATTAGCTTTTTACAGCTAGTGGTTAGCTTGTGATTCATATAAAATAAAAATAATAATAATAAAAAAAGACACATCACTTTAAATATCGAGGTTAATTAATAGCGTAATCCAAGCTGCGGATCTTTTTGATTAATTAGAGCTATTTTGCAGATACATTTTATTTTAATCTTACCTTGTATGTCTGTATAACATTTGTAAAGAAATGTAGAGACCTTCAGTGTTGAGGCTGCTTCAGTATTCACTGAATCCTTGTTAAAAAAATTTAAAAAACTGCACTCCCAGTGCCCATCCAAAACAGGAACTGCTATTTACATAAGCTTTAATGAACCTTTCCAGAACTTTTCTCCCTTGCATGCCATTTCTCTGCCTGGGTTACAAGTGCAAAAAAAAAAAAAAAAGTCCCAAGAGCATGGCACAACTGACAAAGAACCAAATGCAGAGCCATACCTCTGATCTCTGTTTTAAGACACAGATCATCTTATTTTAATCCATTTATTGAAGTCTCATACTTTTACAAACAAATTCTTTCTTAATTTTTCCATTTCTTCATAATTTTCTGTTCAACAAGGTAATATCAAAAGCTGTAAGCTCTTCAGGAACAGCTGCAAACAGTTCTGTATTTGATCTGCAAGTACAAGGCATTAGGCATAGGGTTTGTTGATTGTTTGTGGGGTTTTTCTTTGTTCGGATTGTTTTTTTTACATTTTGTTTTACCTCTTCTACCTTTATCCTTCAAAGAGCAAAATATCTATATTATCTAAACAAACCATGAAGTGAAGGAGAAAGATTACACACTGGCTGTATGTAGGTCAGCTGCATGTGAAACACCAGTGACAATTCTTTACTCTGATCTATTTGTTTTGAATTGCATTATTTCAAGTTTTTTCAAGAGGCATTGAACAGGAATCAGCTCTTGTTAGGACAAAGATTAGGCTCTCCATTCAATAACTGAAAATAGCAGAGGTTTCAGCAATTTCCTCTCACACTCAAACAGTATTAAAAAAAAAATAATAATCAAAATTTTGCAGATACCCAGGTGCTTTGTAATGGGAAACATCATCTTACACTTCTAATGGTTCTGCTCATCTGTCCCACCAGTTGCAGCACATCCCTGCCAGTTATTTGCTTGCTGATCTGCAAGAAACATTAGGCTGCTTCCCAGCACAGAGATATCTTCAGCACTCACGGTATGGTTTTGTCACGTGTAAGCTCTCTGTGCAGCAGCCAGTGATGAAGGAACAGAAGAGTAACAAACCTTTTGTATCCTACCAGAGGTCTTTTCTAGGTAGGATTGTGATTCTTTAGCAGTGGGAGAAAACTCGTGTTGCTACTCCCTTCCATCACACAATTGCAGCTGTAATTTCAACAAGTGCAAAAGGCCCACACAGACTATTATTAATTTTCTCTTAGCCCTTAGTTTGGGTGCAGTGGAACTGAAAAGAATGTAACTTCACAATGTGCCTCAGAGCACAGCACGGCGCCCTTCTAAGGCAGAGTGCTTTTGCAATTGTCCTCTAAAAACAATGTTCCCCTGATTAAAATCCATGCTAAAATACTTTACTGTCTCGGACGGGATTTTTCAATTGAGAGGCAGAATGAAACACTAGAAATTCTTGCTGTATTTCTTTTTCCCTGTCCTATCTTCATCCAAACTACACCCAAGGATTTCACTACTATAAACAACAGCAGCGGGGTTACTGCCCTGCTCTCTGAAAGGGACACAGCATCGCTGTTCTGATCCTGACCAAAGTAACTCAGAGAAGTTGTCAAAGCTGGAACTCATTTTTAATTGAAAGTAAAAAAAAAAAAAAAAAAAAGGTACTGCTTCCTCGGCGATAGGATTATTCCTCCACTTTAATGCTAAAATAGATTTCAAGGAAAATGTAGGTTGTTGATTCATTGCAGGTAGAGTATGGAAGCTGTAAAGAGATTTGACTGTGCTGACAGCAGAGACATGAGAAAAAAAAGAAGTAAAAATATCCTGAGCAGCGCATGTGGTAATTATAAACACACAAAGTAAGCTTCCCATCGCTATCAGTCCTGCCCTTGCCAACCGACCCATCTAGTCACCGTGAAGGTCTTCTCATGTGATTTCTGTGTGGAGGGCAGCGGTGTTCTCGGGCTGCTAACAACGCCCTCCTTGTATGCGGAGCAGAGCAGGGCGCACCCTCGGTCAGCTGATAGAGGGTGAGAGACCTCTTTAACCAAGAGAAACCCTTTTACGGTTTCTTCTGGGTTGAAAGTTGGAGGAAAGGTTATTTTGAGATTCTATAAATCAATGTGTGTTTTTTTTTCTGTTCAACATGAAAAGGAAAATTGACTATAAAATCAGTAGGTGGCATTTGAAGTGGATATATTCTAGCCCCTTCAAAATTTCCTGTAGTAGGGATTAATTGATCAAAAGAAAGATAATTCTTCCAACTGTATCACATGCTTTTTCCCTGTACAGACACAGAAATTTCATGTGCTTTCTCCAGTGAACCCAATCTAATGATGTTTTTCTCTAGGAGTGCTCAGGGGCTATGAATTCGCATGGCCCATGTCGCATCCCTCACCCTTCATGGGGGTGAAGACACGAGTGACAAATGGAATAGAGTCTATGGACTGTCTCTGACCTGTACAAGTGTCCTTTTATAGAGGCCAAAGGACCTCTAGTACTGAAGGCTGGCAGCTACAATAACCCTACATCCCCCACTGTCAAGGAGAGAGAGCAGCCAGCCAGGTGAGGGTAAGGATACACACCGAGCTCTCCCACTGGCCCCACACCTCTCCTAGGACTGTTTAGCAAGCAGCCAAAGTTAGCTGGGGACAAATGCTTCCCTTGCCCACAGCGTGTCTCTCATCCCCACCCGCTGAAAGGAATCCTGCGCTTGGCACCAGAAGGCCAGCAGCGCGGCATCGCTCCCCCCGCTCACCCTCAGCCCATTTCAGTGCCAGCCAGAGCAGAATTCAGCCACTAAATTCAGATTTGGAAACTTGGAAAGCAGCAGTAAGGCAGTGTTTTGTCTTTACCCGCCAGAAAATAGGTCTTTTTTTTTTTTTTCCTAAAACATGGGTGGTTTTATGTTGTCATTGTTATATATTTTTTTTTCTTTTTGATTTTTGCCTGAGTGTCTGGTTAGCAAAGGATTTCATCTGTTCAGGATCTCAGGAACTCTGCTTGACCTCAATTAATGCTTTGAGGAACTAAGCTAATAAGAGTTTCAGACATTACTTTACCATCACAGGAATATGTAGATTAGAAACATGTGCTTTGCTAAAATGGTCTTGGAACAATTTCTACATGCCTTTGTCCCCTCTTGGATCATTACTGCCATTCTTTCTGTGCTGGCATTCCAGAGCTGCTGATTCACAGACTACATCTGGTTCTGCACCGTTCTTGCCAACTCACATCCTGATGCACTACTTGGACACTTCGCTTCTTACAGTCATTCTCCCTCTATCACTGAGTTGTTTGTTTCAACATCCTGTGTGTTATAAATACATTTCTGCAGGGGCTTTCCACACTGTGTTTGATTAGACTATTTCATTTATCAGAAATGAAGTATTTTCTTTATTTCTATCTCTTCTCAGCTTTGCAACAGAGGCTAAGACAGTTACTGATGCACATAAGGAGGCCTGCTGACTTCAGAAAGGTATGGAGTACATGAAGAAATCCACCTAGGAAGAGTCACCAGGCCCATGATCAGGCTCCATTTTGATGCTGGTGATATAAAAACCTGAGCTTTCCAGCTGTCTACTGTGGGCAGCCACTTGGGATTTTTGAAACCTAACATTAACATGTTTGTAGGCTGACATGTAACCCAACTGTCTCATGTTGAATTGTAGCTGTGTTAATTCATTTATAATTATCAATTAATTTGCATCCTTCTGTCATGTTGTACAACTCCTGGTGACAGGACGAGGGGGAATGGGCTTAAGTTGCGCCAGGGGAGTTTTAGGTTAGATGTTAGGAAGAATTTCTTTACTGAAAGGGTTGTTAGGCACTGGAACAGGCTGCCCAGGGAGGTGGTGGAGTCACCATCCCTGGAAGTCTTCAAAAGACGTTTAGATGTAGAGCTTAGGGATATGGTTTAGTGGGGACTGTTAGTGTTAGATTAGAGGTTGGACTCGATGATCTTGAGGTCTCTTCCAACCTAGAAATTCTGTGATTGTGTGATTCTGTGAACTCAGACATCAAAGACAACACGTGCAATCAGAAAGCAGCTGAGGTTTCTACCTGATTTATAGGTTATTAAGAGCAGGAACAATAGGGCAGTGACTACACTCCACTGTAAGCATGCTGGGAAGGATGCCTCTTGCTCTTCTTTAAATTCCTGTACTAAAACATATGTGAAGTTAAGTGATTTGCCATCCTATGGAGTTCATCTGTTCTCCATCAGAAGTGGTTAAGATTCCATCCTAAAATCAATGAAAATTTGCAAGTAGTTTCAGTGGATCTAGGATTACTTCCAATAAAAATATAACCCTTGCATTTAAACAATGCTGTTTTTTTTTTTATCTCCAGCAAATACCATGAGAGTTCCTCATTGGAAAAGCTGCTTAGGGCATGACTGACTTTTATAGAGTGAGGTTTCCTCCACTGCAGTGTTTAATATGGGTAGCAGCTGTGCAGCCTTCTTCATTCATGGACCTCACAACTCTTCCAGCCTTGCTAAGGGGTGGATGTGAATTTGGTCTCCATACCCTTACCATCTTTTTGTAGTTCTGTTGAAACTTAGTTATATTGCCAAGGTGGTCATACATTTGGTGGTAAAGGCATAGTGCACTGAGAACAGGATTGGCGAACTCCGAAGCCATTTATTTAAGAAACTGCTTGTTTGTACAGCACTTTCCGTGACGGGCAAAGTCTAAGTGCTGGCTGTTTCCCTAAAGCCAAAACCAGCAGACTTTCAAGAGCCCCTTCTGTAAACTGACACAGAAACCCACTGTTACTGACTTGTAACAGGAGCCATTTTATATTTTGAACGGATGGATATGGGCTAGACACTGGCTACAGTGGTCATTATCAGTAGCACAAATAAGCAACAAATTGAAGATCAAAAGGGTCCTGGGCTTCTTCAATGTAAATGTTATCAGCTGCCCCCAGTTTACAGCAAGCTTTGAAACACCAGTAGCTTTATTTATTTATCTTCTTTTCCCCAAAACGCAGGTTTTTTTTTGACAGATATGTTAGAATTTTCACTTTTAGGATTTTTCACTTTCAGGAAATTGCTTGCTAGCAAGCATGTCTCAAGTCTTTGAAAAAATGCAGTACACTTTGCTGTCTCAGGGCCAAAGGACACCGTCTGTGCTTTTTTTTTTTTTTAAAATTTATTTTCACAACTTTTTTCATTGCTTGAATTCACAATCTAAGAACGGAACTGATGGAAGTATATGGCAAGATCTGTTCTTCAGATGCAAGCTGTTCATTAAAAGTAAAATAAATTAACAAAAGCAAAAAGTGGAATTAAAGATCCCTGGTACAGTGCCTATAAGCTTTACATCTGTATGGTGTCCCGCCTCCTTTCTCTGCTTTTCTCTCCCCTGAACACCTGCCCTCAGAAGCCTGAAAGAACCAAGGCTGGATTTCTAGTGGGTCTGAGGTTATCTTGGAAATATGCACTGCACTGCAGGCAGGCCCTACAGGGCCTGAGTTTCTCGAGAAGCCATGCAGAGCCCTTCCTAATGCACAGGAGGGAGTAGGGGCTGAGCGCAGGTTTTCTTCTTTCTTCTAGACAGGGTCCCAGGTCAGGATGCTACAGGAAACACTATGATTTCCATTGCAGGCATCTCTTTGTGAAATTCATCCTGAATGTTTCCAATGTAAATTATTTAAAGCAATAGTGACATTACAGCCAAAAATAATGTCTCTATCAGCAGATAGAGCTGAGCTGAGATCACAGAAATCCCATTTGTCATATCCTGAATAAAAGCCTTCAAGCTGAAAACAAAAAATAGTACATGAGATACTTCTTCAGTGCTGAAAAGAGCCTAGTTTAGTGCTGGCTATAACTGGCAAGACAGCTGTGCTTTCTGAACAAATACTAGGTTACAGAGTTCAGTGCAGCTACTCTGTGCAATAGCTTCTCTATTGGAAGAGTCATGATATCCACGGTGTCTGCACGGGGAAGGATAACTCGTGAAGACCTGCCATACATCCTTGATGACCAATCCTTTTCTTTCTGTGGAGTAATTGCTACAATCAAATGATGGAGCTCCGTTGCCAACCAACATAAAGTCAGTCTTCCGGCAGAAAGTGCGTTCCAGCTCAAGTCTGCATTGTGTTCTGAATATTTTTTTCTCATACTCTGCTTTTCTGGGTAGAAGTCACTTTTTTGTACTCCCACTGAAGTCTTCTCAAGCCTGGGGCTGGTCAAATAGCCATGCTTACAATAAATTACTAGAAATTTGTACCAGGAAACAGAGCTGGTAGGACAAAGAACAGTAAAATGAACCCAAAAGGCCTAGTGAAGAGAGGCATAAAAACCAAACTCAGTAAGAGAGAGGAGGCTTCTGGGTGCCAAACATGCCATCACTGGAAATCTTCTAATAGTTATGGAATAGATACTTGGGGAAAAAATCAATAAATGGAGCTAAATACCAAGTCACTGTACGAATATATAGTAAGAGCCATGTGAGAAAGGCCACTAAGTCCAGTGGCATGGATATAATTCACTCCCAGGCACTGTGCCAACCCAAGGCCTAATCTCTGCCGGAGTATTTTTGGGCCTGGTCTCTGTGGTTGCTGATGAATCTGTCTTTTTCCATCTTACAGTAACAGGGTGCTTAGCCACAGCGGACACATGAAACTGAACAAGCAATTTATTTCAGGGAATGGGCTTAATGTTCCTGACAAGATGGAAAGTTACCAGCTGGGTTATCTTCTGCATCTAGTCCAAGTCAAATGTTTTTATGATAATGTCTATTAGACCGAACATAACCGAAAGGTAGATTTTTCCCAATATCCATAAAACTCTGTAGCAATTGAGAAAAAGGCCATATATCGTGTAATGTCGTATATTGTAGTCTGTATCTAATAAGGCACAAAGCCTTGGCAGCTTTCTACACACTAGTGACTGCAATTTTAATGCTGGTTTTATAGCAATAATCTCATCCTTGAAGGTTGTTTGTTCAGCTGGTCTGGCAGAGCTAGGTATGTTGTTGGAAGGACAGGTTATGGGATGTCTCCCTGAAAGGTTAAATGTAGAAGTCTTGTTAGAAAAGGTAGGATATGAAGACATTCAGCACCTCCAACCAAATTGCTCTTGCTGCTGAGGAATGACTCTGCATACAACATTTTGAAACAGACATCAATCCAATTTCTTGCAGAATGATCTACACTGTGATTATCCGTGGCAGCAGTGTAACGTGCCCAAGTGTTCACAAATCTTGTAACTCTCGTAACAAATTCAGAGTGGAGTGTCATACGCAAAGAGGGTCCTAATCCTAGTTAGATTATTTTGTTTTCTGGAACTTCAGTATCAGGTAGAGTTTTTGAGCATGTTATTTTGTTTATGGCTTAGTCCTGTTGCATGCCTCTTTTTGTGTAGATCTCTTCTGAGACCATAACTTCTTCTTTATGGGGAATTCCATAGAATAATACCTTATCACTCTGATCCACAAGGAGTGAAAAAAAGTATTACATCCCTGACAAATCAGCTTTATCAACACTTGAATTACTTTGTAGGAAGCTTTTTTGATGTCATCAGAAAAGAGGTATTTACACAGCTGGATTCAGTCTATATGACCCATCTTTGTGGTGGCATTACTTTTGTAAAACAATTTTTCCTGAATCTGCGTGATGCAAAGGTGCAAGCTTACTTTGGTACCATTAAATTCGAGGTGGAAAAAAAAATCAGATTCACATTGAAAGGAAACTTTAACTACAACAGAGCCGTGATGATTCATCCTGTGTTGGTTCTGTTAGAAAAGTAATCTTCAGTGCAGAGCTTTGAAGCACATTTTTGTTTTTATTTTTTCAGGACTGAGATTGTATCATGTACTAAGCCATTTACCTCCTTCATGTGTCTGCTTACAGAAGTCTAAATTAATTGCAGTTGTGGTGACTGGTTTTGTGATAATGATGATCAATGCCAGGACCTGGCTTGGGACCAGCTGTGCACTTTTATGTTACCAAACACTAAAAGATGTCCTTTGTTAAGCTCTGGCCTGTGCTGGAAGCAGACAAATGACCTCAAGGCAAGTCTCTGTGCCCTATTGCAATGCTTTTGAGCCTTCAGAAGTCTTTGGACCAGACACCTTAACTATACTAATTTTGTCTATGTCAAAAGAAACAAAAAGGTCAAGCAGAAGGGCAATAGGCAGCCTGGAACAATTGACAAAGCGAGAGGAGCAGCAGGGGAAAAAAAATGTTGATGATTGGTGAACAGCTTGGGACACCAGCTCCACGAACCATGCACCAGGAGAGAAACAAAGACGAACAGTTTGATACACCAGACATAAAAATGCATGAAAGTGGGTTTGGCTGATGACAGCTGATTGCTGTCACCAGCCAGTCAGGCATTGCTCCAAAGCACGAAGCGCGGTCTGACAAAGTGCTTATCCCAGCTGCTTGCCAAGGCTGTGCTCCAGCAGGAAGAGCGTTGGCGCCAAGGAAGCTGCAACGGAGGCCGCTTATTTTCATTCGCAGGGTTTGTTCAGTGTTTACCCACAGCCATCTCCACATCCTGGGGCAATCTTCTCCTCCTAGCCTCTCCCCACAACCCAGGAACAGTGGCACAAGCCTTCTGCAGAAAGCACTTGGAATTATTTTGAGTTTGCCAGCCGTGCCCCTGAGGGGCAGTGGTTAATGCTAGTGCTTAGTGTGTGCTGGTGCAGTGGTTAGCACAGGCATTATGGCTATGGTAATGCTTACCCACACCAATATGCAGAGGTATTTGCTGGCATACTACCCCCCTCCTGCCAACTCATACAAATCAGGAGGCTGTTTATGGAAATGAAGGCTGGAATATATGGTTTCCTGATGGTTTCACTTTAATGCCTTTCCTAAGCCTTAGCATGTGCTTTATTTTTCAAGATAGAAATTATACTGATTATCTCTAGAGCACAAGCAAAATATTAAATCAAAGAACACTTCGGAAGTTTTTCTTCTGAAATTCTTCATGTTAACCATATTGCCCAGAAAATAATAAAACTGTGCTGATTCCAGCTCCATGGCATCTCTTATGCTAAAGCAACAGCTATTCTTGTAGTAAAGATCAAAAAGTTTTAAAGCTTTAAACCAGGCGATTTTTGAAGGTGAAACTTATGCCTGATGCACTGATGCTATCAGCATACCACAAGCTAAATACTTTAAAGAAGAAAATAAGCTTTGAACTCATAAGAGATGCCAAACTTCAGATTTACTTATGCTGTATTATCTCTAGTCTGATTTTTATGTGGCTGTTTTACTTTAGTATATACATACTTTAAGAAATAGAATTATCACACAGAGACATGCAAATTTAAAGAGAATGCAGACTTCCAAGCCTTATGAAATACACATCTCTAAAACTAATATTACCCCTAAGATGATGCCATCTTTATGCTTAGAAAATATGACTAAACATGAAAGAGCATTTGTTTAGATGATTTGGTCGCATTTTATCCATCAATTCAATTATATAAACAAAGACTAAAACAATTGTTTCTTTTCCTTCCTTCCTTCCTTCCTTCCTTCCTTCCTTCCTTCCTTCCTTCCTTCCTTCCTTCCTTCCTTCCTTCCTTCTTTCTTTCTATCTTTCTTTCTTTCTTTCTGTTTGGTAGTTTGGTTGTTGGTGTCTGCAGAGAGCAGTAACCTAGTGCAACAAGCTTCTGTACTGTCCATGTGGATGAAGGAAAGAAAGCCATGATCCTGGTGTATTTGTGTATGTGACATCGTCTCAGTCATATGGAGAGGAAACATTTTCTTGGGTGCCAAGTTTTGGTTTGACCCGTGGACCTTGTGCTCATGCCCTGCACAGTATTGATTTTATGTAAGAACGGTTGTTCTCTTCCCCTGCATCAGTCAGGGGCAGACCAATAAGATTTTAGATACTATATTCAGTGAAACTTGCCTTAAAATCTTACCAAAATTATTTACAGCCAGTGTTTTCAAATATAGGCTTCTCAGGTAGACAGGAGCTAGCTCTCACACATGAAGTTCCAGCAAAAACCACGTTGCTGAAAGCAGTCTGAGAAATAGTTTTAGTACTAGTGACCGAAGTTGTTTTGATCCAGTAACTGAGAAATCTTCTTCTTTGACTCCAGGAAGCCTTTGATTTCTCTGCACCTGCTACAGCCTGAAACACCACCATGGGTCCTTGCACTACCCTGAGCTGATCCTTCCCTTTCTGGTGGTACTACAGCTGTTCCCTTCTCAACTAGGAGTTACCTCCTGAGGCTTCGTGAATGTATTACTTCCTAAGACAGTACATCTTGTAAGGACATAAAAGGAAAAAGAAGGGAAACTGACTTTTTCAGTGCACTTTATGGTCATCCGCTGAAGAGACCTACTCAGCTCGCCCTTAAATGAAAATGCCACAAAGTCAGTATTTTTTGCATGTGGCTCTCAGATGCTTGTCACAGAGATAGTCTTCATCCAAACAAGGCATATTTGTTGTTAAAATAGAAATTGTATGATCATTAGAATTGTAAACTTAAAGAAACATCTAAGCCTGCATGGAAACTTCTAGTTTTTGAGCTGATTCAATTTCACTGAATTAATTTGATCATTTTATAGAGAAACTGCAATATCTGTCCCTCTAAGCTTAAAATACCAAATATTGGCTTCCTAATTTGACAATTAAAATATATTTTGTTTTCCAGAGGTTTTTTAACTTGTTTCTTACTTCTGCAGTCGTTGGAATGAGTTTTGGAAGTCATCTATTCAAAGCCACAGGCTCAGCTGAATAAAAAGCGGAATTTATGCCCTATTCTTTAATGAACCTTTACATTAGCTACAAGGACATGAGCTTTTAGCCCATAATTTCATTAGCAGACTGTACCTGCTATAATGGATGGACTAATTTGCTTTTCCTGATATTCTGTTTTTCATGCTCTGTACTGAGACCAATTATTCAGCTGTGATTCAAGCACAACACAGTAAGAGACAAGGCCAAATTAAAAGCAGTGATGGAGCAATTTCAGGACTAAAAACATTTAGAATTACAGGAGGCTAGAAGACTATGACGGCTAAATGTGTTAAGTAAGCTTAGGATTTTATTTTATTTTTTTCAAAATAGGCAGCAAGTATTACTAAGAGTTATAAGAAGATATAAATGTGCAATTACAGGAATGAAGAATAACCCAAATTTAAACATGTTTAAGTTACTGTTGTTACTGAATGTATTTTGCAAATCACGTTTAGATGTTCCATGGTCCATGCTGAGAAACATTGGTTGGAACAGTGTCTAACTTGAGATTTCAGATCACCTCTGGAGGAATCTGTCCTCTACTGGCCGTAGAGACTTCCTAGGTTCAAGTTAGCCTTTGAAATACTGACCTGTCAACACATTCAGACCATTTGTTTTAAATTACTTAAATCATAGCAAAAGGGAGAATGTGGCAAATGTGATGACAGAATCCAGTTCCCCAAAGTGGTGTTTCACTGCCCTGATCACAAAAACATCCCATCTCATCCCCTGGCTGCCTCGTTCACTGCACATCTTCTGATTTTGGACACAAATAACTACAGCAGTTTCCTTTGCTTTTCAGGCTGGGACAAGGACCTCAGTAACTGTTCTGGGTGTCCTGGCTGAAGTGAATGTGCTGAGCTGTAAAAACGTGTTTAGAAACTGTGCTCCATGACAGATGAGGCCATGAGAAACATTACTCCAAATCACTGAAGTTGCAGGGAACTGAACAGAGATCACGTATTTGGAAGTGTTGGGTAAGATTAAAATACAACAGGCTCATATCAGGCTGCCATAGCTCATATGCTATAACTGCCTTAGATGTGTTTAAATGACCAGGGCGAAATTTTCAGCTGGGAATAATTCTGTCTCCCATTTATCATGAGAATGAGAAAATAAATCCATTTGAGACCATTAGTATCTACATATTTGATTGCACATGCAAATTAGATGCTTAGACATATAAAGAGCCTAATTTGCTTTGAATACTGCATATTATTAACTGGATCTAGAATTTGAAAACCTGGCCCTAATTTGACATAAATGCTGAAATCTCATGCATACCAAATCTGATCAGGTACTCTTTGCATCTCTGTGGTGTCCCCTAAATCTTATAGACAAGTTTTCTTCAGTAGATGTGGGAAGCTAATCAAAGGGAGAAATATTGACCAGAAGGGTTATAGAACTTCTAGGCTACTAGGTTCAGCACAGGTCATGTAAATGTCGAAAGGGACTTCAGAAATTCATGTGGAGTGCACTGTGAATTCAGTAGAAGTCATGTAGTGACAGATACTGATGTTTTTTCTTTTTCTTTTTTTTTCTTTTTCTTGAAAGTCTTTTGCTAAATATGGATTAAAAGGTGAATTACCTCTGCTACATGTATCTGAAGATAATCCACAGGGTAATCCCTTGTGGCATGCAACTGAAATGCACTAAACTCATAGGCAGAGAGTCCTAGGCACTGCTGTGTGGAACACTTCTCTGCTCTGTGCAGGAACCTGTGGTACTGCCAGAGGGTGGAAAGCTTGCCTTGGCTCCCTTTCTTAAATCCTCACGTGGATGTTGGGTATCTACCAGGGAGGGAGTGAAGGAGTATGACATTAGGAGACTGGAAGCTAGCAATTATTGTAGATCCAAATGTGGTTTAAAAGATGAACGCAGAAAAGTTTAAGAGTTGGAAATTGCTCATTTTTGCTAATCACTTCATATTATTCTGCATATGTGAGCTATATTTCGTAGCAGCTTAGAGAGAAGAATGAAAATGACTCTTCAGAAAATGGTTGGAAATAAGACAGGAAATAATGGGAATCTGTGAAGTGAGGCAATGCAGTAGGGTAGCAGCGACAGGCACCTCTGAGGCTGAAAAAGTGGATCACAATGGAAGTATCACCTTCTATGTCATTCTTCCATTAGATGTAACAAAGAATTTTTGTTAAAGTCAGTGCTTGATATTCATGTCTGGGAATCAATTTGACCTCAAGTTCTTTCTTTTTGTTGTTCTGCCAGTCATTAAAAGTACACCTTGTGCTACCAGAACCGTGGTTACCCGTGGCACACTTCAGGCACTTTTCTCATTGGCCTGTCTTGCCTTGAATAGTACGAATTAGCTTGTGGCCAGAAGCTCTTATCCCATTAATTTGTGTCATTAGCCCCTTTGTTACACAGCTAGGAAAGCAAGGCAGGGAAGAGATGGATAACCAAGGTATCAGAATTAGTGCGAGTAAAGCAAGGGAAGCTTTAAAAAAGGAATTCTGCACCACCAAAGTCATGTCCCATAGGTTTTCCTGTGGTTACTTGCTTGTGTTGTTGATAGGTAGAGGTACAATTCATGATTTCTAAAGGAGAAAATTAATAGAAGCTATATGTTGTTTGTCATCTGGCATTGCTGCAAACTTTACAGATGTAGAGATACTGACCTGGAATAGTGACCAAACTCTGTGAAATGGGAGAGAAACAGTCCCAAAATAGATTTTACTTGAATGCTTATGTAGTTATCCAGACTTCCTATTTTGTTTCCTATTTTGTGCTTCCTATTTCGACTCTTAAATCTTTCTTTTGGTTGCTATTTGTGTTCCTTTTATTTATATGTTATGAGAAGTGATTTAATTTCCTGGAAGCAGCAGGCTTAGGTCTTTGAATGGTGACTAAGCTAGCTGGGAGGTAAATGTAAACATTTCTATACCACTAACAGCTCCTGCTTCCAGAGGCATCGCTAAACACTGGAATGCCAAATTAGCAATTACAAACCTGCTAATCACGAAGGTGGCATTCACAAAGGCTTTCTTTAGCCCAGCCAGGTTAATCTCCCTTTGCAGCCTCTACTGTCAGGAGGAAATTTCTTATAATGCAATTCTGAGCAGAAACCTAAGATTTAAACCTACGATGTAAGTGCTGATAATCACTCTGTAGAGTAGATCTGGGTATAGGGGGGTCTCGAGAGGCAGCTTCCCTAGTCTGCAGGTGTCCTTGTATTCTACCCCAGGATAAATATTTTTTTCTATTTAAGAAAATGAATAAATCAAAACAAATACCACTCATGAAAAGGAAGAAACAAAAGGAGAAAGCTGCTGATCTCATGCTTCCCTGCAGAGAAAATGAGGAAAGGGTGGAGAATCGCCTAGACACTTTCTGATTATCCTGTGAGATAGGATGGGAACAATGAGGTGGCTGGTGTGAACCTGACCAGAGCACTTTCATTTTGGCACTTCAACAAATGCTGGCAGCATTTTCTTTTTAATGTCAACATTATGTGCACAACTTCAAGGTAAGCCTTCCAAGTCACTTAAGTTAATTGATACATCAGAAATGCTGAACTGGAACATCATGTCCTGGATGATACTTAAAAATATTGGAAAAATATATGTTGCCCTGGAGGAAGGACTAGAAGAGTCCAAATGCATTATAAAAGTGTTGGTCAGAAAGGGGTGGATTCACTGCAGACATTTCCTTTAACGTGTGCCTCAGATTGACTGAAGAAATGCAAGATTATGTCCTCTGCTGTAGTTCTGGTGCATAAATGCTGTCTTTCCTCCCACGTTGGATCTACCTTCGTCTCATACAGAACTGTCCATTTGCTGACTGGATGTGTATTTTTATACAAAAGAAGAGAGTGCTTTTTGCTCTGAACCTAGAGCTATCTATGCAATATAGCCTCAAGGCTTCAAAGCTGAGGGTTTTGAATTCAGTGTAGGAGGTTGTTAGTGCAGAGACAGGCTGTTCTGATCAGCTGGAGCAAAGAAATGTTACTTACCAGTAGCTGTCGCTCTTGGGATGTATCATCCATGTGTGTACTCATGCTGTAGGTGAACATCCACTTGTGACGCAGATAGCAGAGACTCAGCCCACATCATCTTCCACCGTGTAGGGGCACTCAGCCCCTGCCCTTCTCACAGCCGTACAGGAGTGATGCCTGAGCCCTCAGCTCTCAACCAGCACCCACAGGAGGCTCACCGAGGAGTAGAGGGTGGGTAGTGATTGTTCAGACACCACAGAATTTCAAAGGTGTAAATAAAATCCAGGAAAAATGTCTTAGGGGAGCCAGCCTGGCCTCCAGCTGCCACTCAGAACAGCACAGTTCTGCTGCTGTGATATCTCAGTCCGGTGGAGACCGTCCTGGGATTCCCAGACTCTGTCAAGGGACAAAATGCCCTGGTCAGTCAACCAAACCAAGCAGCTGAAAGAAGGGTGACTCCTAATAACTTTTGTTTCGTTTTGTTTGGTTGGTTTTGTCCTATAAGACTGTCGAAACCATCTGGATTGCTGTGCTATTTTCTCTGATCTCTGAGATTTCCAGGTCCTACAAGAGTCCAGGGAGGCTCATCGGAGCTCCCAAGACCCTGACTGTCCAGAAGTGGCACCTTCAAACCTTAAAAAGGTCCGCTCTGCCTCTCCACGAGGGCATTGCAGCGATTTATACAAGCCAAAGCAGACAACGTGCACTGTTACAGGCAGGTAGGGAAGACTTGTAAGACCTGTCATAACTGTATTTATATACTCACTCTTCCTGTGCACAGTGGTGGCTGGGTGTAACTGTAAATAAGGCTTGGTTTCATCTTGAGTTCAACGTGGCAAGGTTTCCCTGTTGCTTAGGCAGCGACTGGCCTTGCATAGCAGTGCGCTGAGACACAGGAGAATGACAGCTGCCAAGGGCAGCCAAGGGCTTTGTGTTCTCAGGAGGGTAGCTGCAGTTTAAGTGTTTTCCATCTCACTGCTGTGCTACTTTTACAGTGTAATTTCCTCTTGAAAATCAAAACTACTTCATTACAGTGTACCCACACATTCAAATCAATAAGATCTTAAGCTTAGTGCTTGAAACCTGGAGCACTTTCTATGCTTCAGCATCAGATTTTAGGTTTTAACATCAGTTAATTTTCTCATTTGAGCAATACCATTTTACCCCAGATCTGGCACAGGTAAGGAAATAATCCAGCACTATAAAGGGAAATCTTGGGATGCCTTCTGCTGATGCTCAGAAGACCCCGGCTCCCATTCATTTACTTCATTCCAGTTTTTCATTTTATGCAGCTGTGTGTTCTGCATAATTAAGTCACAAAATTAAGGCGTGGTGAAGACATGGTGATGGTTACCTGTTTTGTTTGTTTGTAAACACCACCACTAGATGCAGCAACCCCAGTGGCTCTACAGGGAAGGACACAGGCTGCAAGAGAGAAATGTTCAGCAGAACCCCTGGAAGCATGTCTGTGTGCACATCCTTCAGAGGGTAACTGTGCTGCCTTGAACTCTGCGAGCAGTGACATACCAACGCGATGCCTTTTTATTTGATTTGATGTGATTTGATGGGTAATCTTTTGGGGAAAATGTTTCCTAGGGGAACACCGAGCCCTGCTGGCAGAGGAGATGCTGCTCCTTGTGGAGGAGGATTGTGCTGGCCAGCTGGTGGAGGACCAGCTCCTCTGCTGTGGGGGACGTCCCTTCAACAGGTTCTCTGTGACCTCCCAGTTGGGTATGGGGCTGGGAGCCCCTGGCACCCAGCAAAGGGCAAGTGGCAGTGGCCGCTCCTGGTGAGCTCTGGACTTAACGGGGAGCTGTAATCTAGCAAGGCCTGCTGCTCCTCAGAAGTTGTACCTTGTCTCCATGACCAACAGGAGCTCCCAGGCCAAGGCCAGGGAATCTCCAGGCCTTAAACAGATCAGCTCATGCTTCTGAAAGCTGTTCATAGTTTCAGTTCTTAGTGAAGTCAAACACAGAGAAATCCCTTCCCCAAACAGAGATGTGATTTTGTTCCTTTGACAAGTAGCAGCTCCTGCACAACTCCATTCCTGCTGAGTGTGGACCAGGACCACCTTCCTCCCCCTGTGCTAAGAGAAATGCCATTTTGAGCCCAGAGGAACATTTAAGCTGCAAAGAATTCTCTGAGATGAAACAAAATTAGAAGTAATGATATCAGCAAATGTGTATTTGTATTCTGTGCTGGCCTCAAACCTTATTTAACTTTTAACCAGCTTCATTATAAGAGTGCTTGTATTCAAGATCAACCTTGCAAACACAACAGGAACCCATCAAAAGGTCTTAAGAGCTCCAATTTCTGAGTAAATATGTGCTAAAGAAGCTGGTTTCAAGAGTGTTGTTTTCAAAGTAATTAATGTTTAACCTTTATGCAACATAAAAGATGGCTTATTTTTCAGAAGTTTATATTAGTTTTTAAAGAAATGTAATATATATGGCAAACTCTATCTATGATGTTAACGTAGGCAACAGTAACATCCTGGTATAATTTCCTTTTTTTTTTTTTTTTTAATTCCAAGTATAGCTTATGCACAATATTTTTGTGGCACAAGATAATTTCATACTATATTAGCTGTATAAGGAATGCTTACAGAAAATGAAATAGTTTTCATTGCTAGAGCTCGGCACCAGGCTTATGTGAGTTAATTGTAATTAGAGAATACTAACTTGTCCATGAAGCATCCTGGATTCCCCAACCACTCCTGAGGATGTGTTCAAGCCTTAACTGATGTTAGCATGTGGCTGGGATAGTGCCTTCTGGAAGTAATCACTGGCTGAACTAGAGCCCATTCAGAATGAAATCCTGTTCTGTTTTACAAGTCAGCATGCTGAGAAACAGTTCTGAGAAACAGCTGCTGATTTCACAAAAATAAGAATATAAGGAAGATCAGTAGGGAATGGTGATCTACTCTAAGTTCTGTCAGCAGATCCTGAGGCCAGGAGGGACTTCTGGAGGCCTGACCCCCCCTGCTCAGTCAGGACCACCCAGAGCAGGCTGCCCAGGACCATGTCCAGGCGGCTTTTGAGTATTTTCAGGGATAGAGACTCTGCAACCTCTCTGGGCAGTCTGTCCCAGGGCTAAGTTATCCTAATACTGAAGAAGTATTTCCTGATCTTCAGACACAGCTCCTGCAATGCCATTGCCTCCTGTCCCGTCACTGGGCACCATGTCCTGCCGCACTGCATGTGCCACAGGGCTGCCTTTCAACCTGCTTTAAGGTTTCCTTTTGAGGAACAGCCAGTCCTGAGTTAAGCATTTCTAGGGATCACAGACCCCCAGGCTGCTGGTAATTCTAAGCACAAATGAGCGTACCTGCCTAATTACACAGGTGCCTGGTAGCTTGAGGGGCCTCCTCTTACCCTGCTGTAAGTTCTCCTTGTAGGCACTTGGAGACTGTGCTCAGGCCAGCACAGTGTGTGGAGTGAAACGGGCTGAGCTCACAACTCTCTCACCATCAGGTGTGTTTCTTGTTCTTGGATATTCCCTGAACCCTTTGGAGTACAGCATTACCCCGTGTGGACGGCAGCTGCAGCACACTGCCAGCAGCTGAGCCAGTGCCAGGCCCTGCTGCAGGGCCCTCACAGCCCCCTGTGAAATAAACAAATTAAAGCTCCTACACACATGAATTAACTCACAGGAAACAAGTGCAGGTCCTCATTGCAACGCATCTCCCATACCAGCGGACGCAAGCCAGGCCATTTTGCAGTGTCAAACACCTCACAGCCCCCGAGCACACCACGGCTTCTGACACAGGAGCCTGCTGCTGGGGCTTGGCAGGAATCCCTGATGGTGTGCTGGGACTGTATGGGGTGAAATCCTTCTAAAAATTGGTTTGTGGTGGACTGTGAGCTCACAACTGTCTTTCCTGACACCCACGTACAGAAATGATTTTAGCTTTTACTAGGTCTTCTGACTACTTGCCATCGGTTATTTCAGCTATCCACGCTGTAGAACCTGAACGTGAGCTTAGATGACAAACTAAGCTGAAGACAAGAGCGTGATCTCTTTTAGAAATAATCTGTATTCAACAAAAAAGCAATAGGCAGGAGAGAAAACGCAGTTTCCCATTTTACTTAGTGATGCCTTAGCAGAAGGGCAGGGAGATGAGATGGGAGCAGGCCTGATCTGGCCATCGTGGCTGCCCTGAGGGATGCCAGCAGTCAGCTTATAACAGGGAGAGGCACAAGTTTAGGAACAAGTTTAGGAATGTTTTGGGCCAAATCTGTACTGGGGAAAGCTTCTGTAGGGCTAATTCATGATTCCAGCTTGGTTAAGATATGAGCAGCCCCAGAGAAGCTGTACGTAGACTTCTAATAACACACGCATATTGCACTTATGCTAGCTCCTTCAGGACATGCTTTTTAAAATATGTATATATATATTTTTAAAATATGTATATATATATTTATATAATCAGCTTGCAGCAAGATTGGAGACTACTTGCCTGTTACCACAAACAGGAATTCACAGGACCAGTCATCCATGCTTGGGATGGGTGAATTCTGCATACAAACACCTGAACATGCTTACATTCAAAAACCAGAAAAGAATTACAAAACTAGTTCTAAGTCAGAGAAGCTTTGGTAGGTTAATAAAATTTTATGATTTTTTAGCTTCTAGCTAATTTGCCCATTGCTACCACTTGCTAAATAGCAGTTCCAGCCACTGCCTGTATTCAGGTAATACATGGTTTATAAAATGGAATGGAAATTGCTCTCTCTGTATCCCTGACCATGGGACTTCCCTGACCAGCTCCAAAATGGGAAGTCTCTCTCCTTGGAGAGCATGTACTGATTTCTTTCAGTGTATTGAGGGGGTGATTCTTCCAGATGTGATGAAGTGTGACAAGAGGCTAGAAATGCCCTAACAGAACTTAGGATGTGGGTGGCTTTTCTGTTGCATAAGCAGATGATGACATGAGGACATGGAGCACTTACCCAAAACAAAGAAGGAAGAACAGTTAATGCTCAAATGTATTCTTTCTTTTTTTTTTTTTTTTTTAATTGAAAAAATAGCCCCAGTTATACTTGAGAATTGCAGCTAAGTTTCTAGCACTGCTCCAGAAATCTCAGCCAGGAGCTAGAATTTGGTTTTGCTGCTGCTGTTTTAGACTGCCACCTAACGGTGATGGCTAAGCTCATTGCTCAAGCTGCCCTGCTTCCTGCTCTGTGCTGCACAACGAGTACCTTCAGCAGCCACAGAGCTCAGACTGCCAAGGACTAGCGCTAGTACGCAGATCTCTGCAAGAAGCAAACCTTCCTTTCTCAGTGATCCTTCTGAACGACTCTTGTTCTAGCTGTACCTCACCAACATACTAACGTGCTGGACTCCTCCAGCTTTGTCTCCGGTGCACTTCCAACACACAGGCTGTTTTTTAATTCATTTTTACAGAATTGGACTGCGTGGATCAGTCCTAACTGGTCTGGCTCACTAATTGCTTGGGACACCTTTATCCTAGAACATTATTCTTGTAGATTACTGAAGCTTACTACTTACTTTAAAATAGGTACTCACTTCGCTTTATGAACTGTGGTAGGTAATCTAAACAGAACAATCAACAGCAGGTTTGTTTCTGGTTCTTTCCTCCTTCTGACACAGATCAGCAGCCTGTGCTCCTTTGCTCAGTCCTGGCTTTCTCCTCTTACTGGCAGGGAAATAACTTTGCATAAATTACTTACCTAACAGATTTTAATTCTCTTTTTTCCCCAATGGATTTTTTATTTACATCTTGGGAACCTTTGGAATAAAATCAGTTCTTTGTGTTCGACTCCCTTCTCCAATAAAAAGTTAAGAACAAACAAAAAAGAAACGAAAAAAAAAAACAACAACAACAACAATAGATTTGTTTGTCCCATTCCTTGCACACTGACTTCCCAAGACACATGCATGGAAAACAAAAATAAACTTTACTATCCCCTAACTTTCATATGCAAATAAGTAAAAATTTTAATAAGAAAATTTTAGTAAGAAATACCCTAGTAAGAAAACCAGCAATATTGCAAGGTACTGTTTTAATCTGCACTGTTTTAATCAGTTTGCATAGGACTCAAGTCATCTCTTAAGCAGAGGACAAGTCTGAAACATGCCATTAATCTCTCATGGCTACATTTTTATCCCCTGCATATAAAGTATATTTGAAGTTTCAGCTATTTGAGAGCTTACACAGCTTGCTTCCATCATTACTTTCTCTGAAGCACCAGGCAATTATTCAGTCTGCAGGTAACGGTTTGTGTTTGTCTGTATGGACTAATCCATCAGTATTAATACAAACTATTTCTGGAATTCACTTCTCCCGGTGTTCATTCTGCCA
Organism: Anas platyrhynchos; assembly: GCF_047663525.1. NCBI lineage: Eukaryota > Metazoa > Chordata > Aves > Anseriformes > Anatidae > Anas > Anas platyrhynchos. The sequence goes on from NC_092588.1 coordinate 144,462,207, forward strand.
TTTGTTCACCTGTATCTGGCAGTAGCTCATAGCAAGACTTCAGAAAAACGCTCCCAAAATTTAGGGCAGTTCATTTCGTCATTACATTTAAATGAAAATTCCAAATTATCAATTAGCTCACTTTCATGATATAGAACTTTTGCTTCCAGCACAGAACTATACAGCAATCCATTCTTCCCATGCTTGCACTTTTATATTCTCAGCAATGCACTTAAGAAACAGTTGGCGGCCAACTCCTTAACCTTAATTTCCAAAGACAACAGCAATTCATCTCTGCATCTTGGTGAAACTGAC